>NC_139522.1:9539648-10139648 GCF_947247035.1 Vipera ursinii
AGGAGAAAATGCCAAGTTGCAATGCCGGATAAATTTACAGGCACTCCAGAACTGTTTCCTGCTTTCCTGGGACAATGCCAGCTCTTTATCAGCGTGAGAGCAGCTGATTTCCCCACTGACCGGGATAAGGTGGGGTTTGTGTTAAGCCTTCTTTCAGGTGATGCAGCTCGTTGGGGCACGCCTCTGCTGGCTCAACCTAGCCCATTGTTGGACAACTTTGTGGGGTTTTGTGATCATATGCGTCTGATGTATGAGGACCCTATTAAGACGCAGACTGCTACTCGACGCCTGAAAGCTCTGAGGCAGGGTCAACGCCCCCTACAGGGCTATATCAGTGATTTTCGGCTGCTTAGCCAGGATTCCGCCTGGAATGAGGCTGCGCTCGTGGATGCCTTCCAGGATGGATTGTCGGAGGAGATGTTGGATGAGCTGGCCCGTGTGGATATTCCCTCAGACCTGAATGGGCTGATCCATCTCTGCCTGCGGATCGATGCTCGGTTGCAGCAGCGAAGGAGTCGCCGTGCCACCCCACAGACCCCTGCAGCCCCTGTTGTGCGTGAGCCCCCAGTTCAAAGGGAGGAGCCAATGGAGCTGGGTGCCGCCAGGTCTCGTCTATCGGTGACTGAAATGAACAGACGACGATTGGGGGGGTTGTGTTTTTACTGTGGGGACCCTGGGCATTTGGCTGCTTTTTGCCCAAAGAAGCGACAGCGGGCATCAGTGACCGAGCCTGCCCCGAGAAAGTCCCCTACTTTTCTGTCGGGAAACGCCCCGAGCCCGATCTAGACGGTGTGATAGATCGGGCGTCCCACAACAACACTGAGCGACGTCTTTCCGATGGTGCCTGTGGACCTCCACGGCATCTGATTTTGGAGGCACGTCTGATCCTTCCTGGCAAGCCAGAGGGGATTCCAGTCCATGCCTTAATTGACTCTGGGGCCACGACAAATTTTATGGACTCAGCATTTGTGGCCAAATGAGCTGTTCCCCAGTGCCCGGTGGATCCGCCCATGTTAGTGGAGACTATCGATGGTCGAGTGCTCCTGTCTGGGCCAATTATGGCCGCCACGCAACCATTATGTATGGCCATCAGTTCCCATGTGGAGGCCATCCAGTTCTATATCACCTCAGATCTGCATTTCCCCGTGGTCTTGGGACTGGCGTGGCTCCGGGCGCATGACCCACAGATCTATTGGTCAGAGAACTTGGTCACCTTCCCAAGCTTGCAGTGCGTGGACCACTCCCGCCATATCTGTGCCGGCCAGGTGGAGGGTTCTCCAGGGGTTTCCTTGCCTCCCGAACTGTCCGACTTTGCTGATGTGTTCAGTGAGACAGAGGCGGATCAATTACCCCCGCACAGGCCCTATGACTGCCCCATTGATTTAGTCCCTGATGTGCCTCTCCCAGTGGGGCGTTTGTACTCCATGTCGGACCCCGAGTTGGCTGCATTGCGGGACTTTCTGGAGAAGAATTTGGCTCGTGGTTTCATCCTTGTCCTCGCCAGTGTCTGCACCCGTGCTCTTCGTCAAAAAGAAGTCATGCGAATTGCGGCTTTGCTGCGATTATAGAAAACTCAACGCCATCACGGTGCACAATCGTTACCCGCTGCCCCTCATCCCCGAACTCTTGAACCAACTCCGGGAGGCTAAGATCTTCACGAAACTGGACCTGCGTGGAGCTTACAACCTCGTCAGGGTTCGGCCGGGTGATGAGTGGAAGACGGCGTTTGGTACTTGCTATGGACATTTTGAGTACACGGTGATGCCGTTTGGCCTGACCAATGCCCCCGCCGTGTTTCAGCATTTCATGAATGACATTTTCCGGGATTTGTTGGATCAGTTTGTTGTGATCTATTTGGATGACATCCTGATCTACTCCCCGTCGCGTGAGGTGCACCATCAGCATCTCCATCAGGTCCTGCAGCGACTCCGAGAACATCGGCTGTTTGCCAAGTTGGAGAAGTGCCAGTTCTACCGGGTGAACATCGATTTCCTGGGTCACCGCATTTCTCCTGAGGGCATCGCCATGGAGCCGAGTAAGGTTGAGTCTTTGCAGAGTTGGCAACCCCCGCGTCGCGTGAAGGATGTTCAGCGACTTCTTGGGTTCGCCAACTATTACCGAACTTTCATCCCTGGGTTTGCTGCCTTGACAGCCCCCCTCACCCGGCTCCTGCAGAAGAAGACTCGGTTCCAGTGGAACGCTCCAGAACAACAGGCTTTCCAGACTTTGAAGGAAGCCTTCATGAAGGAGCCCATCTTGAAGCATCCTGACCCGCAACGGCTGTTTGTCGTGGAGGCGGACGCCTCCGACATTGCCATTGGGGTGGTGTTACTCCAGGCAACGACGCCCAGCGGTACCCTCTTCCCTTGCGCGTACCATTCACAAAAACTGAACCCTTCGGAGCGCAATTATACAATCTGGGAGAAGGAGCTGCTGGCCATCAAAGCGGCGTTCGAGGCCTGGAGGCATCATCTGGAGGGAGCGTGGCATCAAATCGAGGTCCGGACGGACCATAAGAATTTGGAAAGCCTGCAGACCGCTCGGAATTTGAACCAACGCCAGATCCGGTGGTCTCTTTTCTTTGCGAGGTTTGACTTCCGGGTTCGGTACATACCTAGCAGGCACAATCAAAGAGCGGATGCTCTGTCCAGGAAGCCCGAATATTCTCGAGTGGAAGACAAGCTTCTGCCCAGGACAGTGATCCCCGTCGAGTCTTTTGCTGCGGTGCGGGAGCCGGTTGATATAAGGGCTCGGATCCGGGAGGCACAGCAGCAGGAGGTGTGGGTGGCTCAGCGGAAGGAGGAGGTGGGGCCAGATTCTCCTTGGACGGTCACGGATGGACTCTTGTATTATCGTGACCGGCTCTACATTCCGGGAGGGCCACTCAGGGGACTCATCCTCAGCCAGTGTCACGATAACCCGGCAGCGGGGCATTTTGGCCTGTTCAAGACCCTGAACCTGGTCTCCCGTACCTTCTGGTGGCCCCGAGTCCGACACGACGTCCAGTCCTATGTCACTTCCTGTATCCCATGCAGGCAGGCCAAGTCAGCGACAGGGGCCCCGCCTGAATTACTGCAGCCCTTGCCGACACCCAAAGGACCCTGGGGGGCGTGTCCACACCTCCACACAGATGACACCGTTCTTGGCCAATGTGGGATATCACCCCCGGTTTTTCCCCCTTTCTCCCGTGGACTCACCGGAGCCGGCAGCGAACGACTTCATGGCAGAGATACAGGCGATCCATCGATTGGTGCGACGTCAGTTAGAGAAGGCCAAGGCCGATTACAAAAGGTTTGCTGATCGGTCAAGATGGGATACGCCTCCACTATCGGTGGGAGATCGGGTCTGGTTGTCCACCAGGAACCTACCGTCAACACGGCCGGTGAGAAAGTTAGATCACCGATATTTAGGACCGTTCCCAGTCGAGGCCGTCATCAATCCGGTCGCCTATCGCTTAACTCTGCCACGTTCCCTGCGCGTGCACCCAGTCTTTCATCGGTCTCTGTTGGTCCCCGAGCAACCGGCCTGTCCACTCCGCCAAGCGGAACCTCCCCCATCAGGACCTCGTGATGGAGGCAGCACCCCCGAGTACGAGGTCGCCAGCATCAGGGATTCCCATTGGCTGAAAGGTCGTTTCCAGTACCTGATTGAATAGAAAGGTTACGGACCAGAGGACTTCACCTGGGAAGACGCGACCGCCGTTCATGCCTCTGCGTTGGTGACCACTTTTCTTTTTTTTTTTTAATTGAAAAGTTTTAACATACAATTTTCCTTTAAAACCCCCCTCCCCCTCCCTTCTCCCCCCCCTACCTCTCCCCCCTCCCCCCCTCCCCCCGACTTCCCAGAGCTAAATACAAGGTATATATATAAAAAGCAATCATAAACAATCATATACTTTGTTGTTGTTGTTGTTAGCTGCGAAGTCGTGTCCGACCCATCGCGACCCTATGGACAACATTCCTCCAGGCCTTCCTGTCTTCTACCATCTTCTGGAGTCCATTTAAGCTCACGCCTACTGCTTCAGTGACTCCATCCAGCCACCTCATTCTCTGTCGTCCCCTTCTTCTATTGCCCTCGATCTTTCCCAGCATTAGGCTCTTCTCCAGTGAGTCCTTCCTTCTCATTAGGTGGCCAAAGTATTTGAGTTTTAGCTTCAGGATCTGGCCTTCTAAAGAGCAGTCAGGATTGATCTCCTCTAGGACTGACCGGTTTGATCGCCTTGCGGTCCAAGGGACTCGCAGGAGTCTTCTCCAGCACCATAGTTCAAAGGCCTCAATTCTTTGGCGCTCAGCCTTTCTTATGGTCCAACTTTCACTGCCATACATTGCAACTGGGAAGACCATAGCCTTGACTATACGCACTTTTGTTGACAGGGTGATGTCTCTGCTTTTTAGTGTGCTGTCTAGATTTGCCATGGCTTTCCTCCCCAGGAGCAAGCGTCTTTTAATTTCTTGGCTACAGTCCCCATCTGCAGTGATCTTGGAGCCCAGGAAAACAAAATCTGTCACTACCTCCATTTCTTCCCCATCTATTTGCCAGGAATTGAGAGGGCCAGATGCCATGATCTTGGTTTTCTTAATGTTAAGTTTCAACCCAAGTTTTGCACTCTCCTTCTTCACCCGCAACAAGAGGCTCTTTAGTTCTTCTTCACTTTCTGCCATTAGAGTGGTATCATCTGCGTATCTTAGGTTGTTGATATTTCTTCCGGCAATCTTAATTCCAACTTTTGATTCATCTAGCCCTGCCTTTCTCATGATGTGCTCTGCATATAAGTTAAATAGGCAGGGCGATAGTATACAGCCTTGCCGGACTCCTTTCCCAATTTTGAACCAATCAGTGGTTCCGTGTCCAGTTCTCACTGTTGCTTCTTGACCCGCATATAGGTTTCTCAAGAGACAAATAAGATGGTCTGGTACTCCCATCTCTTTAAGAACTTGCCACAGTTTGTTATGATCCACACAATCAAAGGCTTTAGCATAGTCAATGAAGCAGAAGTAGATGTTTTTCTGGAACTCCCTAGCTTTCTCCATGATCCAGCGTATGTTGGCAATTTGATCTCTAGTTCCTCTGCCTCTTCGAAATCCTGCCTGTACTTCTGGTAGTTCTCGATCCACATACTGCTGAAGTCTAGCTTGTAGGATTTTAAGCATGACTTTACTAGCATGAGAAATGAGTGCAATGGTGCGATAATTTGAACATTCTTTGGCACTGCCTTTCTTTGGAATTGGAATGTAAACTGATCTTTTCCAATCTTGTGGCCACTGTTGAGTTTTCCAAATTTGCTGGCAAATTGAGTGTAGCACTTTTACTGCACTGTCTTTTAAGATTTTGAATAGCTCAGCTGGAATACTGTCACCTCCACTAGCTTTGTTGTTGCTCAGCTTTTCTAAGGCCCACTTCACCTCACATTCTAGGATGTCTGGCTCGAGGTCAGTGACCACCTCATTGTGATTATCTGGGACGTTAAGCTCATTCTTGTATAGTTCTTCTGTGTAATTTTGCCACCTCTTCTTAATCTCTTCTGCCTCTGTTAGGTCCCTGCCATTTTGGTCCTTTATCATGCCCATTTTTGCATGAAACGTTCCCTTCATCTCTCCAATTTTCTTGAAAAGATCTCTGGTCCTCCCTATTCTATTGTTTTCTTCTATTTCTTTGCACTGTTCATTTAAGAAGGCATTCTTATCTCTTCTAGCTATTCTCTGGAATTCTGCATTCAATTGGGCATATCTATGTTTTTCTCCCTTGCCTTTCGCTTCCCTCCTTTCCTCAGCTATTTGCAAAGCTTCCTCAGACAGCCATTTTGCTTTCTTGCATTTCTTTTTCTTTGGGATGGTTTTGTTTGCTACCTGTTGTACAATGTCGCGAACCTCTGTCCATAGTTCTTCAGGCACTCTGTCTATCAGATCTAATTCCTTAAATCTATTTGTCACCTCTACTGTATATTCAACAGGGATATGATTTAATTCATACCTGAGTGGCCTAGTGCTTTTCCCTACTTTCTTCAGTTTAAGCCTAAACTTTGCAAGGAGAAGCTCATGGTCTGAGCCACAGTCAGCTCCTGGTCTTGTTTTTACCGACTGTATAGAGCTTCTCCATCTTTGGCTGCAGAGCATATAGTCAATCTGATTTCTGTGTTGACCGTCTGGTGATGTCCATGTGTAGAGCCGTCTCTTGGGTTGTTGGAAAAGAGTGTTTGCTATGACCATCGTATTCTCTTGACAAAATTCTATCAGCCTGTGCCCTGCTTCATTTTGTACTCCAAGGCCAAACTTGCCTGTTATTCCAGTTATCTTTTGGCTTCCTACTTTAGCATTCCAATCCCCCATGATGATAAGGACATCATTTTTTGGTGTTACTTCTATAAGGTGCTGTAGGGCTTCATAGAACCGGTCAATTTCATCCTCTTCAGCACTGGTGGTTGGGGCATAGACTTGGACTACTGTGATATTGAATGGTTTGCCTTGGATTCGAACTGAGATCATTCTGTCATTTTGAGGATTGTATCCCAGTATTGATTTTCCTACTCTTTTATTGACTATGAAGGCTACTCCATTTCTTCTGAGGGATTCTTGCCCGCAGTAGTATACCTGATGGTCATCTGAATTAAATTCACCCATTCCTGTCCATTTTAGTTCGCTGATACCTAAGATGTCGATGTTCAGTCTTGTCATCTCTTGTTTGACCACGTCCAGCTTTCCTTGATTCATGGATCTTACATTCCAGGTTCCTATGGAGAAAAAATCTTTACAGCATCGGACTTTCCTTTCACCACCAGACATATCCACAGCTGAGCGTCCTTTCGGCTTTGGCCCAGTCGCTTCATTCTTTCTGGCGCTACTAGTACTAGCCCTCTGCTCTTCCCCAGTAGCATATTGGACGCCTTCCGACCTGAGGGGCTCATCTTCCAGCGTCATATCGTTTTGCCTTTTGGTACTGTCCATAGGGTTTTCATGGCAAAGATACTGGAGTGGGTTGCCATTTCCTTCTCCAGTGGATCACGTTTTGTCAGAACTCTCAGCTATGACCTGTCCGTCTTGGGTGGCCCTGCACGGCATAGCTCATAGCTTCATTGAATTACGCAAGCCCCTTCGCCACGACAAGGCAGTAATCCATGAAGGGGAATCATATACTAACAACTATAAACTCTAAAATCCATCACTCTCTAGCTTATATAGGATAAAACAAACCTTAGTAATATTAAATATATATAAAGAAACCAAAATAAAAAAAGAAAAAAAAGAAAGAAGACCTATTCAAATGCTACATAAAACTTCTTAACCCTATACTTGTTCTGGATAAACTCAATCCATTTTCTCCATTCCATAATATAGCGTTCTTGCGAGTGATCTTTCAAATAGGCCGAAATCTTCGCCATTTCTGCCAGGTCGGAAACCTTTAAAGTCCACTCTTCTATAGTCGGCAGTTCCTCTTTCTTCCAATACTGACCTATCAAAAGTCTTGCTGCCGTAGTTAAATTCAATATCAGCTTGGTGTCCACAACTGTAGCATCTGTAATTATTCCCAACAAAAAAAGTTGCGGACAAAACTTTATCCTCTGTTTAAAAATCTTCTGCATGTTCCACCAGACTTTTATCCAAAAAGCCTTAACCTTTTTACATGTCCACCATATGTGAAAATATGTTGTATCTTCATCACCGCACCTCCAACATTTAGGCTGATAATTCGGATACATACTTGCAAGCTTTTTAGGATCTAAATGCCATCTGTAAAACATTTTGTAAAAATTCTCTCTTAAATTTTGAGCTTGTGTAAATTTTACTTTCCTCACCCAAATCTTTTCCCACGTGTCCATTGTGATAACTTCCTGGATGTTTTGGGCCCATTTTATCATACAATCCTTAACAAGCTCTGTTTCTGAGTCAATCTCTATCAATGCAAGATATATCCGTTTGATATGTGCAGGTCCCTGATCTCTAATTTGCTTTATCAAATTTTCATCAGTCATTGCAAAACCATTTTTCTGGTCTTCTTTCCACCTGGCCCGTAACTGAGTATATTGAAACCAGTTTTGAACAACCTTCTCTTCTCGCAAGAGGCTATATGATTTCAAACACCAGACATTTCTTTCCAAACTTAGGATCTCCTTGTATGTAGTCACATCATGTTTGAAACCAGCATGTATATTTTCTATTGCATGTTTTGGAATTGCCCACAGTGGTATCTTACAATCTAGCTTATGTCTATACTTCTTCCAAACTCTCAGCAATGCCTGTCTTAAAATATGCACTCTAAACACATTGTCTACCTTCTTATCATACAACAAATATGCATGCCAGCCAAACAACAAATCATGGCCCTCAAGATTTAATAATCTCTCTTGTGTCAAATTAATCCAATCACTTATTCCTACTAATGCAGCAGCTTCATAATATAGTTTAAAATTGGGCATTTTAAGGCAACCTCTCTCACGAGTATCCTGCATAATCTTAAGTTTAACTCGTGGCTTTTTCCCTGCCCAGACAAATTTATTGATACCTCGCTGCCATTCCTCCAAATTAGAGTCTTTCTTAAGAATAGGTATCATTTGAAATAAAAATAAAAATTTAGGCAGGACATTCATTTTCACTGCTGCAATCCGTCCCAACAAAGACAATTGCAATTTTTCCCAAGTCTCCAATTCTTTTTGAACTTTCCCCCATAGTTTTTCATAATTATTTTTATATAGCTTTGTATTAGAGGGCGACAAAATCACCCCCAAATATTTAACCCTTTTAACAATCTCAAATCCAGTTAATCCTTCTAAGAGAGCCTTTTGCGAAACTGTCATATTTCTGGCCAAAATTTTGGTTTTCTGTATATTAACTTTAAATCCAGAAACCTTCCCATATTGTGTTATTATCTCCATCAGGTCCACAACAGAGTTCTCTGGCTGGGTCACTGTAACAACCAGATCATCTGCGAATGCTCTCAATCTATAATCCTGATCTCTAATTTGTATCCCCTTAATTTTTTCCGAATTCCGTATTTTAACCAATAATATCTCTAATGTTAACACAAATAACAAGGGCGATAACGGACACCCTTGCCTTGTGCCCTTCTCAATATTACATGCCTCTGTCAGGCTATTATTAACTATAATTCGGGCAGTTTGTTTTTGATATAATGCCCTAATCGGTTGCAAAAAGTTTTCCCCAAAATCCATTTTGTCTAAAACTTTCAACAAAAATTGCCAATTCAATTGATCAAAAGCTTTTTCAGCATCTAAAAAAATTAGCCCCGCAGAGATCTGGTTGTTCCTTTCCAAAAACTCTAACACATCAACTATATGCCTCACATTATTTTTCATTTGCCTACCACTAATAAACCCCGTTTGGTCCCCATGAATCACCTGTTGCAGAACCCTCATCAGTCTATTAGCCAAAACCTTAGCAAATATCTTGTAATCTGTATTTAAAAGCGATATCGGTCTGTAATTTTTAACTTGAGTAGCATCTTGGTCTTCCTTCGGAATCAGGGAAATAAAAGCTGTTCTCCAAGACGGTGGCACCTTTCCCCCCCTCTGGATTGTCTGGAACAGTTCCTTTAACGGTTTTATCATCTCTAATTGCAAATTTTTGTAATAGGCCGCAGTCAAACCATCCGTACCTGGTGCTTTATCCACCTTCAGTTCCTTAATTGCTGTAAAAATTTCTTATTCTGTAATCAATTGATTAATCCCCTCTTTTTGTACTTGCGTAAGAACCGGGATGCTAGCATTCTCCAAATATATATCAATGTCTTTTTCATTAATTTTCTCCTTAGCATATAATTTAGAGTAAAAATCCACAAATGCGTCCTTGATAAGGTCCTGTTGAAACACAACCCTTCCTTTATGCTCAATCTTATCAATATTAAAAGCCCTTTGTTTTTTCCTCAATCTATAAGCTAACCATCTGCCTGGTTTATTAGCGTTGC
Organism: Vipera ursinii; assembly: GCF_947247035.1. NCBI lineage: Eukaryota > Metazoa > Chordata > Lepidosauria > Squamata > Viperidae > Vipera > Vipera ursinii. The sequence continues at coordinate 9,549,564 of NC_139522.1, forward strand.
AAAAAGTATTATGCCTGGCAAACCGCAGATTGGTTGCCACTTGGTCAGCCATTAGTTTATCAAATTGTCCTCTTAACAATTTAATAGCCTCCTTAATCTTCACATCCTCTGAGTTCAAAATCAAAGCCTTTTCTTTTTCCTTTATTTCATTCTCCAGTTCTTTCCTTCTAGCTTCCACAGCACGTCTATGTTTATTATTCATATATATCAACACCCCTCTCATGTAGGCCTTGCTAGCATCCCAAACCATATCCATAGAGGTACCCTTGTTCATATTAATTTCAAAAAAATCCTTCATCCGCTGTTTACATTCTTCCACATTTCTCTGATTTCTAAATAAATTCTCATTTACGCGCCACGAGCGCCTGTCCCTTTTCTCTTTATCAATCTCTAACCAAACTGGACTATGATCAGAGATAATTCTTGCGCAAATCTTCACCTTTTTAGTCCTCAAAAAAAATCATTAGTCAATAAAATAAAATCAATCCTCGAAAAAGATTGATGTCTATCAGAATAAAAAGTATAATCCTTTTCCTGTAGATGTCTCTCACGCCAAATATCTCGCAGTTCCAAGTCATCCTTCATTTCAAAAAAAGATTTAGGCAGTCTAGCATGACTTGGAATGCGCTTAAAAGCTCCAGCCTTGTCCATCTGTACATCCAAAACACCATTCCAATCCCCCATAAAAATAAAAGATTTATAATCCAACTGGGTAAGCTTTGTGTGAAGTAAACTAAAAAAGTCAGCTTGTTGTTGATTAGGTGCATATAATCCAACTAAAAGCGTCTTTTTACCTTCTAGCAGCAGCTCTATCATAACGTATCTTCCATGCTTATCTGCTTCAATTAAGTCTGCTGTTAAGGCATTTTTAACATAAACAACCACTCCATTTTTCTTATTCATTGCAGAAGCAACAAATTGCGTACCCAACCTTGAGTTCAATAAATACTTTTGATCCAAGACTCTAATATGCGTTTCTTGCAAGCATATAACATCTATCTTAAATTGTTTTAAATATTGAAAAACTTTCCTCCTCTTCTGTGGTGAATTTAGTCCATTAACGTTCCAAGTTAAAAATTTAGTTGCCATGCATATCCTCCCAAAGCTCTTGGAGCACTGCTTTGATAGGACTATCTTCTTTAGGCCGTGCTCCTCCCACTGCTTGGCTATGAGTACGTTGTGGAGATTCCGAAGACTTTTGCTGGTCTTGCTCTTTTATTTTCTTTGCTCGTTTTAAAGCAGCACGTGTTACCCTTTGCTCTCTAGGATCATCCAAAGAAGTTATAGCTTGATCTCCTCCAGCACCATTTTCCTCTACTTCAACCTCTTGATGTTCTCCTTCTCCAGATCCCTTTGCAGCTTCCAGAAGTGTTAATGGGGTTGCTTTTAAAACATTATTGTAGAAATCACGCGCTTGCTTCACAGTAATCAGCCGGTACCTTTTACCTTCATGCATCACCATCAGCCCATCTGGAATCTCCCATCTGAACCTTATATCTCGTTGCTTGAGCTCTTGCACAAGAAATGTGAAGTCTTTCCTTCTCCTTAAAATCTTTGGAGGAATTTCTTTTAAAACCAAGACTTCTTGATCAGCAATCACAACTTTAGCATCATAGGCAGCTTGTATAACTTCATCTCTAATTTCTCTTTTTGCAAAGTAGACCACCACATCTCTAGGTAGCTTTCTCTGCCTAGCAATCCATGAATTCACACGGAACACTTTATCCATAGCTTCTCTTATTTCAGATGCTGGCTGTTTCAGTACCACTTCGAGAGCCTCAGAAACCAGCTGCTTTAAGTCTTCCTTAATATTCTCTTTTAAGCCTCTGATTCTAACAGCAAACTGCATCTGGTAATATTGAGCAAGACTTAATTCCCTTTCCATTTTGTCTCTTAAATCTTCATTCTCCCGTACTTTTGCTTCTAATATGGCATTCTTTTGAGTCAAATCATCCACTTTTTCATCCAAATCATCCACACATTCCGCCACTTTATGCACTGAAGACAAAATGTCTACCTTCATCACGCTGAACTTCTGTTCCATCCTCTCTTCCATTCTCTCTTCCAGTTTCTCCAATTTCTCCTCCATCTGTGCAAATTTATCACCAATTGATTGGTTGATTGATTCCAAAAGTACCTGGGCATGTTTATCCAGAGCATCTCGTAAGTCCTTCGGTGTCAATACATCAGGAGGGTGCAACGCCTGTAATGATGATTGTTGCACCGGAGAAGATCCACCACTCCGAAGAGTTTTAGGGGGAGGTTTAGCCGCCATCTTTTACTTTCAATTGTGACGCACTTTCACTTAAAGTTTAAAAAGTCCATCAAGCTCGAGAGTAAAATAAAATAATCCTCTTCACCTTTTCCTCTTGTACCGCTCTGCCTGCTCCTTTTAATCCATAGTCCTTTCTTCAGGCAGGGGTGGTCGCAGACGCCTGGCTCTGCTCCAAGAAGTCCGGAGCAGAGACGCTGGCCAGCTGGGAGCAACCCAGGCTTCGGGGGAGTTCAATCCTTCAGCCGCCCAAGCTCCAAGCTCAGGCGGCCCCGGAGAACTCGACCCCTACCTGGGGCCTCACCCCCTCCTCTTCTCCCGAGGAGGGGGCTTCAAATTCGCCCGAACAGCTGATCGGCGCTGTTTCGGGCGAAAAAACACTCAGCTGAGCCGCGGGCAGCCCGGGAAGGCTGTCTCCGGCGCCGCGCAGCCACCGGAAGTCCAAGTGGTGACCACTTTTCATGAACAATTTCCATCCCGACCGCATCCGGATCGGCAGACCCGGGGGAAGGGCCCTGCGGTGCGGGATAGTGTTGTGATTCAGGGTCAGCCTGTGGGTTCGGCAGTTGGGTCGGACGACTCAGAGGAGGATGGGGGTGTTGAAGACCTTGCTGATGATAGCCCTCAGGCAGGCCCCTCCCACTTGGTCACCATGGAGACCCAGCTGTGTGAGCCTGACAGTGTGGATGAAGATGACCCACAGCTGGCCCTGTTCAAGGACGCCCGACGCAGGAGGCAGTCAAGTAGGAGTAAACAGAGGAAAGCAATGGGGCTTCTCGGAAGGAGGGAGAGAGAAGCCACGCCCTGAACTCTTTATAAAGGACTTGTGTGGGGAGGGCTGGTTTGCTGAAAGCAACTGCTCAGATAGTGTTTCAAAGCTCCTGTATCTTGGTTCGTGTCTTGTTTGTTTTTGTAATAAATTTGGCAGACGTCATTCCAGCCTCTTGCCGTTTGTAAAGGGGTTGCCTTTTCTGCAAGGCCGGTAGCAGGCTGGTACAGAACAGTCTCCTGCTGCGGCGTCTCAGGGGATTGGGAGTGGGAGGCACAGTTCTTCAGTGGTTCTCCTCCTATCTCCTGGGACGCTCGCAGTCGGTGTTGGCAGGGGGGCAGAGGTCGACCCCTAGGACTCTCGCTTGTGGAGTTCCTCAGGGGTCGGTCCTCTCGCCTCTCCTGTTCAACATCTACATGAAACCGCTGGGTGAGATCATTCGTGGTTTTGGAGTTGGGTATCATCAATATGCCGATGATACCCAACTTTTCATTTCAACCCCAAACCACCCCAGTGATGCCCTCGATGTGATGTCCCGTTGCCTGGAGGCGGTTCGGGCCTGGATGGGGAGGAACAGACTTCAACTCAACCCTGACAAGACTGAGTGGCTGTGCATTCCGGCATCCCGGGACATTCAAAATATTCCATCTCTTCTTATGGGGGGTGAGTCCTTATCCCCCGTGGATAGGGCTCACAACTTGGGAGTCCTCCTAGATTCACGATTTACTCTGGAAGACCATATAGTGGCCGTGACTAGGGGGGCTTTCGCCCAGGTTCGCCTGGTGCGCCAGTTGCGGCCCTATCTGGACCGGGATGCCCTGTGTATGGTCACTCATGCGCTCGTGACCTCTCGCCTGGACTACTGCAATGCTCTTTACATGGGGCTTCCCTTGATGACCACTCGGAGGCTCCAACTGGTACAGAATGCGGCCGCAAGAGTTGTCTTGGGAGTTTCCCGGTACTCCCATGTTACACCTTTGCTCCGCGAGCTACATTGGTTACCAGTTGTCTTCCGGGAAGGTTCTGGTTATGATCTTCAAGTCCTTACATGGCATGGGTCCGGAGTACCTCGAGGACCACCTGCTGCCGGCGTCAACTCCCCTCCGCCCTGTGCGTGCCCACAGAGAGGGCCTCCTCAGGGTGCCTCCGGTCAGGGAATGTCGACTGGTGGCCCCCAGGGGGAGGGCCTTCTCTGTGGGTGCTCCGGCGCTATGGAACCAACTGCCGGTTGAGCTCCAGATGGCATCGGACCTTCGCTCCTTCCGGCGCGGGCTGAAGACCCACTTATTTGAATTAGCTGGTCTGGCCTGATGGGGAATGTTAGGGTTTTTTAATGGGTCTTTTTTATTGTTTTATTGTTATTGTAACTTTTAATTGGGCATTTGTTTAATTCCTTTTTAATTTTTGTATTGTTATTTATATATGCCCTGTTAACCGCCCTGAGTCCTTCGGGAGAAGGGCGGTATACAAATTTAATAAACTAAACTAAACTAAACTAAACTAAACTAAACTAAACTAAACTAAACTAAACTAAACTAAACTAAACTAAACTAAACTAAACTATTCAAAACTTCTTCAACAGGACACCTTAGTGCCCTAAAACAGGTATGTGGATTTTGACCATATGTCCACTAAGACCACATTTTACATCTTTCTTTTTCATTGTGAGCCATTCACTAGGAGGAAGCCTAATGACAAGTAGATTCCAATGCTATTTACTTGTTTCCACATTTTCTATCTTCACCAACCTGGTAGCTCCCTCTCCTTGAGAGCTCAACCTCCATTGCCTGCAGATGATCCTCAAGATCTTTGCCATTATCAGTACAAATTTCCACAACAGATTTAAAGCCTTCTAAGAGGCCAGCTGTGCCCAGTTTCAGGGGAAAAGGGATAAAGTACTGTTGCCTCCTGCAGCCCTAAATTCCACTTCTTCCCTTCCACTACTGCCAGTTCTGCTGCTTATGGACTTACCAGTTCTTTTTGTTCTGCCCAGTCCTCTTCAGACATGAAATTTTATTTTAGGAAGAGAGATTTAGGGCATATACCTATTGAGATTTACTTTGGATCACCTTCTTTATCCATTGGTGTAGTTGAAACCAAGACACCCCCCTTTGGCCATCTCTTTCTGGGAAGATTGTTGGTCTTCTCAGCACCAGACCTCCCATGTTTCTAAGCAGTGGAGTCATATTCCCTGAAACAGCCCTATATACAGTAGTAAGGCTATTACGTAATCAGAATAGAGCTGGAAGGGACCTTGGAGGTCTTCTAGTCCAACCCCCTGCTCAATCAGGAGGCCCTATACCATTTCAGACAGGTGGCTGTCCAGTGTTTTCTTAAAAACCTCCAGGGATGAAGCACCTACAACTTCTGAAGGCAAAGCTATTCCACTGGTTAATTGTTCTCACTGTCAGGAAATTTCTCCTTAGTTCTAGATGGCTTCTCTCCTTGATTAATTTCCATTATTTCTTGTCTTACCTTCTGGTGCTTTGGAAAATAAGTTGACCCCCTTTTCTTTGTGGCAGCCCCTCAAATACTGGAATACTGCTATCATGTCACCCCTAGTTCTTCTTTTGTCTGGACTGGCCATACCCAATTCCTGCAACTGTTTTTCATTTTTTTTGTCTCCATCTTAGTTGCTCTCCTTTACACTTTTTCCGAAGTCTCAACATCTTTTTTTGTAATGTGGTGACCAAAACTGGATGCAGTATTCCAGGTGTGGCCATACTAAAGCTTTATAAAGCAATACTAATACTTCACGTTATTTTGATTCTATGCCTCTGTTTATACAACCAAGCATTGTATTTGCTTTTTTGGCTGCTGCTGCCACACACTGCTGCCTCATGTTTAAGTGATCATCCACTAGGACTCCAAGGTCTCTCTCACAGTTACTGTTTTTGAGTTAGGTTTCACCTAATCTGTACTTGTACCTTTGGTTTTTCTTGCCCAGGTGTAAAACTTTGCTTTTCTCCACATTAAATTTTATTTTGTTAGATAGGGCCCATATTACAATGCTCAACATGTATAAACCCCTTTTTGGCAAGCTGCCTGACATTTTTATAGCGTATGTCTATGTGGCGGGACCTAGAGCCCACTGCATATGCCCCAGAGATTGCAATTGCAGCCGTATTATCCTCTTGAATTTGGATGCACAGAGGAGGAGGTGCCCAGATGCTCGTTATCAGAGCATCGAACCAAATCAAATCATTGGCCGTGTCCGACAGGCTGGCATATTCCGCCTCGGCCGTGGAGCAAGAAATAAATTTTTGCTGCCTAACATGCCAATGGATAGGACAGCCATTTAGCAATATGAGGAAACCAGAGGTGCTCCATCTACTCTTGGTGTCACCAGCCCAGTCTGCGTCTGAGTAAGTGGAGAGCTGGGCCGTCTTCCCCTTCTCTGGCTCCAGCACAAGGAGAGCATCGGTCGTGCCCCTGAGGTACCTAAGTACCCTCTTAACAGCAGTCCAGTGGAATTCCTTTAGATTCACAATGGAATTCCTTTAGATTCACAGCTAAAGCTATGTCAGGCCTGCTCCAATTGCTGATATATAGCAAGGAGCCAATCACAGATCTGTAAAGCCTATTATCTGTGAACTCAGGACCGTCCTTGTGAGTGTGATTGTAATAGTCACTTTGTATCGGGCTACACGTTGGGTTAGATTCTGCCATTTTGCATTTGGCCAATAACTTCTCAATCTTTTCTTTCTGAGATAGGACGAACCCCCCCTTAGTGGCCAAGATGTGCACACCCAAGTACTTGTCAACCCGCCCCAAAGACTTCAGGGTAAACTTTTCCCCCAGGGCCTTGGCAAATTTATCACACCCTTCCTTGTCAGGCCCTACATATAGGAGGTCGTCCACATAAACTAACACCCGTTCTGTGGTACCCTTGGAGTTGCGTGTGAAAACACATTCATCTGCATGGGATGCACTGAAACCAACTTGTTCTAAACTTTTTCTAAGGCAGTCGTACCATAGTTTCCCCGACTGCTTGAGGCCATATAACCGTTTGCGGAGCAGCCATGTATTTCGCCCTTCCTGCTGGTAGCCAGGAGGGGCCCTCACGTAGATCTGCCGGTCCAAGTTGGCGTCTGGATGTCGAATTGGAAGACTTCCTCCCCCAGAGCGGCTGCAGTTATGAGGGCGGCCTTGACGCTCTCTGCCTGGACGTTTGGAGAGTAGGTCTCGGCGTAGTCCTCCATGTAGCGCTGGGCGAACCCCTGAGCTACCAAACGGGCCTTATACAGGTAGAGGCCATTGGCAAGTGGTTTAGCCTTGAAAACCCACCTTGTGCCAATGGCTTTCCTCTCCTTTGGTGGTTGCTGGGGGGTGAAGACCTTGAGCTTTTTCAGGATCCCCATCTCCTTCTCCATCGTGAGCTGACATTTCTCCTGTTCTTCGATGGGTAGCTCCTGGATGTCAGAGAAGGATTTTGGGGTGACCACAACGCTGTTGACGGACGCGATGTGCCCAATGTCGATTCTCTTTGGTGGGATCCCTTTGTTGGACCGCTTTGATCTCCTGACCTTCTGCCACTCACTGCCCTTTTCTTCTGCGGGTTCCACGTCCGCTGGCATTTCATAATTAGGACGTGTGGACCCTCGGTCCCGGGTGCTGGGTATCGCGGGTCTCTGAGGCGTCGCTGGGGGTGAAGACGGCGTGTCTTCCCCCTTGGGACTGGACGGCTCATCCTCCCCATCTGAACCAGGTAGGATGACATCTTCGTCTTGTTCCTCACTTTCGTCGGTGGCAGGGTATGTGGTCGTCTCAGGTGTTGTCGTGGTCGGTGTGTCCTTGCTGGGTCGGTTGACATATGGGCTCAGATCATTGGAGTGAATCTGGGTCCAATTGGAGTCCTCTTCGAAGGAGGCATATTGGGAAGTCACAGTCCTGCCCCCTTCTCCCAGGAAACGGTAGGCCTTGGAGCCAGGAGCATAGCCCAAGAACCTCAGTCTCTGGGAGACAGATCTCCCCTTCTTCCGCAGCTGCTTGGGGATGTGCACCGAAGCGTAGGAGCCAAACACACGCAAGTGTCCCAGACTTGGTTTCCTACCGTGGACCAGGAAATATGGGGTCTGGTCCACAACACTGCTCCAGGTGCGGTTTAAGGTGTAATTGGCGTAGTGCACCGCCTCTGCCCAGTATGATTCTGCGACCCCAGCGTCCGCAATCAGACTACGCATCATAGTTTGCAGGATTCCATTTCTTTTCTCTGCCACGCCATTTTGAGCAGGAGTGAATGGCGCTGTAAGAAAATGGCGGATGCCCTTACGCCTTACCCAGTCCTGGAATTTTCGGGACATGAACTCAGCCCCGCAATCGCTCTGCAGTTGTGCGATCCTGGTCTTATACTGGGTCTCTACAAAGTCGTACAGTGATTTTATGGCGTCAAAGGCTTCGGATTTTTTTGTGAGGGTATACACGTGGCCGTATCATGAAAAATCATCAACGGCAGTGAGAAAATACTGTCTTTTCCCTAGGGATGGTGTGAATGGCCCAACCAAATCAACATGTACTAGTTGGTACGGGTATTGGGCCTTACGCAGTGACACCTTAGGGATGGGGGCAGCCTTCCTCTTTGTCCTCTTACAGATGGCACAGTCCAGGAACACCTCACAATCCTTGAGCTGGACTCCCTCAGCAAACTCTCCCATCTTTTTAACCACAGGGAAGCTCGCATGACCTAATCTTTGGTGTAAAAGATGGGCACACTTATCGTGGAGCGGCTTCCCCACTGAACACCCTCTTGGCTATGGATGCCTTGAGCGGTGCTTTAGGTGCCTACTGAGATTTGGGTTTCTTGTCCACACTGCCCTTGGAAAGCCGTGGGGCTGGCTGAGGTGGCTTGGGTGCAACCGCTTCGGCCTTGTGCTCCTTAGACAGCCTTGGGGCTGGCTGTGGGGGCTTTCTCTCTTCCCGTGCGCAGGCCCCTTCTGAGGTGGCACCCCGTGGACTGTCCTCTGTGGCTGGTTTTTCAGGGGAGAAGTATGGCAAACCATTTATGATGGCAATACTTCCAATGACCCTCTGGTTCCGGGTGACATGACCTCCCCCTTTGCGAAATAAAACTTCCACCCTGTCATCGTCACATAATTTGATAATGCTTAATAGGTTGTTGGCAATGGAGGGAGCATGCAATACCCCTTCAACTTTTCCTAGTCTGGGTACAGAGACAGTGCCCTCCCCAACAACCAAAGCCTTATCACCATTGGCCACCTTGACAGATGAGTTAATTTTCTTTAACCTTTTAAACCCTTGTTTCATATTGGTAATGTGAGACGAAGCTCCAGAGTCCAGTAACCATAAGTCAGTGGGGCTGTCAGCCTTTGTGGTGGGGGTGAGAGGACAAGTATGCACAAAATTGCCTTTGCCCCCGCCATGCCCCCTTCCTTGCCCCTTGCCCCTTCCTTGATTGGGAACACGCTTGGGGTCTTGTTGGTGATGGGGGCAGTACTTCTTCAGATGCCCCTCAGAGCCACAGATGAAACACTTAAGTAGAGCATTAACCTGCTCTGAGTTGTGGTGCCTCCTGCTGGCTCGCTGGGTGGTGACTCTGGCGTATTATCCTGCATCTCTGCGCCTTCTATCTTCCTCAATGAGCCTCCCTGGGAGGTAGGACAGAGTCATGGCTTCCTTCCTGGTCCCCTCCAGTGAAACAATGAAACTGCTCCAATTTTTGTCCAGGGAAGCCAGAATGACAGCGACCATGTTTGCCTCAGGTACAAGGTAGTCTCTGGACATCAGTTCTGCCCTGAGCGCCTTCAATTTTCCCAGGTGCTCGGCCATGTTAGCCCCAAACCACAGTCTGGTGGTGTAAAACTCAGTTGTGAGTCTGGTGAGCGAACCAATGCTGTCGCTGTTGAATAAATTGTATTAGTTGGAAGGCACCTTGGAGGTCATCTAGTCCAACCCCCTGCTCAGGCAGGAAACCTTATACCATTTCAGGCAAATGGCTGTCCATTCTCTTCTTAAAAACCTCCAGTGTTGGAGCATTCACCACCTCTGGAGGCAGGTTGTTCCACTGGTTAATTGTTCTAACTGTCAGGAAGTTTCTCCTTAGTTCTAGGTTGCTTCTCTCCTTGACTAGTTTCCATCCTTTGCTTCTTGTCCTGCTTTCAGGTGCTTTGGAGAATAGCTTGACTCCCTCTTCTTTGTGGTAGCCACTGAGATATTGGAACACTGCTATCATGTCACCCCTCACCCTTCTCTTCATTAAACTATACATACCCAATTCCAGCAACCGTTCCCTATATGTTTTAGCCTCCAGCCCCCTAATCATCTTGGTTGCTCTTCTCTGTACCCTTTCTAGAGTCTCGACATCTTTTTTACATCGTGGTGACCAAAACTGGATGCAGTATTCCAGGTGTGGCCTTACCAAAGCATTGTAGAGTGGTATTAGTACTTCACTTGATCTTGATTCTATCCCTCTGTTAATGCAGCCTAGCACTGTGTTGGCTTTTTTGGCAGCTGCAGCACACTGCTGGCTCATATTGAAGTGATTGTCTACTAAGACTCCGAGATCCCTCTCACAGTTACTACTATTAAGCAAGGTACCACCTATACTATACCTATGCATTTGATTTTTCCTGCCTAAGTGTAGAACCTTACTTTTTTCACCATTGAATTTCATTTTGTTAGATAGTGCCCAGTGTTCGAGTCTGTCCAGATCCTTCTGTATCTTAAGCCTATCTTCTGGAGTATTGGCTATTCCTGCCAGCTTGGTGTCGTCTGCAAATTTGATGAGTTCCCCATCTATCCCCTCATCCAAATCATTAATGAAGATATTGAAGAGCACTGGGCCCAGAACAGAGCCCTGGGGCACCCCACTACACACTTCCTTCCATGTAGATGCGGTTCCATTGAGGACCACACGCTGAGTACGGCCTGTCAGCCAGCTACGAATCCATCTGGTGGTAAGGCTATCCAACCCACATTTTTCTATCTTATCAAGTAGTAGGTTGTGATCTACTTTATCGAATGCCTTACTGAAGTCCAAGTAAATTATATCTACAGCATTCCTCTGGTCCACTAGTTTTGTCACTTGGTCAAAGAATGTAATAAGATTTGTCTGGCTTGATCTGTTTTTGACAAACCCATGTTGACTTTTAGTGATGACTTTGTTTGCATCAAGGTGTTCGCTGATTTGTTGTTTGATTATCTTTTCCAGAATCTTCCCAGGTATTGAGGTCAGGCTGATAGGTCTGTAGTTTCCTGGATCTATTTTTTCCCTTTTTTGAAGATGGGAACTACATCAGCTCTCTTCCAGTCCTCTGGTAGTTCCCCAGTGCTCCAGGATCTTTGAAAAATATAGTTCAGTGGTTCTGAGGTCACGTCTGCCAGTTCCTTGAGAACTTTGGGGTGTAATCCATCTGGTCCTGGTGAGTTGAACTCGTCTAGGCTGGACAGGTGCTCACTTACCATTTTCTTGCCTATCTTAACTTGCGTTTCTATTCTGTTTTTTATGGCACTGGTTTTGGTACGTTGGACTGTTTTTTCCCTTTGTGTAAAGACAGATGCAAAAAACGAATTAAATAGTTCTGCTTTCTCCCTGTTGCTTGTGGCCTTCTTGCCATTTTCTCCCACTAATGGACCAATCATTTCCTTACCTTTTTTCTTGTTTTTTATATGTTGAAAGAAGCTTTTTTTGTTATTTTTGACTTTGGTCGCAAGCCTTAGTTCATTTTGAGCCTTAGCTTCCCTCACTTCATCTTTGCAGGCATGGGCTACTTGCTGATATTCTGCCTTAGTTATGTGCCCCTCTTTCCAATTCTTATACTTGTCCTTTTTATCTTTCAATTTATCAGAGAGTTCTTTATGCAGCCATGCTGATGGATTACATCCCAGAGTTCTGAAGGAGCTGGCAGATGTCATCTCAGAACCATTGTACCATATCTTTCAAAAATCCTGGAGCACCGGGGAACTACCAGAGGATTGGAGAAGAGCTGATGTGGTTCCCAACTTCAAAAAAGGGGGGGGGGAATCAGACGTAGGAATTTACAGACCAATCAGCCTAACATCAATACCTGGGAAGATACTGGAAAAATAATTAAAAAAACAGATCTGTGAACATCTAGAAACAAAGGTATAACTAGTAGCCAGCTTGGGTTTGTTAAAAACAGATCATGCCAAACCAATCTTATTTCATTCTTTGGCAAAGTGACTAAATTAGTAGATCAGTGAAATGTTGTGGACATAGTATACTTAGACTTCAATAAAGCATATGATAAAGTAGATCACAAACTACTTCTTGGTAAGCTAGAAAAATGTGTGATAGGCAGTACCACCACCAAATGGATTTGTAAGTGGCTGACGAACTGTACTCTACGAGTCATCCTTAATGGTACTACATCTACATGGAGGGAAGTAACCAGTGGGGTACCACAAGGTTCCGTCTTAGGGCCAGTTCTCTTCAATATCTTCTTAAATGACTTAGATGCGGGAATAGAAGTGGAACTCATCAAATTTGTAGATGACACTAAGCTGGCAGGAATAGCCAACACCCCAGAAGACAAACTCAGGATCCAAAAAGTTCTTTACAGACTTGAACAATGGGCTGTTAGATGTTCTTGTGCCAGCCATGGCAGTTCCCCAAAAAGGTCATCAGATGGGAGCAAAGAGGCTTCTTTGCTCCCACTGGTGGGTCAGGGGTCCCCGGCCCCTGCAGCCCCATTGGAGAGAGTTAATTGGTAAGGGAGGGGCCGAGGCCCCCCATAAAAACCTCTGCTCAGGGGCTACGCACTCTCTCTCTCTCACACTGCTCTCCCCTCTCTCTCACACTCTCACGCTATGAGCTCAATCCAGGCATGGATGCCTCCATGCCAGGGAACTCTTTCTATTTACTTTATCGTTAAATAAAGCTTCATATGATTGCATCCCTGCGTGCTGCCTTTTACTTGGAAGCACCTTAACGAACCATCGGCCTCGTGAGGCCATCTCACAGTAATTTTACAATTAAGTATTTAAAAAGCAACGTGGTGACTGGGTTAGTTAATAGTTCAATAACATACATAAGTCTTTAGTATAAAACTCAAGTTACAACATCAGATATTTCCTCTTTTTCCCTTAATACCTACTATCTCATATTAGGCTAATACAGTTATTATTATCAACTAAGTAAAAACATCTTTGTTACATTTATCAATAAATTTTAGCTTATACATATCTCAATTGTGTTTGCATTCAATCTTTAAATACAATCAACGTCCTTTTATTGCTTTTTCCCAAAGCTTTAATTTCCCATCAATATTCAAATGAACATTTGGTATTTATAATTTCCAAGCTTTAGGTAACCAAAGTTTCCCTTATCTCAACTTCTTCCTTTTTCCCTTTTCATAACAAAATCTAATATTCTAAATACACATCGTATCTATTTGAATATAGTCTTCTTCTGTTTTCTAAAAGTTATCTATTTTCCACCATATTAAACCATCTAATTAATAATACAATAATAATAATAATAATAATAATAATAATAATAATAATAATAATAATAATAATAATAATAATGATGATGATGATGTTGGAAGGGACCTTGGAGGTCATCTAGTCCAACCCCCTGCTCAGACAGGAAACCCTATACCATTTCGGACAAATGGCTGTCCAGTCTCTTCTTAAAAACATCCAGTGTTGGAGCATTCACCACCTCTGGAGGCAGGTTGTTCCACTGGTTAATTGTTCTAACTGTCAGGAAGTTTCTCCTTAGTTCTAGGTTGCTTCTCTCCTTGATTGCTTTCCATCCATTGCTTCTTGTCCTACCTTCAGGTGCTTTGGAAAATAGCTTGACTCCCTCTTCCTTGTGGCAGCCACTGAGATAAATCGAAACCGTTATATGTATTGTCTGGGTTAACCAATAAATCAGTAATATACATAATTTTTTGTTTAAATCTAATTTTTAAAAGCTCAAATGAATGAATGAACCTTTATTGTCAAAGTACAACCATGTATACATTGAGATTGGCTGAGCCTCCCTTTGTGCCCCCACCCCCCAACTTACAGTGACACAAACCCTCCATCTTATTACACCATGTGAACTAATAATCCCTCTCTTTTTCTGGTAATATCTATTATCTCATAATGGGCAAACAGAATTCTTATTTTCAACTGATTTCCAAATATTTTATATTAGGTGACCAAAATTTCAATTCAATTATAATGTTACTTTATTTTCTAAAAATTATCTATTTTCCACCATATTCAACCCTCTAATTAGTAATAAGAAATCCCCTCTAATAAATAAAAACCCTTATTTTCTTCAGCCTTACTCTGGCTTTCTTCCTTTGCCAATTAACCTTCCATGTCAGTGCTTTTGAATCATAAAATAGTTCTCCCTCTATTATTATATATATTATTTGGAATAAGAAAGACCATTTGGTTGCAGTTTTTTTGGAAGAACTAGTCCATTTGTATTTATTAGATCACCTCCCTATTATTCCAATTTCCCACAATTGTCCTGATAGGTTTATCTTCCCTTCAATCTGTTCTTCTTCCTTTCCCTCAAATTTCTTCTGATTTTTGTAAAAAGTCTTTTCCATTTTCAGTGTTGTCGCTCCCTGTTCTGATTTTTCCACTGGCTATTGGTCAATTGAGTCCTCTGTTTTAGTGTTTAGTTGTTCCACTTCTCCTGTTATTTTCTGCATTGTTAGTTCTTTGGTTTTAGTCAAGATCTGGGTTTGTATATTTAAGCTGGCATCTTGTTCCTGTATGTTGCATCTTATTTTGTCACAAGCTGAAAGAATGGTTTTGTGTATTGATTTCAACATGGAAAGGATTTTTTCCTGGTCTTCTCTTGATAGTATGTTAAGTTGAAGACTTTAGAATCAAACGTTAAAAATAGTTTTGTTTTTTTTATAGCTAGGTATGGGACATCTATTTCACATTTTATAGGTGGTCTTTATAGTAGAAATTATTTGTCAAGTAAGAGTTTATAGTCCAAGGTATTCCATCATCTTGTATAATAACATATGCTTCTCGTGTAAAGAAATAGGAAAGCAATTGCCCACGTATAGCTCTGAAAGTCAGTAAAAGTTTACATTCATAGTTCAAACAAGCCAGATATGCTGCCCAGAAGTTCCTTCTTTGCAGTTGGGTTTTTTACAGGTGGTAGCTGTCAAGGTCAAAGAAGTTTTTTCTGGAGTCTGGGCTTCAAGCCAAGTCTCTTTTAGGCAATAACAAGTTGTAACACCATACTTCGCCACAACACATCACCGATGCAGTTTAAAGCTTTTTAAGTCCAAAGTTTTTATGATAGTTTTTCAAGTCTTCTTTCTTTTTTTAGATAAAAACAAACATCTCCAGTAAGAATAGGAACACTTTTAGTCCCCAAGTTTCAAAAGCATATACATCCAATTAGATTAAAATTGTTCTTACAGTTGCTCTGTTTCCCCTGGGCAGTTAGTCACCACTGTTCTTAGAGGGTGGGGTAGAAATTCCCTTCCCTCTCTCCTCACAGGGGGAAAAATACTTTGGGCAGCTTTTACAGGAAAAAATACTT
Organism: Vipera ursinii; assembly: GCF_947247035.1. Taxonomy (NCBI): domain Eukaryota; kingdom Metazoa; phylum Chordata; class Lepidosauria; order Squamata; family Viperidae; genus Vipera; species Vipera ursinii. The sequence continues at coordinate 9,565,095 of NC_139522.1, forward strand.
AAAGTATTAAAGAGAAGATCAGATCTCATCCAGTTTCATCTGTGTTGCTTTAAAGGTGCTTGGTGGTGATTTTGACTTTGCCTGTCAGCAGCTTAGTGACGAGCCATATTGCTATGGCCAGTCTTTCCCCTGCCGGTTTGGAGGGCTCCCTGGATCCAACAGAAGCGCCATTGCCCTCCTGCAATCAAGAGGGAGTCCCCTCCTTGCTCGTCGCCCCTACAGGGCAACTTTTGACCCTTTCCAGGGTCCCCCAGTGGGACAAAATCAGACGTGAAAGACGGAACTTGTCTTCCAGTGTTCGCGGCACTGCAATGGCAAACCAGAAGTCCCAACACTGGAAATTTTTAAGAAGAGACTGGACAGCCATTTGTCTGAAATGGTATAGGGTTTCCTGCCTGAGCAGGGGGTTTATTTATTTATTTATTTATTTTTGGGACTTATATGCCGCCCTATCTCCCGAAGGACTCAGGGCAGCTAACAACAATAAAAAACAACAATACAAAAATTTAAAAAGAATTAAATAACAGCCCCAAAATAAATTAACTACACAGTTAAAATTAAAACATATTTAAAAACCCATCATCAATCCAGGTCAGCCTGATGGAAGAAAAAAGTTTTGAGGTCACGGCGAAAGGACCGGAGGTCCGGGGCCATCCGAAGCTCAAGGGGGAGTTGGTTCCAAAGGGCTGGTGCTCCCACAGAGAAGGCCCTCCCCATGGGAGGTCCCTTCCATCATCATCATCATCATCATCATCATCATCATCATCATCATCTTATTATATTATTATTATTATTATTATTATTATTATTATTATTATTATTATTATTATTATTATTATTATTATTATTATTATCTTTCAACAGTACATCATTGAAACTGTAAATGAATCCATCCACCTTGTTGCTGGTCACCTTCTCTTCCTTTTTCTTTCCACCTTTCCCAGCCTTGGAGTTTCTCCAGAGAGCTGTCTTTGCATAATATATCTGAGGTAGTATAATTTGAGTCTGGTAATTTGTTCCTCAAGTAAGATCTCTCTTGATTTATTTGATGATCCATGCGTTTGCTTTCTTGGCTGTTCATAGTATTCTCAGAAGTCTTTTCCAACACCAAAGTTTAAAAAGGTAAATACTCTTTCTATCCTTATTCTTTCTAATTCCAACATTCACTACCTACCTTTTTTATAGTGGAGGCATCATAATCACACTGCCACTGTCAATATCATTCTGTACCCAAATTTGATAGATTAAATTTTTTAATTTTTTAATTTTAATTTTAATTCCATTTATATCCCGCCCTTCTCTGAAGACTCAGGGCGGCTTACAAGCTTAGCAGTAGCCCTCATTCTATGTAAATTCAACTGGGGGGAGCAGCTCCCTCCCTCTGTATTGCCATTTATCAAGTGTGCTGCTTATTTGTGGAAGAAAATATCCCATTTTTAATTCCACTGCCAGAGAATAAGAAGTAGTCAAGTTTGTTATATGTTCCTGGCTACTTTCCTTCGTGACCAGAGGCAAGGTCGCCTGACCAATAACCAGCCAAGACACAGTGAAGGCCTTTTGTTTCATTTATTGCAATAAGCATGGAGAGAAGCTTTTAAAGCTTGATTCTCTCCAAAGTTTCAACCCAAAATATTCCCTTCTTTATACAACCCTGTCTCAGCCACCACATCCCTCCTCTTTCCCCATTGGCTGAGGTACTATGACAAGCATGTCAAACTTGCAATGTCACATGACATCGTGTGACGTATCGCAAATTTTTCCCCATTGTCAGCAAAAGGTTTCCTAAAGCTTTTCCTACAGCTTTGGTTAGAGCAAATGCACATAAAGGAATACATTGCAGACATGCACAACACATAAGTCCTATCACCACTAAAAAAATTTAGGCCAAGAAGCATTTGTCTTAACCATTCAATGTTGGGAAACCAATTAGTTAACCAACCTCAATCGCTCCACATATTTTCATACTTTTGTTCAGGAGCTTTAGCCACTTTCCTGATTCCTTTTGGAATATCCATTACTACTTCATGAATGTCATCTATCTCTAAATCCCACAAACAAATTTTTAGCTTTATTTCCCAGGCTGCTCTGGTGTGCTGTCTTCAGTAATATTAGAATTAGAACCCACCCCTTCATGATTAATACACAGTGTTTCACATCCACAAATTGGTCCATAATCACAACAGCAATAACAGCAACAGCAATCACACTGACAAAAGATACACATTTACCACCTAATTCAGCTCAGGCTGGTGTATTTTAATGCCAGATCAGTAGTTAATAAGGCTCCCCTTATCCGAGAGTTGGTTGAGGAGGAGCGTGCTGATCTGGCTTGCATTACGGAGACCTGGTTGGGCCCAGAGGGAGGTGTCCCTCTGACTGAACTTTGCCCACCAGGTTTCCGTGTGCTTCACCAGCCTCGGGCTCAGGGAAGGGGTGGGGGTGTTGCGGTGGTTATAAGGGAGACCTTGTGTCCATGGGAGGCTACCATTACTCAGATATTCGGGAGTGAGTCGCTCCTCCTGAGATGTGGCCCTGGGGCTCAGTTGGGTCTGTTGCTGGCGTATCTTTCGCCTACCTGTGTAGCAGCAGCCCTGCCCAAGCTCCTCGACACCCTCTCTGGGTTGGCGGTTGAGTTCCCCAGACTTATGGTTCTGGGGGACTTTAACCTGTCATCCCTAGGAGGTTCATTGGGGTTGGCCCGGGAGTTTATGGCCTCCATGACGGCCATGGACCTGACCCAAGTAATTCAGGACCTGACTCATGGGGGGGTCACACACTCGAACTTCTTTTTCTATCTGGACGGTGGCTTGATGATCTGGAAGGGGGATCTCCAGTTATTACACCCCTGTCATGGACCGATCATCACCTCCTGTGGCTGGCCTTCTGTTTCACCCCCCTCCATCGCGGGGTTACGGAACCGACCAGGTGGTTCTGTCTCAGGCGCCTAATGGACCCTGAACGGTTCCAGGAGGCGCTTGGATCTGTGCCTGCCATCTTCGCTCACAGCCCGGTCGATGCCTTAGTGGAAGCCTGGGAAAGGGCGGCCATGGAGGCACTCAACCGTGTTGTTCCCATGCGGCTCCTGACCCGGCGCAGATCCCGGCGGGCACCATGGTTCTCCGTGGAGCTCCGGGAGATGAAGCGTCGGAGACGGAGCCTAGAGAGCTGTTGGAGGTCCAGCGGGTCTGAGTCTGATCGATTGCGGTTAAGAGCCTTTACGAGGTCTTATCTCGTAGCGATGGAGGCAGCGAAGTCTAATTACTTCGCTGCCCTCGTCGCGTCCACAGATAATCGCCCGGCTGCCCTATTTAGGGTGACTCGCTCCCTCCTGAATCAGGAGGTGAGGGAGGAGCCCCTGCAGGGTCGTGCCAAGGAGTTTAGTCAATATCCGGCGGATAAAATCGCTCAGATTCGGGTCAGTCTGGACTCCGACTGGGCGGAGTCTGACGATGGGGAATTGAGCGGTCTTTGGAGCATTACTTGGGAAGAATTTGATCCTGTGACTCCGGAAGAAGTGGACAGGATCATGGGGAGGCTGAGTTCCACCATGTGTTTATTGGACCCGTGCCCCTCCTGGCTGATTTATGCAGCTCGGGAGGGGACACGAGGCTGGCTCCAGGCAGTAATAACTGCTTCTTTGAGAGAGGGTAGCTTCCCTGCCGCCTTGAAGGAGGCGGTGGTGAGGCCCCTCCTCACGAAGCCTGCCCTGGACCCGGCCATTTTGAATAGCTATCGTCCAGTCTCCAACCTTCGCTTTTTAGCGAAGGTTGTTGAGAGTGTGGTGGCACATCAGCTTCCTCTGTTCCTGGAGGAAGCGGATTATCTGGACCCCTACCAATTGGGCTTTAGGTCCGGGTACAGCATGGAGACGGCATTGGTCGCACTGGTGAATGATCTCTGGTGGGCTCGGGACAGGGGTTGCTCCTCTGTCCTAGTCCTATTAGACCTCCCAGCGGCTTTTGATACCATCGACCATGGTATCCTACTGCGGCGCCTCAGGGGGTTGGGAGTGGGTGGCACTATTTTACAGTGGTTCTCCTCCTACCTCCTGGGTTGTTCGCAGTCGGTGTTGGCAGGGGGGCAGAGGTCGGCCTCGAGGCCTCTCGTTTGTGGAGTCCCTCAGGGGTCAGTCCTCTCGCCCCTTCTGTTCAACATCTTTATGAAGCCGCTGGGTGAGATCATTCGTGGTTTTGGGGTGGGGTATCATCAGTACGCTGATGATACCCAGCTTTTTATTTCCACCCCAAATCAACCCAGTGATGCCCTCGCCGTGATGTCCCATTGTCTGGAGGCGGGGAGGGTCTGGATGGGGAGGAACAGACTTTGTCTAAATCCCGACAAGACCGAGTGGCTGTGCATACCGGCATCTCAGGTTGTTCACTCTATTCCATCTTTAACTATAGGGGGTGAGGTGTTACCCCCCGTAGATAGGGCTCACAACTTGGGTGTCCTTCTTGACTCACAGCTCAGTTTAGAAGATCATATAGGAGCTGTGACCAGGTGGGCTTTTGCCCAGGTTCACCTGGTGCGCCAGTTGCGGCCCTATTTGGACCGAGATGCCCTATGCACAGTCACTCATGCGCTCGTGACCTCTCGGATAGACTACTGCAATGCTCTCTACATGGGGCTGCCCTTGAATACCACTCAGAGGCTCCAACTGGTGCAGAATGCGGCCACGTGAGTTGTGATGGGGGTCTCCCGATACTCCCATGTAACACCTCTGCTCCGCGAGCTGCATTGGCTTCCAGTTGTCTTCCGGGTGAGATTCAAGGTGCTGGTGATGACCTATAAAGCCATAAATGGCATGGGTCTGGATTATTTATGGGAGTACCTTTTGCCGGCGTTAACTTCCCATCGTCCTGTGCGCTCCCATAGAGAGGGCCTCCTCAGGGTGCCGTCGGTCAGGGAATGTCGACTGGAGGCCCCCAGGGGGACAGCATTCAATGTGGGCGTGCCTGCCCTCTGGAACCAGCTTCCTGTTGAGCTCCGGATGGCTCCCGACCTTCGCTCTTTTCGCCGCGACCTGAAGACTTGGTTATTTGAACTTGCCGGCCTGGACTGAGGGATTGGGGTTTTAGATTTTAAATTCCAAATTTTAAATTTTAGAACGTGTTTTATTGCTTAGGGCTATTTGGTTTAATTTATTTTAATTTTTGTATATTATGTGCTGTATATTGTGTTTTAATTGCCCTGTACACCGCCCCGAGTCCTTCGGGAGAGGGGCGGTATATAAATCCAATAAATAATAATAATAATAATAATAATAATAATAATAATAATAATAATAATAATAATAATAATAATAATTCTTACAATTTACAATTCTACGTTTTTAGTTTCTAACGGTGTGACTTCTGTCTCAGTTATTGGTTTTATTTGTAACAAACCACTTTTACTTGTCTCATGATCACCACCAACACCACTGTTCTTCGTCTGGGGTCACCTGGAATTCTAATAGAGATGTTTAAAACAGGTAGGGGTTTTGGTCCACTATCCATTCAAGTCCTTTTAAGCGTGGCTTTCAGTCCTTGTCCTGGAATGACCGTCCAGCCTCTTTCAGGTCCAGTCACCACCTCTGCTCATGTGTAGTGAGTCCAACCCTTCTCAGCCCTCCGGACAGCAGATTCAATATAAGGAACTTCCCTTCTTTGGTTGTAGAGGTTTCTCCTTCCATTTACGAATCAGCACCCACTGTCCTGGCTGGATCTTATGGACTGGAAATTCCAAAGGAGCTGTTTGCGCCACCAAGCCTTCCTGTCAAAGAGAAGACAGAGACCCCAGTACTTGTTCTACATATACAGTCATGGCCGAAATTGTTGGCACCCCAGAAATTTTTTCAGAAAATCAAGTATTTCTCACAGAAAAGTATTGCAGGAACACATGTTTTGCTATACACAGGTTTATTCCCTTTGTGTGTATTGGAACACAACAAAAAAGGGAGGAAAAAAAGCAAATTGGACATAATGTCAAACAAAACTCCAAAAATGGGCTGGACAAAATTATTGGCACCTTTTCAAAATCGTGGATAAATAAGATTGTTTCAAGCATGTGATGCTCCTTTAAACTCACCTGGGGCAAGTAAAAGGTGTGGGCAATATAAAAATCACACCTGAAAGCAGATAAAAAGGAGAGAAGTTCACTTAGTCTTTGCATTGTGTGTCTGTGTGTGCCACACGAAGCATGGACAACAGAAAGAGGAGAAGAGAACTGTCTGAGGATTTTGAGAACCAAAATTGTGGACAAATATCAACAATCTCAAGGTTACAAGTCCATCTCCAGAGATCTAGATTTGCCTTTGTCCACAGTGCGCAACATTATCAAGAAGTTTGCAACCCATGGCACTGTAGCGAATCTCCCTGATCGTGGACAGAAGAGAAAAATTGATGAAAGGTTGCAATGCAGGATAGTCCGGATGGTGGATAAGCAGCCCCAAACAAGTTCCAAAGGAATGCAAGCTGTCCTGCAGGCTCAGGGAGCATCAGTGTCAGCGCAAACTATCCATCGACATTTAAATGAAATGAAACGCTATGGCAGGAGACCCAGGAGGACCCCACTGCTGACACAGAGACATAAAAAAGCAAGATTAGAGTTTGCCAAAATGTACTTGAGTAAGCCAAAATCCTTCTGGGAAAACGTCTTGTGGACAGATGAGACCAAGATAGAGCTTTTTGGTAAAGCACATCATTCTACTGTTTACCGAAAATGAAATGAGGCCTACAAAGAAAAGAACACAGTACCTACAGTGAAATATGGTGGAGGTTCAATGATGTTTTGGGGTTGTTTTGCTGCCTCTGGCACTGGGTGCCTTGAATGTGTGCAAGGCATCATGAAATCTGAGGATTACCAAAGGATTTTGGGTCGCACTGTAGAGCCCAGTGTCAGAAAGCTGGGTTTGCGTCCAAGATCTTGGGTCTTCCAGCAGGACAATGACCCCAAACATATGTCAAAAAACACCCAGAAATGGATGGCAAGAAAGCGCTGGAGAGTTCTGAAGTGGCCAGCAATGAGTCCAGATCTGAATCCCATTGAACACCCGTGGAGAGATCTTAAAATTGCTGTTGGGAAAAGGCGCCCTTCCAATAAGAGAGACCTGGAACAGTTTGCAAAGGAAGAGTGGTCCAAAATTCTGGGTGAGAGGTGTAAGAAGCTTATTGATGGTTATAGGAAGCGACTGATTTCAGTTATTTTTTCCAAAGGGTATACAACCAAATATTAAGTTAAGGGTGCCAATAATTTTGTCCAGCCTGTTTTTGGAGTTTTGTTTGACATTATGTCCAATTTGCTTTTTTTCCTCCCTTTTTTGTTGTGTTCCAATACACACAAAGGGAATAAACCTGTGTATAGCAAAACATGTGTTCCTGCAATACTTTTCTGAGAGAAATACTTGATATCTATTTTCCTTTACCCTTCAACTATAATATATCCTAGATATTTTACCTCCTTTTTTACCAATTGGGCTTTATTTTCTAGACACTCTCAATCCTTTCTTCTGCCAAAAAGTTACTTTCCCATTTCTTGATAATTCCCAGAATAAGATCTTACAAAACTGAGAAGCTACATAAGAATGCATTTGCTTCCACAGCTAAAAGTGGAGGAAAGAAAAAAAAAGAAAAATTATTTGTCCTGTGTCCGATAGACTATACTTGTCCATGGAAACCCTATCAAAAATTGTCAAATTTTTCTTTCTCCTCCCCTTTTCACCCTGATTAGATACCTTGTTATGAAAAATATAACTCAGTAAACTTATTGTAAATAACACATTCAGGATTTTAAATGGTAAAGCACATAGGCTCACCAATCAGCATTGAGCCAACATTTCTGAAATGCCTTTGTCTCAGGCAGATAATATTCAAATCACCCTTGTGGCAGCACATCAAAGAACAACAGGATAGCTGAGAAGACAAAAGATTGTCTCCCCCTTCCCCCACTCACCAAACTAGACGTAAAAATTTATACAAAACTTTTGCTTTCAGAGAATAGTCCTCAAAACATTAAACAGAAGGAAAATTACCATAACACTTACAGAAGTGGCTTGCCAACCTTCTTCCTAGGCCTGAACAAAAATAAACCAGCCCCCAAACACTCAGCCATCTCTCATGGCCAAAGTAGGATTTGAACTCACAGTTTTCCAACCTTGTAGCCTGTGGCTGTAATCCTGAAACCAAATTGGTTCTCCATAAAGGTTTCCCTTCCCCTCCTTGGCTCTAAGGAAAAGGAAAACAAATTGAACACACAGTATGAAGCAATTAATCATCTCTTTTGCAGTAGCAAGGAGTCCCAAAGACACATATTTATAACATGTTAAATAAAACATCATAGGATTGTTCCTTTGACAAGAATACCCTCAAATTAAGGATAAATCCAAATTAAAATGCAAAGGAAAATCACTGAAGCATGCCACACATACAAAAACAAAATATCAGAGTTGGATGGGACATTAGAGGACCTCTAGTCCAGGGTTTTTCAACCGGTGGTACACGTACCACCTGTGGTACATTAGCACGACAGGTGGTACGCAGCCCTGCCCAGTCAAATGTAGTGGGGGAGGGAATGAGCCAGCTGAGGCAAGGACTTACTGTGAGAGAGTCCTCCAGAGCTGCAGAGTGGCTGGGGTGAGGCAAAGGCCCCAGGCTCACTTCTGGCTCACCTGGAAGAGAAAGGAGGAGGAGGGGCGTGGAGACAGAAGAGGCTATAAAAGGAGGCAGTTTGGGCAGGAGAGAGAGAGAGAGAAAAAAAGAAGCAGCCTTGGGAAGAGGTGGAGTCAGCTCCAGCTGCATCGAAGGGAAAGAAGAAGGAGGAGAAGGGTGGGAGGAGAGGAGAGGAGATCAAGCAGGCTGGCCATGAGCCGATCTACAACTTCTGTGACAGCCACCTGTGCTGGCATCAGCAAACAGGCAAGAAATGCAGTGGGGGAGGGGTCGCCCTCCACGAGGAATGAAGAAAGGCAGCAATGGAGGTGTTTCTGGTGAGGTCGCTGAAGACAGACTCGGGGAAATGTTTCTCTTCTCCCCGGGTCTGTTTTTTTTTAATTTTTTTTTTAGCTGGACCTTTATTTTATTAAAAAGTTTTACAAAAACAAAATTTTACAATATATCCCCAAATCCCCCCCACCCCAAACCCGCCCACTTCCCCCCCACTTCCCAGAGCTAAATAAAGGATTATAGTTACAATAATCATATTCTAAATAAAAAAGTATGCATAATATACAATTAACCAAATTCATAATGTGCTTTAACTCCCCTTTAACATAACTACAAACAAAGTACCAATAACAATATCCCACTAAAATCTACTCATAAGCTAAATGGAACTTTTTAGTCCCATATTTGTTCTGAATATAATTTATCCATCTCCTCCAAACTGAAATATATCTTTCCTGTGAATGATCTTTCAAATAAGCAGAAATCTTAGACATTTCTGCAAGATTCGAAACTTTAAACACCCATTCTTCTATAGTGGGCAAACTTTCCTTCTTCCAATATTGTCCCATCAGTAATCGTGCTGCTGTTATCATGTTCAACATCAAGTTAGTTTCTTTAACATCACAATCTACAACAATACCCAATAAAAACAATTGTGGAGAAAACTTTATCTTTCTCTTAAAAATCTTTTGAATTTTCCACCAAATTTTGATCCAAAAAGCTTTTATATTTCTACAAGTCCACCACATGTGAAAACAGGTAGCTTCTAAACTACCACATCTCCAACATTTAGACTGTAAATTAGGATACATGTTGGACAACTTCTTGGGATCCAGATGCCAATAAAACATTTTATAAAAATTTTCTCTTAAGTTTTGAGCCTGAGTAAATTTAACATTTCTGACCCAAATTATCTCCCAGGTGTCCAACGAAATTGGTTCCTGAATATTTTGTGCCCACTTTATCATACAGTCTTTAACCAATTCCGTTTCCGAATCCAATTCAATTAAGGCATTATATATCCTCTTTATATGTGCACAATTTAAATCTCTAATTTGTTTTACTAAATTTTGATCTGTAATTGTGATGCCAACCTTTTGATCTGACTTCCACCTAGCTTTCAATTGGGTATATTGAAACCAAGAGTAACTTATGTTTTCTTGTCTTAACTCCTCTAATGATTTAAGTTGCCAATCATTCCCTTGCAATCTAAGTAGCTCCTTATAAGAAACCATATCCATACTCACTCCCATAGATACGCCCTCTATCGCGTGTCCAGGAATTCCCCAAATCAGTATTTTATAATTTAACTTATAATAATACTTTTTCCAGACACGCAATAAAGCACTTCTAAGAATATGGGATTTAAAAGCCCTGTCCACCTTCTTATCGTAAAGCAAATATGCATGCCATCCATATACCAAATCCCATCCCTCAAGATGAAGTATTCTCTTGTTAGTTAAATTAAGCCAATCACTAACCCACGTCAAGGCAACCACATCTGATTTCTACCAGCTGGTGGGTCCAAATGGACTGAAAGCCGCCCCATAGAGGTGGCCCCCAAAGAGCAAAGACTTGAAGATCGTGGCTCGGTGGTGTTGTGATTCAGGGTCAGCCTGTGGGTTCGGCAGTTGGGTCGGACGACTCAGAGGAGGAGGGGGGTGTTGAAGACCTTGCTGATGATAGCCCTCAGGCAGGCCCCTCCCACTTGGTCACCATGGAGACCCAGCTGTGTGAGCCTGACAGTGTGGATGAAGATGACCCACAGCTGGCCCTGTTCAAGGATGCCCGACGCAGGAGGCAGTCAAGTAGGAGTAAACAGAGGAAGGCAATGGGGCTTCTCGGAAGGAGGGAGAGAGAAGCCACGCCCTGAACTCTTTATAAAGGACTTGTGTGGGGAGGGCTGGTTTGCTGAAAGCAACCGCTCAGATAGTGTTTCAAAGCTCCGGTATCTTGGTTCGTGTCTTGTTTGTTTTTGTAATAAATTTGGCAGACGTATTCCAGCCTCTTGCCGTCTGTAAAGGGGTTGCCTTTTCTTCAAGGCCGGTAGCAGGCTGGTACAGAACAGGTGGTAGCTGGACCACTGGTCTCAACGGAGCCCTTGGAACTGGCAGGAAGAAATGCTGACCGCATTTATGCGGTCCGCCATTGTCAGCTGTTCGGCGGAGACAAAGAACTCTAACTTGAAAGCAAACAGCTGATCTGAGTAAGAAAACTCCTTTCTCTCTTTCTACAAGTAAAGACCTTTGGCAGATAGCACTTTTACACCCCTTGAGCAAAGCCTTTAGTTTTAGGGAGAGGGGGTAGAATTTTACCTTTCTATCCCCCCTTCCCAAATTACAAGTGGCGGTTTAAGCTCTTGGCTAATTGAAAACGCCACTGTACTGCAAGGCTGTCTGAGGCATAACAGTTTGGGAAAGCTTTTGGCTTTATAGAACTTGGTGTCTATTTTTGTGTGAAAGCCATCACAATTTTTACTTTTTTACTTTTTAAACTCAAAAGTTGTTTTTTTTTCTTTTTATCCTCTTTGCAAATAGGGCGGGAATGGATAGTTAATGCCATTAGTGATGAAACCTGAGAATTCTATCCACCCTCCCTGAATGGAGTTAACTCAGACTGGAAGTTGGCTGTTTGCCCAGACAGTCCTTTGAAGGTCCTTGAAAACTTTGCTTGAGGGGAAAAAAAAGATCTCTTGGTCTTTTTGGCCTGCCTGGTTTTATAAGATAGATTATTGCCATACATAAGATTGTCTTTGAAGCTATCTGACTCCTCTGGACTATAAATACAAAGAGGCTTGGAACTACTATTAGCTGCTTTTGAACATAACTCTGTGGATTACAATTATGACATTTTTACTTATTTTTATTATTTTTTTTATTTTTTGCCTTTTCTATTTTGTTCTTTTTTTCTGTGTGCCTTTGTTTTTTTCCTGTGCTTTTTCTTTTTATTTTGGGGGCATCCTTTCCTTTTTGGCCTGCTATTTTTACAGACACCCTCTATCTTTTCCTTTTTATTCCTCCTTGGCCTTTTTCTTTTCTTTTTCTTTCTTTTTTAGATTTTTATTTTTTTAGCTCTCCTTACCTTCTACTATTTTTGATGGTCCGTTCCTCCTAACCATTAGGAGCCTTTAGGATTACAAAATTTGGCCATTTGGTGGGGACACCACACGAATTGAAGATAAAGATGAGCATTTCCAATTTATCTAAACTTGGAAAAAAAGGATCCTCTGCTCTTGCTTCAACTTCTGCAAGCCCAGTCTATCAGAAATCAATTACTACAATGCTACAGTAGGAGAAGACTGACACCCACCAGAAGGACACCCAAGCAATTCTACAATCAATCTATGACTCCAACGCTGCCAAGTCTGCTGCAGCAACTAAAAACCATGAAGAGCTGAAAAATGACCTAGACAAAATGTATCCAAAAAATCAACAATATAGACTCCCAAATGGAAAACTTCAAACAGTTGATTACAGACAATCAGCAAATAATCCAAAAAATAGAAGATAAGTCAACTGAGGTCGACCAGAAGCTAGAAGTTTTGAAAGATGAAAATCAAAAATTGATGCAAATAAACAGAGAACTGGAAGATTCTTTAGCGGTCATAGAAATGGAACAGGCTTCATACTTCTTAAGATTTCAAAACATAATAGAAGATAAGGAAGAGGTATCTCTTAGAATTGATAACAGAGCTGCTGGAAGATGTATTAGAATTCGGAAAGTTACAAATGGAAGGAGAATTAGATCAGGCTTATCGTGTCAACTCAAACAATGCCAGAAGAAATAATGTGCCTAGGGAAGTGCATGTCAGATTTTTAAAAAGATCCACAAGAGATGAGATTTTGAGAAAAGTGAGAAACAAACCATTGAAATACAAAGAAAAAGAAATTGTAGCTCTCAAGCAAATTCCTAGAAGGATAAGAGAGGCTCGAAGAGATTACCAATTTCTAACTAAGAAACTATTTGAAAAAGGTGTGACCTTTAGATGGCTGATTCCAGAAGGGATTTTAATCTACTGGGATACAAAAAGATACAGACTGGACACACCACTTAAAGCAATGGAGTTTTTTGACAACCACAGAGCCTTCCTGGAAAGAGGCAACCCTGACCCCAAAAAACAAGAGGAAAAGCCAGCTGAAGGTGTGGTCGAACAAAGAGTGGAGGAAGAAACTAAAACTACATACTCATACCCAGAAGAAGGCGCAAGACCAAGAGATTAGAGACAGATAAGATTGACTAGAAGATTAAGACCTAGATATAATTGAAAGGGATGGAGGAGACTGGGATTTTATCAATAAATATTAATGGCTTAAACTCCCACTCAAAATGGAGAAAATTTTTTACACGTTTACAAAAATTAAAAATGGACATAATTTGCCTTCAAGAAACGCATATTAAGAGGCAACATTTTAAAATTCTAGACTAGAGCAACCAAAAATTGGCACACTCTACTTTGCATTGCCATCTCAAAAGAAAAGAGGAGTAGCCTTTTATATTAAAGAAAAGATGAATCCCAAAGAAATTTATGCGGATGAAGAAGGGAGAATATTAATGGTTGAAATTATGATGGACGAAAAGCAGATATTGATGATTGAAATATATGTACCTATTGACAAACAAGAACAATTTTATCTAAAACTATATAAGAAAATATTAGACCTAAATTACCAAAATTTTTGTATAATGGGAGACTTTAATGCTATAGTAGATGGAACTTTGGATTATAAAAGCACCAAGCAAGGAAGAAAAGGAGGAAATTTATTACGTAAAGAGTTCTCAAAAATGATAGAAGAATATTGGAATTCAACATTCTGGAAGCACAAGCAATAGAACACAGCCAAACTAGAGTCTTGGACTTTAAAAGAGCTAATTTCAATAAACTTAGAGAGACCTTGGGAAGAATTCCATGGATGAGAATCCTAAAGGGGAAAACAACTCAAGAAGCTTGGGAAATTTTGAAAACTGAGATAATAAAAGCCCAGTCTAGCACAATACCAACAAAGAAGAAAAATAACAGCTCTCAAAAGAAACCAGCATGGCTGCATAAAGAACTCTCTGACAAATTGAAAGATAAAAAGGACAAGTATAAGAAGTGGAAAGAGGGGCACATAACTAAGGCAGAATATCAGCAAATAGCCCATGCCTGCAAAGATGAAGTGAGGGAAGCTAAGGCTCAAAATGAACTAAGGCTTGCAACCAAAGTAAAAAAATAACAAAAAAAGCTTCTTTCAACATATAAAAAACAAGAAAAAAGTTAAGGAAATGATTGGTCCATTAGTGGGAGAAAATGGCAAGAAGGCCACAAGCAACAGGGAGAAAGCAGAACTATTTAACTCGTTTTTTGCATCTGTCTTTACACAAAGGGGAAAAACAGTCCAACGTACCAAAACCAGTGCCATAAAAAACAGAATAGAAACGCAAGTTAAGATAGGCAAGAAAATGGTAAGTGAGCACCTGTCCAGCCTAGATGAGTTCAAATCACCAGGACCAGATGGATTACACCCCAAAGTTCTCAAGGAACTGGCAGATGTGATCTCAGAACCACTGAATTATATTTTTCAAAGATCCTGGAGCACTGGGGAACTACCAGAGGACTGGAAGAGAGCTGATGTAGTTCCCATCTTCAAAAAAGGGAAAAAAATAGATCCAGGAAATTACAGACCTATCAGCCTGACCTCAATACCTGGGAAGATTCTGGAAAAGATAATCAAACAACAAATCAGCAAACACCTTGATGCAAACAAAGTCATCACTAAAAGCCAACATGGGTTTGTCAAAAACAGATCATGCCAGACAAATCTTATTGCATTCTTTGACCAAGTGACAAAATTAGTGGACCAGAGGAATGCTGTAGATATAATTTACTTGGACTTCAGTAAGGCATTTGATAAAGTAGATCACAACCTACTACTTGATAAGATAGAAAAATGTGGGTTAGATAGCATCACCACCAGATGGATTTGTAGCTGGCTGACAGGCCGTACTCAGCATGTGGTCCTCAATGGAACTGCATCTACAATATATCACTTTAATACCTAAAGAAGACACAGACTTGACACATATAAAAAACTGTAGACCAATTTCATTACTAAATGATTCCTTCCTTCCTCTGTTCCTTCCTTCTTCCCTCCCACTCTCCATTCCTTCCTCCCTGTTCCTTCCTTCCTCTCTCCCTTTTTCACCTCCCTCCCTCCCACCAACCCTCCCTCCCACCCTCCATCCCTTCCTTTCTTTGCCTTCTCATCTCTTTCCTTCCCCCCGCACTCAGGAAGGGGTGATGGGAGGGGGAGGGATTGCCAGCATTAATATGCTGCTGCTGGTCATTCCTATATATATGGGTGGGTGGGGGCGGTTCCGTTGAAAGGGATGCCTCGTGGCTGCAAGGCTGGAGGTGCTGGTGGGGGGGGGTGGAGGGGTGCTGATCTACAACCTGGCTGCGTCCATCAAAGCCAGAACACACTCAGCCTAAGATCGACTGGAACCAGCAAGGAGCTGCCCCGCCACCTCTGTCCTGGCCCCTGGGTGTGCGCACAGGAGACAGCTAGTGCCAGCATCCTGGCTGAAGTCAGCCTGCAGGGCAAGACAGCCAGCAGGGATGCCAGACTGGGGTGGGGCTGCCCTGTGGATTTAAGGCAGAAGGAGGGAGAGCGAGGTAGGAAGGCAAAAAGGTTTTTTATTCTCTCTCCAAAGAATAAACTTCCTTCCTCGCTCTCCCTCCTTCTGGCTTGTCTCTCCAGAAAAGAGAAACTAAAATCTTCTTCCCCCGGTCAATCTCCTCTTCCCCTTTAAAAATCCCTCCCCAAGAGCCCCGCCCCACCCCCAGCCTCCACGGAGGCCTCTGGAGCTCCCAACCTCTCTGCTGAATCCTCAGAGTTCTGGAAAAGCCTCCCAGCCAGCGCTGATCCCCCCCAATTCCCCTCTCTGCTACACTTCCTTCCTTCTCTCCTTCTCATCCCTTTTCTTCCTTCATGCTCAAGAAGGGGTGATGGGAAGGGGAGAGATTGCCTGCGCTGCCATGTTGCTGCCGGTCTTGCTATCCTGCATGGGGGGAGTGTCTGTCCCAGTGAAAGGAAAGCCTCATGGCTGCAAGGCTGGAAGTGCTGGTGGGGGTGGGGGTTGGTGCTGATCTACAACCTGGTTGCGTCCATCAAAGCCAGAATGCACTCAGCCTAAGATCCACTGGAATCAGCAAGGAGCTGCCTTGCCACCTCTGCCCCGTCCCCTGAGTGTGCGCACAGCAGACGGCCAGCGCCGGCGTCCTGGGTGAAGTCAGCATGTGTGACAAGACAGCCAGCAGGGACACTGGACTTTGCTTGTGCGTGCACGCAGGGGGCAGGGCGGGGCTGCCCCATGGATTTAACACTGAGCGTCTTCTGGCTTTGATGGATGTAATCAAGTTGTAGGTCAGTGCCCGGTTGGCCTGGGCCGGGCCGGGCTGAGGTGCAGCGGGCCAGTCCTTCGCTCTTTTCAGAGCAGGTCCCCGGGCCAGATGGAACCACATGTCGGGCCGCATCCGGCCCGCGGGCCTTGTGTTTGACATGTCTGATGTAGACTATAAAATCTTTGCTTCGATAATGGCAGAAAGAATTAAGAAATTTCTGATTGAATTTATACATACAGACCAAAATAGCTTTTTGCCCAAAAGACAGATAAAAAATAACCTAAGAATGATCCTTGATGTTTTAGAGTACTATGAAGTCCATCCAGGGAAACAGATGGCATTAATATTCCTTGATGCAGAAAAAGCATTTGATAATTTAAACTGGCAATTTATGTTCCAGCAACTTGCTGAAATGGACTTTGGGAAAAACTTTATGAATGCAATCCATGCAATTTACGACAAACAGACTGCTAGAATAATTGTAAATGGAGACTATACAGAAAACTTTAATATCAAAAAGGGTACAAGACAGGGATGTCCTTTATCCCCATTGTTATTTATATTAACATTGGGAGTATTGAATAGAAATATTAGACAAGATATTGAAAGTAAAGGACTGGAGATAAAGGATGAAAAATATAAAGTGCAAGCATTTGCAGATGACTTGGTTTTCATATTTGAAGAACCTCTTGAAACAAGCACGAAATTGCTGGAGACAATAGAAAAATATGGTGAAGTCGCAGGCCTGATAATAAATAGAGAAAAGACTAAAGTCTTGACAAAGAACTTAACAGAAAAACAGAAAACTCAACTTGCAAAAAAACCAAACCTCCAAATAGTCAAAAAAGTTAAGTATTTGGGAATCTACTTAACAGCCAGATCTATAACAGTAAAAGAGTATAATTATATAAAATTGTTAAAACAAATAAAACTGGACTTAGAAAAGTGGAAAAACCTTCAACTGTCAATGCTGGGGAGAATAGCCACAGTCAAAATGAGCATCCTACCGAAAATACTTTTCTTATTCCAAACGATTCCTGTAAAACTAGAAAAAGCTTACTTTGATGAACTGAACACAATAATATTGAAATTTATTTGGCAAGGGAAAAAAGCATAAATCAAAGCAAAAATGCTATAGGAAGCTAGAGAAAGTGGAGGATTTGGACTCCCAAATTGGAGGTTATACTGTATTACCAAGCAGCTATTTTAACATGGATTAAAGAATGGTTAATGCTCAGAGATAAAAGACTATTATACCTAGAGGGGCATGACCTGCAGTTGGCTGGCATGCCTTTCTGTCGTATGGGAAGAATAAAGCTCACAGATACTTTCAGAACCACGCTATAAGAAATGCGCTTCTTTTAGAATGGGAAAAAAAGAAAAAATATATATATTAAGATACCTGAATGGCTTTCAACAATGGAAGCCTTTGCTTACCCAAATTTAATTAACTATGACAAACTTGTAACTTATAAAGATATACTGGACAATGAAGGAAGATTGAAACCTAGACAAGACCTACAACAACAAGGTATTGATCTAGCACGGTGGCCATACTTGCAAATCCAAACAAGATATGAAAAAGATGTGAAAACAACAGGACTCTATAAAGAACAGACAGAATTCGATCTTATATTGTTAAAAACAGATGAAAAGCTGATCAAAAAACTTTACAGATTTCTGCTTACTCTAAAGATGAAAGAAGAACAAGTCAAAGAAACAATGGTAACATGGGCAAAAAACTTTGGACATACTATAGAGCTAGATGAATGGGAAAAACTATGGGACAGAAATATTAAATTAACCAAAGCTGTACCATATAAAGAAAACTTGTATAAAATGTTTTATAGATGGCATATGACACCAGTGAGATTAGCGAAAATGTTTAAAAATACTTCAAATGTTTGTTGGAAATGTAATCAAAGACCAGGTACTTATTATCACATCTGGTGGACATGTCCTAAAGCTAAAAGGTTTTGGCTTAAGATACATTTATGGTTGGAGAAGATGACTAAAAAACAAATAGAATTGAAACCAGAATTGTTTTTGTTAGGAATGATAGGACCTAATTATGAAAAGGAGAGCGGATATCTAATTGTATTTGTGAGAATTGTATTTGCCCAATATTGGAAAAATGAAAACTTACCGGCTGAAGAAGTATTAATTAAGAAAATATTAGAGTGTGCAGAAATGGATAGACTAACCTTAGAGATTAAAGAGAAAGAACATTTGGTTTACTATAGAACTTGGAATAAATTTTATCAATGGCTAGAAAAACGAATCAGAGAGAAAGGAATGTGATATGTAATTTTGACTATATACTAGCAAGAAAAATAATATGGATTGAAAAATTAACATTGTTTATGATAATTAACTATATTTACTATTGTTATCAATCATTAGATCTATTACTGGTATGTACATATATCTACCCAGACAATATGCTGTTTGCTAAATATTGGAAATATTATTGGGGGAAACCCCAACCCTGACCCCAGCCTCCCTTTGACCCCAACCCTAATCCCTATCCTTCCACTCTATTCCCAACCCTATAAAAACCAATAAAACCTTTTTTTTTTTTTAAAAAAAGAAAGGCAGAAATGAAGAAAGGCAGCATCGGCTGGAGGTGAGGCTTGGAGATGGAGGGTGGAAGGATTCTTCTGTGCTTTTGTGACTTTGAAGTTCTGGGATTTGTGCAATGTGGGCTTTGTGTTCTTAAGGAGTGTTTGGCAATTTCTATTTGGCTGATGGCTGATGTCTCATGTTAGCTTCTATTGCTCTGCTATTGTTAGCTGTAAGTTTTGCTGCAAGGGATTTTGAAGTATTTTTCTCCTGAATGGATTTTGCCTGTAGCATTCCTTTACTTATGAATGGAGCCATTTGGGGACGCTGCCTTAGCAGGCAGCCAGTACTTATTTACATTTTTTTTCTTCCTTAAGGCTGCGTTTGCGGCAGCGGCGTTTGCGGCAGTGGTGTTTCTCCAGCAGCGGCAGTGTTTGCTCCGGTCCTTCGTTTGCTCCGTTTGCTCCGGGAGGCTCGGCGTCCTCGGCGTCCTCAGCGGCCCTCGGAGGGGCTTCGGGTGAGCCGGTGAAGCCCGGTGAAGCCCGGTGAAGCCCAGCAGAGTTTGGTCGGACCGGAGGAGCCCAGAAGAGCTGTGCTCTGTGTGGCACCTATTATTAGCTTAGTGGTGCCGATGGAGCCTGGCGGGGCCTGGAAGAGTCTAGAAGGCCCGGAGGAGCCGCGCTCTGGAAGGCCGTGCTCTGGAAGGCCCCAACCAGTTGATGTTTGGGGCCCATGGAGTTGCGGCTGGGAACAACGCCTGGAATGGTGGACCGGCGGAGGAAATGCGGTGGCGGCTGGAGCAGCTGGTGTGGAGGTTAGCTGGAGTGCTGTGGCCGCTCAGACGTGGAGACCTGCAGCCCAGTGGCGGAGTGTGGCCGGTCTGTGTCGCGGACAGTTAGGTGATACAGACTATTTCTATGTCGCTCATACCCTGGGAGACCGGTGGAATGGAATTTGTGGCCTAGCGGAAGATCGGCGGGGATTTTGGTTTCTTCCCCTGTTTGCCCACTTATTGCCTGACCCTCTCCTCCCACGGAGAAGATCATTAACAGCCGGGATTTTGCTACCTTATGACCTATCAGGCTTTTTGCCTTGGACGAACAGCTGCCTAACTCTCTTGTCTGCTGTGCCCCCAAAGGATTCAGAGGGACCCGGGTATAAAGCCACGGTGAGAGAGTGGCTTAGACTTACATCTGCTGTCCCTAGAGGTGAGAGATCTATGGGGTATGTCCTACCCTGGATGTGTGCTCCAGACCACCCCCGGGATCAGAGCTGCGACCGTCGTGAGAGGATGGTGGTTGGCCTGTTCTGGGGGTTCACCCAGCTTGAGTGGCAGTGAAGCTGGGTTGATGGTCTGGACACCCACTTACCCTCTGTCTTAGATCCTCCTGATTAATTAATTATGGGACTGCCTTCTCCTGGACTTGCTCGGACAATTATGCCTCACCTTTGCTACACCAGCACGGACTTGTTCGCTCTCAGGGGTGCCCCCCCTTCCTGGGTGCGACCCGCCTTTCTTTCCACTTCTAATCTTGATGAAGGGCCCGATTGTTGGGACCCTGAGAGATGGCTGGGCAGGGGCAGGGGCCTCCGGTACAAATTTAATAAGAGGCCCCTGGTTAGTTTTTTAGTCAATTTTTTGGTGGGGTTAAGGAGGGGGGTGGGAATCTTTCGTGGTTGTTTGGAAATGGGGGGTAGTCCATCAACCGTTGTTCAGGCCAGGTCTGGGATTGATCACGTAGGGGGGGAGCGGGGGTCGGTTGCCTCCGGAGCTCTGGAGCAGGTCGTGGGATTACCTATTCCCACGACGTTAGGGAATGGCAGCAGGTGTACGAACAGAGGGCCGTATCGACATCCGGGAGGGCATCTCCGCTATTTACAAGCAGTGAGGCGCTCCGACCCTCTGCTTTCACCCCGAGGTCCCGGGAGCGAGGATGTGCAGCCACCTGAGCTCCAGCTGGTGTACTTGAACGCCAGGTCCGTTGTTAATAAGGCTCCTCTCGTCCGGGATCTGGTTGAGGGTGAGCATGCGGACCTGGCTTGCATCACGGAGACTTGGTTGGGCCCAGAGGGTGGTATCCCTCTGGTTGATCTTTGCCCACCAGGTTTCCGGGTGCTACACCGGCCTCGGGCTCAGGGTAGGGGCGGGGGAGTGGCGGTAGTTATGAGGGAGACCCTGTGTCTGCGGGAGGCCACCGTTCTCCAGATAGTCAGGTGTGAGTCTCTCCTCCTGAGATGTGGTCCTAGGGCGCAGTTGGGCTTGCTGCTGGTGTACGTTTCACCTAGTCGCGCAGCAGCAGCCCTGCCGGAGGTTCTCGATATCCTCTCGGGGTTGGAGATTGAGTTCCCCAAACTTATAGTTTTGGGTGACTTCAATCTACCATCCCTGGGAGGATCATCTGAGTTAGCTCGGGAGTTCATGGCTTCCATGATGGCCATGGACCTGACGCAAGCGATTCATGGACCGACTCATGTGGGAGGCCACACCCTTGACTTGGTTTTTCTATATGGACGGTGGTTAGATGATCTTGGTGGGGGCTCCCCAATTGTTATGCCCCTGTCATGGACCGATCATCATCTCCTGCGGCTGGTCTTCCATTTTGCCACTCCCCGCCGTGGGTTGGTTCCGCCCCAGGCGCTTAATGGACCCTGAGAGGTTCCAGGCAGCGCTGGGGTCCCCACCTGCCCCCTTTGCTCACAACTCGGCAGATGCCTTAGTGGAAGCCTGGGAAAGGGCAGCCACGGAGGCACTTGACCGAGTTTTACCCTTGCGGCCCCTGACCCGGTGCAGATCCCAGTGGGCTCCATGGTTTTCCGTGGAGCTCCGGGAGATGAAGCTTCGGAGACGGGGCCTAGAGAGCTGTTGGAGATCCAGCCGATCCAAATCCGACCGATTGCGACTAAGAACCTGTATTAGGTCTTATCTCGCAGCGATAAGGGCGGCGAGGTCTAATCACTTCGCTACCCTTATCGCGTCCACAGATAACCGCCCGGCCGCCCTGTTTAGGGTGACCCGCTCCCTCCTTAATCAGGAGGTGAGGGAGGAACCCTTGCAGGGTCGTGCCGAGGAGTTTAGTCAACATCTGTCGGACAAAATCGCTCGGATTCGGACCGGTTTGGACTCCAACTGGGCAGAGTCTGACGATCAGGACACGGGTGGTCTTGTCGATGTTATCTGGGAGGAGTTTGATCCTGTGACTCCAGAGGAAGTGGACAGGAGTATGGGGAGGTTGAGCTCCACCACATGTTTATTGAACCCGTGCCCTTCTTGGCTGGTTTATGCGGCTCGGGAGGGGACACGAGGCTGCCTTGGACCCAGCTGTGTTAAATAACTTTCGTCCGGTCTCCAACCTTCTCTTTCTTGCGAAGGTTGTTGAGAGTGTGGTGGCGCATCAGCTCCCTCTGCTTCTGGATGAAGCGGATTATCTAGACCCGTACCAATTGGGTTTCAGACCCGGGTACAGC
This sequence comes from Vipera ursinii, assembly GCF_947247035.1. NCBI lineage: Eukaryota > Metazoa > Chordata > Lepidosauria > Squamata > Viperidae > Vipera > Vipera ursinii. The sequence continues at coordinate 9,587,424 of NC_139522.1, forward strand.
ACGGAGACGGCATTGGTCGCTCTGGTGAATGATCTCTGGAGGGCCCGGGACAGGGGATATTCCTCTGTCCTAGTCCTATTAGACCTCTCAGCGGCTTTCAATACCATCGACCACGGTATCCTGCTGCGGCGTCTCAGGGGATTGGGAGTGGGAGGCACGGTTTTTCAGTGGTTCTCCTCCTATCTCCTGGGACGTTTGCAGTCGGTGTTGGCAGGGTGGCAGAGGTCGACCTCGAGGCTTCTCGCTTGTGGAGTTCCTCAGGGGTCGGTCCTCTCGCCTCTCCTGTTCAACATCTACATGAAACCGCTGGGTGAGATCATTCGTGGTTTTGGAGTTGGGTATCATCAGTATGCTGATGATACCCAGCTTTTTATTTCTTTTTATTTCGACCCCAAACCACCCCAGTGATGCCCTCGACGTGATGTCCCGTTGCCTGGAAGCGGTTCGGGTCTGGATGGGGAGGAACAGGCTTCAACTCAACCCTGACAAGACTGAGTGGCTGTGCGTACCGGCATCTCGGGATATTCAGGGGGGGCCTTCGCCCAGGTTCGCCTGGTGCGCCAGTTGTGGCCCTATCTAGACCGGGATGCCCTGCGTACGGTCACTCATGCACTTGTGACTTATCGTTTAGACTACTGCAATGCTCTCTACATGGGGCTGCCCTTGAGGACCACTCGGAGGCTCCAACTGGTACAGAATGCAGCCGTGAGAGTCGTGTTGGGAGTCTCCCGATACTCCCATGTTACACCTCTGCTCCGTGAGCTGCATTCACTCCCAGTTGTCTTCCGGGTGAGATTCAAGGTTCTGGTAATGGTTTTCAAGGCCCTACATGGCATGGGTCTGGAGTACCTTAGGGAGCACCTGCTGCCGGCGTCAACTTCCCTCCACCCTGTGCGTTCCCACAGAGAGGGCCTCCTCAGGGTGCCACCGGTCAGAGAATGTCGTCTGATGGCCCCCAGGGGGAGGTCCTTCTCTGTGGGCACCCCGGATTTATGGAATCGTTTGCCGGTTGAGCTCCGGATGGTGCCCGACCTTCGCTCCTTCCGACGCGATCTGAAGACTTATTTGTTCGAACAAGCCGGCCTGGCCTGATGGGGGATGGGTTTGGATTTTATTGTTGTTTTAAATGTATTTTAATCTATTGTTGTAACTTGGGCATCTTGTTTAATTCTTTTTTAATTTTTGTATTCTTGTACTTTTATATGTTTGCCCTGTTCACCGCCCTGAGTCCTTCGGGAGAAGGGCGGTATACAAATAAAATTATTATTATTATTATTATTATTACTTCACCAGGGTTCTTTTTTTCATATAAAGCTTTTTATTAGTTCTTTTTTTCCTTACATACATATGTTAATTTTTCAACCAGTGTGCAGTGTGGGTTCAAAAGCGCTAATACATTGTCAAGTCCGAATCTTTGGTTCTTTCCTCTAGCCATTTGTAGAATGACTCCCAGGTTTGGTAGTATTCTGTTTCTTCTTTATCTTTCAATCTCATAGTTAATCTGTCCATATCAGCACATTCCAATATTTTTTTAATTACTTCTTCCTCTGGTGGTATTCCTTCATTTTTCCAGTATTGCGCGAAAGTTATTCTTGCTACTGTTGTAAAGTGTAGAACCAAATATAAACTTTGTTCACCAGGGTTCTTTAAAGCAGGGCTTTTCAACCTTTTCACAGACTGTACCACCTTTAGGACATGACAATATTTGAGTACTACCAGTGGCTTAGCAAGGTGTCAAAAACTTAATGACCAAAAAAAACCCCCGGAAAAAATTGTACCCACTTACCACACTTTTAATGGGAAACTTGTGCCTGCTTCTCTGCCATTAATCTTTGCAGTCATGGCTGGAGAGTGCTTACTGACAGAATTAAGTCAGATTCCAGCTGAAGGCAATTCCTTTCCTTAGTTTTTACACATGTTGAGGAAGAAAATGCCTTCTCGCACAAGTATGTGGAACCAAATGGCAGTAAGGCTGCGATAGTCTTTCCCCCCCCTTCCGGGTATAGTTTTGCAACTTGTCTCTAGAACTTGGTCAGTGTTTTTTCATTAAAAAGTCCCTTCAAATTGCGGTTTGATGTCAATTCCAGAAGTGCCTCTTACTCTGGAGAGGAAAGGTCAAAGTTCACAACATTGTCCATGATGAAGGGTGATGCAACCCAGCAAATTTTAGTATCACATCCTCTTGACACGAATGGAAAATACAACGCAAACTCTGTGTGCAATTTTTCCAAATGATTTTTGATGGCAGTTTTTTTTATTGAAAAGATTTTCAATACATTTTATCTTTAACAATCCCTACCCCCCACCCCCCACCCAACCCTTCCTAGCCTTCCCTAACCCTCCCCCCTCCCCTTCCCCCCTCCCCCCTCCCCGACTTCCCAGAGCTAAATACAAGGTATAAAGGTAAAAACAATCATAAACAACCATATGCTAACAACAATAAACTATTAAGTCTATCGCACTCTAGCTCATATGAAATGACTACAAGCAATACTAATATCACATAAAAAAAAGAAAAAAGAAAAAACTTATTCAAATGCTAAATGAAACTTTTTAGTCCCATATTTGTTCTGGATATAATCAATCCACTTTTTCCATTCCATAATATAACGTTGCGAATGATCTTTCAAATAAGCTGAAATCTTTGCCATTTCCGCCAGGTCAGAAACTTTTAGAGTCCATTCTTCTATAGTCGGAAGTTCTTCCTTATATATAAATTATTTTTATATAACTTTGCATTTGAGGGTGACAAATACACCCCCAAATATTTAACCCTTTTAAAAATCTCAAATCCAGTTAACCCTTCTAAAAGGGCCTTTTGCGATGCTGTCATATTTTTGGCTAGTATTTTAGTTTTTTGTACATTAACCTTAAATCCAGAAACCTTCCCATATTGCATTATTATCTCCATCAGGTCCACAACAGAATTTTCTGGCTGGGTCACCGTGACAACCAGATCGTCTGCAAATGCCCTCAGTCTGTAATCCTGATCTCTAATTTGAATGCCCTTAATTTTTTTCGAATTCCATATTTTAATCAATAGTATCTCCAATGTTAAAACAAATAATAAAGGTGATAACGGGACACCCTTGTCTTGTGCCCTTTTCAATATTGCATACTGCAGTCAAACTATTATTTACTATTATTCGGGCAGTTTGTTTTTGATATAATGCCCTAATTGGTTGTAAAAATTTATCCCCAAAATTCATTTTATCTAAAACTTTCATCAAAAATTGCCAATCCAATTGATCAAAAGCTTTTTCAGCATCTAAAAAGATCAACGCCGCAGGGATCTGGTTGTTCCTTTCCAAAAACTCTACCAAGTCTACTATATGCCTCACATTATTTTTCATTTGTCTACCACTAATAAACCCAGTTTGGTCCCCATGAATCATCTGTTGCAAAACCCTCATCAATCTATTAGCTAAAACCGTAGCAAATATCTTGTAGTCCGTATTCAAAAGTGATATTGGTCTGTAATTTCTTACTTGAGTAACATCCTGATCTTCCTTCGGAATCAGGGAAATAAAAGCAGTTCTCCAAGACGGAGGCACCCTTCCTCCCCTTTGAATTGTCTGAAACAATTCCCTTAATGGCTTTATCACCTCCGATTGTAGATTTTTGTAATAGACCGCAGTCAGTCCATCCGTGCCTGGCGCTTTATCCACCTTCAATTGCTTAATTGCTAAAAGAATTTCTTCTTCTGTTATCAGTTGATTAATCTCTTCCTTTTGTTCTTGTGTAAGAACCGGGATGTTGGCATTCTTCAGATATACGTCAATATCTGTTTCATTAATCTTATCTTTAGCATATAATTTGGAATAAAAGTCCACAAAGGCTTCCTTAATAAGATCCTGTTGAAACACAACCTTACCTTTATGTTCTATTTTATCTATGTTAGAAGCCCTTTGCTTTTTCCTTAACCTGTAGGCCAACCATCTACCTGGTTTATTGGCATTGCAAAAAGTGTTATGCCTAGCAAACCGTACGTTAGTTGCCACCTGATCAGCCATCAACTTATCAAATTGTCCTCTTAACAAATTAATAACCTCTTTAATCTTCACATCCGATGGATTCAAAATTAGGGCCTTTTCTTTTTCCCTAATTTCATTCTCCAATTCTTTCCTCCTGACTTCCAAGTTACATCTGTATTTATTGTTCATATATATTAACACCCCTCTCATATAAGCTTTACTAGCGTCCCAAACCATGTCCATAGAAGTATCCTTGTTCATATTAATTTCAAAAAAATCCTTCATCTGTTTTTTACATTCTTCCACATTACTCTGATTTCTAAACAAGTTCTCATTCAAGCGCCAAGAGCGCCTATCTCTATTATCCTTATTAATCTCTAACCAGACTGGACTATGGTCAGATATAGTTCTTGGACAAATCTTTATCTTCTTAATCCTAGAAAAAAAAATCATTAGTCAGTAATATAAAATCAATTCTGGAAAAAGATTGGTGTCTATCAGAAAAAAAAGTATAAACCTTTTCATGTAGATGTGTTTCTCTCCAGATGTCTCGCAATTCCAAATCATCCTTCATTTCAAAAAAAGATTTAGGCAATCTAGCATGGCTCGGGGCATGTTTAAAAGAACCACACTTGTCCAGTTGTACGTCCAAGACACCATTCCAATCTCCCATAAAAATAAAAGATTTATAATCCATCTGGGTAATCTTACTGTGTAGTGATCCATAAAAGTCAGCTTGTTGTTGATTAGGAGCATACAGTCCAACCAAAAGCGTTTTTTTGCCTTCTAACAGCAGATCTATCATAACGTATCTTCCTTGTTTATCTGCTTCTATTAGTTCCGCTGTCATAGTATTCTTGACATAAATGACCACTCCATTTTTCTTATTCATTGCAGAAGCAATAAATTGCGTACCCAACCTTGAGTTCAATAGGTACTTTTGGTCCATAACCCTAATATGTGTTTCTTGCAAGCAAATAACATCAGTCTTAAATTGTTTTAAGTATTGAAAAACTTTCTTTCCCTTCTGTGGTGAGTTTAAACCATTGACATTCCAGGTTAGGAACTTAGTCGCCATCCTTGGCGTCCCGAAGCTTCTGGAGCACGCCTGCCAAGATCCCCTTAACTTCCTTAGGCCGCGCCCCTCCCACAGCTTCGCTATAAGTACGCTTTGAAGATTCCATAAATTTCTGCTGGTCTTGCTCTTGCTCTTGTCTCACTCGTCTCAAGGCGGCACGTGTCATCCTCTGCTCTCTAGCGTCTTCTGATGAAACTGTAATTTGATCCCCTCCAGTAGCTTTCTCATCTGTCTGTGTTCCTTCAGCATCTTGAGGCTTTCCCTCGCCATTTTTCTTTGCAGATTCCAAAAGTGGTAGAGGGGTTGCTTTTAAAACTTTACTATAGAAATCACGTGCCTGGATCACTGTGACCAAACGGTGTCTCGTACCTTCATGCATCACCACCATGCCCACTGGTATCTCCCATCTGAACTTGATGTCGCGTTTCTTAAGTTCCTGTGCCAGAAAAGCAAAATCTTTCCTTCTCCTTAAAATTCTTGGAGGAATCTCTTTTAAAACCAAAACTTCTTGCTCAGCAACCACAAACTTAGTATCATAAGCAACTTGGATAACTTCATTCCTGATTGCTCTCTTTGTAAAATAAACAACCACATCTCTAGGTAGCTTCCTCTGCCTTGCAATCCATGAATTCACACGAAAGATTTTGTCTATACTTCCCTCAATTTCAGCTGCTGGCTGTCCCAGTACCACTTCCAAAGCCTCAGAGACTATCTGCTTTAAATCTTCTTTAGGATTCTCTTTTAAGCCTCTGATTCTGATAGCAAACTCCATCTGGTGGTACTGGACCAGAGTCAAGTCCCCATCCATTTTATCCATTATATTTTCATTCTCTAAAAGTTTTGCTTCTAGTCTGGAATTCTTTTGGCTAAGATCCTCCACTTTTTCATCCAAGCCTTGAATACATAAAGCCACACCTTCAAGTGCAGGCAAGATGTCTGCCCTCATTGCTGTAAACGTCTCTTCCATCTTCTCCAGCTTCTCCTCCAGCTTTTCCATCTTTTCATCTATAATATCTGATATTTGTTGTGAATGCTTTTCCAAGGCATCCTGTAAATCCTTAACCGTCAGTGCCGGAGCAGGTGCAGGAGGAAGTAAAGCTTGCAGCGAGGACTGTTGCACCGGGGAAGCCCCCACACTCCGGAGAACTTTAGAAGTTTTAGTTGCCATCTTCCCCCTCTTTCACTTGCTATGCACTTTCACTTTTAAAATCCATAAAGTCCATTGAACTAGAGAACAAAAATCCACTTCACCTTGACCTCCTGTATCGCTCTGCCTGCCTCTTCACACTCGAAAGTCTTTCCTTCTGGCAGGGGTGGTTGCTAACGCTTGGTTCTGCTCCCAAAAGCATGGAGCAGAAGCGCTGCGCAGCCCGGAGCAAACCCAGGCTTTTTGATGGCAGTTTCAATGCCCTCAGTGTCAACAATAGAATTTAGTTCAATAAAGTCTGACACATTGGGAAATGATGCAATATTTCCTTTTTTTACTTGTCCTACCCACAGGGAGATTTTTTGTGAAAGGCACAAACTTTGTCTTCCATAACAAAGACGTTATGACCGTGGCCCTGCAGCGACCGATTAAGTTCATTTAGCTTTTTAATTATGTCAACCAAATAGGCAAGGCAGGATACCCAGAAGACATTTTCAAACTTTTCTGCTAGGGGTGATGAAACATTTGTCAGGAACAGGTGCGTTTCATCTTGTAGCTCGAATAATCTCAATAATGTTTCACCTCTTGACAACCAATGTACTTCTGTATGAAAGAGAAGAGTGCTGTGCTCAGAATCTAAATCCTTGCATAATTGCCAGAATAAACGTCCATTCAATGGCTGGCTTTTGATGAAATTTATTATTTTTGCAGCATCCGCCAAAGTCTCATGTAACACTGGGCTCATCCGTTTAGAAGCAAATGCATGTCTATGCAAGATGCAATAATTTTAAACAATGGAGCTGTTTCTTGCCTTAGCTCGTGCTATTACCCCTGAAGCTCTTCCTGTAATAGCTGCTGCTCCATCAGAATAAATTCCTACACACCAAGTCCATAATATTCCATATTCACTGAAAAAATTGTCAATTATTGTGAATATTTCTTCCCCAGTCATTCTGCCAGGTAGTGGGGGGCAAAATAATACGCGTTCCAGTAAATCGTCCAAATCAGGAACACGCACAAAGACAATTAATTGAGTTTCACCAGCAATGTCAGTGCTTTCATACAATTGAAATGCAAACTTTTCTGCTGCTGTGATCTTTTCCACCACTTGTTGAATAACATCTGTGGCCATATCTTGTATTCATCTTTGGACGGTGTTATCAGAACATGGAATATTACGAATAGCATCAGCCATTTTTCCATCAAAAAGAATTGAAGCAATTGCAGTGGCAGAGGGAACCATGACTTTTTCAACGATTGCATGAGGCTTATTTCATTTAGCTGCTCTCAAGGACAATTCATAAGATGCTTCCAGACATTTTTTAGAGATGATAGTGGACTTCACGAAAGCAGCATGGTGTTTTATAAATTCATCTCTCTTCTTCACAAAAAATGCTACTGGCTTTTCAGTGTGCTCTTTATGTTTTGTTTTAAAATGTCTCTGGAGCAAAGAAGGCTTCATGGAATGCTTGGATAATATTTCATTGCAGATAACACAAACAGGAAGCTGCTGATCATTCTCTTCCAGGAAATAAAATCCAAACTTCAAATAATCTTCACTGTATTTTCGATTTGGTGCCAGTTTTAATTTCTTCAGTGGTGGTTCCTTTGCTGAATCACTTTCCTTTTGCACTGATGAACGTATGATGAATTTCTCCATATTAATATGTACCACTACCTTGATGGTCATGTGGCTGTTCAACTGTTCTTCCTCTCTCTCTCTCACCCTTCCTCTGAAAACACACCGCTGTGTTGTCCTCTGAATCAAAACAGTAGATAGGAAAATGAATTGGAGGTTGCTTCAGAGCAGCTCCCATCATATCTCAGCTTGGCTCTGGCTGCCTGAGAACAGATGCTCCACATTTGAGAAGCTTTTCAGATAGATTTACTTTACCTGGTCACTCATTCTGAAAATAGCTGCACTTTGGGTTTTGACAATACAGATATCCTCAATTACCATCCACATTTGGAACTGGTTACTTGGTCATTAAGTAAGGCAGTAGCTAAGAGATGCCACAACTCTATTCAGCTTTACAGACCTGCAAAGATTCTAAATGCAAGGATAGGTTGCCCAGTTATTTTTCTCATCAGTTGTTAACTCTGAACAGTTGCTAAATGAGGCAGTCACTAAATGATGACTACTTTTATCAATAATTTATACTTAATCCCTTTTCTAGTAATGATTACCATATCACAGAAATATTCATATGTCTAATAATTTAGCTATTGTGCAACCAACTTCCACATGCAAGGTGTTCAGTGAGCTGCCTACCAGTCAGAGCTCATTTTTCAATTAAAGCACTGCTGCTTCAGACCTTTTACTGGTGTGGCTGCCTAGCTACATAGGAGTATCTGCTCCCACCCACAAAACTGCACTGAAGAATTTTACATATTTTATTCCAAGTTGAGAGCACTTTTCTAAGTACTTTTCAGAAAGCAATGGATATCCTTCTTCAAAACCACCTGATTTACATAGAGATAATTCAGGGTTCCATAGCCCTCCCTGCTTTTGTCAGAGAGAAGTTCCTAGAGAGTATCAATTCTCACAGACAGGCCAGCTGCAACCCTCTCAAATTAATGTGATTTCTTGTTGCTGAACTCGAATACCACAGCCATAGGTAGGACCATACTGGGTAGATTGAGGGGAAATATACCCCAGCAAATATGATTGGGCAGAGATTCCCAATTCATCTTAAGGCAACAATAAAAAAAGAATAAAACATACTGTTTTATTGAAATAAAAAATTCTGGACCAATGAGCAAACTCTGAGCCTTAGCAATAACTCAGCAATAGTTAATAAAACAGGAAAGGCAACAGGGTCCTTCTGAAGAATCCAGATATCTTTCCAGGGTTTCTACAAGTCCATTTTTCAAGACAAAAATGACCAGTCCATAGTTAAAGATGACTCCCAGCACCTTTGTTTGCATTCCCAGGAGATTGGCAGCCTATTTTCCCCATTTTAATCCTTAGTACCTCCACTCTTCTCCCCACAAAAGGCCACCAAAAGCCACATCCAATGGAGCCCCTCTGTCTCCCAAACAAAAAAAGATTTTCCTATCCCTCCTCAGCCTGATATCTGGGAACAAGGAAGCCCTCCCATTTGCAGCTTTCTAAACTTCCTTCATCCAGATTTGGAAAATAAACTGTAGCTGCCTTAATATTTACCCCAAACTAATCCGAATTCCAGAAATGTGGTTTTACAGCTGATCGGCTGTAGCTGCGCCCACCAATCCTGGGCTCCTGCCCAGCTCACTTGCTCGTGCTTCACTAGAAAACATGCTGCTTGCTAACTTAGCAGAAGCCCCAGGATCAGCGCCAGGCTACAGCTGATCCATGCTTCTGGGTGGCTCAGCAGAAGTGCGGATCAGCTGTAGCTACGCTCTTGGGCTACTGCCCAGCTCACTCGCTCGCTAACTCAACCGTCGCCTGAAAACACGTGCTTGCTAAACACGCTGTTCGCTTGCTCGCCCTTCTCCCCAAAACACGCCACTTGCTAACTCACCCTTCCTCTGAAAACAGGCCACTTGCTCGCTGTTCCTCCAAAAACAGGCTGCTCGCTCTGTCTCTCCTCACTGTTTTGCTAAGAAAAACCTCTTCCTCTCCCGCCAAAACCTGCCCCTTTTATACCTTCTCTTCTCTCCGCACTCCTCCTCCTTTTCTCACTTGGTTGCAAGTGGGTCTACAAACTGAAGAGGGGTGTAGATGGGACTGTTACCCATAAGGCACATTTAGTTGCTCAAGGATTTGCTCAGTCAGACAAAGACTATGATGAAGTGTTTGCACCTAGTCTGAGACCTACTACGTTGAGAGCAGCATTAGTTTGGGCAGCTAAGAATCGGTATAAAATAAACCATGTAGATGTAGAAACAGCATATCTGCATGCGCCTTTACAACACACTATCTATATAACAAAACCACTAGGTGTAAAAACAGACCGGAAAACTGATTGTTGGAAACTAAAGAAGAGTCTTTATGGCTTGAAACAATCAGGATATGAATGGAACAAGTGTATTGTAAACGAGTTAGCTGCAATGGGCTTTGTTGCCAGCATCACAGATCCATGTTTGTTTAAGAAGGAAGAGAATGGTGTAATTTCTTTATTGTTGCTGTTTACTGATGACATAGCAATTATTACTAAGACTGAACAGGATGCAACTAATATCGTTTCTCAACTGCAAAAGAAGTTCAGAATTAGAAATTTAGGTGAAATCAATCACTATTTGGGTCTGGATATTGTGAAGACTGATAAAGGTTACAAGATATCGCAAGCTGGAAAGATAAGCCAACTGCTGAAGCGATACAACATGGAACTCTGTAAGCCTGCAAAGACTCCATCCTGCTGCGGCGTCTCAGGGGATTGGGAGTGGGTGGCACAGTTTTCCAGTGGTTCTCCTCCTATCTCCTGGGACGTTCGCAGTCGGTGTTGGCAGGGGGGCAGAGGTCGACCCCGAGGCCTCTGGCTTGTGGAGTTCCTCAGGGGTCGGTCCTCTCGCCTCTCCTGTTCAACATCTATATGAAACCGCTGGGTGAGATCATTCGTGGTTTTGGAGTTGGGTATCATCAGTATGCTGATGATACCCAGCTTTTTATTTTGACCCCAAACCACCCCAGTGATGCCCTCGACGTGATGTCCCGTTGCCTGGAAGCGGTTTGGGTCTGGATGGGGAGGAACAGACTTCAACTCAACCCCGACAAGACTGAGTGGCTGTGCATACCAGCATCCCGTGATATTCAGAATATTCCATCTCTTTCTATGGGGTGTGAGTTATTACCCCCCGTAGATAGGGCTCGTAACTTGGGAGTCCTCCTAGATTCACAGCTTACTTTGGAAGATCACATGGTGGCCGTGACTAGGGGAGCCTTCGCCCAGGTTCGCCTGGTGCACCAGTTGCGGCCCTATCTAGACCGGGATGCCCTGTGTACGGTCACTCATTTATTTTATTTATTTTTATTTTAATTCCATTTATATCCTGCCCTTCTCCGAAGACTCAGGGCGGCTTACAAGCTTAGCAGTAGCCTTCATTCTATGTATATGCCTGCTTATTAGGGCTTTCACACACACACACACACCCAAGCGGCATCATTACAAAGTCAGCTTAATTGCCCCCAACAATCTGGGTCCTCATTTTACCTACCTCGGAAGGATGGAAGGCTGAGTCAACCTTGAGCCTGGTGGGATGCGAACCTGCACTAATTGCAGGCAGCTGGTGTTACGTAAGGAGGCATTAGCCCACTGCTCCACCAAGGCTCTTGAATCATGCGCTCGTGACCTCTCGTTTGGACTACTGCAACGCTCTCTACATGGGGCTGCCCTTGAGGACCACTCGGAGGCTCCAACTGGTACAGAATGCAGCCACGAGAGTCGTGTTGGGAGTCTCCCGATACTCCCATGTTACACCTCTACTCCGTGAGCTGCATTGGCTCCCAGTTGTCTTCCGAGTGAAATTCAAGGTACTGGTAATGGTGTTCAAGGCCCTACATGGCATGGGTCCGGAGTACCTTAGGGAGCACCTGCTGCCGGCATCAACTTCCCTCCGCCCTATGCGTTTCCACAGAGAGGGCCTCCTCAGGGTGCCACCGATCAGCGAATGTTGATTGATGGCCCCCAGGGGGAGGTCCTTCTCTGTGGGCACCCCGGAGCTATGGAATCGGTTTCCAGTTGAGCTCCGGATGGCGCCCGACCTCCACTCCTTGCGACGCGATCTGAAAACGCATTTATTTGAACAAGCCGGCTTGGCCTGATGGGGGGTGGGTTGGGTTTTTTATTGTTCTTAATATTTGTATTTATTGTTTTTTACCTTGGGCATTATGTTTAATTCCTTTTAAATTTTGTATTTTTTGTATTTTATACATTTGCCCTGTTCACCGCCCTGAGTCCTTCAGGAGAAGGGCAGTATATAAATAAAATTAAATAAATAAATAAATAAATTTGACAAAACGGTGTATCAGTCTTTGATTGGTAGTCTTTCATATCTAGGTAATTGGTCTAGGCCACAGGTCTGCAACCCGCGGCTCCGGAGCCTCATGCGGCTCTTTCAGCCGTCTCTTGCGGCTCCCAGTCCTCTGCCATGTGCAGTCCAAAAAAAAAAAAAGTGGGACTAAAAAAGTTCAACCAATCAATTCAAATATGCAGGATAGGTGCATATCTCGCCTTGGCTCCACTCTTCAGTCAAACCCTGTTCTGCGCATGTACGCGCATGTGCACACATTTTTTGTGGCTCCCAGTTTTTCCTTTTGTGAGGCAACCGGTTCCGAGTGGCTCTTTCACTGTTTCAGGTTGCTGACCCCTGGTCTAGGCCAAATATTTCGTATAGCGTTAACCAATTAGCTAGATATAATGCCGAACCTACTGTTAGGCACTGGCAGGCAGCGAAGCGGGTGTTAAGATATCTAAAGCAAACAATACATTACTCGTTATATTTAGAACCTAATCGTGATCTGGTTTTAACTGCTTATACGGATGCGAGTTTTGCTACTGATGTAACTACTTGGAAATCTACATCAGGTTTGGTGATAATGTTAGGTAATTCGCTAATAGGATGGAAATCCATTAGGCAGAAACATATCAGTCTGTCCAGAATGGAAGCTGAATTTTCCTGTTTGTCTGTTTTGTGTACCGAACTACTATGTTATAAACAAGTATTAATGGATATGGGACTAACTATAGAAAACCCATTTCTCATTTATGAAGATAATCAATCTGCAATTAAGATGGCAACGAACACAGCCATCAGAACACGGTCTAAGCATACTGACCTACGATACTTAAACGTCAGACAGTGTATAAAAGATAAACTAATACGGTTGGAATACTGTGTAAACGACAATAACATTGCAGATCATTTTACTAAAGCTCAGGGTGCAGTTAAGCACAAAGCTTGTTGTGAAAATTATGGCCTAAGGTGGTAAAAAATCAATATATTGTCCTACCCAAAGGGGAGAATGTTAGGTATATGTTTGTGGCCTAACTGGTTGGGTTGGCAATTTGTATGAACTACGATTGTATCATTGTTATAGAACTGTAATGTATCGCTTTAACTATGTAATGCATTGCATCATACCTTCTAATGATTGGCCAGCGTTGTTTCCTACGGCCATAAGAGGGAGCTAGAGACATAGCTTCTCTCTCTCTGTTACATTCACTCTCGCTTGCTGTTACTTGCAGTTTATTGTGGTTTGTCGGTTTGCTACTGTTTTGCTAAACCTGTAGACCTGTGTTTGACTTACGGACTGGTAAGAAGACTCTGTATCGGATAATCCTTGGACTGTTGTTATCTGCTATCTTTTCATTACTCGTGTATGACTTGGACTGTTTTTTCCTGGACTGTGCTATTGTCTTATCCCACAAGTAAAACTTTTTTTGTACACACCTCAGTGTATCTGTGTGGTTGCTGTGTAAACTTAACTACTCTCAGTATCCTCTTTTTTGTGCAAGCTCTCTTTCGCTCAAGAGTTGCTCTGCTCATCCTTGTCACCCCTCACCCAATGACCAAGAGTCTGGGAAGTGGAGGGTAACTGAGGGTATTCCGGTATGGGGTTGAATTCTTTCCCTGTGGCTACACGGAAAGGAGTGTAGCCGGTGCTTCTATATACTGAATTCTTGTAAGCCACCTCTGCAAAAGGGAGGAGGTAGGTCCAGTTTGTTTTTTGGTAAGAGACGTAGCATCTAAGGTATTGTTCCACCATTTTGTTGGCGGATTCTGCGGCTCTGTTAGTAGCAGGGTGAAAAGCAGTTGATAGGCCTTGAGATGATCCAATTAATTTAAAAAAGTTTCTCCAAAGGTTCGCTGTGAACTGCACCCCTCTGTCTGAAATTATTCACTTAGGGGCGCCATGTAGTTGGTAGATATGTTTTAGGAACAACCTAGTCAGGCGTTGAGCAGATGGAAGTCTTTTGCAGGTGATAAAGTGAGCCTGTTTTGAAAATAGGTGTATCACAGTCCAAATGACAGTATTTCCTCTATAGTTTTTACTTTGGCTGGGTCCATTTCAATACCCTCATTGGAGATTCTATAGCCAAGATAATCTAATCAGGTTTGGTGAAATTCACATTTCGACAATTTGACATAAAGTTTGGCATTCAATAGTTTCTTTAACACTTCTCTGACCAGTTTTATATGGTCGGTCATATTCGTGCTGTATATCAGGATGTCATTAAGGTATACTATGACCCCTTTGTATAGGTGTTCATGTAGGACCTCATTGATCAACTTCATAAATACGGCTGGGGCCCCCTGCAGTCCAAATGGCATTATCAACCCCCCGTCCGCAAAAGCAGGAAAAATGCACAGCCGGAATGGGTGTCGATTCCAAAGAATTGTGTTTATTACAAGACAAACAGCAAACCATGAAAAGGCAAAGTCAGCGTTGGCTGCTACCCACATCCAACGCTGCTAAATAGCCGGCCGAAGCACACACCCACAACCCCACCCAAACAAACCAATATCTGCCTCCCTCCTATTTACACTCCACCCTCCCCCATCAGCTCCCTTTGATCCCTGCCTCTCCCTCGAACCCACCACACTCCTCCTGCCAGGTACGTACCCACCCAGCCCCACACCCCACCACCACCGTTCACAACAACCATCTCCCACCCAAGGACGTTCCCTTCACGGCCCCAGGCCCCAGAACCCTCACAACCCCCCACGGTCCCCGGCACCACCGCAGTCCCGGTCCAGTGGGCTCATTTCATAATTTCGGGCTCCAGCCACGCTTTATGAGAAACAGGGTCTAGCAGCCATTCCTTGGCAGGCCTGCTGGCAAGGAATCCTCGTGCCAGCTCAAGGCCCAGCGCCGGTTTCGTTGGCACAGCCCCCAGTGCCGGGCGAGGTCCCACGCGAGGGATCGGAGCAGGCGCGCCCTCCTCTGCCAATGAGGAGTCCACGGGACAGGCCAGCAGCGGGCGGGGGCCTGCTCGGCGGCACTGGGCAGGCGCGCCCTCCTCAGTCGGCCGGGAGCCCACGGGGTGGTCCGGCACGAGCACGGCCGGTCAGAGAGGCGCAGGACGTCCGGGCGATGCGTCTCCCGTGGGAACGGTGAGGTCTGCGCTTGCTGGTTGCGGTTCCCTTGCCGCAGGACAGGCGGAGAGGACCTGTGGGCAGGGCGTTCCAGCCGGCCATAACCCCCCTGCTGAATGTCGGGCCCGTGGGACTCGACAGGCATGACTTTGAATTGGTAGCTCCCCAAGGGGCAGTTGAAGGCTGTCTTCCACTCATCCGAGTATTCAATCTCAGCTGACCTGGCTGCTCCAAGGCTCCTGGAGTCTCTGCTGGGCTTAATCCACTCTGACGACCAGACAAATTCTCCTGGTTGTTTGGGTCTAGCTCCCAGCTGGGAAGATTGCTGAAACTCTTTCCCTGCTGGCTTGTCCGCTGGCCCTTCCCCCACTGGGGTGGCTGCTGGTGCTGGAGAGCTGGCTTCAGGCAATTTTACTCCTTCCATTATGGGATCTTCCCCAACTATTTGCCACACTGCCTCCAAAGCTTGGAGACAGCGACGGGAGGTCGGGACTCCCTAATTAGTTTTAAAAGAAGTGTGGATTCCAGCTTGATGTCAAGTTTCCGACGTATGGACTTTTCAAATGACTTTGAGGCATTGTTTACCTTAAAAGTCCTTTATTAGCCTAATAGACCGGCAAATGCTTGCTCGAAGGAAGCTAGAATCTGAAATCTCCGCCCCTTGCACAATATATTAAAACACAATTCTCCACCTTACTAATTTTGTCATTAATCATATTCTCCAATTAATTTAAAGAATCCCCTTCCATTAGAAGACCCCCCAAAGCCTTATCTTCTTAGTGAGAGAAATGACCTTGAAGGTGCATTCCTTCTCATCCTCCCTCCTAACCTTAAACTAAAGCAATACACTAGTCTTAAAGCAATACACAAGTTTAACATATGAAACAGCTACTTCTTCATCTCTTGTCAAGCAATAACATTTGATGTTAGCAGTGTTGACAGGGACTCTAGGTGGGTTGCCCTGGCCTCGGAAGGCTGAGAAATTCCTCCTGCAATCTCGTCTGACGTGTCCTTCCCCACAGCACCTATGGCAGTGTTGGCATCTTGCCTGGGGCCATCCCTCTTCGTTACACCGTCAGCATTTTGGCCATTTGTCAAAAAACCAACGGTTCATTTGTCTCCTAACTTTATGTAAGGCTGCAATTGCTTGCAGGTCCTCTTTCCTTTCTGCTCTTCTTCTATCCCTATCCCTATCTCTCTCTTTCTCTTTCTTTTCTTTCTCTTCCTCCCTCAGTTTTTCTCTTTGATCATAAATAAAGTTCACAATTTCTGTGCAACGCTGAGATTTCTAAGGTGGACCAATTTGATACAATCTGATGAAAGTGCCCTCTGATGTCAGCAGCTGATTGGTTGACAAAGGTGAGGATTCTTTGGTCCTTTGGGCAATTCAAATCTAAGTGGACATACAGTATGCTACTTCTACTTCCAAGAGGCAAACCCAGAAGGCGTTGGGTGTTTCCTTTTCCCTCTGGGTCATCCTTTGGAATTCCAACCAATTCAAAGGCTTTTTTCCTGTTTCCTGTAGGGCTTCTAGTAAATTGTCTTTGGCATGGCTGTACTCATCCTAATGATTGGCATTATTTTAATCCCAATCTGGATGGTTTAATTGCCAGGTGATATGCACAGGGGCTACTTGCCCTGGTGTTATTATAACTGGCCGCCTAGCAATCTCTTCTGTTTTTTCAAATAATTTCAACAGTTCATCCTTTGTGAGGAAGATATGTAATAACTGAGTCATATCTCCGCATGATGAATGTGACTGTCTATAATGGATTTTCGGGTTAGAATCATGTTCTGGGGGTCTGACCTAAAGGAGGTGGTATCTTTTTTTCCTCTCAGCCCCCGTCCGTCGAATCACCAGAAAGAATGAGTCCGGAACGAGAGCTGGTTCTCCTGAGCCACGTTTATTACCTTCATAAACAGTCACTCGAAGACAGACGAAGTCAGCGTTGATTCCACAGCACAATCAACGCTGCTAAATAGCCGGCAAGGCCGACACCCACCAATACGCCCTTAATTGCTTAATCACCCCCTCATCCTACTTAACCACCGCCCCCCTTGGCCCCTGCCCTTTGGAACCCGCCCCCAGGTACGTATCCTCCCCGTCCCCACCCCACCACCATTGCAGCCGGTAAGCCACCCCCCAGCCCAGACCACCCCCCTTTTCCCCTCGGCTCCGCACATCCTCGCCACCCCCCTCAGGTCCCCAGACCGCCGCGAATTGCGCCGCTTGGACCATTCGCCGTTGGTGCTTGCCATGCAATCCCTTGGCAGGCAAAGAGGCCGGCTGGGCTTCGGAGAGAGCCGTCTGCGGGAACAGGTTTCCAGGGGAACGCTGTGCCGGTGCGCCTCCTTGGCCCCTCCCTGTTCCGCCGGTAGGCCCTGCCGCCCCCTGGGCCGCCCTGGCGCTCTTCCTTGGCCCGCTGCATCGGCGCTGGACGACAGCCGGCTGCACGATCGTACGGCTGCTCCCCGGCATTCCGGAAGGCCCCGGTGGCTGCTGGGGCATCGAGGGAAGTGCGGGTGGCTGCTGGGCCGTCTTGGCGGCCACGCTCTTCCCCGGCTCGTCGGAGGGACGCAGACGCCGGCAGCTGGTGTCGGGGCCCGGTGAGTCATTCCGCGGCCTCACCGGGTGTCGGGCGTGTCGAGCCCGACATGCCGCCCCCCCTACCAAGGGTCCTCCTGCAGGTGTAGAAGACAAAGACACACAGTCACTCACCCCACATACACCGTCACCCCCCCCGTCCTCCTGGCCTGTTAGGGTGGGCGCGATGGAATGCCCGAACTAAGCGTGGAGCATGAACGTCTTTCCCCGGCACCCATGTCGCCTCCTCCACCGGGTACCCCTTCCACCGGAGAAGGTACTGTATGGCGCCCCTCCACACCCTGGAATCCAGTACCTCCTGCACTTCGTACTGGTCGGCACGAACTGGCCCGGGGCCCCCCTCCCCTGCCGCTGCAGTAGCCGCGGGAGCGGGCTTTAGCAGGCTACTGTGAAACACCAGGTGGACCTTACCCAGGAACTTCGGCAAACGCAGTCGCACCGTTACCGGGTTCACCACCTGCACCACCCGGAACGGCCCAAGGTACTTGGGTCCTAGTTTTCGGCACGGGACCTGTAGCCGTAAATACTTGGTCGACAAGTAAACCAGGTCCCCGACCCATGGTGTAACAAAGGGCCTTCGCTTCTTGTCTGCCTGTGCTTTGGTCGCAGTGGAAGACCGTTCAAAGGCTTCCTTCGCCGCCCCCCATGCGTCCTCGATCTGTCGCATCCATTCCTGTGGTGAGCATGCGGGCCCCTCCTCCTCGGCACATTCAGCGAAGGGGACGAAGTCGTGGCCGGTGACCACCCGGTATGGAGAGAAGCCAGTACTGCTATGAACCGCGTTATTGTACGCCACTTTGGCCAGCGCTAACAGGTCCACCCAGTCGGTCTGCTGGTAAGAGACGTAGCTCCGTAGGTACCGTTCTACGGCGGCGTTGGCGCGTTTCGCAGCCCCGTTGGTGCTGGGGTGGTAGGCCGTACTCAGCCCCTGCGACGAGCCGATATGTCGCAGGAATTCTCACCAAAACCGAGCCGTGAATTGCACCCCTCTGTCCGAGATCACACGGCGCGGCACCCCGTGCAATCGGTACATCTGTGTGATAAACAGCCACACCAGCCGACGGGCTGACGGTAACCCCTTGCAAGGAACAAAGTGTGCCTGTTTGGAAAACAGGTCGACTACTGTCCAAATGATGGTGTGGCCCTTGCTCTCCGGGAGGTCCACGACAAAGTCCATGGCTATGTCTTGTCATGGCCGGGTAGGGTCAGCCACTTGCTGCAGCAGCCCCAAAGGTTTTCCAACCTGGGGTTTTGTAGTAGCACAGACATGGCAGCGCCGTACATACTCCTCGATGTCGTTCTTCATGCGGGGCCACCAGAATTGTCAGCGTGCCAGATGTAAAGTCTTCACGAACCCGAAGTGTCCCGCCTGCTTGGCGTCGTGACAGCCGAAAAGGACTCGTGCCCGCACAGATTCGGGTACATACAATCGTGTCCCGTGCCATGCCAGGCCTTCTCGCATGGTCAACAGTCCCGGATTGCCCCGCAGCCAAGCGTCCTCCTGCAGGGCCCTTTGGAGTGCCTGGTCCAAACCCTCCTCTGTCACCCGTCCGGCGCTCTCTGTTCCATCCCCCTCCTCCGTCAGTGCTGGGATAAGTGCCTGCACCACCTCCTCCCTCTTGCTGTCAAACTGCGGCATGCGGGATAAGGCATCCGCCAGAAAGTTCCGTCCCCCCGGCACATACTTCAACACAAACCGAAAGCGACGGAAGTACAACGCCCATCGGACGTGTTTGCGCGACAAGCGTCGAGGGGTCTGTAGGGCCTCCAAGTTTTTATGGTCCGTCCACACCTCGAATGGACGGGAGGCCCCTTCCAAATGGTGCCGCCAAGTCTCCAAGGCCCAACGTACCACGAAAGCCTCCTTCTCCCACACCGCCCAGGCCCGCTCGGTGGGAGTCAGCTTTTTGGAGGCATATGTGCACGGCTGCAGGACCCCGGAACGGCTCCGCTGGAGGAGGACGGCCCCAAAAGCAACATCGCTCGCATCCGCCTGCACTATGTAGGGCAAGTCGGGGTTTGGGTGCCGCAAAATGGGCTCCTTAGCGAAGAGGGACTTCTGTTCCTCGAAGGCCCGCTGACACACCGTGGACCACTCCAATCTGAGCCCTGGCCTTGGGTGTATCTTCAGTTGTGTTCGAAGGAGGTCTGTTAACGGCAGGGCGATGGCCGCGAAGCGTGGGATGAACTGTCTGTAGAAGTTGGCAAAGCCGAGGAAACTCTGCAGCTGTCGACGGGTCCGTGGGGCCTGCCATTGTTGAATGGCGTGTACCTTCCTGGGGTCCATCTCCACTCCTGCTGCCGATATGCGATACCCAAGGTAGTCCAGCTGGGCCCTGTGGAACTCGCACTTGGACAGTTTAACGTAAAGCTGCGCTTCCCGCAGTTTTGTTAATACCTGTCGCACAAGAATGACATGCTCGTCCAAGGTGTCCGAGTAAATGAGGACGTCGTCCAAATACACTAAGACCCCTCGGTACAAGAATTCATGCAGGACCTGGTTGATCAACTGCATGAACACAGCTGGGGCCCCCTGCAAGCCGAACGGCATCACTCGGAACTGGAAACTGCCAAGGGGACAGTTGAATGCAGTCTTCCACTCGTCCCCGGCTCTGACCCTAACCCGGTAGTAGGCCTCCCTCAAGTCCAACTTGGTGAACACCCGGCCCGTCGCCAAATGGGCCAATAGGTCCTTCATCAGAGGAAGGGGATAGAGGTGCTCCACGCACACCGCGTTAACCCCCCCGGTAGTCCACACATAAACGAAGGCCCCCGTCCTTCTTCTCACGGAAGAGCACCGGCGCCGCCACTCGAGACCGTGCAGGCTGGATGAATCCCCTCTCCAGGTTCTTATCGATGTACCTCCGTAACTCCTGCATCTCTTTTGGTGACATAGCGTACATGCGGGGCTTGGGCAGTCTGGCACCGGGTTCGAACTCAATGGCACAATCCGTGGCCCGGTGGGGCGGCAACGAGTCGCATTCCCGTTCGTCGAAAATGTCCATCAGATCAGAGTAAACCTGGGGCACGTGCACCTTCGGGTCCTCCACAACCCCGCAAGTCTTCTCCCGCTTCCCCATGTCATCCGGGCCCAGAAAGGAATGGTGGAGAGGGGGCTCAGGGCCCAAGCCCAAACGAAGATGACGGCAGCCCCCCTCCCACCAGATCGTGGGGCCCCATTTGTCCAACCAAGTGAGCCCCAGGATAATGGCTTCTGTCATGGAGGGCACCACGACAAAGCGCAAGGTCTCCCAACGGGCCCCCAACTCCAGCCGGACCGGTTCAGTAACACAGGAGCCCCTCCGAGGAGCGACCCGTCCACTTGCTGGAAGCGAAGAGGGGTTACCAGGCGTCATAACCGGATACCCACTGTGGCCGCGGTTGCCTGGTTGATAAGGCACCGGGTGCTCCCTGAGTCGATCAAAGCCCTTACTGCTCGTCTTTGCCCCGACAGGGGGCTCACCAGCACCACTGGGAACACAAATGGACACACCGGGGCACTTACCATCGGATCCTCCTCCAGCTCCAGGTCCTCGAGGTCTTCCGACGGTGTGGGCTGAGCGGCTGCTGATCCGGTCGCCAAGGGAGGATTCGTCATCCGGCAAGTGTCTGTTGTGACTCAGGGCCAGCCTGTGGGTCCGACAGCCGGCTCCGATGTATCGGATGACTCAGATGTGGGGGAGGAGGGAAACGAACCGGCTGATGATGATTTGGAGGCTTTGCAGAGTCCTCAGCCGGGGACCTCTTCTCAGCTGCGTGAGCCCGAGAGTGCGGAGGAAGATGACCCACAGCTGGCCCTGTTCAAGGACGCCCGACGCAGGAGGCAGTCGAGCAGGAACAAACAAAGAAAGGCTGTGAGACTCCTCGGGAGGAGGCACAGGGAGACCACGCCCTGAGCTCTCTATAAAAGGAGTGTTTGGGGAGGGGCTGGTTGCTGAAAGCAACTTTTCCGCTTGAGAAGACAAGCTCTTGTGTTTTTGTTAACTGCGTAATTAAATCTTGGCAGATGCCTTTTAGCCTTGGAAGCTCTCCAGTCTCTTCTTCTTAAATAGGGGTTTGCCTTTACAAGGCCAGAAGAGGGCTGGTTCAGAACAGTTTGCTTTCAGCCCCCACCCCTTATTACTACGATGGAGCAGCTTCTTGCCGAGAATGCCCAGCTCACTCAGCAACTTACTTTGCTGGCAGCTCAGGTGGCTCAACTGCAAGCTCAGGTACATGCTGCACCCCCACCCAGGAGGAAATGTCAGATAGCTATGCCGGATAAATTTGCTGGTAATCCAGAACTGTTTCCTGCCTTCCTGGGACAATGCCAGCTTTTTATCAGCGTGAGAGCAGTTGATTTCCCCACTGACCGAGATAAGGTGGGATTCGTGTTGAGCCTTCTGTCGGGAGATGCAGCTCGTTGGGGCACGCCTCTGTTGGCACAGCCTAGCCTTTTGTTGGATAACTTTGGGGGGTTTTGTGACCATATGCGCCTCATGTACGAGGACCCGATTAAGGCGCAGACTGCCACCCGACGCCTGAAAGTTTTGAGGCAGGGTCAGCGCCCTCTACAGGCCTATATCAGCGATTTCCGGCTGCTCAGCCAGGATTCCGCCTGGAATGAGGCTGCGCTCGTGGATGCCTTTCAGGATGGCTTGTCAGAGGAGATGTTGGATGAGCTGGCCCGCGTGGACATTCCCTCAGATCTGAATGGGCTGATCCATCTTTGTCTGCGGATCGATGCCCGGTTGCAGCAGCGAAAGAGTCGCCGTGCCACCCCACAGACCCCTGCCGCCCCTGTTGTGCGTGAGCCCCCAGTCCAGAGGGAGGAGCCAATGGAGCTGGGTGCCGCCAGGTCCCGTCTATCGGTGACGGAAATGGACAGACGACGATCGGAGGGGTTGTGTTTTTACTGTGGGGACCCTGGACATTTGGCTGCTTCTTGTCCAAAGAAGCGTCAGCGGGCATCAGTGACCAAGCCGGCCCTGAGAAAGTCCCCTGCTTTGCTGTCGGGAAACGGCCCGAGCCCGATCTAGACGGTGTGAAAGATCGGGCGACCCACAACGACCACGCCGAGCGATGCCGTTCCGACGGTGCCTGTGAACCTTCACGGCATTTGATTTTGGAGGCACGTCTGATCCTTCCTGGCAAGCCAGAGGGGATTCCGGTCCATGCCTTAATTGACTCTGGGGCTACCACTAACTTTATGGATTCGGCCTTTGTGGCCAAATGGGCTGTTCCCCAGTGTCCAGTGGATCCGCCCATGCTTGTGGAGACCATCGATGGTCGAGTGCTCCTGTCCGGGCCTATTACGGCCGCCACGCAACCCGTGTGTATGGCCATCAGTACCCATGTGGAGGCCATTCAGTTCTACGTCACTTCGGAACTGCACTTCCCCGTGGTCTTGGGACTGGCGTGGCTCCGGGCGCATGATCCACAGATCTATTGGTCTCAGAACTTGGTCACCTTCCCAAGTTTGCAGTGCGTGGACCACACCCGCCATATCTGTGCCGGCCAGGTGGAGGGTTCCCCAGGGGTTTCCTTGCCTCCCGAACAGTCCGACTTTGCTGACGTGTTCAGCGAGTCAGAGGCGGACCAATTACCCCCGCACAGGCCCTACGACTGCTCCATTGACCTAGTCCCTGATGCGCCTCTCCCAGTGGGGCGTTTGTACTCCATGTCGGAGCCCGAGTTGGCTGCATTGCGGGACTTCCTGACAAAGAACTTGGCTCGTGGTTTCATCCGGCCCTCGTCCTCGCCAGTGTCTGCGCCCGTGCTCTTCGTCAAAAAGAAGTCGGGCGAGTTACGGCTTTGCTGTGACTACCGGAAACTCAACGCTATCACGGTGCGTAACCGCTACCCGCTGCCCCTCATCCCCGAGCTCTTGGACCGACTCCGGGAGGCTAAGATCTTCACGAAACTGGACCTGCGTGGAGCTTACAACCTCGTCAGGGTTCGGCCGGGTGATGAGTGGAAGACGGCGTTTGGTACTCGCTATGGACATTTCGAGTACACGGTGATGCCGTTTGGCCTGACCAACGCCCCCGCTGTGTTTCAGCATTTTATGAATGACATCTTTCAGGATCTGTTGGACCAGTTTGTTGTGATTTACCTGGACGACATCCTGATTTACTCCCCGTCGCGTGAAGCGCATCATCAGCATCTCCGTCAGGTCCTGCAGCGCCTCCGGAAACATCGGCTGTTTGCCAAGTTGGAGAAGTGCCAGTTCTACCAGGTGACCATTGATTTCTTGGGCCACCGCATTTCTCCTGAGGGCATCGCCATGGAACCGAGTAAAGTTGAGTCGTTGCAGAGTTGGCAACCCCCGCGTCGCGTGAAGGATGTTCAGCGACTTCTTGGATTTGCCAACTACTATCGGACATTCATCCCTGGCTTTGCTGCCTTGACAGCCCCCCTCACCCGGCTCCTGCAGAAGAAGACTCGGTTCCAGTGGAACGCCCCCGAACAACAGGCGTTCCAAGCTTTGAAGGACGCCTTCATGAAGGAGCCCATCTTGAAGCATCCTGACCCGCAACGGCCGTTTGTCGTGGAGGCGGACGCCTCCGACATTGCCATTGGGGCCGTGTTACTCCAGGCAGCGACGCCCAACGGTACCCTTTTCCCTTGCGCGTATCACTCTCGGAAATTGAATCCCTCGGAGCGCAACTATACCATCTGGGAGAAGGAGCTGCTGGCCATCAAGGCAGCGTTCGAGGCTTGGAGGCATCATCTGGAGGGGGCGCGGCATCAAATCGAGGTCCGGACGGACCACAAGAATCTGGAAAGCCTGCAGACTGCTCGGAATTTGAACCAACGCCAGATCCGGTGGTCCCTCTTCTTTGCGAGGTTTGACTTCCGGGTGCGGTACATACCAAGCGGGCACAACCAGAGAGCGGATGCTCTGTCCAGGAAGCCCGAGTACACCCGAGTGGAAGACAAGCTTCCGCCCAGGACAGTGATCCCCGTCGAGTCTTTTGCTGCGGTGCGGGAGCCGGTGGATATACGGGCTCGGATCCGGGAGGCGCAGCAGCAGGAGGCGTGGGTGGCTCAGCGGAAGGAAGAGGTGGGGCCAGATTCGCCTTGGTCGGTCACGGATGGACTCCTGTATTATCGTGACTGGCTCTATGTTCCAGGAGGGCCACTCAGGGGACTCGTCCTCAGCCAATGTCATGATAACCCGGCTGCGGGGCATTTTGGCCTGTTCAAGACTCTGAACCTGGTCTCCCGTACTTTCTGGTGGCCCCGAGTCCGACACGATGTCCAGTCTTATGTCACCTCCTGCGTCCCATGCAGGCAGGCCAAGTCAGCGACAGGGGCCCCGCCTGGTTTACTGCAGCCTTTGCCAACGCCCAAGAGACCCTGGGGGGCTGTGTCCATGGACTTTCTGACGGATCTACCCCCATCCTCCGGCTTCACGACAGTGTTTGTGGTGGTGGACATGTTGACCAAGATGGCGCACTTCATCCCCTGTCGCGGCTTACCGTCAGCTCGCGCCACTAGTCGCATGTTCATCCAACAGGTGTTCCGGCTGCACGGCCTTCCCGATAGAGTCGTCTCCGATAGGGGGGCCCAGTTTACAGCCCGCTTCTGGCAGGAGTTGATGCGGGCGTTGGACATTAAGGTTTGCCTCTCGTCCGCGCATCATCCTCAGACCGACGGGGGTACCGAGAAGGTCATCGGCATCTTAGAGCAGTATCTGCGCTGCTACGTTAACCTGCAGCAGGACAATTGGGTGGACTATTTGGCCATAGCCGAGTTTGCCTTTAACAACTCGCAGCACACCTCCACGCAGATGACACCGTTCTTGGCCAACGTGGGTTATCACCCCCGGTTTTTCCCCCTTTCTCCCGTGGACTCACCGGAGCCGGCAGCGTACGAATTCATGGCGGAGTTACAGGCGATCCATCGGTTGGTGCGACGGCAGCTGGAGAAGGCCAAGGCCGACTACAAGAGGTTTGCCGATCGGTCGAGAAGGGATACGCCTCCATTATCGGTGGGGGATCGGGTCTGGCTGTCCACCAGGAACCTACCATCCACTCGGCCAGCGAGGAAGTTGGACCACCGTTACCTTGGACCGTTCCCAGTCGAGGCCGTCATCAACCCGGTCGCCTATCGTTTAACTCTGCCACGTTCCCTGCGCGTGCACCCCGTCTTCCATCGGTCCTTGTTGGTCCCCGAACAACCGGCTTGTCCACTTCGCCAAGCGGAACCTCCCCCATCAGGACCTCGTGATGGCGACAGCACCCCCGAGTACGAGGTCGCCAGCATCAGGGATTCCCGCTGGCTGAAAGGTCGCTTCCAGTACCTGATCGAGTGGAAAGGGTACGGGCCGGAGGACTTCACATGGGAAGACGCGACCGCCGTTCATGCCCCTGCGTTGGTGACTGCTTTTCACGAACCGTTCCCATCCCGACCGCATCCGGATCGGCAGACCCGGGGGAAGGGCCCTGCGGTGCGGGATAGTGTTGTGACTCAGGGCCAGCCTGTGGGTCCGACAGCCGGCTCCGATGTATCGGATGACTCAGATGTGGGGGAGGAGGGAAACGAACCGGCTGATGATGATTTGGAGGCTTTGCAGAGTCCTCAGCCGGGGACCTCTTCTCAGCTGCGTGAGCCCGAGAGTGCGGAGGAAGATGACCCACAGCTGGCCCTGTTCAAGGACGCCCGACGCAGGAGGCAGTCGAGCAGGAACAAACAAAGAAAGGCTGTGAGACTCCTCGGGAGGAGGCACAGGGAGACCACGCCCTGAGCTCTCTATAAAAGGAGTGTTTGGGGAGGGGCTGGTTGCTGAAAGCAACTTTTCCGCTTGAGAAGACAAGCTCTTGTGTTTTTGTTAACTGCGTAATTAAATCTTGGCAGATGCCTTTTAGCCTTGGAAGCTCTCCAGTCTCTTCTTCTTAAATAGGGGTTTGCCTTTACAAGGCCAGAAGAGGGCTGGTTCAGAACAGTGTCATCGGCCGCCTGATAAGCAGTTCGGGACCGCTCTGTGGTCTTCCTAGCAGACAAGGCCCGTGTCGAGGTAGCGGAGGGGCCCATCCGAGCCGGCGGAAGCGGGCACTTAGCCGCCCGATGACCCGGCTGGTCACACCGGAAACACCGGATGGCAGGCCGTGTTGGCTGTACGGAAGGGGGTTTAGCCACTGACAGGCTGGGCCGCTCCTCCAGCTTTGCTCTCTCGGCAGGCCGCCAGGCCCCGGTCATCCCGTCAGGCCTTCCTCGAGTGTCCTGTAATCCAATGTCCAGCTCGACAGCCACCCGGAACCAGTCCTGCAGATGGGCCGGCACCCCCCGCACCACGCAAGCCCGCCGCAAGGCACTGTCGAGCCTGGCCTTAAAGTGATGCACCAGGAACGCAGCCTCCCGGCCACCTTCTGGAACTCCCCGACATAGCGCACCGCCGGTCTTCCTTGCTGGTGCAGGTCTAACACCTCAGCCTCGGCGCAGAGCACCCGCGAGATATCCTCAAAACGGGCCCGCAGAGCCTCCAGGCAGCAACCCCTGGACTGGGGGCCCCACGTCTGGTCGTAGCGGCTGTTGTCTTGGTCTTCCGCCTGGCCCATCCCAAGGAGCCGTGCCACTCGGTGCCATCATTGCGGGAGCCGGGCCTCCGGGAAGAGGACCTCTGTGGGCCTCGGTTTGTCGGGGCAGGCCCTGGAACCTCAGGCTGTCCATACGGAAGCGGGGCGGGCTGGACCGCCGTGTAGGGACACCTGAGAGGGACCACTGCCCCGGGTCTGACTCATCTGGAACAGACCAGAGACCAGGCTCCCGACCCCTCACTTCCCCGAACCGGTCCCTGAGCACATCCATAGTATGGCTACCTGGGGCGGTGGAGTAGCTCCATTCCTCTCCGCTGTCCTCCGTGTAACACCGCTCTCTCCACTCTGTAGACGTACCTTTGGGCCGGGTCGTCTGGCCCTGACCGGGCCCTTTGTGTTCCCCAGCGGAGTGTGTCCACCAGTCACCGCTGTGGGCCCGATCTCCAGCCTCCTGGGAGCCTGGACCAGGGCCTTCGAGAGGGGGAGACCTTTCCTTCCGCCGCACCGAGGGCAACGCCTCCTCCCCCACTTCTACTGACTGGAGGAGCCCAGCCGTAGCTCCAGCCTCCTCCTGCGTTTCAGCCAGCGGTGCAGCATCCTGCGTGCCTTCCGCCATTGCAACCACCCCGAGAATGCTCTCCACCAAGAGTAAAGGAACGCTGACTTACTCTCAGCCCCCGTCTGTCGAATCACCAGAAAGAATGAGTCCGGAACGAGAGCTGGTTCTCCTAAGCCACGTTTATTACCTTCATAAACAGTCACTCGAAGACAGACGAAGTCAGCGTTGATTCCACAGCACAATCAACGCTGCTAAATAGCCGGCAAGGCCGACACCCACCACCACGCCCTTAATTGCTTAATCACCCCCTCACCCTACTTAACCACCGCCCCCCTTGGCCCCTGCCCTTTGGCACCCGCCCCCAGGTACGTATCCTCCCCGTCCCCATCCCACCACCATTGCAGCCAATAAGCCACCCCCCAGCCCAGACCACCCCCCTTTTCCCCTCGGCTCCCCACATCCTCGCCACCCCCCTCAGGTCCCCATACCGCCACGAATTGCGCCGCTTGGACCATTCGCCGTTGGTGCTTGCCATGCAATCCCTTGGCAGGCAAAGAGGCCGGCTGGGCTTCGGAGCGAGCCATCTGCGGGAACAGGTTTCCAGGGGAACGCTGTGCCGGTGCGCCTCCTTGGCCCCTCCCCGTTCCGCCGGTAGGCCCTGCCGCCCCCTGGGCCGCCCTGGCGCTCTTCCTTGGCCCGCTGCATCGGCGCTGGACGACGGCCGGCTGCACGATCGTACGGCTGCTCCCCGGCCTTCCGGAAGGCCCCGGTGGCTGCTGGGGCATCGAGGGAAGTGCGGGTGGCTGCTGGGCCGTCTCGTCGGCCGTGCTCTTCCCCGGCTCGTCAGAGGGACGCAGACGCCGGCAGCTGGTGTCGGGGCCCGGTGAGCCATTCCGCGGCCTCACCGGGTGTCGGGCGTGTCGAGCCCGACATTACCAGGTCAGATGCAGAGAAGGGTGTGTGTCTCAGGACATACAGGTGAAACTTGAAAAATTAGAATATTGTGCAAAAGTTCATTTATTTCAGTAATGCAACTTAAAAGGGAAAACTAATATATGAGATAGACTCATTACATGCAAAGCAAGATAGTTCAAGCCGTGATTTGTCATAATTGTGATGATTATGGCTTACAGCTCATGAAAACCCCAAATCCACAATCTCAGAAAATTAGAATATTGTGAAAAGGTGCAATATTCTAGGCTCAAAGTGTCCCACTCTAATCAGCTAATTAAGCCATAACACCTGCAAAGGGTTCCTGAGCCTTTAAATGGTCTCTCAGTCTGGTTCAGTAGGAATCACAATCATGGGGAAGACTGCTGACCTGACAGTTGTGCAGAAAACCATCATTGACACCCTCCATAAGGAGGGAAAGCCTCAAAAGGTAATTGCAAAAGAAGTTGGATGTTCCCCAAGTGCTGTATCAAAGCACATTAATAGAAAGTTATGTGGAAGGGAAAAGTGTGGAAGAAAAAGGTGCACAAGCAGCAGGGATGACCGCAGCCTGGAGAGGATTGTCAGGAAAAGGCCATTCAAAAGCCTTGGTGGAGCAGTGGGCTAATGCCTCCTTAAGTAACACCAGCTGCCTGCAATTAGTGCAGGTTCGCATCCCACCAGGCTCAAGGTTGACTCAGCCTTCCATCCTTCCGAGGTAGGTAAAATGAGGACCCAGATTGTTTGGGGCAATTAAGCTGAATTTGTAATAATGCCGCTTGGGGGTGTGTGAAAGCCCTAATAAGCAGGCATACACATAGAATGAAGGCTACTGCTAAGCTTGTAAGCCGCCCTGAGTCTTCAGAGAAGGGCGGGATATAAATGGAATTTTAAAAAAAAGTGTTGGGGACTTTCACAAGGAGTGGACTGAGGCTGGAGTCAGTGCATCAAGAGCCACTACACACAGACGGATCCTGGACATGGGCTTCAAATATCATATTCCTCTTGTCAAGCCGCTCCTGATTTGGGGAGCCATGTCATCTGCTGGAGTTGGTCCACTGTGTTTCATTAAGTCCAGGGTCAACGCAGCCGTCTACCAGGAGATTTTGGAGCACTTCATGCTTCCTTCCGCAGACGAGCTTTATGGGGATGCTGACTTCATTTTCCAGCAGGACATGGCACCTGCCCACACTGCCAAAAGCACCAAAATGACTGTGTTCAATGACTGTGTTCAATGACTGTGGGATTACTGTGCTTGATTGGCCAGCAAACCCGCCTGACCTGAACCCCATAGAGAATCTATGGGGCATTGCCAAGAGAAAGATGAGAGACATGAGACCGAACAATGCAGAAGAGCTGAAGGCCGCTATTGAAGCATCCTAGTCTTCCATAACACCTCAGCAGTGCCACAGGCTGATAGCTTCCATGCCACGCCACATTGAGGCAGTAATTGCTGCAAAAGGGGCCCAAACCAAGTACTGAGTACATATGCATGCTTATACTTTTCAGAGGTCTGATATTGTTCTATGTACACTCCTTGTTTTATTGATTGCGTGTAATATTCTAATTTTCTGAGATTGTGGATTTGGGGTTTTCATGAGCTGTACGCCATAATCATCACAATTATGACAACTCATGGCTTGAACTATCTTGCTTTGCATGTAATGAGTCTATCTCATATATTAGTTTCCCCTTTTAAGTTGCATTACTGAAATAAATGAACTTTTGCACGATATTCTAATTTTTCGAGTTTCACCTGTAAAGCTGGTAAGAGAAGTGTTAAAGAAACTATTGAATGCCAAGCTTTATGTCAAACTGTAAAAATGTGAGTTTCACCAGACCAATTAGATTATTTATTTATTTATTTTTATTTTATTAAATTTATATACCGCCCTATTCCCGTAGGACGCAGGGCAGTTTACAGGGAAAATTAAAAGCATAACATGCAAAAATTAAAATCAGTTAAAACAATTAATTAATTCAAGTCCCCGAAATTTAAAACTAAAACCCAATTAAAAAATAAAACCCCTCAGTCTTGGCCAGACAGTTTGAAGAGCCAAGTTTTCAGGTCCCGGCGAAATGAACGAAGGTCGGGGGCAGTCCTAAGTTCCGTGGGAAGTTGGTTCCATAGGGCCGGCGCGCCCACAGAGAACGCTCTTGCCCTGGGAATAACCCGCTGGCATTCCTTAACCGGCGGTACCCTGAGAAGGCCCTCCCTGTGGGAGCGCACAGGACGATGGGAAGTTGATGCCTGCAGCAGGTGTTCCCTTAGATAATCCAGACCCAAGCCATTTAGGGCTTTATAGGTCATTACCAGCACCTTGAATCTCACCCGGAGGGCAACCGGAAGCCAATGCAGCTCGTGGAGAAGAGGTGTTACACGGGAGTATCGGGAAACTCCCATCACAACTCGTGCGGCTGCATTCTGCACCAGTTGAAGCCTTCGAGAGGTCCTCAAGGGCAGCTCCATGTAGAGAGCATTGCAGTAGTCTAGCCGGGAGGGCACGAGCGCATGGGTGACTGTGCGTAGGACATCTCGGTCCAGATAGGGCTGCAGCTGGCGCAGCAGGCGAACCTGGGCAAAAGCCCCCCTGGTCACGGCTCCTATATGGTCTTCAAAGCTGAGCCGTGAATCCAAGAGGACGCCCAAGTTGTGAGCCCTATCGACGGGGGGTAACACCTCACCCCCCATCATTAATGATGGAACAGCCTGGCTAACCTGAGATGCCGGTATGCACAGCCACTCAGTCTTGGCTGGATTGAGACGAAGCCTGTTTCTCCCCATCCAAACCCGGACCGCCTCCAGGCAACAGGACATCACGTCGAGTGCATCACTGGGTTGGTTTGGGGTGGAAAGAAAAAGTTGGGTATCATCAGCGTCTGGGCCTGTGCTTTTTGGAACGTGTATACTTGCTTGCTCTTGCTGCTTAGACTTTGGTTTTATGTAATAAACACCACCAGTCACCATGGTTTCAGCAACAATATCTCCATCTTTGACTATATAACTTGCTTTTTCAAGATGATGGACCTGAAAATGAGAAAACCTAGACAAATGACTCTGACTAAGCAAATTACTACTGGCAGACGGAACGTAGTAAACATCAGGAATGAGAGCACCGAGCTCTTCAATATAAACTGTTCCTTTTCCCATGACCTGAACAGGATGATTTGAAAAAGAGTAAAGTTCACGAAGTTCAGGTTCAGGCTCGTGCATCTCTGTGTAAAGCTCTTTTCTGTAGGTAACATGTAATGCTGCTCCACTGTCCAAAGTCCAAAGAAGTTGTCTGTCGTACTCTGGTTGAGACTGTGGATTGTTGGTCACAACCAATGTGACAAGTGGTGCTTGTGGATCATGCCTGGAACCACGACCACGACCTTCTCGTCTGCCTCTACCTCTGCCTCATCTGGAATCTGTTCCTCTGGACTGGTATGTGACGGGCGCTGGAACTCGTTGGGGACAATCCCGGGTGGCGTGTCCCACACGATTGCAGATGTAGCATCTTGGCATCTTTGGAACATAGGCCCTTCCATGGAAGGCACGCCTTGCTGGAGCTCTTGATGCTGGTGGTTCCCTTAAATGTGGCGCAGCTTGCATAAGTGCCTCTTCTTCAGTTAAAATTCTGCATACATGATCCACTGTGCGTTGAGCAATAGGCACTTGATTAATCTTGGAAATAGCATCTTTCCACTCATGATTCAAAGAATTGATGATAATGCTGATCATTTGAAAATCATCATAGGATAGCCTTTTTCACCCAGTTCTTTTCTAATTCCTTTCATTTTAGTCAAATGTGCTCCAATATGTTCACCAGGTTTTAATCTGGAACCATGGAAATCAGACAACAGTAAACATGTAGACTCAATTGATGTAGGCCGATAACATGTCTCTAACTGAGTCCAAATTTGTTGGGCAGTTGCATCTTGTGAAAACGTGAGCTGCAATTCAGTGTCCATTGACATCAATAATGTTGTGCATGCTCTATTATCCAAGTCCCATATGTGAGGAGTCCATGGCTGGGCAGGAGGATTAAACACCATCATGTGAGTACCTTCTCTGCGTAGCAAAAGTCCAACCTCACTGACCTATGCCCTGTAATTCTGTCCTGACTTCTTTAATTTTGAGTCACCAGCCAGTGGTACAATAGAAGGTGTTTGATGAGGAATATACAATTGAGGTACTGGCTGTGCAGGTTGCGCTATCTGACCATAACCTTCAGGGGGCATCAGTGGCGTTTGTGCCTGTGCCTGGACATGCGGCAGTTGCATTGAAGCTGCTGGTAGTATTGGTGCTGGCTGTGACTGTCTTTGAGCTGCTATTCCACCCTGGCCAGCAGGAGGCGCTGGCGCTGGTGCATTAGCATAACCTGCAGATGACACTGGCCTTCACATATGAGAACCCAGTGGCAATTGCGTGTGGGCTAAATATGGCTGTGCTCTGTCAGATAGAGGGACTTGCATAGAAGCAATATTAACAGGAGAAGCAATAGTAACAGGAATCCTAGCACCAGCAGGGGCTGGAGCCTCAGATAATGGCAGAAATCTTGCATGTCTGAGCAAAGATTCCTGCATGGACAATTGCGAGAGTGAGAGCTCCAATTCATGTCTTAATGCAGCTTCACCAGTAGATGGTGCTATAACATTTGCTTCAGGCATCACTGTGGCTCTGTATGTCCTTTGGGACAGCCCATAATCATGTGACATAGGAGCCTCCAGTTCCCATTCGTCTGGCATGACACTCAATGATGGGCGTGACTTTGGCTTTGGGGAAGAAGGAGGCAATATGGCTTCTTCTTGTGGGTGTGGCAATATGGCCGATTCCTGCTCATAACTCCTCTCATATTGCTGAATCATTGATACATATTCCTTTGCCTGCTGCAAACGTTTTTCAAAAACCCCAATTTGTTCACAGTAGCCTTGCATAGCCCTATCTCGCATAGTTTGCTTGGGGCTTGAAGGAGCAGAAGGAATTTTCTTCGGCTTAACTTTAGTTTTCGCTCCAAGACCTTGAAATTCATCTTGAGCCACTGGAGTGTGAACATTTTCAAGAGCAGCTGCCAGGGAGCTTGGAATAGTAGAAAAAGGAGTGACTGACCTTGCATCGTCGACAGGAGCAGGTGCGTCTTCTCCAAGGCGTGTGGCTGAAGCGATCGGAGTTTGTAAAGTTGAAGGGAGATGCCCCACAGACAGGCTCCTAGCCTCCCTTTTCATCCGTGGCTTCCTTCCTGACATGTTTCAGCAGTTAATCACCGCCGCCTCACTAGAACTAACTAACTGATAACAGCCGCAGAAACATGCATCTCTAAAAACATAAATCAAACCATCCTCGATACCAAATTTCAAGGTATAAATCACCTTAGTAGAGGGCGAAGGTCCGTGCTTCAGAAGATGCATGATGTGCATGAAGGAAGGAAATAAAACACATTGAAGCTAAAGGTCTCGTTGAAAATAGGACTGAGTGTTTTGCGATGAACCTTTGTTTGGAATTTCTTTTTACGGTCAGGCAGAAGGTACATTTTCACATAGGGGTCTGAGAATCCACTCACATCTTTGGCAGGTAGGTCCAAAACCTGAAGTATCCTCACCACCAGCTGCTCCATGCCAATCTCAATTGTCCACAGCTTGGAGCCTCCCTTCTTGGAGTCTGCCTCACCTGAGTGCTGTTTATACAGTTCAGGATTTATCTGCCCAATGCTTGTCACTTGTTCTACCTTGTCTTCTTCTCCTCCTCCTTCATGGACACCAGTGTCTGGGCTACTCAGTTGCTGGGTCACAGGACATGGCAGTGTGTTGCATCTGGAGGGAAC
Organism: Vipera ursinii; assembly: GCF_947247035.1. NCBI lineage: Eukaryota > Metazoa > Chordata > Lepidosauria > Squamata > Viperidae > Vipera > Vipera ursinii. Next base: position 9,622,060 of record NC_139522.1, read on the forward strand.
AATAAAATAATACAGCTGGAGGTACACATAACCATATCTTTATTACATTCATCCCACAAATCCTGCCCAGGATAGAATTAGGAATTGTTAACATCCTGGCTTTAATTTTTCAGAAGGGTAACAAATAACCTCTTGGTCAACAGATTAGCTTAAATTGATTTAAAATTTGAATCAGAGTTAGTTGATTTATTAGAATTACTGAGATTTACGATATCCACCACTAACATTAAATGACATTGCATTCAGTGGGTACATTATAAATACAGGTGAAACTCAAAAAATTATAATATCGTGCAAAAGTTCATTTATTTAAGTAACGCAACTTAAAAGGGGAAACTAATATATGAGATAGACTCATTACATGCAAAGCAAGATAGTTCAAGCCGTGATTTGTCATAATTGTGATGATTATGGCTTACAGCTCATGAAAACCCAAATCCACAATCTCAGAAAATTAGAATATTGTGAAAAGGTGCAATATTCTAGGCTCAAAGTGTCCCACTCTAATCAGCTAATAACACCTGCAAAGGGTTCCTGAGCCTTTAAATGGTCTCTCAGTCTGGTTCAGTAGGAATCACAATCATGGGGAAGACTGCTGACCTGACAGTTGTGCAGAAAACCATCATTGACACCCTCCATAAGGAGGGAAAGCCTCAAAAGGTAATTGCAAAAGAAGTTGGATGTTCCCCAAGTGCTGTATCAAAGCACACTAATAGAAAGTTATGTGGAAGGGAAAAGTGTGGAAGAAAAAGGTGCACAAGCAGCAGGGATGACCGCAGCCTGGAGAGGATTGTCAGGAAAAGGCCATTCAAAAGTGTTGGTGACTTTCACAAGGAGTGAAAGTCACTTGGGGGTGTGTGAAAGCCCTAATAAGCAGGCATACACATAGAATGAAGGCTACTGCTAAGCTTGTAAGCCGCCCTGAGTCTTCAGAGAAGGGCGGGATATAAATGGAATTTAAAAAAAAAGTGTTGGGGACTTTCACAAGGAGTGGACTGAGGCTGGAGTCAGTGCATCAAGAGCCACTACACACAGACGGATCCTGGACATGGGCTTCAAATATCATATTCCTCTTGTCAAGCCGCTCCTGAACAACAAACAACATCAGAAGCATCTTACCTGGGCTAAAGAAAAACAGACCTGGTCTGTTGCTCAGTGGTCCAAAGTCCTCTTTTCTGATGAGAGCCAACTTTTGCATCTCATTTGGAAACCAAGGACCCAGAGTCTGGAGGAAGAATGGAGATGCACACGGCAAGGTGCTTGAAGTCCAGTGTGAAGTTTCCACAGTCTGTGTTGATTTGGGGAGCCATGTCATCTGCTGGTGTTGGTCCACTGTGCTTCATTAAGTCCAGGGTCAATGCAGCCATCTACCAGGAGATTTTGGAGCACTTGATGCTTCCTTCCGCAGACGAGCTTTATGGGGATGCTGACTTCATTTTCCAGCAGGACATGGCACCTGCCCACACTGCCAAAAGCACCAAAATGACTGTGTTCAATGACTGTGTTCAATGACTGTGGGATTACTGTGCTTGATTGGCCAGCAAACCCGCCTGACCTGAACCCCATAGAGAATCTATGGGGCATTGCCAAGAGAAAGATGAGAGACATGAGACCGAACAATGCAGAAGAGCTGAAGGCCGCTATTGAAGCATCCTAGTCTTCCATAACACCTCAGCAGTGCCACAGGCTGATAGCTTCCATGCCACGCCACATTGAGGCAGTAATTGCTGCAAAAGGGGCCCAAACCAAGTACTGAGTACATATGCATGCTTATACTTTTCAGAGGTCTGATATTGTTCTATGTACACTCCTTGTTTTATTGATTGCGTGTAATATTCTAATTTTCTGAGATTGTGGATTTGGGGTTTTCATGAGCTGTACGCCATAATCATCACAATTATGACAAATCACGGCTTGAACTATCTTGCTTTGCATGTAATGAGTCTATCTCATATATTAGTTTCCCCTTTTAAGTTGCATTACTGAAATAAATGAACTTTTGCACGATATTCTAATTTTTCGAGTTTCACCTGTATAGCTAAATCTGGATCAATCATATTCTGAGTATATAAAAAGTTGCACCAATTTTATATGTACCTTTATGAAGACAAGTATGCAATTTTGAAAAAGCATACCACTTTCTCACAAAAAAGCATGATGTAACGTGGAAGACACCTGACCTCTTTCAAAACCTCTGTGTCCTTTCCTAAATTTACATCCCTTATAATTGAATCACCAACCAGAAGGTGGCTTCTCTTTTTAGATGCCTTTCTGTTCTTGCATGACTGGTGTGTAATACCCGATTCACACTTCTCCCTGTTGAAAACAAGTTTTTCATCTTGGACCACGATCCCCTGCTTATTTGAGTTATTATCACAGATACCTTTACCTGTCTCCTTAATGTCCTTATTAAGGTCAGAAAGGGCACTGTATCTGTTGTGCAGGGACACAGCGAAAGCTTTGGGTTTATGGTTCACAGATCTCACCCTGCCAGATCCCACGGTTGTCCACACTGCCCTTCTCCTGCAGGATCTTTGTGGTAGAGGGGGCTGATAGCACGGAGGCTCAATAGGGTAGAAAGGCTGAACTGGACACCTAATTTCTGCCTGAAGAGCACAGATTACAGACCCTAGATAAATAATCTGTCCTTGTAGACTAGTGATTTGTTTACAGATAGGACAGTTTCCAAGTTTGAAAAGGGTACTGCGAAAGACAGCTGCAAAACAGGTGTTGCACTGAACTAAGCCAGACATGCTGAATTACAACTAATCTCAGATGCACTTGCCCTGAATGTACTGCAGCTGTTTTTGATATTTATATAATTCACGCGCCGTTAGGCGCGCGGGCCGCTCCTTTTTTGTTGCTGCCCTTGCAAAACCTACAGCATGGAGCACTTCCCAGCAGCTCTGAAAGTTGAAATTCTGCTGAAAAGCAATGGAGATCCAAAGAGGACCCCAAATGCAGTTCAAATACAATGCAAACCAATCAGGGCTCTAGCTCCTTTTTTGGTGCTGCCCTTGCAAAACTTACAGCATGGAGCACTTCCCAGCAGCTCTGAAAGTTGAAATTCTGCTGAAAAGCAATGGAGATCCAAAGAGGACCCCAAATGCAGTTCAAATACAATGCAAACCAATCAGGGCTCTAGCTCCTTTTTTGGTGCTGCCCTTGCAAAACTTACAGCATGGAGCACTTCCCAGCAGCTCTGAAAGTTGAAATTCTGCTGAAAAGCAATGGAGATCCAAAGAGGACCCCAAATTATTTTCATTGTCGTTATTACATCCTTTGGAGTTATTCCTGGTATTTCCATTTTATAGAGTGGGAATCTGAGTTAAGGGACATTGACTGAAAGGCTCTTACCTTACAGATCAATAAGGCAGTTTGTGCCCTTATGCTTACAATTTAAAAAGGTGTGACATAAAAGGAAAAAAAATGGGGCAGGAAAGGAAAAACAAGAATACCCAGGCACCAAATACTGTATTAATGTTAAACAGAAAGCATTGAATGTATATCTTCCATATAAATATCAACTGCACAGACGCAGCTTTAATGCTTGGACTTTCCCTGCTGCATCCTCCCCTCCTCACAACTTACCTGGGAGTGGGTGCCAAGGTTGCTACTAGCTGATGGGAGTGGGCATTGGGAATGCTGCCTTCCTTGGTACTGGTCTGACCTTCCACGGGGAGGTCAGGGGAGGTTTGGCTAACCTTGAGGTTGGCCTTGGGGTAGGAATCCCTATCAAGATATGATCTCTCAGCCATTTCGGGACCCAGTTCTACCCGCTCAGCCAGGAGATCCCCAAAATGCAAGTGGTGGAGATGAGCATGGAGAGGATGCTCCTTGCATTGGGTTTGTGATGAGGATCCTTTATCTCGCCAGGGGAGCCAACACAGTTTCCAGGAGACAAAGAGGGAGATGCCCAGCAGCACAATCCCACAGAAGGTCACAAATACTGACAGAAGGCTAACCAGGATCTCTAGAGGAGAAAAGTGGAGAGGCAGATATCATGATAAAAGATCAGTGGTAGGTCGTCTTCTGTGGTCATCTTTCATCTTGGCTAGTTGAGTCTCCTCATTCTACTGGCTGTTGGAGAGAACACAGAACACAGAACCCTGGACTAGTAGCACCAATTGCCAGGGGGCAGAACACCATCAAACCAGTTCCTGAGTCCCTCTTCTGCCCTGTCCCCCTATTAGGAGAAATAGCCCTAACCTGACTATGTCATGATGTGCCAAGCACTAGAAGAGGTGTCCATATGAAAAACTATGCATCCTCCATTCTGCTGGACCAGTATATATTCAGCTGCTCCATTTTATATTAAGAACTGTGTTAGTGTATTCAGCATTTACAGGGTTAAACGTTATTTCCTCAAGAGATGCCTTATGGTAATTGTAGTCTAACTGTTCAGTGAATACCATGCTTACCTAGTTAAGTGGGTGGAGTTTAAAGTTTTATGGCAGGACTTCCAGGCTTTGTCTTTGTTGTACATCTCTTCACGAAAGCAAGCAAGGACACTTCTTCACTCTGAAACAACATGGGGTAAATTACCTTTAATCTTTTACACTGTCAGGATGGAAAGATGTGCCATCGTTGGAGGAACTTATCAGCAAACGTAAGTCTGCCTAGGATTCTTGACCAATAAAAGTCTGTTCAAAACCATTCTGCAGAGTTTATGCTATTTGGATCATTAATTATAAAGCATCTTAATTCATGTTTATTTATTTTTTATTTATTTTTATTACATTTATATACCGCCCTTTCCCGGAGGACTCAGGGCGGTTTACAGGGTAATTAAAAACCAAAAATACAAAAGTTAAAAAACCAAGTTTAAAAAAGATTAAATTTATCCCTGTATAAATAAAACCCCAATTAAAATAAATTAATCCTCAGCCTGGGCCAGAGAGCTCGAAGAGCCAGATCTCCAGGCCCCCATGGAGGTCGGGGGCAGTCCTCAGCTCCACTGGCAGCTGGTTCCAAAGGGCAGGCGCCCCCACTGAGAAGGCCCTATCCCTGGGTGTTACCTGCCGGCAATCTCTTACCGGTGGCACCCTGAGAAGACCCTCCCTGTGGGAGCGCACTGGACGAAGGGAACTTGATGCCGGCAGCAGGTGTTCCCTCAGATATCCCGGACCCAAGCCATGTAGGGCTTTATAGGTCATCACCAGCAGTTCCACAATAGTAAAAGATTAAAGCTAGTAGATTTATTCCGGTTTGAAAGTAAAAAAAAGGAATGATATTTTTCTCCATTCTCTGATGGTACCTTTACATCTCTGCAAAAGCAAACTTTGTTTTAAACAAGTTTTATTGATTTTTAATATTTACATGTACATGTATTTGTGAAACAATATGGTGGTTGGGTAATTAAAATAAGAAATAGCCATTTGTAAATAGGTCAGGTTACATCAACAGACGCCCTCTCTAATTCCCTTAGTGATTACATAGTCAAAATAAGCAAGTTAGTATATTTCTAGTTATAACCTAGTCAATCAACAAAATTCAAAATATATTTTCACTAATACATATCAATGTCCTGTTTTTAAATTTTATCTAATTGCAATAGGATATTCTAGAATAGCCTATATAGTATATAGAAAAAAGCTTAATTTTGAGTAACCCACAATTCCCTATTTCAATAAAGAATAATTCTTTTGTCTACAAAACTTATATTGTTCATTACAAAACATTTTTATGTTTTACCATTGAAGTCTAACTTTCATCTTAGCAAATCACCAGTTATTAGAAATATATTTTTTGCCTTAGCCATTCAACAATTATTAAAATGCTATCTTTTATATATAAAGTTCTAGATTCTATACTATAGTTCAAAACTAGCCACTGAATATTCTATAATGCATCTTAACCATACATCAATTATTAAAATACCATCTTTTGATATGTCATTCCAAATTCTATAATATAGTTCGGAGTTATATTTCCTTTACAAATCTAAAAATTAAATGTAAAATCAGTGATAGTTTTTAGAGATTCCCCTTAATCCATAAAAAGATATTTTTATAGTCTATCTTTAGGAATCCCCAAAAAGAAACAAGTTCAGTCTTTTACAGTAAATCTAACTCTTGCCTTCCTTTTGTGCCAATCATACTTTTCTCTTGGTATCTTTAAATTCTCAAATGTATCTTCCTTTCTTCCTAGACCTCTTATTTGAATCCAGGGAGTGTATCCAAATGTCAGTTTTGCAAGGAAAATGTCCCCTTTGTAACCATTGTATTTTTGCTTTGGTAGTTCGGTTTGTGGTGGTTGATATAATATAATTGTCATTAAATCAGTGAAATCTTTTTGTTCTTCCAATTCTGTCTGGGTTAGGTAGAAACTAGTAGCTGGTATTATGTTTGACATTTGATTAATTGAATTCTCAATATAGTGTATTTGAAGGCCTGTAGTGTCTTCACTCTTGGTGTTGCTTTCTTCAGGTGCTATTACTTTTTGGCTTGTAAGTTTTGTAGTTGCTATTAAAGTTTGGACTTTAAGGTTTTCTGTAGGTTGCTTTTGTTGTTCTTTGAAATCTCCTATTTTAGTGTTAGTTTCCACTTCTTCTATTTGGTTTTGGGTTATCTTTTCCTCATTTACAGTCAGAGTTTGTTTTGGTGGCTTTAAATTGTCAGATTTTTCTTGCAGCTTGGCTTTAATTTGCTCTGTCATTGCCAAGATCATATCCAGTATTAGTTTATAATCAAGTGGCGGGATGTATTCATCCATTTTGTTGTTATTTACAGTTAAATCTTCCATTGAGGCTGTTTTAATAATAGTCAAAGATTTTCCACCTCCTGAAGAGTTGTATTCAGTGCCAGGTGTCCCCAAACTTATCTTCAAGAACACCTCTATTGTTCAGTCAGCTCTCACAACAGAAAAAGGAAATTTACTTGCTGTACCAGGTTGCGCCACAAGATGTCATCAATAACATATAACATGCAATGTAAGAGGTTTTTCTTTTTCTTTTTCCAAATTAATATAGAACTTTTGTAGGATTAGTCCAAATTTTTCTTTAATTCATAGTTTAAAGAGAGAATAGGATAGTGAGTCCCCAGCAACAAATAGAACCTTTTTAGTAAATACAGCTGAAATTGCTTAAATTCTTTGCTGTATTAATTGGATTTCTTTTGTGACTTTGAGGCTTTAAGATTTGTTCCCAAAGTAGATATTCGCCATTTTCTCAAAAAATGGGAAAAGGGATTTTCAGGAAAGTCCCACAGGAAGATGATTAAGGGAATAGGAAAGGTAAAAGCTCACCCAGGTCCTCCAGATTGCTTCTTAGTGCTAGGTAGCACTTTTGGCTTTCGGCAGGGAGCAGCTTATGGCCGGTCTCTTCTTCTTTCGGCCAAAGGAGATGATCCCAGATTCCAGCAGAGGGCTGCCATCCTTCTGCGATCGCAGGGAAGTCCTCCTCTTGGTAATCACCCCTCCAGGGTGATTTTTGACCCTTTTCAGGGTCCTCCAAACAAGAAAGAAACGGACGGCAGGAGACAGACTGTCCCTGTACATCCGGAAGCGCCGTGCGTGCGAACCAGAAGCCTGCAAAAGCAAACTTGAAGTGTCGTGGGGATGGAATGTAGTTAGAGTCACAGAAATATGCAATTAACTCTTCACATGCTTGGCAACAAAGGTTTTAGTCCCTACAAACGAACTTGGAGGGAGAGAAAAGAGTTAAATTGCCTGCTAAGGAAGCCTGTGAATGTGTTGCAAGCCACCCTCTCCTTTCTCTTTCCTTTCAAAGGGAGACCAGTTTGCTTAAGCTCTTCCAAAAAAAAGCCTCCATGTGTGATCAGGTTTTCTTGCCTGCTTTCTCCAAGGAGAGACTGCCTTTCTCCCCCCCCCCCCATTTGATTGGTATGCAAATACGTGTGGCTGGGAAGAACAGAGATATATCACCCTCTGTTGCAAACACAATTTGTGTTTAAAGCTGTATTTTTACTCAAAGGAGAAAAGTTTGCTCATTTACAAAGGTCCCTTTGTTTAAAAGACCACTGAGAGATGGCAGCCTAACCCCTCCTGCTTGCTTAATTCAGCATCATTCGAAGCAAGCATTCATCTTTCTCCAGCCTCTCTGGCTCAGCCATAAAAAAGGCAATAAAGAAAGCAATAAAGTCATTAGTTGTCTTGGTAACCAGGCAACTGGTGGGAGAAAGCCACTCCTTGCCCTCAACTACCCCTCCCTTTGGAATTAATGGAATGTAGTGAGACAAGACAGCCCTAGTTTCAAAGCGGGCAGCGACTCCTGGCGCCCTCTGGTGGCAACTGCCTGCAATACAAGCATTTAACTTCAAACTGCTTGTGAATGAAACATCATAAGAAGCCCATACATGGTGGCCTCTAGTGGCAACCTGCAAACAACAAGCCTACATTTACGTTACCTCCAACTGAAGCCTAAAGCAAAGCAAACCTACCCAGTCCCCACTAGTTCTAAACAAGGGAACAAAGACCAAATTAACCTTCATTAATGGCACAGTTTCACAGCCTACGGTTGAAACTCTTAACATGGACAGGCAGATCCTTAGGAGTTCTAGACTGGCTTACAACTTGTGGTCCTAAGAAAAAAAATTGGCTGACCTTGTGTCCAAGTGAAGGCTAGGGGCAGTACTAGTGGTAGCATCTTGCAATAACAGGTTTGCATTTGCTCATGCAGAACAGCGCACCCCCCAGTGGCTGATCTGAAAATAACAGGCTTGCCTCCAACCAGCGACCCCTAGTGGTCAAAGGGTGAACTTTGCTGAAGTACCCACTCATGCAAGCAGCACCCCAGTGGCTGCTTTGCAAATAACAGGCTTGCCTCCAAACAGCGACCCCTAGTGGTCAAAGGGTGAACTTCCCTGAAGTCTCTAACCATGCAGAAGGCATCCCCTGGTGGTCAAAGAGTGAAGTTCACCGAATTAGTTAGAAATAGCTAGGAAGTTTTCTGAGTCTGTCCTAGCCATGGCAGAGTGTCCTATTAGTTCAGAAGAGCTGGTTCAACCAGCCAGCCTTGATTTGTACACAGCAGCTGATGTCCAAGCTTCAGCAAGACCAAATACATCCCAGAAACCCTATGACCTGAGGCATCAAAGGAAGCCTACAGAAGTCATGCGGGCAAACCTGATGGAGAAATGGGATGCGTACCATGAATGCCATGAAAGAAACTGGGAGAAATTAAAGAAACTCTGCCAAGCGCCTAAAGAGGAGCTTTCTTCCAAACGCACTCTTTCATTAAAAGAGTTTTTCCTCAAATGAAAAGACTATGGGCGCTATCTCAAAAGGGTCCAGAAGCAGCTAAGGGATCCAACACTCAAGAAGGAAATGCAACACCTCAAGCTGCTAAACAAGGAACGTGAGCATTTCTTAGAAAGTAAAAAATGCCTCCCTGAGGGCGAGCTACACATGGAAGACATACTGCATGAGAAGGCCAAGTATGAAGCCTCCTGTCACTCCAAAACATCTCCTCGTCATAGCCACTCATCCCATGTCCCCAGGGCAGTGGAAGCACAAGTCAACGCCGTGGTAGCTGCAGCAGTTTTACCTGTGGCAAAAGAAGAGCAGCTGATAAAGGTAGAAATGGCTGAAGCAGCTCTACGTTGGGCAAAAGCCATGCAGCTGCTAAAGGAAGAAATGGCCAAACCAGAGGCTAACACAGCCCTACTGGAGGCTAGACAAAAGAAAGAAATGCCCGTAGCTCAGGCCAGGCTTGACTTTCTATGGCATCAACGGAAAGCAGAAGAAAATGTGGCAAGAGTGGAAGCTTTAAAGAAGGCACTCCAAGACGCTACCTTGAAGCCCAATTCTAGAAAGCCAGAAGTTGTAAACCCACATGACCATGCGCAGGCCTATGTTGACCACAGCACGATATGAGCAAGCAGGAATGCCACAGTTGTCCACAAGTCCTCTGAGACCAAGTGGACAGGAAGGAGAATCTCCATGACCAGATGTGCCCATTAGCCAGAGAACCAACAGAGCATCATCTGGATCATGAGATCTTCCCTCTGGAGCTACACAACTGACTCCAGTGAACCAAGCCACAGTTGGTAACCAGACAGGTCCATCTGCAACGGTGACGATTCCACAGCAAGAAGAACAGCTGCTACAGGATGCGATTGCCAGGGCTCAGGCCAGGCTAGAATCTCTACTGTGTCAAAGGGAAATGGCATCCCAAGGTGCCGCCTACACGCCCAACAATGGAGGAGAATCTAGGCCACCAGATATGCCAACTGGCCAGGGAGCCGGCAACGCACCACCTGAATGACGAGACTCTCCCCAAGTAAAGACACAAGAAGTCAGACCTCCTCAGCTTAATGTAAAGGCAGAGGAATTCAGGCCAAACCCTCAAGGCCCCTCGTGTGAGCCATAGGAAGTTACCCTCAACAAGAATTCTGAAGAAAACTGCCAGCCATCTGTGCCACATTCCCTTGCTTTTGGGAGCAATGCTTATGAGGATCAACGAGAAGCCACTGATCGTGCCCCTGATGACCTCAACGCCATACCAGCCCAGCCTGATGGCAAATTCCACGCAACAACAATGGGTCCTCCAACATCCTGGAGAAGAAGGTTGGATTCAGAAGAGTACAAGGTCTGCTTCGAATGCTGTGAGTCTATGGATCACAGGGCCAAAGTGTTCTGTACCAGCCTGCTACCGGCCCTGCAGAAAAGGCAGGGACAACCCCTTTTACAAGAAGGCAAGAGGCTGGAATTACGCCTGCCAAATTTATTGCTACAAAAACAAATAGAACAAAACATGAACCAAGAAACAGGAGCTTTTCAAGCGGTTGCCTTCAGCAAACCAGCCCTCCCATGCATTCCCCCTTAAATACAGTTCAGGGCGTGGCTTCTCTCTGCCTCCTTCCGAGGAGCCCCATTGCCTTCCTCTGTTTACTCCTGATTGACTGCCTCCTGCGTCGGGCGTCCTTGAACAGGGCCAGCTGTGGGTCATCTTCATCCACACTGTCAGGCTCACACAGCTGGGTCTGCATCATGACCAGGTGAGAGGGGCCTGGCTGAGGGCTCTCATCAGCAAGATCTTCAACCCCCTCAGCAAGGTCTTCAACACCCCCCTCCTCCTCCTCTGAGTCGTCCGACCCAACTGCCGAACCCACAGGCTGACCCTGAATCACAACACAAAGCTTGCACATCTAAGGGGAAGTGTCACCCAAGCAAGGATGACAAACACCCGGGAGCCCTGCATCCAGTCTCTGAGCAGCTACAGCAAGCAACTTCTCCTCCTCCTTCAACCAAAGAGCCCCAGCATGGCTCCAAAGAGTGCCCAGAGACGCTTGCCAAGGTCAACTGCACATCAGCGTGTAGCGACCCGCCATCACCAAGTGCACTTCCAAGTGAAGAGACACCTTTCACAACGTGCACTATGCAACGGAGCATGGCGGGGAGGAAAGGTACTGAACTCCGCATCCAGCCGTTAGATGGGAGCTCACAGATCCTACCGTTGCCATTGCCAGTCACTGAACTCCGCATCCAATCATTAGATGGGAGTTCGCAGTTCCTACCATCGCCATTGCCAAAATGGGAGGCCTCACAAGACAATCGCAGTCAAACTCCAACACCAGAGGTAACACGCACCATACCTCACCTGAAGCAGATGGATGATCACCCTCCTGATCATCCAAATCCTGAAGCTGAAATCTTGCCTCTGTTGGGAGTAGACGCCCCTGACACCTTTGCCTACCATGGAATGGTCAGAAGCACAACAAGCTCCCCAATTGCCTTTGGAATGGAACCTAGATGGATCATCCCAGGAACGGTCTGTGTTAACCAGCTGCAAACTACAACCCAGGTGAATATCTCAATGACCTCCATTCTCAGTAATGGGAGAGCAACTCACATGACACCATGCCAAGAGCGCTTCACGCTTGTGATTCTTAGTAATGGGAGAGCACCCCACATCTTCACCTTTAGAACCCCGGCAAAAGATAATGCTTTCATAAGAAGAGGAGTCTTGTCTACAGTAAACAGCCTGTTCAACCTTCTAAGTTTTGTTGCAACAGCCCAAGGAAAGCTTCTTCTGCTCTCTCTCCCAACACGTCTCTGACTGGGACAAGCCACTCCCACCAGAACAGAAGCAAGACTGGGAGAAGTGGTGTGCATCCCTACGTTGTCTCAAAAGTGCCCATGTACAGAGCACATATGTTCCCATCTCACTTGCCACCGCAACAAACAAAGAGCTGCACGTGTTCTCAGGCACTGCAAAGGCCTGCTTATGAGCAGCTGTAGGATACATCAAACTCTACAGCGGGGAGAGTTGCAATGTCAGTTTTGTCATGGGAAAGAGGAAGCTAACACCACTACAAAGTTACACCATACCCAGGTTAGAACCGTGCGGTGCCGTTCTGGCTGTAAAACTCCCCACATCAAAAACAATAGACCTTGAGCTGTAATCCACCACCTTCTACACAAACAGCAAGGTGGTGCTGTACTGCATCTACAACCAAAGCAGACACTTCTATGTCTATGCAAACAATAGAGTAGAAAAGATTAAAAGATCTCCAAGCCCTGAACAGTGGCAACATGTGCCAATAGATGAGAACCCTGCAGACCAACCTAAGTGGTCCATTCTTGCATCCCAGTTGGCAGACTCAGTATGGCTAAAGGGTCCTGACTTATTGGCTCATTCAGACAGCCTGATGTCACCGAGACCAGGACAATATGTGCTTCTAGATCCAGGTCAAGACGCCAACATTCAATCTCAGGCACTGGCCACGGAAACAGAGAAACTGCATGCTAGCCATTTCCTAGAACCAGCCCGCCTTAAATGCTCCTACAAATGGAGACCCCACACATTTGGCATAGCAGTAATCATTTTGTTCAGTTGTCTTAGCATCCAAGGAACTAACTTTGCAGGAGCCTGCAAGTTCTTGCAGATTGATGAAGACATTTGTCATAACCCAGTAATTGACAAATACCTAAGGCCCAAAATTGTGTTTGGACATTCAATCCTCCCCATGCATTTCATATGGGAGGAGCGTGGGAGCGCATGATTGGCGTAGCCTGCAAAACCCTGGACTCTATGTTGACTAAGACACCCACACTGACGCATGAAGTCCTTGCTACCCTCATGGCAGAAGTTGCAGCTATCATCAACGCTCAGCCTTTGGTTCCAGTTTCTTCTGTTCCTGAGAATCTTTTGGTTCCAGTTTCTTCTGTTCCTGAATATCCTTTGGTTCTAGTTGCTTCTGTTCCTGAGAATCCTTTGGTTCCAGTTTCTTCTGTTCCTGAGAATCCTTTGGTTCCAGTTTCTTCTATTCCTGAAGATCCTTTGGTTCCAGTTTCCTCTGTTCCTGAGAATCCTTTGGTTCCAGTTCCTTCTGTTCCTGAAGATACTATGGTTCAAGAAGGAGACCTTGTCTTGCTGAAAGACAAGGATGCCCATCGGAGCTCTTGGCCCATGGGTCCTACCCAGTTCTGATGAACTAGTTCGCCAAGTTGAAGTCCAGATCGTGAAGCCACAAAAGTCAGGTCGCAAGTCGCAGACTCTTGTTAAATGGCTTTACACCAGACTGATCAACAAACTGGTCCTGTTGCTGAAGAAGACCGAACTTGAAGACTGAACCTTGAACTATGCATATTGTGTCTACCTCATGATTGCATTCTTTGATGTAATGCTTTGCTTATCTCAGTAATAGTTATGCATGTCTTGCATTTACCTTAAAGTTATGCATGTTTTGATACCATGTTTTTTATTCTAGTTAATAGTCAGATAATAGTCAAAGTTGCATGCTTGATGCTGTGTTTTTGCTTATTCCAGTTAGTTATAGTGGAAATTTATATTTTCAAGTGGGGAGTGTGCTTGACCAGTATATATTCAGCTGCTCCATTTTATTTCTAGTTTAGGAATTAAGAACTGTGTTAGTGTATTCAGCATTTACAGGGTTAAATGTTATTTCTCAAGAGATGCCTTATGGGAATTGTAGTCTGTTTAGTGAATACCATGCTTACCTAGTTAAGTGGGTGGAGTTTAAAGTTTTATGGCAGGACTTCTGGGCTTTTTCTTTGTTCTACATCGCTTCACAAAAGCAAGCAAGGATGCTTCTTCACTCCAAAACAACATGGGGTAAATCTACCTTTAATCTTTTACACTGTCAGGATGGAAAGATGTGCCATTGTTGGAGGAACTTATCAGCAAATGTAAGTCTGCCTAGGATTCTTGACCAATAAAAGTCTGTTCAAAACCATTCTGCAGAGTTTATGCTATTTGGATCATTAATTATAAAGCATCTTAACTCGTGTTCCACAATATCCATTTCTTGGTTCCTTTGCCAGAGACATTTCATTGGACAGTAATTATAAACCCAGTCTTGATTAAGTGTGGAACTCTAAAAGAATACTGTACTGGAAGGAAATGAGTCCCTACCCCCCATAAATTATATAGTCCCTCTGGGTCAATACTAAATATAAGCATAGCCATATTATAGTTTCCCCCTTCATGGATTACTGCCTTGTCGTGGTGAAGGGGCTTGCGTAATTCAATGAAGCTATGAGCTATGCCGTGCAGGGCCACCCAAGACGGAAAGGTCATAGCAGAGAGTTCTGACAAAACGTGATCCACTGGAGAAGGAAATGGCAAACCACTCCAGTATCTTTGCCATGAAAACCCTATGGACAGTACCAAAAGGCAAAACGATATGACGCTGGAAGATGAGCCCCTCAGGTCGGAAGGCGTCCAATATGCTACTGGGGAAGAGCAGAAGGCTAGTACTAGTAGCGCCAGAAAGAATGAAGCGACTGGGCCAAAGCCGAAAGGACGCTCAGCTGTGGATATGTCTGGTGGTGAAAGGAAAGTCCGATGCTGTAAAGATTTTTTCTCCATAGGAACCTGGAATGTAAGATCCATGAATCAAGGAAAGCTGGACGTGGTCAAACAAGAGATGACAAGACTAAACATCGACATCTTAGGTATCAGCGAACTAAAATGGACAGGAATGGGTGAATTTAATTCAGATGACCATCAGGTATACTACTGTGGGCAAGAATCCCTCAGAAGAAATGGAGTAGCCTTCATAATCAATAAAAAAGTAGGAAAAGCAATACTGGGATACAATCCTCAAAATGACAGAATGATCTCAGTTCGAATCCAAGGCAAACCATTCAATATCACAGTAGTCCAAGTCTATGCCCCAACCACCGGTGCTGAAGAGGATGAAATTGACCGGTTCTATGAAGCCCTACAGCACCTTATAGAACTAACACCCAAAAATGATGTCCTTATCGTCATGGGGGATTGGAATGCTAAAGTAGGAAGCCAAAAGATAACTGGAATAACAGGCAAGTTTGGCCTTGGAGTACAAAATGAAGCAGGGCACAGGCTGATAGAATTTTGTCAAGAGAATACGATGGTCATAGCAAACACTCTTTTCCAACAACCCAAGAGACAGCTTTACACATGGACATCACCAGACGGTCAACACAGAAATCAGATTGACTATATGCTCTGCAGCCAAAGATGGAGAAGCTCTATACAGTCAGTAAAAACAAGACCAGGAGCTGACTGTGGCTCAGACCATGAGCTTCTTGTTGCAAAGTTTAGGTTTAAATTAAAGAAAGTAGGGAAAAGCGCTAGGCCAGTCAGGTATGAGTTAAATCATATCCCTGTTCAATATACAGTAGAGGTGACAAATAGATTTAAGGAATTAGATCTGATAGACAGAGTGCCTGAAGAACTATGGACAGAGGTTCGCGACATTGTACAACAGGTAGCAACCAAAACCATCCCAAAGAAAAAGAAATGCAAGAAAGCAAAATGGCTGTCTGAGGAAGCTTTGCAAATAGCTGAGGAAAGGAGGGAAGCGAAAGGCAAGGGAGAAAAAGAAAGATATGCCCAATTAAATGCAGAATTCCAAAGAATAGCTAGAAGAGATAAGAATGCCTTCTTAAATGAACAGTGCAAAGAAATAAAAGAAAACAATAGAATAGGGAGGACCAGAGATCTTTTCAAGAAAATTGGAGAGATGAAAGGAATGTTTCATGCAAAAATGGGCATGATAAAGGACCAAAATGGCAGGGACCTAACAGAGGCAGAAGAGATTAAGAAGAGGTGGCAAAATTACACAGAAGAACTATACAGGAATGAGCTTAACATCCCTGACAATCACAATGAGGTGGTCACTGACCTCGAGCCAGACATCCTAGAATGTGAAGTGAAGTGGGCCTTAGAAAAGCTGAGCAACAACAAAACTAGTGGAGGTGACAGTATTCCAGCTGAGCTATTCAAAATCTTAAAAGACGATGCAGTAAAAGTGCTACACTCAATTTGCCAGCAAATTTGGAAAACTCAACAGTGGCCACAGGATTGGAAAAGATCAGTTTACATTCCAATTCCAAAGAAAGGCAGTGCCAAAGAATGTTCAAACTATCGCACCATTGCACTCATTTCTCATGCTAGTAAAGTTATGCTTAAAATTCTACAAGCTAGATTCCAGCAGTATGTGGATCGAGAACTACCAGAAGTACAGGCAGGTTTTCAAAGAGGCAGAGGAACTAGAGACCAAATTGCTAACATACGCTGGATCATGGAGAAAGCTAGGGAGTTCCAGAAAAACATCTACTTCTGCTTCATTGACTATGCTAAAGCCTTTGATTGTGTGGAACATAACAAACTGTGGCAAGTCCTTAAAGAGATGGGCATACCAGACCATCTTATTTGTCTCTTGAGAAACCTATATGCGGGCCAAGAAGCAACAGTGAGAACTGGACACAGAACCACTGATTGGTTCAAAATTGGGAAAGGAGTCCGGCAAGGCTGTATACTGTCGCCTTGCCTATTTAATTTATATGCAGAGCACATCATGAGAAAGGCAGGGCTAGATGAATCAAAAGTTGGAATTAAGATTGCCGGAAGAAACATCAACAACCTAAGATATGCAGATGATACCACTCTAATGGCAGAAAGTGAAGAAGAACTAAAGAGCCTCTTGTTGCGAGTGAAGAAGGAGAGTGCAAAAGTTGGGTTGAAACTTAATATTAAGAAAACCAAGATCATGGCATCCGGCCCTCTCAATTCCTGGCAAATAGATGGGGAAGAAATGGAGGTAGTGACAGATTTTATTTTCCTGGGCTCCAAGATCACTGCAGATGGGGACTGTAGCCAAGAAATTAAAAGACGCTTGCTCCTGGGGAGGAAAGCCATGGCAAGTCTAGACAGCACACTAAAAAGCAGAGACATCACCCTGTCAACAAAAGTGCGTATAGTCAAGGCTATGGTCTTCCCAGTTGCAATGTATGGCAGTGAAAGCTGGACGATAAGAAAGGCTGAGCGCCAAAGAATTGAAGCCTTTGAACTATGGTGCTGGAGAAGACTCCTGCGAGTCCCTTGGACTGCAAGGCGATCAAACTGGTCAGTCCTAGAGGAAATCAACCCCGACTGCTCTTTAGAAGGCCAGATCCTGAAGCTCAAACTCAAATACTTTGGCCACCTAATGAGAAGGAAGGACTCACTGGAGAAGAGCCTAATGCTGGGAAAGATTGAGGGCAAGAGAAGAAGGGGACGACAGAGAATGAGGTGGCTGGATGGAGTCACTGAAGCAGTAGGTGTGAGCCTAAATGGACTCCAGAAGATGGTAGAGGACAGGAAGGGCTGGAGGAACATTGTCCATAGGGTTGCGATGGGTCGGACACGACTTCGCAACTAACAACAACAACAATTATAGTTTCATACTAAAATACACTTGCCATCTATTTTCAGTAAATGCACAACAGTCTTTCTTTCTCACTATTATATACAGTGTATTGGCTACCTATATTCAGGTTTCCTAGTGTTGTTGGTAGATAAGAAAAATCTCTTAAGTTCTTTAATAAATTTTCACAGACACAACCAAGAAAAATAGAAAGACCATTTCCCATTAAATCCTAACTATTTAAAGACTGTTTAAAGCCCAATGGCATAGACATATACAGAAGACTCTCAATAAATACCATAACAATTACAATAAATATAGCTATAATCAAAATTATATAGTGTTTCTTCCACTTCAAGTATTTTCCACTGCACAACCTGAGTGAATACATTTAAACTTCTTGGTTCAAAGCATTTCCCAAGAAAAGCCCAGAGAGCATTCAGGATTTTCATTCTGGCAAATGCAATAAGGACTAGAAGCCTGATTGTTCTATAATGCAAAGGTAGTTCAAATTTTCAAAGGATCCTGCAAGATTCTTCAGAATGTCTTTTTGTCACATGGAACTATAAAAAAAACATGCAGGCATGTTTTAGTTATTTATTTGTTCATACAAAATATCAATTTATTACTGGGACTTCTATGCCACTTCAGTTCAACAACTTACCAACATAGACCCAAGAACTAGAACTAGGCCATAATTTTTCATCAACCTATTCAGATTTCCTCTGTAGTTATGGCTTATACACCAAGCTTCTCACCTGTGTTGATGGGACCCACATATCCTGTCAGTTCCTGGCACTTCTCATGTTCCTGGGCAGCACATGTGTTGGAACATAGC
The DNA here is from genome assembly GCF_947247035.1 of Vipera ursinii. Classification (NCBI taxonomy): domain Eukaryota; kingdom Metazoa; phylum Chordata; class Lepidosauria; order Squamata; family Viperidae; genus Vipera; species Vipera ursinii. The sequence goes on from NC_139522.1 coordinate 9,640,495, forward strand.
ACATGAAGGAGCTCCATTGCCTTGCGATGCCTATCCTCATCATAATCTCCTGACATGATGCCTAAACAGCACGCAAACATTGTACTGCATGTTAAAAATAACGTCACATATGACCTTGGACCATGATGATATCTGCAATGCAGGTTGTCACCTTCCTTCAGGTCATTGTTGATTTTCATTTGAGGGGCACATGACATGGATTTTGTAACTTGTTAACTAACATAGTTACTTTGTATTTTAATTCAACTTATTTTCTGTCTTTTAAAATGATGTTCAGGCTCATTACAGACTGGAATGTAGGAAAACTTTTATCCTATGGTTGTATGGATTGATTAGATAGCTTCTAACATTCCTAAACTGAAAAGATAATTTACAGAAGGATGTCTGGAGACTATCTCCTAATAAGAAAAAGTTTCTTAGTGTCAACTGGCATCTGGTTATCTAACTTCAAACAAGCTTTGTAATTGATTTACTGTGCAAATAGGGGTTACTCTTATTGTGTCCAACCAACTTTCCTCTTTCATTTTTCTTTGTTGTGTTAACTATAACTGCACTTCAAAAGAATTTGTTTTGACACTGTCTTTCATCTGAAGTTCAGGAGACTGCTGTCAGTGATGCAAAAGACCTTTTTAAGGAAGATCATGACTTATAAAGGGACTATAAAAGAAAGATTGAGCAGGTGTCCATTCAGATGAAGTTTATTCAAAAGAAATGTGGTGACTGTTGATTTGTTTACTTTTCTTTCAGTTTCTAATGAGTGAGGGAAAGTTCACTAGTTGACTCTCAAGAGAGGTAAATCTTCTGAGTCATCAAACTGATATTCTAATGAGTGGAGTAAGGTTCATTAGTTGATCCTGGTAAGATGGAAATCTCCTGGATCATAAAACAGTTAGGGCCCACTTGGCATGGAGAGTCATGAAGAAACATTTTGTTGTTCTTCCCACCTGGGGTTTAGCAGGTAACAAAAAGTTATCCTGCCTAAAAGGGAAATTGTAATTCAGATAATTTGGATGTGACTTCTGTTCAAAAATTCTTTGATGTGTCTCTATAATAATTTTCTTGAAGCTAGCAGGATTGAATTGAATAGAAAAAGAGACAGGGCTTGCTAAAATTGTGTGCATACGTATGGTCAACTGAAGGTACCTTTGAATAACAAATTATGCTCACTCTTATGACTGTCTTATGGGATTCTGGAAAAATTTTTAAATATCCGTATGCTCAGATATTTTTTAATTGTTAGTAGGCAATCTAGAATCATTGCAAAATTGCCATCAAATTGTGTACAGTGGCAACAAAAGAAATTCTCTTCTTGTAAATCCATCTTAGAGAACAACTATAACATGTACAAATCACCTAAGTGTTTTACCTGAGGTTTCCAATGGAAAACAAATTCCTTTACCCATGTATAACCCAAACTGGGCAGCTGCAGCTCAAAACAAAACAAAAGGAAAATTGTTGACATGTTTGGCCAGCCAAAAAATTAAGTGGGCTTCTCAGCTTGGCTTAAAGCAGTGGTGAACAGGTAGAAAGTGATTAGGCCCCCCCCATCACATTTCTATCCTAATCACTCCTTGCATTTTCCCCACTGCCTAGAGAACAAGCCAAAGGTTGCCCCAGGAAAGGAAAAGTAGAAAATTAAAGGGACAAAACCTCCACAGGTCTGGAAATGATGTTAAATGATTTGTATGTTGAGTCATTTCTAAGACCTGAGGAGAGGGTCAGACCCGCTAATAATAATATTTATTTATTTATTTACTTAAATTTATATGCCGCCCTTCTCCCTAAGCACTCAGGGCGGCTCACAACAATAAAAATTAAAAAGAAAAAACAGAATGAAAATTTAAAAAGAATTAAACTAGTAAATACAATGATAATATGACAATTTAAAACCCAGTAAAACCTAATTAAAATACGTAGTCAGTCCAGACCCGCTTGTTGAAACAACCAAGTCTTCAGGTCACAGCAGAAGGACCGAAGGTCAGGGGCCGTCCGCAGCTCCAGAGGTAGTTCGTTCCAAAGGGTCGGCGTGCCCACAGAGAAGGATCTCCCCCTGGGGGCCGCCAGCCGGCACTGCCTGGCAGACAGCACCCTGAGGAGGCCAATTCTGTGGGAGCAAACCGGACGATGGGAGGTTGACAATGGCAGCAGGTGGTCTCGCAAATACCCCGGGCCTAAGCCATGTAAGGCTTTAAAGGTTATTACCAGCACCTTGAAACGCACTCAGAGAGCAACCGGAAACCAATGCAGCTTGCACAGGAGTGGTGTAACATGGCAGTACCGAGATACTCCCATAAGCACCTGCGCGGCCGCATTTTGCACCAGTTGAAGCCTCCGGATGCTCTCCAAGGGCAGCCCCATGTAAAGAGCATTGCAGTAATCCAGACGAGAGGTGATGAGGGCATGAGTAACCATGCATAGGGCATCTCGGTCCAAGAAGGTGCGCAACTGGCGCACTAGGCGAAACTGTGCGAAGGCCCCCCTGGTCACGGCCGTTAAATGATCTTCCAGGTTGAGCCGTGAATCAAGGAGGACACCCAAGTTGCGAGCCCTTTCCAAGGGGGGCAATACCTCCCCCCCATTAAAAGAGATGGAACTTGTTAGACAACATGAGATGCCGGTATCCACAGTCTTGGAGGGATTGAGCCTGAGCCTGTTCCTACCCATCCAGACCCGTACCGCCTCCAGGCTCCGGGACATCATGTGAAGGGCATCACTGGGTTGGCTCTGGGTGGAGATGAACAACTGGGTATCATCCACATATTGGTGATACCTCACCCCAAAGCCACAGATGATCTCACCCAGCGGCTTCATATAGATGTTAAACAGGAGGGGGGAGAGAGCCGACCCCTGGGGCACCCCACAAGTGAGGGGCCTCGGGTTGGATCTCTGTCCCCCTGCCAATACAAACTGCAAATGGCCCTAGAGGTAGGAGGAGAACCACTATAAAACAGTACCTCCCACTCCCAACCACCCGAGCCGTCGCAGCAGGATACCATGGTTGATGGTATCAAAAGCCGCTGAGAGGTCAAGTAGGACCAGTACAGAGGAACAGCCCTTGTCACGGGCCCACCAGAGGTCATCCACCAGTGTGACCAATGTCATTTCCGTGCTGTAGCCAGGCCTGAAACTGGACTGGTATGGGTCCAGATAGTCTGCTTCATCCAGGAATTGTGGGAACTGACGTGCCACCACACTCTCAACAACCTTTGCTACAAAGCGAAGGTTGGAGACAGGACGCTCAGAAATAGCAGACAGCCATCATGGTCATGTGCAAAATAACAAGGCCTTATTCCCAAAGAAGATTTGGAAAATGGAGCACATTGACTTGTGAAAAATCTCCCTAAAAATAATGATTGTTTTGCCTGGAGAAAACATTGGGTGAAGTATTTGGAAATTATTTATGTCTGGTGTGAATGCAAGTTTTTTTTTTCTCCGAAAGATGGCGGCGCGTTCACACGCAGTGGCCCTGAGCTCCCGGTACTGGTGTGTGGTGATTTGAATAATGTGTGTATGGATGAGTGTGCACAGTGTAGTGCAAGGGGCTAAATTAGCCTACACACGTATAGAGCTGCTGAACATTGGGCTTGCAAGGCAATCTGGAATTACCAGCGATTTTCAGCAGTCCTATAACATACCGAACTGCATAGCGAGGCCTCCAGGATTTCCATGGATTGTCTTCAGGCCGGGGAGGAGCCGACATAACCGAAAGAGAAAGGAGCGAAAACAAAAACGTGGCTGCAGGGCTGGGATACTGGCTCGGTTCAGAAAGCAGCCTCATAGACCAGCACTGCCGAGTGTCTTCTTGAGTAATGCCAGATCCCTCGTCCATAAAATTGACGAATTACAGCTGCAGTTGGCAGCAAGCAGGCTTCTCCGTGAATGTTCTGTGATGGTTGTCATGGAGACCTGGCTACATTCAGATGTACTGAATGCAACAGTGGAGTTGACAAGCCGAGTCATTCACCGCTCTGACAGAGATGAAGGCTCCGGTAAGAGCAAAGGAGGAGGACACTGTGTGTATATACATTGTGACTGGTGTGCCAACAGCAGATTAGTTTACACGTATTGCTCCCCAGATGTGGAACCGATGACTGTCATATGTAGGCCTTTTTATCTGCCTAGAGAAATTACTGTGGTAATTATTACAGCTGTTTACATTCCACCTGATGCCAATGTCAGCACGGCACTTTCCAAGCTGTATGACATCATCACCAGGCAGCAGCAAACTCAACCAGAGGGTGCTCTTGTCGTGGCTGGGGACTTCAATCAAGCTTGTCTGAAGACAGTTCTCCCCAAGTTTGTACAGTATGTGCAATTTTCCACCAGAGGGAAGAACACTTTAGACCATGTGTACTCTAATCTGAAACAGGCATACAGAGCATTCCTTCTCCCCCACCTGGGTACATCCAACCATATTTCACTCCTGTTGTGCCCAAAGTATGTCCCTCTCAGGAAAAGAACTCAGGCAGTCACGAAAAGGGTCAAAACCTAGCCAGTGGGTGCTCTCAGTCAGTTGCAGGACTGCTTTGAAACCACTGACTGGAGTGTATTCGAAGATCAAGACCTGAATGCATACACGGATGCCGTACTCTCTTATATTAAAACATGCACTGATAGTGTGACAACAGAAAAGTGCATTAGAGTTTATAGGAATTGCAAACTCTGGATGACTGCAGAGGTACGAACACTCCTGAGAGCCCGGGATTCTGCCTTTAAGGCAGGGGACAGGGACACATACAGAGAGGCCAGGGCAAATCTCAGAAGAGGCATTAGGATGGCGAAACAACAATATAAACACAAGGTGGAGAACCACCTAGCAGACAACAAGCAAGTGTGGCAGGGACTGCAGCACCTAACCAACCACAAGGGCAATACGAGGAACACGGTTAATACCGATGCCTCGTTGGCAGAGGAGCTGAATATGTTCTTTGCTCACTACGAGGTGAAAAGACCAGACCCCATAGCCTCTGCTGGCTGGCCTTCTGATTCTCAGCAACTCACCCTGTTTGAAGACCAAGTGAGAACTTTATTGAAGGCTGTGAATCCCAGCAAAGCCTCAGGCCCAGATGGGGTGCTGGGGATAGTGGTTAAGAACTGTGCCAACCAATTAGCAGGGGTCCTGACAAGGATCTTTAACATCTCCTTGCAAACAGCATGTGTACCATCATGCTTGAAAGCAGCTACCATTGTCCCAGTCCCAAAGAAAACTGCAGTTGAGTGTCTGAATGACTACAGACCTGTTGCATTAACGTCTGTACAGTAGTCATGAAATGCTTTGAAAGACTGGTTCTCCAACATCTTAGGACATGCCTCCCACTGGATTTCAACAAACATCAATTTGCCTACAGGGGGAACAGGTTGACAGATGATGCCATAGCTACTGCTCTACACTCTGTAGCAAGCCTTCTTGAGAAACCTGGAAGCTATGTCAGGATGCTTTTTGTTGATTACAGCTCGGCTTTCAACACCATTTTGCCGAGCACTCTCATTGAAAAGCTGACTGACTTGAAATTTTCCCCCTTCATCTGCGATTGGATTCAAGACTTTCTCAGGGACCGGTTACAAGCAGTGAGGGTCGGGTCTGCTTTATCCACCCCCCTGAAGCTTTGCACCAGCTCGCAACAGGGCTGTGTGCTTAGCCCCTACCTGTACTCATTTACACATATGATTGTGTATCATCCGACCCATCTACTGTGATAATTAAGTTTGCAGATGATACTACTGTAGTGGGTCTTATTACAGGAGGGGATGAGACAGCATACAGGGGGGAGGTACAAAAACTATCCATATGGTGTTTCAACAACTTGCACCTGAACATCGGCAAGATGAAAGAGATGGTGCTAGACTTCCGGAGGAAAAAGGAGGAACCTGCCCCATTTTACATCGGGCGGGGGGCTGTGTGGAGAGAGTTTCCTCCTTTAAATTTCTGGGAGTCTACCTCTGTGAAGATCTTACCTGGAAAGTTAATACAACCCAGGTGGCCAGAAAGGCCCAATGGAGACTTCACTTCCTCAGGGTCTATAGAGAGCGTCCTCTCGTACTGTATTGTGGTTTGGTATGCTGGTCTGACAGCCGCGGATAGGAAAGTATTACAGAGGGTGGTAAGCACAGCACAAGACATTGTGAGCTGTCCCCTGACACCACTGGATGACATTGCCAGGGCTCACTGCCTTGGAAGAGTGAGGAAAATTCTCAGGGACGACTCATACCCTGGTCGGTATCTCTTTACTCTCCTACCATTGGGTAGGAGTTATAGGAGTATAGCCAGCCATACCAACAGGCTGAAGAACAGCTTTTATCCATGGGCTGTTAGGCTCTTGAACGGGAAATAATTTTATAAACTTTATGCATGATTGACTTGCGAGGCTGGTGTGTTGTGCAATTAGCTCACATGGTGTAATAACACGGAGGGTTTGTTGTCACTGTGAGTTGGGGGTGGGGGCATGAAGGGAGGCTCAGTCAATCTCAATGTATACATGGTTGTACTTTGACAATAAAGGTTCATTCATTCAAGTGCTGACAAACCCCAAACCCCCAGTCAGTGAAGAGGGCTAGTTAGCCTTTTCTTGGTAATCAGAAGGACAATAGAATGTGTTAAAAAGAATGGGAATGATATGATGGAATGGAGAGATGTTGGTATATCTCAGTCCATCACAAGAGAGAGAGACTGAAAAACAAAGTGTGGAGTTTTATGCCTGACCAGGATGAAAGGTGAGAACTCTGATTTTTTATTTTAAGTGAGAGACTTAATGAATTAAGTTGATAGTTGATCTATAGAAAAATTATAGAAAGCTATGTATTTCTTTAGGTTCCTATAGTTTGGACGGTGAGAAGAGAAGGAAAACCTCTTTTGATCATTACCCCTCTCCAGAAAGAAAATGCATTCAGTGCCCCCAACCTTTTTCTAACTGGAATGTGTGTGTTCTGTACCAGCCTGCTACCGGCCCTGCAGAAAAGGCAACCCCTTTACAAACGGCAAGAGGCTGGAATTACGTCTGCCAAATTTATTACTACAAAAAACAAACAAGACACGAACCAAGATACAGGAGCTTTGAAACACTATCTGAGCGGTTGCTTTCAGCAAACCAGCCCTCCCCACACATTCCCTTTATAAAGAGTTCAGGGCGTGGACTCTCTCTGCCTCCTTCCGAGAAGCCCCACAGCCTTCCTCTGTTTACTCCTACTTGACTGCCTCCTGCGTCGGGCGTCCTTGAACAGGGCCAGCTGTGGGTCATCTTCATCCACACTGTCAGGCTCACACAGCTGGGTCTCCATGGTGACCAAGTGGGAGGGGCCTGCCTGAGGGCTATCATCAGCAAGATCTTCAACCCCCTCAGCAAGGTCTTCAACACCCCCCTCCTCCTCTGAGTCGTCCGACCCAACTGCCGAACCCACAGGCTGACCCTGAATCACAACAGTGTGAGACAAAGAGGGAGGAATGAAAACAAATCTAAGAAATCTGTTATTAGTGTACAAATTTTGTTTTGAAATTTTTCTGTGTGTCTGAGTCGCATAAGTTTCCCAGACTTGTCTTCGAGTTGTGAGTATCAAATTTTGGGTTTTTAAATCTCACAATCTTGGCAACCCAATGTGGGGCTGGAGGGCCTCTAGGGGCACTGTTCTCAGTAAAGACCAGGGGCGCGCCTGTTGATTTCAACTGCCTGGAGTTATCTGAGACCTAGCTTCCCCTTGCAGGCTCTGCGCCAAACTAAATTGACAACTCTGGTCTACAAAATCAAAGAATAGGAAAGAGGAAGAGAGTCAACAGCTGAGGCCTAGGACCAGGTAACCCAGTGCACTGGCCCAGGTAAGAAACTTTTGCCCTGAATGAGGGAAACACGCAATTGTACCTGGGTGGTCAGGAGAGCGATTATGGGAGGTTTCTGTGATAATGGCTGTATGAGTGTGATGGGCTGTGTTCTGGGAACACTGGTAAGTCCAAAGCGAGTGTGGACCTGAAAGGGGGAAGGACAGCCTGAAGGGAAGCGAACTGGTGTTGAAAATTTTGAGTGGCCATAAAATCGAGAACCTCAAGGAACCATAATCAGGGAAACTCTCAAGAAGATGGGCAATTGTTGTAGTAGTTGTTGTAAACCTAAAGAAAAGAAAAATTCAAAGAACTGAAAGCAAGTTTTTTTCTCTCTTTTTCTTTTAATCTGGTTCTTTGGACTATTCAATTCCCCTTTGTCAGAGGTGAGGAGAGGAGGCTGCTACTTTTCCCCTCCCCCTTCACACCTGCAAAAGACCCCAGGTTCAATATTCCTTTTAGTCTTTCCCCAGTCTTTTGAAGTTGGTGGGATAAATTGGAAATAAGCACAAGTGTTCCCCTCCTTTTAATCAAAAAGGGACGCCTGTTTTGGCCTCAAACCCCAAATTGATATGTGTGTTTTGTTTTGTTATATATATATTTGGACATTTGGAACATTAAGCTTGGACTTGGAATGGTGAGAAAATAGGAGATGGTTAAAGGGCCCTATAAAAACCATGTTTGGTTGGAATCACCTCATGATTTTTCTCGCTTCTTGCAGGACAAGCCATATGTCTAAATAAATGTTGTTTTAATAGTACCTGTGTATATGTGTATATGTCTGTCTGTGTTGTTCTGTGTTATTTCCAAGACTTGAAAGAGGGTCAAAATCCTCTCTGGTAACACCAAACAAAAAGGTCTTATTTAACAATGTATGGTTTGTCTGGATAAAGTATGAAATGAAATTTTTGTATGTGAAATTGTTTATGCAAGCAGTCAGAATGGAAGTGAATGAGTTAATTTGCTGATATGTAAATGTGTGTGTTAGCCCTCAAACACCACTCAGCCCCACCCGTCCCAGGCTGTGAAAGGAATAGTAAATTGCAGATTTTATTGTTGTAAAAGTAAATGGAAAATGCATGTGAAGGAGAGAATTTTTTTTGTGGTGAGATTTTTTGTAAAAATTCTTTTATTTTTTTTCTCCTGTCTCTTTCTCTCTCCCCCCCCTCCCCATGTGTTACTTTAAAGGTGTGTGTGAGAGAGAGAGAGAGAGAGAGAAGAGGGGGGGCTGGTCATTTTAACTGTTTTTTTCTCTGCTTAGAATTCTGGTCTGAGGAAGGGGGGTGGATGTGAAATTTAATGCCCACTCTTGCAGTTTCAGCTTGCAATTTTTTTGGAAAGAGGATACAGTAATTGTTGGACAATTTTTTTGGAAATCTTTGAGTTTTAGTTAGACCTATATATATATATCATCACCCAAAAGAAATTACTCTGAATTGTTTTGCTTAGATTTGTAGATGTTTTGGCCTACTTGATGGAAGTTTATTTCCATCTGAATGGAATCTGGTTAAATTGGGATTTGACTAACTTTATATTAAAAGCAATACTAGAGTTTGATATCAAACTGTTTCAGTAACTCAGAATATCTTGTTTATCTTTTTTTATGGAGTTGTTTTTTGTTTTTTTATGTTTTTATGTCTGTGTGCAAGACACACTGATAGAAAATAATACCTAAGAGAATGGAAGGAATTGTAATTCAACCTTTGTTTAAAACGAAGGAGTTGAGAAAATTTTGAGGATTATAAATGAGCTGTGTTGTTTTGAATAAAGATTTGTATGCAAACAAACTCAAGCAGAGTTTGGTGAGCGCTCACTTGCTGGTTCTTTACTAACCAATTCCTTTGTAAATACAGACAAAGGAATGGCTAGGAGAGGGGGGTGATTACCCAGAAGTGGGGGGAAAAGAGGTAGCCAGTGGCATTTTTGTTTAAAGTTGACATTTGAGAAGTCTTGGTGTTAAGTGTGGGTCATCTTAAAATCAGAAAGCCGAAAGGAGGTAACAACTTGTTCATAGCAAAGTAGTTGGGAAAACAAAAAGTAAAAGACAAAGAAAGACAAAATGAAGGTGTGATAGTAGATGGGAAGAAAAAAATGTGAGTGGAAGCTGGGAGAATTTCCCTCCGTTAGTCAGCACTAAACTGTGGATTTAATGCCTTACAGCAGGCTCTGAAATTGTTAATAAGGGAGAAAAGGGAACATATACACTGACAAAAAAACTGCTTATGGAGTCTTCAATACTCTTGGAGAAGATAAATGAAGAGGATTAATTACTAGTAAAGGGAAAGAGTTGGTTCATGTAAAGTTGATGTTGTTGCTGTTGCAAAGTCATGTCTGACCCATCGCGACCCCATGGACAATGTTCCTCCAGGCCTCTACCATCTTTTGGAGTCCATTTAGGCTCATGCCTACTACTTCAGTGACTCCATCCAGCCACCTCATTCTCTGTCGTCCCCTTCTTCTCTTGCTCTAAACCTTTCCCAGCATTAGGCTCTTCTCCAGTGAGTCCTTCCTTCTTATTAGGTGGCCAAAGTATTTGAGTTTCAACTTCAGGATCTGGCCTTCTAAAGAGCAGTCAGGGTTGATCTCCTCTAGGACTGACCAGTTTGATCACCTTGCAGTCCAAGGGACTCACAGGAGTCTTCTCCAGCACCATAGTTCAAAGGCTTCAATTCTTTGGCACTCAGCCTTTCTTATGGTCCAACTTTCACAGCCATACATTGCAACTGGGAAGACCATAGCCTTGACTATACACACTTTTGTTGGCAGGGTGATGTCTAAAAAGGTCTGCTGTCTAGATTTGCCATGGCTTTCCTCCCAAGGAGCAAGTGTCTTTTAATTTCTTGGCTGCAGTCCCCATCTGCGGTGATCTTGGAGCCCAGGAAAATAAAATCTGTCACTACCTCCATTTCTTCCCCATCTATTTGCCAGGAATTGAGAGGGCCAGATGCCATGATCTTGGTTTTCTTAATGTTTAGTTTCAACCCAAGTTTTGCACTCTCCTTCTTCACTCGCAACAAGAGGCTCTTTCGCTCCTCTTCACTTTCTGCCATTAGAGTGGTATCATCTGCATATCTTAGGTTATTGATATTTCTCCCGGCAATCTTAATTCCAACTTTTGATTCATCTAGCCCTGCCTTTCTCATGATGTGCTCTGCATATAAGTTAAACAGGCAGGGTGACAGTATACAGCCTTCTTTGCACTGTTCATTTAAGAAGGCATTCTTATCTCTTCTAGCTATTCTCTGGAATTCTGCATTCAATTGGGTGTATCTTTCTTTTTCTCCTTTGCCTTTCACTTCCCTCCTGTTGTCATGGTTCCGATGAATGAGACAAATCAAACAAATTGCAGGCATATTATTTATCTAAAAAGTCTTAGTAATGAAACGAAACATCGGCAGTCATGGAGGGATGCCATGATCTGAAATCTCCTCCCCCAAACCCATCATAACACACACACAATCCCCGCCCTTATCTACACGTAATAAATCACATTATCCAATTGGTTTTACATATGAGGTTTCACTTCCCATTCTGTACATGGGCTATTATCACAACTTCCGGGTGATTCCTCCCTCCCAAATGAAGCAATTAAAATAACAGGCTGTCTCTTATATTGTCAGTGCAAAAACATGTCAATGTTTGCAGCATTGACATCCGGCCCCCCTTACAAAAGAACAGATCCTGTAATGTAAACAAACACAAGTTAGGAGCTGACTTTTGGTTTGTTGGGGTGTTTCTCATAAAACTCATAAAACTAAGTCTGTCAGCTTTCACATCGCTAGATTTCACCCAAATGGCTTCAGACAATGGGTATCCCTTTCATTGTACTAGGTACTGAAATTTTCCCTTAAAGATTCTAGAGTCAAGAATATGTTTCACTTCATAATGGGTCTGACCCACTACTATGAGGGGTCCAGGTGCTTTCTTGTGGGAGGTCTTAAAGTGGAGGCTTGAAAAGGTTTCAGTAAGCTACAATGGAACACTGGGTGAATTTTCCCCAAAGGTCTGGGCAGTTTCAATTTTACTGTGACCGGGTTGATGATTTTCACAATGGGGAAAGGCCCCAAGAATTTCGGTCCCAATTTCTTGCTGGGTAATTTGAGATGTAAATATTTAGTTGACAGATAAACCTTCTCCCCCACTTGGAATGTTCTTTGGGGAGCCCTCTTTTTATCAGCTTGTTTTTTATAAGTCTCAGAAGTCTTTTTTAATGCCCTTTTTGTGTTTCTCCAAACTTCTTCCCACCCCCTCACCGATTGATGAAGTGTCTGGGAAGCGGAGGGCACCTGAGGATAGTCAGGCATCGGGCTGAACTCTTTTCCTGTGGCTACTCTGAAAGGCGTGAAGCCAGTGCTGCTGTGAAGAGAATTATTGTAGGCCTCCTCAGCGAAGGGGAGGGGGTCAGTCAAGTTTGTCTGTTAGTAGGAAACATAGCATCTGAGGTATTGCTCCACCATTTTGTTAGCAGATTCTGCAGCCCCATTGGTAGCTGGATGAAAAGCAGATGATAAGCCTTGAGATGATCCAATTAATTTAAGGAAATTCCTCCAAAATTTCACTGTGAACTGTACTCTATCTGAAATTATTCACTTAGGGGTGCCATGCAGTCGGTAGATATGTTTCAGGAACAATTTAGTCAACCGTTGTGCAGATGGGAGTCCTTTACAGGCGATAAAGTGAGCCTGCTTCAAAAACTGATCTATCACAGTCCAGATGACAGTATTTCCTTTACTGTTGGGTAGATCTACAATAAAGTCCATAGCTATTTCTTCCCATGATTGGGAAGGGTCTGCTACCGACTGCAGTAGCCCAGGGGTTTTCCCTGGAATTCTTTTCATGGTGGCACATATGGTACAACTCTTGACATAGTTTTCCACATCTCATTTTAGCCCCGGCCACCAAAATTTTTTATTTTTTATTTTTTTATTTTAATTCCATTTATATCCCGCCCTTCTCCGTAGACTCAGGGCGGCTTACAAGCTTAGCAGTAGCCTGTATTGCCAGCGGATGAGGTGTAAAGTTTTTAAATATCGAGCCTGTTTTACATCATGGCTGTGTCTGAGAGCATTGAGACAGAGGGTTTCAGGTAGGTACAATTTTCCCCACATGTATGCCAAACCATCCTTGCATGTTAGGGAGGTTTGATTATCTTTGAACCATTGATTGGTATGGAGTTCTCGTTTTATCTTCCTCACTCCCGGGTCATCAGGATTAGGGGTTCTATGAGGCGTGAGTTGTGCAGCAGGTTGTGAACTGGGGATAATTGCCTCGTAGACCTCTTCGTGTTCACTTTTGGACTGTGGCAGTCGGGATAGCGCATCAGCTAGGAAGTTTTTTCTTCCTGGTATGTACTTTAAAGTAAAGTTAAAACGTTTAAAGTACTGTGTCCATCGCACTTGCTTTCGGGACAATTTGCAGGGAGTTTTTAGTGCATCTAAATTTTTGTGATCTGTCCATACTTGTGATCTGTCCATACCTTGCTCCCTTCTAAATAGTGTTGCCAGTTTAATAGCCCCCACCTAATTGTGAAGGCCTCCTTCTCCCAGACTGTCCATCTCCTTTCGCCTTCCGTGAATTTCTTAGAGGTGTAGGCACAAGTGTGTATGACTACACTTTTATTCTTTTGTAGTAACACAGCTCTGAGCACATCCACAGCTGAGCGTCCTTTCGGCTTTGGCCCAGTCGCTTCATTCTTTCTGGCGCTACTAGTACTAGCCCTCTGCTCTCCCCCAGTAGCATATTGGATGCCTTCCGACCTGAGGGGCTCATCTTCCAGTGTCATATCCTCTGAACTCCTCGATATCCTCTCGGGGTTGGTGATTGAGTTCCCCAAACTTATGATTTTGGGGGACTTTAATCTGCCATCCCTGGGGGGATCATCAGAGTTGGCTCGGGAGTTCATGGCTTCCATGACGGCCATGGACCTGATGCAAGTAATTCAGGGCCCGACTCATGGGGGGGGTCACACACTCAATTTTGTTTTTTTATCTGGACGGTGGTTAGATGATCTGGGTGGGGGCTCTCCAATTATTATGCCCCTGTCATGGACCGATCATCATCTCCTGTGGCTGGCCTTCCATTTCACCACCCCCCGTCACTGGGCCACGGAACCGACAAGATGGTTCTGCCCCAGGCGCCTAATGGACCCTGAGCGGTTTCAGGTGGCGCTTGGGTCCCCGCCTGCCGCCTTCGCTCACAGCCCGGCTGATGCCTTGGTGGAAGCCTGGGAAAGGGCAGCCATGGAGGCACTCAACCGCGTTGTACCAATGTGGCCCCTGACCCGGTGCAGATCCCGGCGGGCTCCATGGTTTTCTGTGGAGCTCCAGGAGATGAAGCGTCGGAGACGGGGCCTAGAGAGCTGTTGGAGATCCAGCCGGTCAGAATCTGACCAATTGCGACTAAGGTCCTCTACGAGGTCTTATCTCGCGGCGATGAGGGCGGCAAAGTCTAACTACTTTGCTGCCCTCATCGCGTCCGCACATAATCGCCCGGCTGCCCTGTTCAGGGTGAACTGCTCCCTCCTCAATCAGGAGGTGAGGGAGGAGCCCTTGCAGGGTCATGCTGAGGAGTTTAGCCAACATCTGGCAGACAAAATCGCTCGGATTCGGGCCAGTTTGGACTCCGACTGGGCAGAGTCTGACGGAGGTGACACGAGCGGTCTTGGTGATGTTATCTGGGAAGAGTTCAACCCTGTGACTCTGGAAGATGTGGACAGGATCATGGGGAGGCTGAGCTCCATCACGTGTTTATTGGACCCGTGCCCCTCCTGGCTGGTCTATGCGGCTCGGGAGGGGACACGAGGCTGGCTCCGGGCAGTGATAACTGCTTCTTTGAGTGAGGGTAGCTTTCCTGCTGCCTTGAAGGAGGCGGTGGTGAGGCCACTCCTCAAGAAGCCTGCCCTGGACCCAGCTATTTTGAACAACTATCGTCCGGTCTCCAACCTTAGCTTTCTTGCGAAGGTTGTTGAGAGCGTGGTGGCGCATCAGCTCCCTATGTTCCTGGAGGAAGCTGATTATCTGGACCCATACCAATTGGGCTTTAGGCCCGGGTACAGCATGGAGACGGCATTGGTCGCGCTGGTGAATGATCTCTGGCAGGTGTTCTGAACCAGCCCTCTTCTGGCCTTGTAAAGGCAAACCCCTATTTAGAAAGAAGAGACTGGAGAGCGTCCAAGGCTAAAAGGCATCCGCCAAGATTTATTACGCAGTTAACAAAAACACTAGAGCTTGTCTTCTCAAGCGGAAAAGTTGCTTTCAGCAACCAGCCCCTCCCCAAACACTCCTTTTATAGAGAGCTCAGGGCGTGGTCTCCCTGTGCCTCCTCCCGAGGAGTCCCACATTCTTTCTTTGTTTGTTCCTGCTCGACTGCCTCCTGCGTCGGGCGTCCTTGAACAGGGCCAGCTGTGGGTCATCATCTTCCGCACTATCGGGCTCACGCAGCTGAGAAGAGGGCCCCGGCTGGGAACTCTGCCAAGCCTCCACGCCATCATCAACTGGTTCGTCTCCCACACGGTCCTCCTCCCCCTCATCTGAGTCATCCGACACATCTGAGCCGGCTGCCGAAACCACAGGCTGGCCCTGTGTCACAACACTAGGCTCGGGACAGGGGTTGTTCCTCTGTCCTAGTCCTATTAGACCTCTCAGCGGCTTTCGATACCATCGACCATGGTATCTTACTGCGGCGTCTCAGGGGGTTGGGAGTGGGGGGCACTGTTCTCCAGTGGTTCTCCTCCTACCTCCTGGGACGTTCGCAGTCGGTGCTGACAGGAGGGCAGAGGTCGGCCTCAAGGCCTCTCATTTGTGGAGTCCCTCAGGGGTCGGTCCTCTCACCTCTCCTGTTCAACATCTATATGAAGCCGCTGGGTGAGATCATTTGTGGTTTTGGAGTGGGGTATCATGCTGATGATACTCAACTTTTCATCTCTACCCCAAACCACCCCAATTATGCCCTCGATGTGATGTCCCGTTGCCTAGAGGCGGTTTGGGTCTGGATGGGAAGGAACAGGCTTTGGCTCAATCCCGACAAGACTGAGTGGTTGTACGTTCCAGCATCTCGGGAAATTCAGTCTATTCCATCTTTAACCATGGGGGGTGAGGTGTTACCCCCCCCCCCGTAGATAGGGCTCGCAACTTGGGTGTCCTCCTGGACTCACAGCTCAGTTTGGAAGATCATGTAGGAGCTGTGACCAGGGGGGCTTTTGCCCAGGTTCGCCTGGTGCGCCAGTTGCAACCCTATCTGGACCGGGATGCCCTGCGTACAGTCACTCATGCGCTTGTGACCTCTCGTATAGACTACTGCAACGCTCTGTACATGGGGCTGCCCTTGAGGACCACTCGGAGGCTTCAGCTGGTGCAGAATGCGGCCGCGCGAATTGTGATGGGGGTCTCCCAATACTCCCATGTAACACCTCTTCTCCATGAGCTGCATTGGCTTCCAGTTGCCCTCCGGGTGAGATTCAAGGTGCTGGTGATGACCTATAAAGCCCTAAATGGCATGGGTTCGGATTACTTACGGCATCACCTGCTGCCGGTGTCATCTTCCCTTCGTCCTGTGCACTCCCACAGAGAGGGCCTCCTCAGGGTGCCGTCGGTCAGAGAGTGTCTGCTGGCGGCCCCCAGGGGGGGAGAGCATTCTCTGTGGGCACGCCAGCCCTTTGGAATCAATTACTGGTTGAGCTCCGGATGGCTCCCGACCTTCGCTCTTTCCACCGTGATCTGAAAACCTACTTATTTGAACAGGCCGGCCTGGTCTAGGGTTGGGGTATTTTTAACTATTTATTGTTAGGGCTAAATTAATTTAATCTTACTTTTAACTTTTGTATGTAGTACTTTTATTGCCCTGTACACCGCCCTGAGTACTTCGGGAGAAGGGCGGTATAGAAATTCAAATAATAATAATAATAATAATAATAATAATAATAATAATAATAATAATAATAATAATAATAATATCATCTTTTTTCCTTTTGGTACTGTCCATGGGGTTTTCATGGCAAAGATACTGGAGTGGGTTGCCATTTCCTTCTACAGTGGGTCACGTTTTGTCAGAACTCTCTGCTATGACCTTTCCGTCTTGGGTGGCCCTGCATGGCATAGCTCATAGTTTCATTGAATTACGCAAGCCCCTTCGCCATGACAAGGCAGTAATCCATGAAGGGGGTAAAGTTGATAGAAGATGAAGAAAAGAAAGAAGTTAGGCCAGAGTGGCAGAAGAGAAGGGAAGGAATGGATAATAGAAGGAAGAAACAGGAAAGTTGCTTTTAAGTTGGTTTGCACAGATTTGTGAATTGCATACATTAAAATTGTTGGAAGCAGGGAGACTGCCACTAATGGGGTCAGCTCAAACGTGTGAACTGTATGCCTTAACACAAGCCTTAGAAAGTTGAAGGAACAAGAATGTACTATAGAGATACGGAAAGAGAGAAACATGGGAAGTAGAAGAAAGTGAGAGGTGGATGTTGCATAATGGGAAACAGATGTTGAAAAGAAAGAAAGAAAGAAAGAAAGAAAGAAAGAAAGAAAGAAAGAAAGAAAGAAAGAAAGAAAGAAAGAAAGAAAAAAGGGGGAAAAAGCAATAGCTAAAACACAGAAGCAGCACTAAAAGGGGGTCGCAGGGGATAAATGCTGATGATACTACGCAATGAACACTCAACACCTCATAGGACGTGTAATAAATGAAAGACTGGTTTGCTTTATCAGAAACCTCTGGGATTTTTGCCATAAAGAATGTGAATTTCAAATTGTGTTGAAAAAGTGGAAATATCTGTAGGATATTTGTCATTCCATTCTTCGTTCACAGTTTCTCTCATTCCTACAATAGAAACTGTGACGCAACTATTAAATCTTTGTTTTTGTTAAAAAAATTATTTACAGATAAAAAAGGGTACATTGTATTTATATGTTAGTTAAACAAAATTGTGATAAATACAAGTAAATAAAAAGCAAAGAGTTGGGGAAGAACCCATCATGGAGGAAGAAAAATTGCCTGAAGCCAGCTCCCTGGCACCAGCATCCACTCCAGCAGGGGAAGAGCCAGCGAAGAAGCCGGCAGGGAAAGAGTTTCAGCAATCTTCCCAGCTGGCAGCTAGACCCAAACAGCCAGGAGAATTGGTCTGGTTGTCAGGGTGGATTAAGCCCAGCGGAGACTCCAGGCGCCTCGGAGCAGCCTTGCCATCCCCAAGCGCTTCAAAGGAATAGGAGGTGGGATGACAACAAAGAGAATCCTGCACATTGTATTCCCCAGACTGGTGGGGAGCCGCCAGGCCAGCTGAGATTGAATACTTGGGTGAGTGGAAATATCCGTCTGCAGCCCAAAGCCAATCAACTGACAATTTAGCAGAAAGGTTTGAAGAACTAGAAGTGAAAAGCGCAGAACAGTTCCCACCAAAAGAGGCCTCCAGTCCCCTTTTCACCCTCCAACCCCTGGAGTTCCCTGTTAGGGCCTCCAGTCCCACAGAAGAAGAGGAACTAGGGCCCCCTCAGCATTGGGGAGTGTGGCAGCCCCCACAGAAGGAGGGGCAGCAACCTCTGAGCCTAAATCAGCTGATAGAGGCCTTGCAGCAGATTGGGGTGTTGCAGAAGGCTGGAAAGCAACAGCCAATTGGGGGACAAGAATCCCAAAGAGACTAGTCACCACCCCCGAGTGCCGAGCAACCACTGAGGGGCCCGCAAGTGAGGAAGGCACCACAGCATTTGAGACTAACACGTTTCTTAGTAGATCAGCAGCAGAGGGCGATGAGGATGGCGAGGTCTAACTACTTTGCCACCCTCATCGCGTCCGCACATAATCGCCCGGCCGCCCTGTTCAGGGTGACTCGCTCCCTCCTGAATCGGGAGGTGAGGGAGGAGCCCTTGCAGGGTCGTGCCGAGGAGTTTAGCCAGCATCTGTCGGACAAAATCGCTCGGATCCGGACCGGTTTGGACTCCGACTGGGCAGAGTCTGACGGTGAGAACATGAGTGGTTTCGTCGATGTCATCTGGGAGGAGTTCGATCTTATGACTCCAGAAGAGGTGGACAGGATTATGGGGAGGCTGAGCTCCACCACGTGTTTATTGGACCCGTGCCCCTCCTGGCTGGTATATTCGGCTTGGGAGGGGACACGAGGCTGGCTCCAGGCAGTGATAACTGCTTCTTTGAGCGAGGGTAGTTTTCCCGCCGCCTTGAAGGAGGCGGTGGTGAGACCCCTCCTCAAGAAGCCTGCCCTGGACCCAGCTGTGTTAAACAACTATCGTCCGGTCTCCAACCTTCACTTTCTTGCGAAGGTTGTCGAGAGTGTGTTGGCGCAGCAGCTTCCTTTGTTCCTGGATCTATCTAGACCCGTACCAATCGGGCTTCAGGCCCGGGTACAGCACGGAGACGGCATTGGTCGCGCTGGTGAATGATCTCTGGCGGGCTCGGGACAGGGGTTGCTCCTCTGTCCTAGTCCTGTTAGACCTTTCAGTGGCTTTTGATACCATCGACCATGGTATCTTACTGCGGCGTCTTCAGGGATTGGGAGTGGGAGGCACCGTCTTACGGTGGTTCTCCTCCTACCTCCTGGGACGTTCGCAGTCGGTGTTGGCAGGAGGGCAGAGGTCGGCCTCGAGGCCTCTCATTTGTTGAGTCCCTCAGGGGTCGGTCCTCTCACCTCTCCTGTTCAACATCTATATGAAGCCGCTGGGTGAGATCATTCGTGGTTTTGGGGTTGGGTATCATCAATATGCGGATGATACCCAGCTTTTTATTTCTACCCCAAACCACCCCAGTGATGCCCTCGATGTGATGTCCCGATGCCTGGAGGCGGTTCGGGTCTGGATGGGGAGGAACAGGCTTCGGCTCAACCCTGACAAGACTGAGTGGCTGTGTGTGCCGGCGTCTCGGGAAATTCAGATTATTCCACCGTTAACTATGGGGGATGAGATATTACCCCCCGTAAATAGGGCTCGCAACTTGGGTGTCCTCCTAGACTCACAGCTCTCTTTGGAAGATCATAGAGGAGCTGTGACTAGGGGGGCCTTCGCCCAGGTTCGCCTGGTGCGCCAGTTGCGGCCCTATCTGGACCGGGATGCCTTGCGCACAGTCACTCATGCACTCGTGACCTCACGTTTGGACTACTGCAACGCTCTCTACATGGGGCTGCCCTTGAAGACTACTCGGAGGCTCCAACTGGTGCAGAATGCAGCTGCGCGAGTTGTGGTGGGGGTGTCCCGACACTCCCATGTAACACCTCTACTCCGCGAGCTGCATTGGCTTCCGGTTGTCCTCCGGGTGAGATTCAAGTTGCTGGTTACGACCTATAAAGCCCTAAATGGCATGGGTCCGGGTTACTTACGGGAGCACCTGCGGCCGGCATCAACTTCCCTTCGTCCAGTGCGCTCCCACAGAGAGGGCCTCCTTAGGGTGCCGTCGGTCAAAGAGTGTTGACTGGCGGCCCCCAGGGGGAGGGCATTCTCTGTGGGCACGCCAGACCTGTGGAACTGTTTACCGGTGGAGCTCCGGATGGCTCCCGACCTTCGCTCCTTCCGACGTGACCTAAAAACATATTTATTTGAACAAGCCGGCCTGGTCTGATGGGTTTAGGGGTATTTTAATGTTATTGTATTAATTGTATTGAATTGGGCTGTAATATTTAATGTTTTTTTTAATTTTTGTATGTTGTATTTTATTGTATTGCCCTGTACACCGCCCTGAGTCCTTCGGGAGAAGGGCGGTATAGAAATTAAATTATTATTCTTATTATTCTTATTATTCTTATTCTTAGTCTTATTATTATTCTTATTATTATTCTTATTATTATTATTATTATTATTATTATTATTATTATTATTATTATTATTATTATTATTATTATTATTCCCTGCAGCCAAAATCCAGAGTAGACAACAGCAACCCACATCTGTCCAACAACCATTGAGGGTCCTACAACAGCAGGTGGTGCCACAACATCCCGCCTGTTAGGCATATGGTGTTAGCCTACAATGTTGGGTTGAAAATATATTAACCATAATGCTATGGCTTTAAGTTGTTAATTGGCCAATGGGTGTGTAAGTGTTCTCATGGCCATAAGAGGAAGCTAGGAACGTAGCTTCTCTCTCTCTCTGAATTCACTGATATCTACTGTTACTGTTTTTGCTCTGCTGTTGGTTTACTACTGTTGTAACCTGAAGTGTGTATTGACCTCTGGACTGGTAAGAAGACTTTGTAGCTTGGACTGTTGCTATTGTTTATGATCTGGACTGTTTATTTTTGACTGTGCATTTTTGTTCTTACACCACCTCAAAAGTAAACTACTTTTTGTTTTTATAACTCAGTGTATTCCTGTGTGTGATTCTTGCTGCTCTCAGTACCATTCCTTGTCTGTGCAACTCTTTGGTAGCACAAGGAGACCTCTGCACAACAAATTCCTTAACACTGGTTATGGGCCCAGGCCTGTACTGAGAGTTAGTACACACAGTATTCCTAGCTGAGTTTGTGTTAGCTATTTGGTGTAAAATGGCACAAGAACTGTTGTCAGGCATCTCCTGGATAACCCGGTTGGATGGGACAAACTATGTTTCCTGGTCCACGAAATGCTGCTTGCTTTTGCGCAAGGAAGGACTATGGACTGTTGTAAATAACCCACCAGATACTACTGCTTGGGATCCAGATAACGAAGAGGATGCAAAGAAGTTAGACAACTTTAAACGTAGCAATGAGAAAGCTCTTTGCATTATTGGACTAACACTGAATGACCAGCAGCTTGTCCATATTCGTGGTGAGGAGTCTGCTGCTAGGTGTTGGGGCGTTTTGCGAAGGCTTTATGTTCGAGACAGTGTGGGTGCACATATACACCTTACACGTAAGCTGTTTAGGGCTCATCTGCAGAAGAATGGAGATATGCTGGCGCATTTAAATTACATGAAGGCAACTTTTCAAGAGCTTCATGAAAAGGAGCTGATTTTTTTAGAGTTGCATCAGGTCTACATTATTCTGTCATCTTTGGAGTATGTTTCTTCTTTGGAAGTCCTGACCAGAGAGGAACTGACATTGACTAACATTACTGGGAGACTGCTGGAAGAGTCCAGAAGGAGGCGTGACAGAGACCAGCTGAGAGAGACACAGCCACAAGAGGAGTAGCAATTTACCACTGCTTACAACGTCAAGAAATGTTTTTCTTGTGGGGCTAGAGGGCATATAGCCAAATTCTGTAGAAAGGGTAGAAAACAGAATGTAAATTGCAGTGGGAAGGCTAAGAAGAGCATTGGTTTGGCTATTTCTGGTGAACCAACATCCAGAAATAATGAATTGTGGGTTGTTGATAGTGGGGCTTCACAATGCATTACTAAAGAGAAAAAGAGGTTTATTACTATGAAAAACAGCAACCAATATGTTTCACTAGCAAACGGTTGGAGGATGAAGGCCTCTGGTGAAGGTAATTCCTATTGTCCATGCATTAATGAACAGTTACCTATGTTATATATACCTAAGCTAAGATTCAACCTGTTATCTGTAAGGGAATTGGTTAAGGTTGGGTTTGTGGTAACATTCAGAGGGGAGCAATGCACTATTGAGAGGAATGGAACCTGTGTAACTGCAAATTTGAAAAATGGTTTATTCGTTCTCACAAGTAACCAGGTTAGTACAGTTAAAACTAACTCAATATGTGAGAACAAGAAGCCACATGATGAATGTATACATTTATTGCATAGGCGGTTAGGGCATGTAAACTTTAACTCACTACGTAAAACAGTTGAGTTAGTAGGAATTAAACTGAAGCCATGTAGTAAGTATTTGAATTGCAATGCCTGTAATCAGGAAAAGAGCAAGGCAACTCCTGCAAACAGGTTAAACAGTTTCAAAACAACTGTTCCTTTGGAAGTTGTGTTTACTGATTTAATTGGACCCATGAAACCAAGTTTAGGAGGGTCATGTTATATTTTAAGTATCCTGGACCACTACTCTCGATATGGTTTTTGTTATCTGCTTTGGTCAAAGGCAGACACTTTCCAACAATTTGCAAACTGGCTGAAGTTTGTGGAGAGAAAAACAAAGAGAAATGTTCAGTGCATAATTACTGAT
Source organism: Vipera ursinii (assembly GCF_947247035.1). NCBI lineage: Eukaryota > Metazoa > Chordata > Lepidosauria > Squamata > Viperidae > Vipera > Vipera ursinii. The sequence goes on from NC_139522.1 coordinate 9,663,338, forward strand.
AATGGCACTGAATTTACAAATAAGCGCTTTGTTGATATGCTAGAATCAGCTGGCATTGAGCATAAACGTTCAGCTCTTTATAGGCCTCAACATAATGCATTTGTTGAGAGACGTGGGCAAACGTTACAAGCCATGATGAGAACCATGTTAAGAGATTCAGGCTTAACAGATAGACTGTGGGGGGAGGCAGCAAAATGTGCAAACCATGTTCTGAATATAGTTGTTAATACTTCTACTGGTAAAATACCATATACTATATGGCATGGTAGAAGACCAAACCTTGATTACCTGCACACATTTGGCACTCCAGCTTGGGTCCACATTCCTGCACAACTCAGGAGTAAAGGCCAACATAGGGCTAGGCAATTATACTTTGTAGGTTACGAAGCTAACCACAGATCATATCGTTTCTGGGAACGAGGCACAACTAATGTATATAACAGTGCGTGTGCAAAATTCCTTGAGCATGTTGGTTGGGATAGGTTAGAGCAAGAAACTGTTAATACTGATCCTCTAGTGTTTGAGGACTCCTCTGATAATGTAAGTAGTAATGATAATACATCTCCTGTAAATATAAAAGATGAAAAAGAGATAGGGGAGTTAATAAATGAATCAGAGGAAGGAGAGGAGTCAGGAATTCAAAGCCCTGTAATTCCTTGGCGTTCAACGCGCATCAGACGTCCACCTGATCGCTATGAAGCAAGTATAATATGTCAAGTTAGTGTAGAACCTTCAAACTATGATGAGATCAGGATGTATTCTGAAAAGGAACAGGCATCATGGAAAGCTGCAATGAACAGGGAGTTGAAATCTTTGCAGGATCTTAAAGTTTATGAGGACAATCAAGCTGCAATAAAGATGGCTAATAATGCTGCAGTAAGAACAAGATCTAAATATACTGATCTTCGTTATTTAAATGTCAGACAATGTGTCAAAGATAAATTAATACAGCTAGAGTATTGCCCATCTGATGTAAATATTGCAGACCATTTTACGAAGGTACAAAGTGCTGTGAAACACAATGCTAATTGTGAAAGAATGTGCATAAGATTGTAAGAGTTATATATTATTCTACCCAAAGGGGAGAATGGTAGGCATATGGTGTTAGCCTACAATGTTGGGTTGAAAATATATTAACCATAATGCTATGGCTTTAAGTTGTTAATTGGCCAATGGGTGTGTAAGTGTTCTCATGGCCATAAGAGGAAGCTAGGAACGTAGCTTCTCTCTCTCTCTGAATTCACTGATATCTACTGTTACTGTTTTTGCTCTGCTGTTGGTTTACTACTGTTGTAACCTGAAGTGTGTATTGACCTCTGGACTGGTAAGAAGACTTTGTAGCTTGGACTGTTGCTATTGTTTATGACCTGGACTGTTTATTTTTGACTGTGCATTTTTGTTCTTACACCACCTCAAAAGTAAACTACTTTTTGTTTTTATAACTCAGTGTATTCCTGTGTGTGATTCTTGCTGCTCTCAGTACCATTCCTTGTCTGTGCAACTCTTTGGTAGCACAAGGAGACCTCTGCACAACAAATTCCTTAACACCGCCGACCAACAGCACCATCTCCTCAGACCACCACAGCAGGGGAGGCAGCAGCAGGTTCCAAATGTGCAGCCTCTGGGCCTACAGCAGCACCAATGGGGTAGACAGCATCCAACAGCAGCAATGGGGACCCCAGCAACCATTGAACCAACAACCAGGGTGGGGCCAGCAGCAATGGGGGCCCCAGCAACCAGTGATGAGCCCACCCTTCAGAGTAACCTTCGATGGGGACCCAGAGAAACTGATTTTCTTCCTCAAACAAGTTCGCTCTCATTTGAATTGCTGGATACGGGTGTGATGGTCGGTGTGATTGCGTCCAGCCTAGAGGGAGAAGCATCCGAATGGTTGAATAATTTATATAACGAGCAGGCCCCTGAATTGGAAGACCCCCACCTTTTCCTCCTTGGGCTGAGGGAAAGATTTGAGGACCCATCCATTGCCCTCAAAATGGAAGAACAAATCTGTTAGGCATATGGTGTTAGCCTACAATGTTGGGTTGAAAATATATTAACCATGATATTATGTCTTTAAGATGTTAATTGGCCAATGGGTGTGTAAGTGTTCTAATGGCCATAAGAGGGAGCTAGTAACGATGCTTCTTTCTCTCTCTGAATTCACTGCTCTCTACTATTACTGTTTTTGCTCTGTTACCTGAACTGTGTATTGACCTCTGGACCGGTAAGAAGACTTTGTATTTTGGATTACTTCTTGGTCTGTTGCTATTGTGTATGACCTGGACTGTTTATTTTTCACTGTGCATTTTTGTTTTTACACCACCTCAAAAGTAAACTACTTTTTGCTTTTACAACTCAGTGTACTCTTGTGGTTACTGTGTGACTCTTACTGCTCTCAGTACCCTTCCTTGTCTGTGCAACTCTTTGGTAGCACAAGGAGACCTCTGCACAACAAATCCTTAACAAAATACATAAGATAAAGCATGATGGCCGCCCTGCCCTAGAGTACGTGTGGGAGTTTCGAAAGATGGCAGGTCGGGTAAGAATAAAGGAGGGGGATGAGTGGAAGACAGCCTTCAACTGCCCCTTGGGGAGCTACCAATTCAAAGTCATGCCATTTGGACTGCAGGGGGCCCCAGCCGTATTTATGCAGTTGATTAATGAGGTCCTACATGAACACCTATACAAAGGGGTTCTGGTATACCTTGATGACATCCTGATATACAGCACGAATATGACTGACCACATAAAACTGGTAAGAGAAGTGTTAAAGAAACTATTGAATGCCAAACTTTATGTCAAATTGTCGAAATGTGAATTTCACCAAACCCGATTAGATTATCTTGGCTATAGAATTTCCGATGAGGGTATCGAAATGGACCCAGCCAAAGTAAAAACCATAACTGAATGGCACTGTTCTGTACCAGCCTGCTACCGGCCCTGCAGAAAAGGCAACCCCTTTATAAACGGCAAGAGGCTGGAATGACGTCTGCCAAATTTATTACTACAAAAAACAAACAAGACACGTACCAAGATACAGGAGCTTTGAAACACTATCTGAGCGGTTGCTTTCAGCAAACCAGCCCTCCCCAAACATTCCCTTTATAAAGAGTTCAGGGCGTGGCCTCTCTCTGCCTCCTTCCGAGAAGCCCCACAGCCTTCCCCTGTTTACTCCTACTTGACTGTCTCCTGCGTCGGGCGTCCTTGAACAGGGCCAGCTGTGGGTCATCTTCATCCACACTGTCAGGCTCACACAGCTGGGTCTCCATGGTGACCAAGTGGGAGGGGCCTGCCTGAGGGCTCTCATCAGCAAGATCTTCAACCCCCTCAGCAAGGTCTTCAACACCCCCCTCCTCCTCTGATTCGTCCGACCCAGCTGCCGAACCCACAGGCTGACCCTGAATCACAACAGGCAGTCCCCAAAGACCTGCAAACAGCTCCAAAGCCTCCTAGGGTTTGCCAACTTCTACGGTCAATTTATTCCCTCTTTTGCCGAGATTGCTCTACCCTTTACAGAACTACTCAAAATGGGCAAGGGAAGGGGAAAACCGTGACCTGGCCAACCACTAGCATGTACTATGAGTTGTCAGAAAGCTTTTGAGAATTTAAAAAGAGTATTTGCGGCTGAACCGGTCTTAAAGCACCCCTGCCCAGGGGAGCGCTTCGTAATTCAGGCAGACACCAGCGACGTGGCAGACGGACCGGTGTTATTGCAAAAGAATAAAAGTGTGGTCCTGCGACCTTGTGCTTACACCTCTAAGAAATTTACTGAAAGTGAGAGTACATGGACAGTCTGGGAGAAGGAGGCCTTCACAATTAGGTGGGGGCTATTAAACTGGCAGCACTACTTAGAAGGGAGCAAGGTGCCTTTTGAAGTATGGACAGATCACAAAAATTTAGAGGCACTGAAAACTCCCTGCAAATTGTCCCGAAAACAAGTACGATGGACACAGTACTTCAACCATTTAAACTTTACTCTAAAGTACATACCAGGGAGAAAAAACTTCCTAGATGATGCGCTATCCCCATTGCCACAGTACAAAAGCGAACGTGAAGAGGTTCACGAGGCAATTATCCCCGGTCTACAAACTGCGGCCCAACTCACACCTCACGGGACCCCTAATTGTGATGACCCCGGGGTAAAGAAAATAAAGCGAGTACTCCTCACTCGTCAATGGTTTAAGGACAATCAGACATCCCTAACATGCAGGTATGGTCTGGCTTACAAGGGGGGAATATTGTACTTGCCTGAAGCTCTTCGTCTTAATGCCCTCAAACACAGCCATGATGTCAAACAGGCTGGACATTTCAGCTATCTAAAAACTCTACATCTCACTTGCCAGCAATTTTGGTGGCTAGGACTAAAACGAGATGTAGAAAACTATGTCAAGAGCTGTACTGTATGTGCCACCATGAAAAGAGTCCCAGGAAAGACCCCTGGATTACTGCAACTGGTGGCCGAACCTTCTCAACCTTGGGAAGAAATAGCTATGGACTTTATAGTAGACCTACCCGACAGTAGAGGAAATACTTGTTGTGATTCAGGGTCAGCCTGTGGGTTCGGCAGTTGGGTCGGATGACTCAGATGAGGGGGAGGAGGGGGGTGTTGAAGAAGTTGCTGATGATGGCTTTGAGGCTCCGCAGAGCCCCCAGCCAGGCCCCTCCTACCTGGTGGAGACCCAGCTGTGTGAGCCTGACAGTGTGGATGAAGATGACCCACAGCTGGCCCTGTTCAAGGACGCCCGACGCAGGAGGCAGTCAAGTAGGAGCAAGCAGAGGAAGGCTGTGGGGCTTCTCGGAAGGAGGCAAAGAGGGGCCACGCCCTGAACTCTTTATAAAGGGAATGTTTGGGGAGGGCTGGTTTGCTGAAAGCAACCGCTCCGATAGTGTTTCAAAGCTCCTGTATCTTGGTATGTGTTTTGTTTGTTTTTGTAATAAATTTGGCAGACGTATTCCAGCCTCTTGCCATTTATAAAGGGGTTGCCTTTTCTGCAAGGCCGGTAGCAGGCTGGTACAGAACAGTTTGCTTTCAACCACCCACCCCTTACTAATATTATGGAGCAGCTACGTGCTGAGAATGCCCAGCTCACCCAGCAACTCACTTTGCTGGCAGCTCAGGTGGCTCAACTGCAAGCTCAGGTTCATGCTGCACCCCCACTGAGGAGAAAATGCCAAGTTGCAATGCCGGATAAATTTACAGGCACTCCAGAACTGTTTCCTGCTTTCCTGGGACAATGCCAGCTCTTTATCAGCGTGAGAGCAGCTGATTTCCCCACTGACCGGGATAAGGTGGGGTTTGTGTTAAGCCTTCTTTCAGGTGATGCAGCTCGTTGGGGCACGCCTCTGCTGGCTCAACCTAGCCCATTGTTGGACAACTTTGTGGGGTTTTGTGATCATATGCGTCTGATGTATGAGGACCCTATTAAGACGCAGACTGCTACTCGACGTCTGAAAGCTCTGAGGCAGGGTCAACGCCCCCTACAGGGCTATATCAGCGATTTCCGGCTGCTTAGCCAGGATTCCACCTGGAATGAGGCTGGGCTTGTCGATGCCTTCCAGGATGGATTGTCGGAGGAGATGTTGGATGAGCTGGCCCGTGTGGATATTCCCTCAGACCTGAATGGGCTGATCCATCTCTGCCTGCGGATCGATGCTCGGTTGCAGCAGCGAAGGAGTCGCCGTGCCACCCCACAGACCCCTGCCGCCCCTGTTATGCGTGAGCCCCCAGTTCAAAGGGAGGAGCCAATGGAGCTGGGTGCCGCCAGGTCTCGTCTATCTGTGACTGAAATGAACAGACGACGATCGGGGGGGGGGTTGTGTTTTTACTGTGGGGACCCTGGACATTTGGCTGCTTTTTGCCCAAAGAAGCGACAGCGGGCATCAGTGATCGAGTCTGCCCCGAGAAAGTCCCCTACTTTTCTGTCGGGAAACGCCCCGAGCCCGATCTAGACGGTGTGATAGATCGGGCGTCCCACAACAACTCTGAGCGACGTCTTTCCGATGCTGCCTGTGGACCTCCACGGCATCTGATATTGGAGGCACGTCTGATTCTTCCTGGCAAGCCAGAGGGGATTCCAGTCCATGCCTTAATTGACTCTGGGGCCACCACAAATTTTATGGACTCAGCATTTGTGGCCAAATGGGCTGTTCCCCAGTGCCCGGTGGATCTGCCCATGTTAGTGGAGACTATCGATGGTCGAGTGCTCCTGTCTGGGCCTATTACAGCCGCCACGCAACCATTATGTATGGCCATCAGTTCCCATGTGGAGGCCATCCAGTTCTATATCACCTCAGACCTGCACTTCCCCGTGGTCTTGGGACTGGCGTGGCTCCGGGCGCATGACCCACAGATTTATTGGTCACAGAACTTGGTCACCTTCCCAAGCTTGCAGTGCGTGGACCACTCCCGCCATATCTGTGCTGGCCAGGTGGAGGGTTTCCCAGGGGTTTCCTTGCCTCCCGAACTGTCCGACTTTGCTGATGTGTTCAGTGAGACAGAGGCGGATCAATTACCCCCGCACAGGCCCTATGACTGCCCCATTGATTTAGTCCCTGATGCGCCTCTCCCAGTGGGGCGTTTGTACTCCGTGTCGGACCCCGAGTTGGCTGCATTGCGGGACTTTCTGGAGAAGAATTTGGCCCGTGGTTTCATCCGGCCCACGTCCTCGCCAGTGTCTGCACCTGTGCTCTTCATCAAAAAGAAGTCGGGCGAATTATGGCTTTGCTGCGATTACAGAAAACTCAACGCCATCACGGTGCGCAACCGTTACCCGCTGCCCCTCATCCCCGAACTCTTGGACCGACTCCGGGAGGCTAAGATCTTCACGAAACTGGACCTGCGTGGAGCTTACAACCTCGTCAGGGTTCGGCCGGGTGATGAGTGGAAGACGGCGTTTGGTACTCGCTATGGACATTTTGAGTACACGGTGATGCCGTTTGGCCTGACCAACGCCCCCACTGTGTTTCAGCATTTCATGAATGACATTTTCCGGGATTTGTTGGATCAGTTTGTCGTGATCTACTTGGACGACATCCTGATCTACTCCCCGTCGCGTGAGGTGCACCATCAGCATCTCCATCAGGTTCTGCAGCGACTCCGAGAACATCGGCTGTTTGCCAAGTTGGAGAAGTGCCAGTTCTACCGGGTGACCATCGATTTCCTGGGTCATCGCATTTCTCCTGAGGGCATCGCCATGGAGCCGAGTAAGGTTGAGTCTTTGCAGAGTTGGCAACCCCCGCGTCGCGTGAAGGATGTTCAGCGACTTCTTGGGTTCGCCAACTATTACCGAACTTTCATCCCTGGGTTTGCTGCCTTGACAGCCCCCCTCACCCGGCTCCTGCAGAAGAAGACTCGGTTCCAGTGGAACGCACCAGAACAACAGGCTTTCCAGACTTTGAAGGAAGCCTTCATGAAGGAGCCCATCTTGAAGCATCCTGACCCGCAACGGCCGTTTGTCGTGGAGGCAGACGCCTCCGACATTGCCATTGGGGCGGTGTTACTCCAGGCAACGACACCCAGCGGTACCCTCTTCCCTTGCACGTACCATTCACGAAAACTGAACCCTTCGGAGCGCAATTATACAATCTGGGAGAAGGAGCTGCTGGCCATCAAAGCGGCGTTCGAGGCCTGGAGGCATCATCTGGAGGGAGCGCGGCATCAAATCGAGGTCCGGACGGACCATAAGAATCTGGAAAGCCTGCAGACCGCTCGGAATTTGAACCAACGCCAGATCCGGTGGTCTCTTTTCTTTGCGAGGTTTGACTTCCGAGTTCGGTACATACCTAGCGGGCACAATCAAAGAGCGGATGCTCTGTCCAGGAAGCCCGAATATTCCCGAGTGGAAGACAAGCTTCTGTCCAGGACAGTGATCCCCGTCGAGTCTTTTGCTGCGGTGCGGGAGCCGGTTGATATACGGGCTCGGATCCGGAAGGCACAGCAGCAGGAGGTGTGGGTGGCTCAGCGGAAGGAGGAGGTGGGGCCAGATTCTCCTTGGACGGTCACGGATGGACTCTTGTATTATCGTGACCGGCTCTACGTTCCGGGAGGGCCACTCAGGGGACTCATCCTCAGCCAGTTTCACGATAACCCGGCAGCGGGGCATTTTGGCCTGTTCAAGACCCTGAACCTGGTCTCCCGTACCTTCTGGTGGCCCCGAGTCCGACACGACGTCCCGTCCTATGTCACCTCCTGCATCCCATGCAGGCAGGCCAAGTCAGCGACAGGGGCCCCGCCTGGATTACTGCAGCCCTTGCCAACACCCAAAAGATTTTTCTACTTGCATTTTTATGTGCTTTTGAACTGCTAGGTTGGCAGAAGCTGGGACGAGTAACAAGCGCTCACTCTGTTACGCGGCACTCGGGATTCGACCCGCCAAACTGGCGACCTTCTGATCGACAGGCTCAGCGTCCTAACCCACTGAGCCACCGCATCCCTATCAAGAAATTGGAAAGTATTAAATACTTTTGCAGCTCAGGTAATGGCCGATCCCAGTCTTGCCTTAGGCTATAGGTGGCTGCATATAGTCCTATCACAGTATGGGAGCATGCTCTGAAATTATGGTGATATGCTCATCTCTCCTGATTTGTCTTCCTAAGAGGAGAGGAAAAGTCTGCCTAGCAGTTTTGTCTCACATTGCATGATTATGTACTTAAGCCTAACAAGATTCAAGGGCCAACTATGGCTAGTTAAGTTCAAGTAAGTTTGGGATTTTTTTCCATCCCTAGCATTGTGAATTTTAATCTGTCTAGACTTTGACATTGCACCATTTATGGGTATTTTACCAACGAGGTTAAAAAAAATATGTGAAATGGTGGCAAAAGGAAGGTGGACACTTCAGGTTCTGGTGAGCTGTGGCTTGCACTCACTGTGCCTTTGACTTCTCTGGCACCTGTGGCAACAGGCTGATGTCCAGGTGTCTTACCAGATTCTGAGGCTGGAAACAGCCCATGTTAGTTATTGCATCTATTATTTTTTTGTAAGACTTTTTTTAACAGTTGATTTGTTTCCTGTCTGAACTCAGTAGATATAGTGTATACCTTTTTTAATGAAAAATATCAGCACTTTTGATCAGTGACATCATCAAAGTAAACAAACCCACGTGGTGATTACGTCACTGATCAGCACTTTTGATCAGTGATGTCATCAAAGTAAACAAACCCACGTGGTGATTACGTCACCAGATCATGACCCTAAGTGGAAAAGACGTGTTGGCCTAAGCCCATCAAGATAAGCACGAATAACCCTAACAGCCCTATTTTCAGATAAGGCATGTTGAACCTACTCCCCATCAAAAAAGATTTGGCAGTCAAGCCTCTGGGTACATGATTAGCTTAACCCTAGACTAATTCTATGGACATTCAAAAAAAAAAAAGCTAATTAAAGTGAATAATTAACAGAGGCCTGTGTTTTTGGGAAACAAACCCTACTTTGGGGAGTTGTGAAATAAAAAATTTTTTTGTGGAGTTTTAAAAATCAGTGCCTCAAAAACTGGGGAAAAAAGGAGCCCCTAAAAGGCAGCCTGGGCTTGCATTTAACCCCTTTTTTCCTAAAAGGTACTTATTTTTAGGCGGTTTTAAAATCATTTAAAATCATAAAATGCAGGGGGGAAAAAACAAAACACAGCCCTTTTAAAACCCGCAACTTGTTTTTACCATTGTAAAAATCTAAAGACACATATTTTGCCAATTGCACTCTCAAATCCTCATGTACACGTAATCGTTCGAAGCACGGCCTTAATAAAATTTATTCTGCCCCCTACAGAAAAAGACAAGGAAAATTAACAGGAATTAAAATGCTCACAAGAGGCAAGCAGCCAGGCGGCAAGTAGTTGTTAAGCCTTGTTCAGGCATGTCAGGGCTGCGATTCCGGGCATGTGTGTTTGTGTCTGCTAGTAAAAAAGGGGGTTAGGCCTTGTTCGGGACACGCCCGGGCATGTCATATCCCCCCACCCCCCACTCCCCTGTGATTCATTGTAAGGGCAGGGGAGTTTGTGCAGGCAGGCCTGAACAGCTAGCAATTTAATTCCAGCAGTCTTTTGAAGATGGCAAATACTGATGGAGATTTGTTTGATGTAAATTTGATCCCCAAACTTCCCAAGCATGGGTGTAGAATAAGAAAAGGACCTGAGCTATATGGCTTAATTGAAGAGAATGAACTTATAAAGCCTTGTTATTGCAGGTTCTGCAAAACATCAAATGGTAAGTAAATATAAAAATTGGCAAGGGACGCGGTGGCTCAGTGGGTTAGGACGCTGAGCTTGTCTATCAGAAGGTCAGCAGTTTGGCGGGTCGAATCCCGAGGGCCGCATAACAGAGTGAGTGCCTGTTACTCGTCCCAGCTTCTGCCAACCTAGCAGTTCGAAAGCACATAAAAATGCAAGTAGAAAAATAGGGACCACTACGGTGGGAAGGTAACAGCATTCTGTGCGCCTTTGGCGTCTAGTCATGCCGGCCACATGACCACAGAGACGTCCTTGTACAAGCGTTGGCTCTTCGGCTTTGAAACGGAAATGAGCACCAGCCCCTAGAGTTGGAAATGACTAGCACGCATGTGCGGGGGAACCTTTACCTTTACCTATAAAAATTAAGAAAACCGTATTTTGATTAGTTGAAACAGCTAGCCTAATTCTACCTTATTTCCTGCTTTAGAAACAGCATAGTCTCAAAATGTCAGCATGCCTCAGATTCTGAAAGCGTGTATCATTAAAATATTACACCCTTGTTTAATGGGTTATCTACAATCAGATGAAGACCATGTGGATGGTACCAGTGAAACAGAGATTATTAACAGCTTATACTTTAGACTTTCTATGCCTTATGTTCTCTGAATCATCATCAGTATTTCAGACAAAGTGAATAACTTATATTTCACCCGGGATTCCCTTGGTGAGCTCAAGACATTCATACAGCGTATTGAGAAGAACAGTAAACCACTGTCATTAATGTCAAAGATTGAAGCTGAATTGCCATTGACTCTGAAGAGGTTCATATGCCAGAATGTAACAGAAATTAATTACAAGAAACTGTTAACGCTATGAAATTTATAATAAAATGTGCTTTACAAATCACATGAAAGATGTATTATGTTTTTTCTTTTGCTGACCCCCTGTTTAACCTTGTCAGCTGTTAAACACAGATACACAATTTAATCAAAGCTCATGTGATATTATTCAGTCAGGTTTTCCTGATGAGGCACGGCTGGCCAGTTTTGCAAAAGGTGTGAAGAACTCACCAACTCTGATGTGATTAATTTGTGACATCACCAGCGTGTATAAAAGCAGGGTCCATACTGGTCCAGTCACATTTGCTGGTTTCTGGCATATCCATACCTCCAGAGCCATTTGATCTGCTAAGAAGACCCTTTTCAGAATGGTAGCTACTGTTGTAAGTAGTTTTATGCATAATTTTGAAACACATAGATGCAAAATGGAGTTTATAACATTCTTGTCTGCTTGCTTGCTTGTTTGATTGTTTGTTTTCTTTCACTAGAATGAACTGACAGACTCAGAATGTTTGAGGGCATATGAAGGTATTTGTCTTTCATACTTTCTGTTAAGTCGTGGCTGACTGCGTGGAGACAGAAACGAGACAGGGTAGTACATAGAGCCGTTTATTGATTACAAGATGGACTGATGTGCACGCCCCCCGGTGCCCCTTTTATAATGCCGATGCCCCTTAAGATAACCAACCCGGTTGCTCTATTTTCCCGCCGGACAGGTTGACCAATCAGGGCACCTGACAGGTGCCACCTGGTGTTGAAGGTGGTTGCACCGACCTCACGAACCTATGTACATAACAGCTCTTCCCCCCCAATGAGAACAAAACTGCGGTTGAAAATTCCCTAGTCTTCACTGCCACCCATCACCAACACGAAGACCTCACAAAGTCCCTGAGATATGCCGGGGTTTTGTGTGTCCTGGCCGAATGTCTTCCCGGCAGATTCCCAGCCCCTGATTCACTCTCACTATTTAGATCACATGCCCCTTCCCCTGCAATGTCGGCCTCCCATCCTGCTCTTGGCTGAGCCCCCTCCCTTGTCAGATCTGTATGGGATTTTTGCTGAGGCCGCTGCACTGGTACTGTTCTCCTGTATTCTGCTATTAGTTGACCCTCATGTGACGACCGCTCATCCCTTGCATTTGCAGATACTGGCATTGTTTGCGGTGGTGTTGTTTTTTCAAATTGATGAGCTGGTGCTGGAAGTGGTGGTTGTAATACAGCCGTTAGGGCCTCTTGTTGTTGTTGCTGGTTCTCTGGTGCCCGCTTCCTGAGTTGGTCAATATGTCTTCTGACCTGACGGCCCCCTTCCCCCTCAACAACATATGACAATGGCCCCATTTTGTCAACCACCACTCCTTGCATCCACTTCTCTCCCATTCCATAGTTTCTGGCCCACACTAATTCCCCCACGGCCAGATCCCTGGCTGTGTTGGGTTGTTCCGTCTCTGCGGCCACCCTGTCTGGGTGAAGTCTGTCCAATCTAGTTATTAGTCTTCTTCCCCAGCGCAACTCCGCTGGGCTCTTACCCGTAGCCGTACAGGGTGTTGTGTGTTGAGCCAGTAAGAATTGAGCCAGTCTCTGATGCCAATCACCAGCTATGATGCGTCTCAGCGTGTCTTTCGTTGATCTCACCATTCTCTCTGCCAAGCCATTACTGGACGGGTGGAAGGGCGCAGCCGTTGTGTGTCTAATCGAGTTGGCCTTGATGAAATCCTGGAATTCAGTAGATGTGAATTGAGGCCCATTATCAGATACAATCACATCAGGTAACCCATGTGTGGCAAAGAACCCCCTCAGCACCTGTATGGTCTTGGCAGACGTCATACTTTTCACAGGCACCACTTCTAACCACCTAGAGTAGCTGTCCACGACCACTAAGAATAGCTGCCCTTGAAATGGTCCAGCGTAATCTATGTGCACCCTGGACCACGGGTTGTGCGTGGTTTCCCACCTGTGCACAGGAGCATGCGGTTGCTCAGGCCTGGACTTTTGACATTGGTAGCACCCAGCTACTTGTTCCTCAATGGCTTTGTCCAGGCCTGGCCACCACAGGTAGCTCCTTGCGAGGGCTGTCATGCACACAATTCCGGGGTGATCCTCGTGCAGGTCTTTTAAGACTCTGCTTCTGAGCTTGTCTGGAACTACCACCCTGTTACCCCATAGTAGACATCCTTTGTGAGAGGACATCTCATTCCTCCTCACAAAGAAAGCCTGGAACTGTGGCCCTGGGCTTTTGTCTTGCCAGCCAGATTGCACCCACAATGCCACTCTGCTGAACACAGCGTCACTTGCTGTGCCGACTGCAATGTCCCTTGCCATGAGTGGACAGTCAGGGAGTTCTTGTATAGCTAAGACTTGACCTGCTGGCGCAGGATCAGGGTCAATTTCTGGTAAGGGCAATCTGCTTAAGGCGTCTGCGTGCCCCATCTCCTTTCCAGGTCTGTAAACTATTTTATACGAATATGCAGAGAGGAATATTGACCATCTTAGCATCCTTGGGGACAGGATTTGAGGTGTTTGTCTGTCTGTTGTAAATAATCCCAGCAAAGGTTTATGGTCAGTGAAGATGGTAAACTCTCTTCCATACAAATAATCATGGAATATTTTTACACCCGCGACTATTGCCAAAGCCTCTTTATCTATTTGGGCGTAATTCCTCTCTGCCCTGGATAAGGTCCTGGAGTAGTAAGCGATGGGCTTCTGTTCCCCATTTGCCTCCAAATGGCTTATTACATCACCCAACCGAGGGTGGGATAGGAACGAGACAAGGTAGTACGTAGAGCCGTTTATTGATTACAAGATGGACTGATGTGCACGCCCCCGGTGCCCCTTTTATAATGCCAATGCCCCTTAAGCTAACCAACCCGGTTGCTCTATTTTCCCGCCGGACAGGTTGACCAATCAGGGCACCTGACAGGTGCCACCTGGTGTTGAAGGTGGTTGCACCGACCTCACGAACCTACGTACATAACACTTTCATACATTTAGATTCTTATAAACATTTCTGCAACAATTCTGACTATTGGGATTTTTCTTTTCCTTCAGAATGGGAGGACGATCAGCCATTCGTGGATCTCACAATTCCCACAGAGCACCAAGTGTTGTGATTCAGGGTCAGCCTGTGGGTTCGGCAGTTGGGTCGGACGACTCAGAGGAGGAGGGGGGTGTTAAAGAGCTTGCTGAGGGGGGTGGAGAGCTTGCTGATGAGAGCCCTCAGGAAGGCCCCTCCCACCCGGGCATGACGCATGATGAACTTTCATCCCTGGGTTTGCTGCCTTGACAGCCCCCCTCACCCGGCTCCTGCAGAAGAAGACTCGGTTCCAGTGGAACGCTCCAGAACAACGGGCTTTCCAGACTTTGAAGGAAGCCTTCATGAAGGAGCCCATCTTGAAGCATCCTGACCCGCAACGGCCGTTTGTCGTGGAGGCGGACGCCTCCGACATTGCCATTGGGGCGGTGTTACTCCAGGCAACGACACCCAGCGGTACCCTCTTCCCTTGCGCGTACCATTCACGTAAACTGAACCCTTCAGAGCGCAATTATACAATCTGGGAGAAGGAGCTGCTGGCCATCAAAGTGGCGTTCGAGGCCTGGAGGCATCATCTGGAGGGAGCGCGGCATCAAATCGAGGTCCGGACGGACCATAAGAATTTGGAAAGCCTGCAGACCGCTCGAAATTTGAACCAACGCCAGATCCGGTGGTCTCTTTTCTTTGCGAGGTTCGACTTCCGAGTTCGGTACATACCTAGCGGGCACAATCAAAGAGCGGATGCTCTGTCCAGGAAGCCCGAATATTCCCGAGTGGAAGACAAGCTTCTGCCCAGGACAGTGATCCCCGTCGAGTCTTTTGCTGCGGTGCGGGAGCCGGTTGATATACGGGCTCGGATCTGGGAGGCACAGCAGCAGGAGGTGTGGGTGGCTCAGCGGAAGGAGGAGGTGGGGCCAGATTCTCCTTGGACGGTCACGGATGGACTCTTGTATTATCGTGACCGGCTCTATGTTCTGGGAGGGCCACTCAGGGGACTCATCCTCAGCCAGTGTCACAATAACCCGGCGGCGGGGCATTTTGGCCTGTTCAAGACCCTGAACCTGGTCTCCCGTACCTTCTGGTGGCCCCGAGTCCGACACGACGTCCCGTCCTATGTTACCTCCTGCATCCCATGCAGGCAGGCCAAGTCAGCGACAGGGGCCCCGCCTGGATTACTGCAGCCTTTGCCAACACCCAAAAGACCCTGGGGGGCTGTGTCCATGGACTTTCTGATGGATTTACCCCCATCCTCTGGTTTTACGACAGTGTATGTGGTGGTGGACATGCTGACCAAGATGGCGCACTTCATCCCCTGTCGCGGCTTACCGTCAGCCCGCGCCACTAGTCGTATGTTCATTCAGCAGGTGTTTCGGCTGCACGGCTTCCCTGATAGAGTCATTTCTGATAGGGGGGCCCAGTTTACAGCCCGCTTCTGGCAGGAGTTGATGCATGCGTTGGATATCAAGATTTGCCTCTCGTCCGCGCATCATCCTCAAACTGATGGGGGAACCAAGAAGGTCATCGGTATCCTGGAACAATATCTGCGCTGCTACGTTAATCTGCAGCAAAACAATTGGGTGGACTATCTGGCCATAGCTGAGTTTGCATTTAACAATTCGCAGCACACCTCCACACAGATGACACCATTCTTGGCCAATGTGGGATATCACCCCCGGTTTTTCCCCCTTTCTCCCGTGGACTCACCGGAGCCGGCAGCAAACGACTTCATGGCAGAGTTACAGGCGATCCATCGATTGGTGCGACGTCAGTTAGAGAAGGCCAAGGCCAATTACAAAAGGTTTGCTGATCGGTCAAGACGGGATACGCCTCCACTATCGGTGGGAGATTGGGTCTGGTTGTCCACCAGGAACCTACCGTCAACACAGCCGGTGAGAAAGTTAGATCACCGATATTTAGGACCGTTCCCAGTCGAGGCTGTCATCAATCCGGTCGCCTATCGCTTAACTCTGCCACGTTCCCTGCGCGTGCACCCAGTCTTTCATCGATCTCTGTTGGTCCCCGAGCAACCGGCCTGTCCACTCCGCCGAGCGGAACCTCCCCCATCAGGACCTCGTGATGGAGACAGCACCCCCAAGTACGAGGTCGCCAGCATCAGGGACTCCCGTTGGCTGAAAGGTCGTTTCCAGTACGTGATTGAATGGAAAGGTTACGGACCAGAGGACTTCACCTGGGAAGATGCGACCGCCGTTCATGCCCCTGCGTTGGTGACCACTTTTCATGAACAATTTCCATCCCGACCGCATCCGGATCGGCAGACCCGGGGGAAGGGCCCTGCGGTGTGGGATAGTGTTGTGATTCAGGGTCAGCCTGTGGGTTCGGCAGTTGGGTCGGACGACCCATAGGAGGAGGGGGTTGTTGAAGAGCTTGCTGAGGGGGTTGGAGAGCTTGCTGATGAGAGCCCTCAGCCAGGCCCCTCCCACCCGGTCACGACGCAGACGCAGCTGTGTGAGCCTGACAGCGTGGATGAAGATGACCCACAGCTGGCCCTGTTCAAGGATGCCCAATACAGGAGGCAGTCAATCAGGAGTAAACAGAGGAAGGCAATGGGGCACCTCGGAAGCAGGCAGAGAGAAGCCACGCCCTGAACTGTATAAAAGGGGAATGCGTGGGAGGGCTGGTTTGCTGAAGGCAACCGCTTGAATAGCTCCTGTTTCATGGTTCGTGTCTTGTTTGCTTTTGTATCCATAAATTTGGCAGGCTTAGTTTCAGCCTCTTGCCTTCTTGTAAAAGGGGTTGTCCCTGCCTTTTTTGCAGGGCCGGTAGCAGGCTGGTACAGAACACCAAGGGGCCCAGCATGACATGAGCCTTCAGCCTTCCACAAGCCACACAACACGAATGCTGTTAGGAGGCATAATACCTAGCATTTTATCCAACTACAAAACCATTAGTATTATTTTTTAGAAACTAAAAGGGGGGGGGGGTTGGTATTACATTATTAGGAATGTTGGATAGCCTTTTGTTTGTTTGTTTAACCGGAGCCGGCCTGTAAAAAAGCAAAAATGCATGGAGGTGAACTTCCCACATCCCCAGCAGACAGTGATAGTTGTGATTCTATGCCTGTATCTCAACCAGAAGAGGAGATACGTCATTTTATGCCCCAGCTACAAGCCCTTAACTCTGCAAACTCTCAGAATATGAATGATGTTTATCTGGATATGGTGCAGGCATGGTAGAAGCCTATTCAAAATTTCAGGGCTGTGGAACACTATCATCGATATAGATTTGTTAATCTTGACTGAATCCAGTCTTTTGTAGATGCTATAGAGGCTATTCATAATGCGATACAGACTCTTTTGAATAATGTTGCTAGGGACATAGGTCTAAATGATTTTGTTCAACTCCAGTTGGATGCAGAGGGGTTGAATCATCCTCTCTTTTTTCTTAGGAGGTGTGTGAATGATTTAAATGCTGATGATTTTCTGACCAGTGTTGAAAATCTGCTTCAAAGTAAGGCAGAAATATTGTGTGTGTGGTAATTTACAATTAGTGGTTACCATCCTGAAGAACAAGGAGGGGGGAGGGCTTAGGAAGTTAAACACTGTGGGACTTCCGGGGCTGAGGTCACAGCAGGCAAGCGGGTCCTGGAATATCTCTTCGGATCGCAGCTTGTTTTCCCGATACTGTGCGGCTCTACATAGCCATCGCCAGCTGGGGATCAGCAGGCGAAGAAGAGAGGACGCTCGGCAATGCAGGGAACTTGCAAATCCCTGCTTAGCAGTGAGAAATCCTCCCGTGGTGCTGGTATTGAGAGAAAGCACCTGAAGAATGGCTGCCCTGGAGCTGTGACTCAGCAATTTAGAAGGAAGTTACTGACGTCCCAGACCGAGTTAAGAGTGAATATTAAAAGAGAATGAGAATCCCCCCTTTCGTTTGATGATCGTTTGAGAGGTGAGCAGCGTGAAGTATTATCCAGCCTTAATTGATTATAGCAGCAGACAACATTTTTTTTTTATTTTTTTATTTTAATCCCATTTATATCCCGCCCTTCTCCGAAGACTCAGGGCGGCTTACAATCTAAGCACAAATTAATGTGCTTAGCAATAGCCTTCATTCTATGTATATGCCTGTATATTAGGGCTTTCAGCCCCCCCCAAGCGGCATTATTACAAAGTCAGCTTATTGCCCCCAACAATCTGGGTCCTCATTTTACCTACCTCGGAAGGATGGAAGGCTGAGTCAACCTTGAGCCTGGTGGGATGCGAACCTGCACTAATTGCAGGCAGCTGGTGTTACTTAAGGAGGCATTAGCCCACTGCTCCACCAAGTCTCTTTTAACAATAGAGGCTTTTAACAATAGCCGCTTTAGAGAGACTCACAGGCTGATTTGAGGATTCCAGTTACTTCCTTGGTGTTTTTCTTTGGTGGACAGACTCTTTCATTAAATTTTGATAAGTGTTTTTATTTTTTCTCCTTTTTTCTCCTTTTGAAATATCTGGGATCTGGATGGTGATTCGTTAATTCGTTAATGCATAACAGCCTGGAGACTCCTTTTCTATTCGATCTGGCATCGGATTTTTCTTTCTGCTCCTTTCTTGGAGATTTATTTAGTTGGATTGTAACATCGTAATATTTGTCAGCAGAGAAGAGAAGAGGAACTGAACTGAACTGAATTGGACTGCCACGCCTGCTTGAAGAATAAGGAATTTAAATATACTGAACTGGGTTACATCTCCCCCCCCCTTTTTTTAATATTGGCTTATCCATATTATTACTTATTCCCTTTCTTTTTTCCCATTGATAGGGCCTATTTACTATATTCTCTATATTTTTTCTTTTTATATCTTATATAATAACAACATATTTAACCCCTACTTTAATAAACTTAGATTTGATTATTTATTTTTATAAAGGAAATAATTCTTCCATAAAGTTATAAATTAAGTGATTAAAAATAATTAATTTACTAATATATTAATCAATTAGTTTTTGATTGGTATTATGGTTGAGATTTAGTATTGAATTGTGTGTATGGATAATTAATTGATTAATTGGCATAATTTGATACGTTTTGATATAATTGTTTACAGGAATATTTATAATTGAATATTAGATTAGATAAGGGGAGGATTGGTTAAATATTAGGGGTTTAAAAAGAAATTGGGTGATTAGGATAATATTGAGAGTACGAGGTGCTTGGGGAGGAGTCTTGGAGATTGGGTAAGTGTAGGCTATTTTGGAAGAGCACCAAAGAATAACAGAAATGGCGACCATAACAACTTTTGCTAAGAAGAAGACCATAGTGCCTGTGCCCACACAATCCCTGTCAATTACACCCCTGACAGCTCGCAAATTTCCGGATGAGACAATGACAGGGAATAAAGACGCTTTATCTATACAGGGAGTTCAGGATATGTTCAAGTCACTTCAAGACTTAATGTTGAAAAATCAGGAAACTACAGCTATAGGATTTGAAGAGTTAAAGCGGGAAATGAAGGCTGAGATGGGTAACCAGATGGAAGGTTTAAAGGGAGAAATAAGGAGTATACATACGAAGCTCCAGGAAATGCAGACAATGGTAGTGAGTCAAGAGGAACGGTTCCAGGTGGTGGAAACGAGAATGGAGAAGACAGATGTAAAAGTGGAAAGTATGGAACACCCGGCTGGTGATAGCTAACAAACGCCTGGAGGATGAAATAATTGCCCTTGAATTAGATAAATCTGCCTTCTTCCTATGTTTACAAAACATTGAAGAGGACCGAGACAAGCAGTTGGAAACTATTGTGACAGAGATTTTGGCTGGAGTGCTTGAGGTGAACCCATAAGAGATGTTGAGGGATATAGATGACGTATTTCGGGTTTACACTAGTTATGCATGCCGAAACAAACTCCCGAGAGAGATACATGTCCGACTGAATAAAACATCAGTGCGGGAGCAGGTCCTAAGGAAAGCAAGAGAGAAGACTATATCCTTTAAAGGAAGATCGGTAATTATTCTTAAGCAGCTACCAAGAAGAGTAAGAGATCAGAGGAAAAAATATGATTTCCTAACAAGTCAGTTTAGGAAATTTGACATTCGCTACCGATGGCTGATTCCACAAGGATTGGCTTTTATATGGCAGGACAAGAGATATCATATTGATAACTTACAGGATGCCCATGTTTTTTTTGAATCTCAGTACAATCAGGAGAGTGAGGAGGAGTTAGAAGGCAAAAGCCAGGAAGAAGTCCAATTGGATTTCAAGGGGAGAAGTGGAGGATTAAAAGATAAGGAAGATGCTGGGGAATTGGGAGGCTCGGGCCCTCAAATGGAGACACGGTTAGCGAAAAAAATAAAGAATACAGCAAAGCAGTGACATTCAGGAAGAGGTTTGCCTTTTTCTGTCAATATTAATGGCCTTAATGCTCCTATTAAGAGGGGAAAAACTTGGTCCAAACTTTGTAAATTAAAATATGATATAATTTGGATCCAGGAAGTCCATATCATTAAAAGTCAACAGAATGTACTAGCGTGTCCAAAATTGGGGGAAGTTTTTGTGTCCCTGGCAGAACAAAAGAAAAGGGGAGTTGTGATTTACGTCCGGCGAAATATTGAGGCCCACTGGGTGTATTCAGATACAGAAGGTAGAGTAGTGATGGTAGAACTTCGATTGGCTCAGAAGAAGATCTTATTGGTGAATGTGTATGCACCAAATTGTAACCAGTGTGCCTTTTTTCAAGGTTTATATAAAGTAATACCAGGGTTAGAATACGAGCATATATGCATTGTAGGAGACTTCAATGCAATAGTAGATGTTGATAAAGACTGGGCAACGTTTACTTAAAGGGGTAAAAAGAACATTGCCTAAGGTGTGAGATCAAGTGAGGGAGGAGTTAGGTATATGTGATATATGGCGAGATTTTCACAGGGAAGAGAGGCAATATACTTATTTCTCCCCCAGGCATCAAACATGGACCCGAATTGATATGATATGGGCATCCCATATCAGAGATGGTTAGGGAAATAGAGATTACGACTAATGACTGGGCAGATCACAGCCCATTAGTTTTGGTTTGGAAAGGAGAAAAGAAGAGGTATAGATGGACAATGAGAGCAGCTCTTTTAAAAGAAGAACAATTCAAAAACTTGTTGAACCAGGAAATGGGATACTTTTTTGAGGAGAATAGAAGGGAAGATACACCAATTCAAATTATATGGGACACTGCGAAAGCAGTGATTCGAGGGATAGCAATTAAGTATTCGGCACATAAGTGGAAGAAAGAGAGGGTTAAGAGATTGGAGTTGATGGGAATGTTGACAGAGGCCGAGGAGGCTCTTCAGAAAGACCCATCCTCAGTAATAGTGAGGGAGAGAAAAGATATTACGAGACACGAGATTTCTCTCTTGGATCAACGTGAATTAGCAGAGAAAATTCAAAGGAATAAACATTTTTTTTTAACATGCCAACAAGGCTGGAAAATGGTTGTCCTATAGGCTTAGGAAGCAAGAAATTGCGAGAAAAATAGAATGGTTACAGGATGGGATGGGAAATATGGTGGGATCAAATGAACAAAAGAAAAAGGTGATTCAGGAATTATTTACCGCATTGTATAAGAAAGACCCAATTTTAGAAGAAAGGATTGGAAGTTACTTAGAAAGGGTGGACTTACAGGAGGTTCCTGAGAATGTAAAACAAATTCTGAATTCAGAGATCTCAGAAGGGGAAATAAAGGAGGCAATTAAGAAACAATCGAATGAGAAAACCCCAGGAACGGATGGACTCCCGGCAGAATTATATAAAGAGATGTTGGGAACGTTTAGTGGCCATTTAAAAGATTTATTTAATGAGGTTTTGAGTGAAGGGAAAATACCCCAGTCATGGACAGAGGCTTATATATCTTTGATCCCAAAGGAAGATTCAGATCATACCTTGGTTAAAATTATTGACCCATTTCGCTATTGAATGCAGATTATAATTTTTTTTCCTCAATTCTGGCGGGCAGGCTTAAAGTATTCTTAAGAGAATTTATACATTCAGATCAGAATGGGTTTCTTCCAAATCGGCAAATAAGAGATAATTTGAGAATAGTGATGAATACGTTGGAATACTATGAGATGCACCCTAGTAAACAGTTGGCAATGATGTTTCTCGATGCTCAGAAAACATTCGACATGGTTAGTTGGGAATTTTTAATATGTCAGATGATTAAAATGGGATTTGGACCAAATTTTCTAAGAGCTATACAAACAATTTACACTACGCAAACTGCCCGAGTATTATTCAATGGTGAAATGACTGGGAAAATTGATATACAAAAAGGTACGAAACAGGGATGCCCCCTTTCACCTCTGCTGTTTATTCTGACTTTAGAACCACTATTGATTATAATTAGGCAAAATAATAATATTAAAGGATTAAAAATAAATGATCAGCAATATAAGCTTCAAGCTTTCGCTGATGACTTAGTTTTTATTTTGGAAGACCCATTGGAATCAGGCCCTAAATTACTGGACGAAATTAGTGCCTTTGGAGAAGTAGCAGGTTTAAAGATTAATCAAGATAAAACTAATTTTTTGGTAAAGAATATCGGAACTGAATCCAAGGTACAATTACAAGAGGTGATGGGGATCCAAATAGTTTAAAAAGTTAAATATTTAGGTATTTGGTTATCTTCAAGGTGTCCATCTATAAAGGAGTTAAATTATCAAAAATTGATGACTGAGATGGAGAAGAAATTAGACAGCTGGAAAAACATTCAACTCAATCCTAGGACGAATCACAGTGATTAAGACTCATATTTTGCCAAAGTGGTTATACCTATTCCAAACTGCTCCTGCAAAACTAAGTAAGAAATTTTTTAAAAAACTAGAACAGATAGTTGGTAAATTCATATGGAATAATCGAAAGCCGCGTATTAAAAGGAGAATGCTGCAGGAGCACAAAACAAGGGGAGGACTGGGGCTCCCACATTGGGAACTGTATTACCATGCCTCTGCCTTGGCTTGGATTAGGGACTGGGTTGTGTTATCTAGAAGGAGGGTGTTAACTATTGAAGGATATAATTTAACGCAGGGATGGCATGCCTATCTCTGGCCAAGGAAGGATAGTCAATATAAAGTTTTCTCTAATCATTATATTAGGGATGTATTGATAAACTCTTGGCATATGGTGAGAGGGTGGATCTATACGAAGATACCTGGCTGGTTTACTCGTTTGGAAGCTGTAACTTATTCGACGTTACACAATCCAGACAGAAATTATAGGTATAAAGATCTCATAGATCTGAGAGGCAATCTTAAATCCAGGGAGGAGTTACATTCTGGGGGTATAGAGTTGGCTTGGTGGTCGTATTCTCAAATGAGCTCAAGGTTTAATAGGGATAAGCAGGAATTTGGAATCAATATAATTCCACAAGAATTAGACAAGATTTTATGGGGAAGTGATGCTAAATTTTTATCTAAGACCTATAATCTCCTTTTGTTTCATGAGATGGAAGGGGGAACAATAAATGATGTAATGATTGCCTGGGGGATAATAATAATAATAATAATAATAATAATAATAATAATAATAATAATAATAATAATAATAATAGTAATAATAATAGTAATAATAATAATAAGTTGGAAGGGACCTTGGAGGTCATCTAGTCCAACCCCCTGCTAAGGCAGGAAACCCTATACCATTTCACACAAATGGCTGGCCAGTCTCTTCTTAAAAACTTCCATTGTTGGAGCATTCACCACTTCTGGAGGCAGGTTGTTCCACTGGTTAGTTGTTCTAACTGTCAGGAAGTTTCTCCTTAGTTCTGGGTTGCTTCTCTCCTTGACTAGTTTCCATCCGTTGCTTCTTGTCCTGCTTTCAGGTGCTTTGGAGAATAGCTTGACTCCCTCTTCTTTGTGGCAGCCCCTGAGATATTGGAACACTGCTATCATGTCACCCCTCACCCTTCTCTTCATTAAACTACACATACCCAATTCCAGCAACCGTTCCCTATATGTTTTAGCCTCCAGTTCCCCAATCATCTTTGTTGCTCTTCTCTGTACTCTTTCTAGAGTCTCAACATCTTTTTTACATCGTGGTGACCAAAACTGGATGCAGTATTCCAGGTGTGGCCTTACCAAGGCATTGTAAAGTGGTATTAGTACTTCATGTGAAATATTGGTCACACTATAGAATTAGAGGAGTGGGAACAAATTTGGAAGAAAAATATAAAATTAACGTTAGCAACAGCATTTAAAGAAAATATGTACAAAATGTTGTATAGATGGTACTTAGCTCCCGCACGAATTTCAAAAATGTTTCCCAATGCAAATGACAAATCTTGGAAATGTGATTCTGCCAGGGGCACTTTCTACCATCAATGGTGGACTTGTCCAAAAGTTAGGCGTTACTGGACCAATATAAAAAATTGGTTATTTCAAATAACAGGATATGATTTTCAATTGGACCCAGCTATTTTCCTCTTGGGGATGAAGCCACAAGAAGTACCAAAAAATGTTTGGTATCTATTAATACATATTACAACAGCGGCGCGTATGACTTATGCGCAATATTGGAAGACGAAGGAAATCCCAACGGACTATCAAGTAATAGAGAAAGTATTACTATGCACAGAGTCAGATTGAATGACATATATCCTCAAAGGGAAAAGTGAATCACTTTTTAATAAAAGTTGGGACTCCTGGTATTCATGGTTACAAAATAGAATATTTAACTTCAACGGGGGAAATACCAGATGATTGTGTATTACTATTTGAGGTATAGAATCTGGAGATATATACAATTATAGATTTCTAATATTTGGTAATTAAAGGTTACTTAGCCTGGGATGTACGAGAAAAAGAAAATTAGGGGTAGTATTACACTCCCCGGTCTTGTTTGATGTTGTTGTTTTTGTTTTTTGGTGTATAGGGTGTTTTGGTGTTTTTCTATTCGACGCACTTTTCAGTACTTTGTAATAATGTTCTTGTTGTTTT
This sequence comes from Vipera ursinii, assembly GCF_947247035.1. NCBI lineage: Eukaryota > Metazoa > Chordata > Lepidosauria > Squamata > Viperidae > Vipera > Vipera ursinii. The sequence goes on from NC_139522.1 coordinate 9,688,282, forward strand.
TATTTAAAACTTGTTTAATAAAGTATATTTCAAAAAAATTTAAAAAAGGAAGTTAAACACTGTGCTGCTCACCAGAGCACTGGAGAGAAAAAAGACAACACCTAGTAGATTTCAATGTGGAAGGTGAATTTCTGTGTTTTGCTAGCTGTTTGCTCTATCTGATTGGTGGGGATGTTAGAGATCAAGAAATTATTACCAGGGCCAGGGAACCTCACAGCAGACTGGGTGTTTCCACAGAAAACAGGATTGACTTTTCTCAGATACACCTCTTTGAAGAAGATTTAAGGGTCACTATAAAGATCTTGTTTTATATGCAGGACGGGTGGAGGTTTTTTGTCACAGGTAGCCCACAGCAAGAAAAAATAGCATTTATAGTTTTACACGACAAGCATTACTATGGCATCAAAAATATCAAGGGCTTCCTGGGTGAACGCTATTTCTGTAAATTCTGCCACACACCCTACCACCACAAATTTAGCCATGGATGTCAATATATCTGCAGAGCATGCCTCAAGCAAGAATGTCAGCAGGTGCAGGAGGAGAAGACGCGCTGCTATAGGTGCAAAGTGTTTTGCTGGTCTAAGGTGTGTCTTGAAAGACACACACAACTCGCTATGGAGGGGAAAGTTGACTGTAAGAATAAAGAACATTGTGAAATGTGTGGGGTTTACATCTTTAACCCCCACAAAAAGTCCAAGGAAACCAAGTGTGGACAGTGCTCTGAGAAGGTTGAAAGCTTGGAAGAGCATTTATGCTTTCTAAAATTGTTGGGCCAACTGTAAATTGGTGAAAGATACATCATTTATGATTTTGAATGCTGTCAAGAGACAAGCACCCATATACCTAATTATGCCTGCGCCAGGGATATGTTGAAGGATGGGTATGATAAAGATGTTGTGAGGTGGGATTGTTATGATGTTAGATGCCTGGAACAGTTTGTAAAGAAATTTATAAATCATAAGTTTAAAGGATGTACTTTTATCACTCACAACTCCAAAGGTTATGACGGGTACCTAGTACTGAGGCAGCTGATCCGTGAAAAGGTTAGGGTTCAACTTATAAGTCAGGGGGGAAACTGCTGTGTATCACCCTTCTGGATTATAAGATTCGATTTATTGATAGCCTCTCATTTTTGCCCCTTAAATTAAGCAAAATACGTAAAGCTATGGGGTTTCAAGGCAGCAAAGGATATTTCCCCCATTTGTTCAATACAATGGCCAATCAAGACTATGTGGGACCACTCCCTGAAACCAAGTATTACAGCCCTGAAAATATGATGCCCGGGGAGAGAGAAGAATTCATGAAATGGGCTTCCGGGTGGTGCTTCAGCGGCAAGGACGGTCGGATTCGACCGACGGCCCTTCGATCCCACTGAAGTGGCGGAATAGCCGACGATCAGCTGTTCTGCCGCTCGAAAACCCTTCTCCTCAGGCAAAGAGGGGAGGGGGAGCTTCCAGGTAGGGGTAGAGCTCCCCTAGAGCCCCAGAACATTTGTTCTGGGGCATGAAGGGTGAGAGCCTCCCCGAAGCCTGGAAATGCTCCGGATGAAGGACTCTTCTGCTTTAGATCTTGAATGATGGTAGCAGCAGAGCTGATGCAGGAGCAGTATAAATATCAAGTACAAAGCTTTAACTCTGAAACTCAAACTCTCTTCCTGCTCCAACGATCGTTTTGAAAGAAGGGGAAGATGGCACCTGGCTGATTTTTTTTTCTTTTTAACAGGAAGCGAAAGTGTTTTTTTTTTCAAAGTAAAGTGACTGTTTGAACTGAGTAGGAATATGTAAAATGGACTTTTAAACCTTTAAAGAGCTAGTTTTAATTTGGAGGTGCTAAAAAGTTATTTTCAAGATTTGGTTATTTCACAGTTTAACTACAAAGTAATAAATGGACTAGAAAGTGAAAGTGTGTATTGAAAGTTATTAGTTGCAAAAATGGCTCCCAAACCTCATAGACCAGTTTTTATAAGTGCGGAGGCATTGTTTGTTCAGCAATCTGGAACGCAGTCTTTGAAGTTACCTCCTAAAGCTGCTGCATCTGTATTGACTTTAAAAGATTTACAATATGCTCTAAACGATGCCTTAAAAATTCAGTCTGAAAAAATATTTGAGAAGGTGGCAGAATTTATTGGAAAGGAGAGCAAGAAAATAAGGGAGGATACTTTGATGGCACTTCAAGTGTTTTCAGGCTGTATTGAGAATCTGGATGAATGTGTGGAAGAAGTGAAACAAAATAATCTGATGCTGGAGGCTAAAATGGGTGAAGTGGAGAATAAAATGGAAAAACTTGAAGATGAAATGATGATGATGCAATATAGAGATATGGAATTCGCCTTGAGGGTCAGAGGCTTGAAAGAAAACCCGCAGGAGAATCTGGAAGAGATGTTGGTGGATGCCCTGGCGCCTATTTTGGGGTTTTAACTTGAGGATTTTTTTGGGAAGATAGATAAAGTATTTTGTGTTAATTCTTGGATTGCTAAACAAAGGAAACTGCCAAGGGATGTGGTTGTGTATTTTACAAAGAGAAAGATTAGAAATGAGATCAATCAAATCTCTTATAATAAAAGACTTAAAGTGGCTAATCAGGAGGTTTTGATTCTGAAAGAGATTCCTCCAAGAATTTTGAGAAAAAGGAAAGATTTTTTTTCTTTCTGACAGATGAATTAAAGAAACAACAGCTTCGGTTCAGGTGGGAGATACCATCGGGGATTGTGGTGAATTATTCTGGAGAAAGATATTGTCTTAATACAGTAGGGAAGGCACGTGATTTTTATTCTAATGTATTGAAAGCAGGCTTACCATCATCCTCAGAAGTCAAAAAAGGAAAGGAAGAAGGAGAGCGACAGTTACAAGAAATAGTTTCGGAAGATGTGCAATCCTTGGTTTTATTTAAAGATCTTAAGATTCAAAGAATGATATGGGCTGCATTTAGATTTAAGGAATAATAATAAGAGTAGAGATTAATGGAGGACTTTGATAGAAATAAGATTTAGAAATGGAACTTGTTAAAGATTGTAGGATAATCAAGATCTAATAATGGTGGATATTTGGGGATGGTATTTACAGTAGATCTTAAAAATTAGTATGTATGTATTCAAATTGTTAGTCTAAATGTTGAAGATGTGGTTGTGATGATGCAATGTATTATTATGTATGGTTGAATTGTAAAAGATTACAATTTTAAAAGTTAAAGTAATTTAGTAGAATATGTAAGATCTTTAAGATATTGGAAGAAGCCTGATTTGTTTATTATAGAAGAATGGATTTTGAAAGTTTTGAATCAGATAGAAATGGTAGAATTTGGAATATGTGAAGAATATTTGTAATGGAGATATATTATGATGTTTAAGGAGAGTTAAAGTGCGACTGGATTTTAAGTGTAATTATAGTTAGTTAGTATATTTTAGATTAAGATTGTGAAAATAATACCCTGTATTCTGCTTTGGGAAGTCGGGGGGGCTGGGGGAGGTAGGGGTATTGGGTTGGTTAGGGTATGGGTTAGGGCAGGGGTCAGCAACCTGAAACAGTGAAAGAGCCACTCGGAACCGGTTCCCAAACAAAAGGAAAAACTGGGAGCCGCAAAAAATGTGTGCACATGCACGTACATGCGCGCATGCACAGAACAGGGTTTGACTGAAGAGTGGAGCCAAGGCGAGATATGCACTTACCCTGCATATTTGAATTGATTGAACTTTTTTAGTCACACTTTTTTTTTGGACTGCACATGGCAGAGGACTGGGAGCCGCAGGAGACGGCTGAAAGAGCCGCATGCGGCTCCGGAGCCGCGGGTCGCAGACCTGTGGGTTAGGGGTAGGGGGGATGGGGTTTACGGTCAAAAATGTACTTTAAAACTTTTTAATTTAAAAAAAATTCATGAAATGGCATGCTGCTAATACAGGTACCGTGTTTAAACTAAAGAAGGCTCTGGCTTACTATTGCAGACAAGATGTAGATATATTAGGAGAAGCCTGTATTCGATTTAGGGAACAGGTGATGAAAATGACTGAGCGTGAGTGTCTCAGTGGGGTTTGGGGGGGATATTGTTGAGGAGATAGAGATTCAATGCATTGATCCCTTCCAATATATCACATTGGCATCTGTCTGTATGGCACAGTACCTGTTCATGTATTTGAAGAGCAATACCATTGCATTAGCTCCTTTGGACAGTTATCACAAGACACAGAAAAGGTATTCAGCTCCAGCGATTGTTGCATATAGTGAACACTGAGAATCTCAATATTCAGCATGCTCTGAAGGTGGGTGAAAAGCAAGTAAGCACATATTTTTTGGATGGCTTTGCTGTCATAAATGGAACTCCCACAGCTTTTGAATTTCATGGTTGTTTTTTTCATGGGTGCCCTGTCTGCTACTCTGAAAAAGACTTCAACAAATTACTTGATTCAACATATGGTAGCCTGCACAAACGTACTAGGATTAAAGAAGAGTACCTCAGGGACCAGGGTTATGCTGTGTGCTGCATCTGGGAACACGAATGGAGGGCCTTGGTGGAGGATGACACCTCTTTGAAGCAATTTCTAGTTGAGAATAAGCTCCCAACTCCTTTGAATCCTTGAGATGCTTTTTTTGGTGGTAGAGCAAATGCTACATGCCTGTACTACAAACCAAAATCTGGTGAACAAATCTTATACTACGATTTCACCAGTTTGTACCCTTTTGTGAATAAGACCAAGGAGTACCCAATTGGCCATCCACAAATCATCTATCAAAACTTTGGGGACATAAAGCAATATTTTGGGGTAGCCACAGTCAAAGTGTACCCGCCAAGGAATCTCTATTTCCCAGTTCTTCCCCACAAATCAGAGGGCAAATTAATGTTTAGTTTGTGAGCAACCTGCACAGAAAAACTGCAAACCACCCCCTGTAAACACAGTGATGAGGAAAGAGCTCTGACCGGGACATGGTGTACTGTTGAATTGAATGTAGCTTTAGAAAAAGGTCACAGAATTGTTGAAATCTATGAGATCTGGCATTTTGAAAGAACATCAAATGAGCTATTTTCAGGTTATATGAACACGCATCTCAGACAGAAACAGGAGGCCAGTGGTTACCCTGACTGGTGCAAAACAGAACAGGATAAAGAGCAATATATTCAGGATTATGAAAAGATGGAAGGTGTCTGCTTACAACGTGACCACATTGAAGTAAATCCTGCTAAAAGACAGATTGCCAAACTCTTTTTAAACTCACTGTGAGGCAAGTTTGATCAGAGCACCAATCACCTGACCACATCCGTGGTGACAAACCCTGAGGATTTATTTATTCAAATATCTTTTTGTGCCCTATTATGATGTTTCCTCATGGGAGGAATTAGAAAAGAGCTGGGTGAAAAAGGTTATCCTATTGATGATTTTCAAATGATCAGCATTATCATCAATTCATTCAATTACGAGTGGAAAGATGCTATTACTAAGATTAATCAAGTGCTTATTGCTCAACGCACAGTGGGTCATGTATGCAGGATTTTAACTGAAGAAGAGGCACTTATGCAAGCCGCGCCACATTTAAGGGAACCACCTGCATCAAAAGCTTCAGCGAGGCGTCCCTTCCATGGAAGGGCCTACGTTCCAAGGATGCCAAGATGCTACATCTGCAATCGTGTGGGACATGCCACCCGGGATTGTCCCCAACGATTTCCAGCGCCCGTCACGTACCAGCCCAGAGGAACAGATTCCAGAGGAGGCAGAGGTAGAGGCAGATGACAAGGTCGTGGTCCCAGGCGTGATCCGCAAGCTCCACTTGCCACATTGGTTGTAACCAACGATCCACAGCCTCAACCAGAGTACGACAGACGACTTCTTTGGACTTTGGACAGTGGAGCAGCATTACGTTACCTACAGAAAAGAGCTGTACACAGAGATGCACGAGCCTGAACCTGAATTTCGTGAACTTTACTCTTTTTCAAATCATCCTGTTCAGGTCATGGGAAAAGGAACTGTTTATATTGAAGAGCTCGGTGCATCCATTCCCGACGTTTACTACGTTCCGTCTGCCAATAGTAATTTGCTTAGTCAGACTCATTTGTCTAGGGTTTCTAAATTTTAGGTCCATCACCTTGAAAAAGCAAGTTATGTAGTTAAAGATGGAGATATTGCTGCTGAAACCATGTTGATTGGTGGTGTTTATTATATAAAGCCAAAGTCTAAGCTGCAAGAGCAGGCAAGTATACAAGCTCCAAAAAGGGAGAGCACAGGCCCTGTGAGAGGCGTCCCAGTGAGAGATCCTGTTGCTACTCCAAAGGCTCCTAAAGCTAACAGGAGAACAAATAAGACACAGGTTGCTCATGGCAAGCCTGAGGTTCCTAATAAACATATTAATGTTGAGAATTCACTAACAGGTAAACCTTTGCATTCCAGGTGTATCCATAAGTGGCATAATCCATAAGTGGCATAACTGGGTCATGCCAGTTTCCGTGTTCTGAAGAAGATGCCAGAGTGCGCAAGAGGTTTGGATCTAAAGGGGTGTAAGTTGTTCTTGGACTGTGCTGTCTGCAAGAAAGCCAAATCCAAAGCAGCAGCAATTCCAAAACGCGCTACACGCCTGTCAACATGCATTTTTGATTTGGTACACACTGACATAGTGGGTCCTTTTACACCAACAATTGGTGGTAAAAGATATTTCTTGACAATTGTTGATAATTACTCTAGATATGGATATGTATTTCCTATGAGAGAAAAATCTGAGACCTTTCAGACCTTTAAAGACTTTGCCAATCTTGTCTATGCCCAATTCGAAGTCAACATCGCCAGAATTCAGAGTGATCGCGGTGCTGATTTCATGTCTCAGCGTTTCCAGGACTGGATGCGTAAGAATGGGATAGTACATCAAACTTCAGCTCCTTACACTCCGGCGGAAAATGGAGTGGCAGAACGCAGAAATGGGGTTCTGCAAACCATGATGCGTTGCCTACTTGAAGATGCTAACCTCAGTCTCCCATACTGGGGTGAAGCTATTAAATACGCTAATCATATCATCAACCGTACTTGGAGTAGTGTAATAAATCAGACCCCTTATTTCATGTTATATGGACACAAGCCTGACCTCTCACATCTCCATATTTTTGGTTCATATGCTATGGTGAATATTCCCTTGGCCCAAAGAAAGAAAGGGGGTCCTGCAGCAAAAAGAATGAGATTTATGGGTATTGATGATAATTCAAAATGGAGCAAATATATTGACTCTCATCATGTAATAGTGATTTCACAATCTGCTGCTTTTGAGGAAGATGCTGACTGGTCCAGGATTCATTCTAACGATCCTGGAGTTTATTTTCCTAGAGATGCTGCTGCTGATGTCTCGCACCCTGATGATCAAGATCCACAGGAGGATGTTCCTTCCACGGGTTCTTCTCAACCTACAGTTCCGTCTTCGCAAGCTGCCGATGCTGCCGCTGGCGATGATGATGAAGACGAGGACGACACGGAAGAAGAATGGACGGTTGTTCTGAGACGTTCCAAGAGGGCCACAAAGGGGATTCCTCCAAAACGATATTCGTGGCAAATAACAAAAGCACCTTTACCATTGATTTGTAATGTTAGACTTCTGCCTGAGAAGTTCACACAAATCAAACATCTTCCTGAAGCAGAGCAAGATAAATGGTATGAGGCAATGCAGGCTGAAATGGACAGTCTAAAGAAACTTCAAGTGTTTACACCTGCAAGTCCTCCAGCAAACAAGAAAGTTATTGGCACTCAATGGGTTTACAGGATTAAGAAGAAGCCAAATGGTGAGTCGTTGTACAAGGCCAGATTTGTAGCCCAGGGTTTCGCACAACGTTATCCTGAGGACTATACAAATACATACTCACCCACAGTGCGGACTGAGAGTGTGAAAATTGCCTTAGCCACTGCAACTATCCTTGGTTTGAAGGTTTTCCAGTTCGACGTTGAGACGGCTTATCTACACGCTGACCTAGATGAAGACATCTATGTGAAAGGTCCTCCAGGTTTTCGACAGCAAGAAGGGGATACCTAGTTTCTACACAAAAGTCTTTATGTTCTGAAACAGTCTGGTTTAATGTGGTACTTATGTCTTTCTGACAAACTAAATTCAATGGGCTTTATTAAGTCCGAAACAGATGAATGCGTGTTCACGAAAAGTTCTGATAATGGGTATGAAATAATTCTTGTTTATGTTGATGATATTGTTTATATTGGGCCAAATAAGCAGATGAGTGAGATTTTTGCTAATGCTTTACAGCAGTTTTTCACATTGAAGTCTTTAGGACACATTAACACTTATTTGGGTGTTCAAGTTGCCAAAACCCAGAAGGGGTTTAGCCTCACACAAGAAGATAAGATTGAACAACTATTGCATCACTGCAACATGGAGGATGCTAAACCAGTGAGTACACCCATGCAAACCGATTTTCACAACTTCACACATGAACCGAGTCCTGAGTTTGAAGATCAAACACTTTATCGCTCAGTCATTGGGTCGCTGCTGTATATCAGTAGTTGGACTAGACCTGACATTGCACTTAGTGTTAATCTCCTATCACGACACGTAGGCAAAGCAAAACAGTTTCATTGGACATGTGTTAAGAAATTATTGAGATACCTAAAACACACCAAAGACATGAAGTTATTGTTAGAACCTACACATACTGACTATGCAGAGTTATGTTGTTATGCAGATTCAGATTGGGCAAGTGATAAGAAATCACGGAAAAGCACCTCAGGTTATATGATGTTTCTAAACGGATGTCCTGTTTACTGGCATGTGCGTAAACAGACTTTTGTTTCTTGTTCCTCTACAGAAGCTGAGTATGCTTGTGTTTCTGATGCATGCAATTCCTTAACCTGGTTTGATGCTTTAGTCACAGATATCTGGACACCTCCAATTCGACCGATCACTGTGATGGAAGACAATGAATCTGTGGTTTACATATCCGAGAATCGATTTACAGGTTCCAGGTCCAGACACATTGACATCCGTTATCAAAACATAAGACAAGTAGTTAAACAAGGTTTTGTGAAACTGCAGTATGTGCCTAAACGTGATCAAATTGCTGATATGTTAAACAAACCACCAGAGCTTTTTTTTTCTCATAGAACGCTCAGAATGGCGTTCCGGAACCCTTTTTTTGCAAAAACAAACAAACAAACAAACAAACAAACAACCCAGCTCCCTTATTGGCTTTCCTAAGCCTATTGCAGGGCTAGCAATCTTGGCTCTTTTTTATGACTTGTGGACTTCAACTCCCAGAAATCCTGAGCCAGCCATGCTGAGGGGAAAGGGAGAGGTTTCCAAGCTAAGCCATGCTGGCTCAGGAATTCTGGGAGTTGAAGTCCTTGAGTCATAAAAAAGCCTGCACTAGAGGAGGACGTTAAAATTATTTACAGGATTACTTCTTTAGGAACTAAACTTTTAGAATCTAAAACAGCTACTTCAGAAAAGCCAACAGGAAAGAACCTCACATTTTTCATCTGCTTCTGTCTTTTGGAAGGTAAAATTAGATAACAAAATAATCTATTTCTTATGTTAACATCTCTGCAATGAAATCAAAGGTAACAGGAAAGAAATGAGAAACATTTTTCTCAATGTAATATGTCTAATTTAGCTGATTCTAGAAAAAAATAGTATCTTTTGTACACTCTTGAAAACTATTTTGAATCTAAACAATTCTTAAGAATGAAATATTCTTAATTTGGACTTTACTTTTACTGTTTGGACTGTTGTGTGTTTTGAAAAATAGATTATTTAGAATCTAGTTATGTTGCACTTCAGTCTTTAAATAATTAGCCTAGTATATACATAACAATATATGATGTTTTCCCTGGTGAGCTCAACATCAATAACAACGTTTATTAAAAAGGCTAAAATAATTTCTGGGGGTATTATCTGTATAGTAAAATTTTGGACAAGCAGTGATCATGTTACATATGTGCATAAGTGTAGTCAGTAGCATATGCCTTTTTAAAAATATCAAACATGCAAAGAAACAAAAATAAATCCAAAATATCTGTATTACATCCAGAAATGCCAACTTTGCAACCAATATTTCTCATCCATAACTATGGCACCCTAAGGATACCTGCATACATGCAAATGTTTCTCTGGGATCAGTAACGCAACAGGGATTGCTTTTTCCTTCCAGTTACATATACCTAAAACCAGTTTATTGCATTTGGCAATTGTACTAAAAAAAATCTCATTCATTTAATTTGAAATCAAGTGAAAAATTGATTTAAATTATTTTATTAAAACAAATTAATGGCAATTCTTTTAGAAAAAGTTGCCTCAAACAAAATGAGTTTGACATGCCTGCTCTAGATAGTTGAATGCTCCAAAATAAATTCTAGACCAGGCCTGTACATGCAGCCTACCAAGCACCCTTGGACAGAGCACAGACTTTTTTTTAAAAAAAGTAATAAAATCACCACCACTGCCCTGAAAGTCATGTTGCCTAGTGCCTCCATGGCTTACCATGACCACAAGCTCCAACACTGTAGATGCTCCTCTAGTCACCAAATCATTGATTAGCCCACCAGCATTCCTTTGCAGACCACAAAGATTTTTAATTTATCAGTGTGGGCCTTTCCTTTCTACAAGATGATAATAATAATAATAATAATAATAATAATAATAATAATAATAATAATAATAATAATAATAATAATAATAATAAGAAGAAGAAGAAGAAGAAGAAGAAGAAGAAGAAGAAGAAGAAGAAGAAGAAGAAGAAGAAGAAGAAGAAGAAGAAGAAGAAGAAGAAGAAGAAGAAGAAGTTGGAAGGGAACTTGGAGGTCATCTAGTCCAACCCCCTGCTCAGGCAGGAAACCCTATACCATTTCACACAAATGGCTGGCCAGTCTTTTCTTAAAAACGTCCAGTGTTGGAGCATTCACCACTTCTGGAGGCAGGTTGTTCCACTGGTTAGTTGTTCTAACTGTCAGGAAATTTCTTCTTAGTTCTAGGTTGCTTCTCTCCTTGACTAGTTTCCATCCGTTGCTTCTTGTTCTGCTTTCAGGTGCTTTGGAGAATAGCTTGACTCCCTCTTCTTTGTGGCAGCCCCTGAGATATTGGAACACTGCTATCATGTCACCCCTCACCCTTCTCTTCATTAAACTACACATACCCAATTCCAGCAACCGTTCCCTATATGTTTTAGCCTCCAGTTCCCCAATCATCTTTGTTGCTCTTCTCTGTACTCTTTCTAGAGTCTCAACATCTTTTTTACATCGTGGTGACCAAAACTGGATGCAATATTCCAGGTGTGGCCTTACCAAGGCATTGTAAAGTGGTATTAGTACTTCACGTGATCTTGATTCTATCCCTCTGTTAATGCAGCCTAGCACTGTGTTGGCTTTTTTGGCAGCTGCAGCACACTGCTGGCTCATATTGAAGTGATTGTCCACTAGGACTCTGAGATCTCTCTCACAGTTACTACTATTGAGCAAGGTACCCCCTATACTATACCTGTACAATTGGTTTTTCCTGCCTAAATGTAGAACCTTACTTTTTTCACCATTGAATTTCATTTTGTTAGATAGCGCCCAGTGTTCGAGTCTGTCCAGATCCTCCTGTATCTTAAGCCTATCTTCTGGAGTATTGGCTATTCCTGCCAGCTTGGTGTTGTCTGCAAATTTGATGAGTTCCCCATCTATCCCCTCATCCAAATCGTTGATGAAGATGTTGAAGAGCTGCACAGACCTCTTCTAGATTTTCCTCTTGCCTTTCTGAGTTAACTCCTTGGTCTGTCATTGAGCAAGAATTGAGTTTGTAGGGAAGCATATTATCATTTGATGTATATTTAACATATGTTCTACCTTTATTTACCAATTATATAATATTTGTATGTAATCCACATGGCGAGGTTTGGGGAAACTTACAATAGGAAAAATATATTTTTAAAATCATAAGATTAAAACATTGCCTGGCCCGCACCACCTCCACTGCCCGCAGTGCACAGCCCCGCCATATAGAGTGGGCTCTGTTGCTCCCACAGCACCAGCCGCGCTGGCTCCGGCCCCAGGGAGGGAAGCCCGCCACCAACACCCTTCGCACCTGTGACTGCAGCAGCACCACCCCCCACCCCACCCCCCGCCTCCTGCGCCTGCCAAGATGAGAGTTCCGGCACCTTTTTTTTTTTAGAAAAAAAGCACTGCAAACCACTACCTGCAGTCCAACATGAGTATCTGCGTGAGAAGATGTGCCTTATCTGAATCTTCGCTTTGCTGACGAAAGAAGGGGATGTCACTGCATGTTTTTTTTAGTTCGTCCGAAAAGCTCAATTCTAATTGTACATTTCCTTCTGTTCTGCACCTGTGTTGATAACCTATCTGGTAACCATAGTGAATGTCATGTGGTCTAGCTATGTTATGAGTTAGCTTTGCTGTGTGCAAAACCGTAAAAAGTTTTCTAGTTTTAGTCTTTACATTTTTCTTTTACTGTCTGATGAGAGAGGATGTAGTCGGTTAGCTTTCTTTGTTTATATATATTTTTCTTTTGTGATTAAAGGTTTTTTAATAGAATATGCGTCGGGCTTTATTTTCCTTCACTCACACGCGTTATGCATCATCTGAAGCACGGTCCATCGCCCTCTGATAGGAAGAATTATTCCTTGACAAGTTTGTGGATAGAGACAGCCGTTGTGACGTGGAAAACAGCCAAGAACCACCCCAAAAAATCCACATGCACTAATGTTAATGAATAAAAACACAGTGAAACAAGTAAAAACATTTAAGTCTTTTTCTTTATTTTACAGTAAGGCAGGCATGTGTGCATGCACTGGTGACGGTTACAGGTTCCAAGCCCCCTTCCCACCTTTATAGTTTTTACAAACAGCTTTACCATTTGATCATTTTTAATATCGGCATTGGAGTACATCTTTAAAATATTTTCATAGTCTACTCCTTTAGTCCGGTTCAATAGAAAAAACGCACAGAGTTGCCCACAGGTCACAGCGCTGGGGTGTTGCAGCTGACATTGGTGAAATGTGTACTTCTCAGCTTGCTGCTCTAAAAACATCACTATGGAGCCAGGAAAGTCAGGGCTATCTGGTGGTCTTCCATAAGAATCAAAAAATTCGCCATATCCGGGAGATGGGTAGTAGACGGCCAGCCAGTGTTCACCAAGCAGAGTGTGAAGGTGGGTATTTACAATTAATCCAAAAGGTCTTTTGGAGATTTGTCTCTGGGGTATCAAGTCACAAGGGTAGACCCCTAGAAAGGCTGTATTTCCAGAGAACAAGTGGAGGAGCTGCCATGTGTCCATACTCACATATAATCAAAAAGCACATTCCTTGTGTGACTTATTTCAATAAGGTTGTCAAAGATTGCATAGGGAATCATGTTGACGGTGTTGGGGAGGGGTTGTGCAAATCTAATTTTGGCTCTGAGGTTACCGTACCTGATCAAAGAATAGTGCTCAGAGCACCCCTGATAAGGACTCACGTCAAAACAATACAAAGTATACCCCCGGTTAAACTCTTCCTGGCTGATTAACAGCGGCCTGTCTTTCATGCCTTTGCCTGTGGCTTGCACTATCTGCATGTACTCTCTCACAAAAAGACCGTGCTCATAATCAGGCTGAAGAGGCTTTGCAGGAATCTGCTCGCCATCACAATGCAGGGTGCAAAAATTGACATTGCAGTGTTGAAAATTGAATGGATTTCTTTCATAATCCCCACTAAAAGATGCATTGTCCACAAACTCAATCACTAATTGTTTAGGTAGCTGCCCCAGAAATAGATTTTCCTGATTACACACAAGGCTACCTGCAGGAATGCTGTAAAACTTCTTCCCCACTCAATCAATGGGGTATTTGGCATTGGAGGTGAGCAAGGCTTCTGCATGGCCAAGATGCACTTCCGAGGCTACTTTTACACGTTTTACAAAGAGAGAAGCCGTCAGGAGTTGCATTTTGTAATTCTCATTGCCATCCTTCATCATGCAAAATTCATTTCTGCTTTTCGTGAGTTTGACTTTCACATCAACGCCATTAATTAGCAGTCTGTCTTGAAAAAACAGATCGCTATGCAAAGGCCCTAGCAAGTCCCATTTACTACTACCGGCCGTGTGTCTTGCTCTCACTTTGAAACCGGAGTTCCCAGCGTCAGTAGAGTACTCTCCATGAGGTCTGAGTCATCTTTGTAAACCCCCCCAGCTGTAAATTGGGTACCCAGTGCATCACCACCAAAGTTCAGGATCAGTTCAATCATGGCTCAATAAGAATAGCAATGATGGCTCTGTGTAATGAGCCGATCTCCCAAGGTAACATCCAGCTGGTTAAACAGTGATGCTATGGGGTAGTTGGTCAGGGCCACCTTTGCCCCATCATCAATATCCGACCCGTCAGCCTTTACAATCTTGCAACTCACATACACAAGGGTGTTGTTTAAATCTGCGTAATGCTCACCATGCCCCATGATAAAAAATTCCAGGGGAGCATTGGGTGTCAGCACTGATAAAGGAGGGATCTCGACATAGGTACCGTTTTCAATACTGGTCTGTGTAGGTGCCAGTTGAAAAAGATCCAGTTCTGATTTAACACATTCCTCTGAAGCAGAATGAATAAATGACATATTGTATTAGAATATGTCTTCCTTGTCACAGGGCTTCCTCTTCTGTGCACGTCTCCTCTTGGTATGACGGGGCTTTTTCACAAGTCTTCTCTTTTTAAACGGAATAGGTGGGCCCAATGTGTAATTCTTCCTGGCTATGAACATCCCTGATCCATCCTGCCCCCTCTCAACAACACGGGATACAAGATGCCCCACAACATCTCTGGCAATGTTTTTGGCAGCAGATTTCACATGCGGCTTAATGATTTCTAATCGCCTTAAAAAAGGCATTGCTTTTCAAAAAAAACCATGGAACAGACCCCCTAAACCTGTCCCGTACATAATGGGGGCTCCTCGGAAGCCTGGAAGGCTGCCACCGGCTTGTGCCCTGTAGTAAGCCACGTAGTCTTGAGGACGCCTGTGCTCCTTGATTACAACCATCCGTCACTTTTCCGAGGCCTAAAATGAAGCTTGACAATCACCTTCGCATGATAAAAATGCACGTTTTTGTCCTGTCGGTTTTGATTTCTATATTAATGGTATCGATGTGATTATTTGCTAACCGGTACATAATGTGGACGGTCATAGGTCATTGTGATGAAATCACTGTCTTGCCCTCTCACAGGCACACAGCGCAGTAATGGCACATAGAAGTCACCCACTATCTGGAGCTCTACAATGTCTGTGTAAACATATAAGGTGCTGAATCCAGGGAACATACCTAACAGATGTCCAAGTTCTCTGCTAACTAGAATGTTATGTGGTTCATCTCCTTTAAGATTAATTTTTCGACCCACTGAATCATTATGTAGGGTTGTCTTAGGTCCGTCCTCAGCATTTGATATAATTCATATTTTCTAACAGTTGTCAGATGCTGTTATAGTACTCGCTTCTCAAAGAAAAATGCCATCTCTTTCTCTTGTTAGCAATTTCAAAATATCCAGGAGAAGTTAATGTGTGCCAACTATGCGGATACTGTATTTCTGCTAGCCCTACTTCCCATGACCCTGGAAGATCCAACGATCTCGCTAATTGAATAGTAAAGTTAGAATTTTTTGGGGGGGGGGAATTGCTGCTGATGCATTGCTGGGAAGGGTGATGTAAAACTCTGCCATATCAAAGATGTTGTACTTCAGTCTCCTTAACCCAACTGTTGAACTTCTCTGGCCATCCAGTCCATTTGACTAGAAACTCTCTGTGTCTCCCCCGCCCTCTTTTTTGGATAATTTTCTCTATTCTGTATATTCGCTGTTGGTCAGTAGGAACCTTTTGGAGCTCCTCAAATTAAAAAGCCCCCTTTACAGGGTCACCTGTGTAATCATTTAATCTATACACAACTCTTTCCCCCCTTGTCTGCAGTTCTTTGACGATGAATATCTCATCCGTATAGGTTTGCTGATAGCCCTTTTCAAACTTACCCTTCAGTCTGGATACCCTGACATGATCTCCCATCTTAAGACATTTTTACTTTTACTTTTTAAAGCTACCCCATAAAGCCTCATCCACACATCCCTTTCATTAGACAAATTTACGGTGTTAGGAGCAGTCCCGATGCTACGATGGTAAGTGCTATTGTACCCCTGAAGAGTATCTGCCAAAATGTCCACATACCAATGGGTATTTCTAGCTGTGAAATACCTCCAGAGTTTGTTTTTTAGGGTTCTATTAAACCTCTCTATAACGGCTGCTTAAGTTTCACTATGAGTGACAAAATGATGAATGCCATAACGTGCTAAAAGTTTCTTCAGCGGAATATTCAAGAACTCTTTACCTGCATCTGTCTGTATTTTTGGGGGTACGCATCCTGTTTCAAAGATATTCTGGAAGGCGGATGTAACTTCCCTCCCTGATTTATCAGATAAAGGGGAGGCCCAGGCATATTTAGATAACATATCGATAACTGCTAAGATGTACTTTTTTCCATGGTTCTCCTTAGAAAATTTGGAGACATCTATGAGGTCAGCCTGCCATTGATGATCTAAGCCAGACACTACTGTTTTATTTCTAGGAAAATTAATTCTTGCAGGCTTATGAAGTGTACAAGTGTCTTGCCGTGACAGCCACGTCTTGACTTGCTTCATGGTCAGCTTTTTATCATGTTTTCTAGCTTCCTGAAAAAGGCTATTCACACCTCCATAACTACCTGCACATCCTGGTGTATAATAAATAAGGCTTAGAAACTTTTCATGCATCATTATACTGAAAGACCACTGACAAATGGTCAAGCGTTGACGTTAACACAGTCTTTTATTGGTTATACAGAGTTCAGAGGGGGCATGGCTCCACCATCAGAAAAATATCCCTCATCACCACTATCAGAATCATAACATAAAGGACCATAACATGCTATTTTACAATATGTTGACCCGCCTGTACCCCACAAACCATGTCCGCAGTTGCAAGCAAACCAGTCTTTACACAAATTGCAGCTCTTTAACTCACAGGGTAGATAGCGTGGTCTCTGGGATAGCTCAGAACCCCGGTTATAGTCTAGATCAGAAAAATCTGCAGAAGCTTTGTGACTGCGGCGATTACCACAGGAATATAAAATTGGGTTGTCTTGAAGTGTTTGCTGTCTAAAAAGGTAAAGGTAAAGGTTCCCCCACACATGCGTGCTAGTCGTTTCCAACTCTAGGGGCCGGTGCTCATCTCTGTTTCAAAGCCGAAGAGCGAGCACTTGTCCGAGGATGTCTCCGTGGTCATGTGGCCAGCATGACTAGACACCAAAGGCGCACGGAACGCTGTTACCTTCCCACCGCAGTGGTCCCTATTTTTCTACTTGCATTTTTACAAGCTTTTGAACTGCTAGGTTGGCAGAAGCTGGGACGAGTAACAGGCACTCACTCTGTTACGCGGCACTCGGGATTCGACCCGCCAAACTGCTGATCTTCTGATCGTCAAGCTCAGCATCCTAACCCACTGAGCCATCGCGTCATTTGCTGTCTAGGTGTTATTAATTCAGAGTCTGCAAAATATAAAGCACATTCTGTTAGTGTGCTATCCGCGCCAGAAGCATTTACATTATCATAAATAAAAACATGTTTACTTACCATTGCTGGGAGATAATGTAGCATCATTCACCATTTCACAGGCTGTCCGGTAAGTACTCTGCACCTCATCGTTAAAGTTACAACACACCATGCTACAGCGGTGCAAAATGGGTCTGAATAAAAAAATTTCTTTATCGGACTTCCGGTGGCTCCGTGGCGCCGGAGACAGCCTTCCCGGGCTGCCCGCAGCTCAGCTGTGTGATTTTTCGCCCGAAACAGCGCCGATCAGCTGTTCGGGCGAATTTGAAGCCCCCTCCTCGGGAGAAGAGGAGGGGGTGAGCCCCCAGGTGGGGGTTGAGTTCTCCGGGGCCGCCTGAGCTTGGAGCTTGGGCGGCTGAAGGATTGAACTCCCCCGTAGCCTGGGCTGCTCCCAGCTGGCTAGCGTCTCTGCTCCGGACTTTATGGAGCAGAGCCAGGCGTCTGCGACCATCCCTGCTTGAAGGAGAGACTATGAAAGGAAAAGAGCAGGCAGAGCAGTACAAGAGGGAAAGATGAAGAGATGAAGAAGATTATTTTATTTTACTCTCAAGCTTGATGGACTTTGCTTAAAACTTAAAGTGAAAGTGCGTCACAATTGTAAGTAAAAGATGGCGGCTAAACCTCCCCCTAGAACTTTTCGGAGTGCTGGAAATTCTCCGGTGCAACAACAATCATTACTGCAGGCGTTGCATTCTCCTGATGTATTGACTTCGAAGGATCTTGAAAGACATACCCAGTTAATTCTGGAGTCAATGGGTGCTAAATTTGCACAGATGGAGGAGAAATTGGAGAAATTGGAGCAGAGAATGGAAGAAAGGATGGAACAGAAACTTAGAGAGATGAAGGCAGACATTTTGTCCTCAGTGCATAAAGTTGCTAAATGTGTGGAGGTGCTGGATGACCAAGTGCAAGACTTGACTCAAAAGAATGCTATATTAGAAGCAAAAGTTTTGGAAATTGAAGATTTAAAAGACAAAATGGACAGTGAACAGAGTCTGGCCCAATTTTACCAGATGCAGTTTGCTGTGAGAATTAGAGGCCTAAAAGAGAATATTAAGGAAGATTTAAAACAGCTGGTTTCTGAGGCTTTTGAGGGGGTATTGAATCATCCAGCATCTGAATTAAAACAAGGTATGGACAAAGTGTTTCGTGTGAATTCGTGGATTGCTAAACAGAGAAAGTTGCCTAGAGATGTGGTGGTTTATTTTGTAAAAAGGGAAGTTAGAGATGAAGTTATACAAGCTGCCTATGATACCAAAGTTGTGATTGCTGGTCAAGAAGTTTTGGTTCTAAAAGAAATTCCTCCAAAGATTTTAAAGAGAAGGAAGGATTTTATTTTTCTTGTGCAAGAGCTCAAGCAAAGGGATATAAGGTTCAGATGGGAGATCCCAGCTGGGCTGAGCTTCATGTATGATGGCAAAAGGTACTGTTTGGGTAATGTGAAGCAAGCGCATGACTTCTACAACAATGTTTTAAATGTAACCCCATCAACACTTCTGGAAGCTGCAGAGGGATCTGGAGAAGGAGAACATCAAGAGGATGAAGATGGACTGATAGACGAGAAGGGTACAGGAGGAGTTCAAGCTGCAACTCTTTTGGATGATATTAGAGAACAGAGGGTGACGCGTGCTGCCTTAAAACGCTCAAAAAAGACAAAAAAATAAGACCAGCAGAAATCTATGGAACTTCCACAATATACTTATAGACAAGTGGTAGCTGTGTTTTTAAAAGTTTTGGGATGATATGTATGATAACAGAATCTTTAATTTGGAATTAATGGACAATTTATTACAGAGGAAGAGGAAGAAAGTTTTGTGGGTTAATGCGGGTTAATTTGTGTAAGAACTATCTATTATAGTCTATTTTGGCTAGAGAGGTTAATAGGGATAGGTGTTTGTGATGTGGAAATGAGAATATGTTTAGGTAATAGGGAAATGTGGAAGAACATAGATGGGAATGATGCTAGTTTTCTTTTATTTTAGTTTTTTATATATATTTAGTATTGTTAAGGATTGGCTTACTTTATATAAGCTAGAGAGTGATGGATTTTAGAGTTTATAATTGTTAGTATATGATTGTTTATGATTGCTTTTTAGATATATACCTTGTATTTTGCTCTGGGAAGTCGGAGGGGGGGGAGGGGGGGAGGAGGGGAAGTAGAGGGGGGGAGGCAGGGGAGGGAGGAGGGAGAGGGGGAGGGGGGGAGATAGGGGGGAGGTAGGGAGGGGAGGAGGGAGGGGGAAGGGGGGTTTTTTAAAGGAAAATTGTATTTTTTTTAAAACTTTTCAATAAAAAAAAAATTTCTTTATCATAACCCCTGAAACAGATTTTGTTGTATTCTGCCAGCTGGGGCCTTGTGTCAGACCGTGTAACACTAGCTTTTGATGTTGCTTTAAAAACAGCTTTGGAACCAGAGGTTGCCATCTTCAAAAGACTGCTGGAATTAAATTGCTAGCTCTTCAGGCCTTCCTCCACAAACTCCCCTGCCCTTGCAATGACACGTCCTTGAGCCTTGCGCCTGCCCAGAATCACGGGGGTGGGTGGGTATGACATGCCCAGGCATGTCCCGAACAAGGCCTAACCCCCTTTTTTACTAGCAGACACAAACACACATGCCCGGAATCGCAGCCCTGACATGGCTGAACAAGGCTTAACCCCTACTTGCTGCCTGGCTGCTTGCTTCTTGTGAGCATTTTAATTCCTGTTAATATTCCTTGTCTTTTGCTGTAGGGGGCAGAATAAATTTTATTAAGGCCGTGCTTCAAACAGTTACGTGTACATGAGGATTTGAGAGTGCAATTGGCAAAATATGTGTCTTTAGATTTTTACAATGGTAAAAACCAGCTGTGGGTTTTAAATGGGCTGTGGTGTTTTTTCCCCCTTGCATTCAAGGAAATGATTTTAAAACCACCTAAAAATAAATACCTTTTAGAAAAAAGGGGGTTAAATTCAAGCCCAGGTTGCCTTTTAGGGGCTCCTTTTTTCCCCAGCTTTTGAGGCACTGATTTTTAAAACTCCACAATTTTTTTATTTCACAGCTCCCCAAAGTAGGGTTTGTTTCCCAAAAACACAGGCCTCTGTTAATCATTCACTTTACTTAGGTTTTTTTTTTTTTTGGAATGTCCATAGAATTAGTCTAGGGTTAAGCTAATCATGTACCCAGAGGCTTGACTGCCACATCTTTCTTGATGGGGGGTAGGTTCAACACGCCTTATCTGAAAATAGGGCTGTTAGGGTTATTCGTGCTTATCTTGATGGGCTTAGGCCAACACATCATTTCCACTTAGGGTCATGATCTGGTGACATAATCACCATGTGGGTCTGTTTACTTTGATGACATCACTGATCAAAAGTGCTGATAATTTTCATTAAAAAAAGGTATACACTATACCTACTGACCTCTCAGCATTGAGAAACCCCCAGGGGAGAAGGTTTGCATATCCTATGTGTGGAAGGAAGAACCTGTTTTCCTGCTGGTGGACAAAACTGAGAGTTATAGCAACAGAACAGAAAATGCCCAATGACATCAATAGGGAACCTGAGTGGACACTAAATATCAATAGATGTGTGGTGAGTGCTAATAGAACCCTGGCTCCCTGGAACTAATGACTAATGATTGTCTTTTGATTCAGTAGAATTTAATAGGAACCTGTGCAGAGAAACTACAGCCACTTTGGGAAGAGTTCTCCACACTACTGAAAACTATACAATAATAGACTTGGTTATGCTTTTCCTGCTGATCACTACAAATGCTGAACAGACTGATCACCATTCCAGCTACCACAAGATTTGCATCACTGCACTGTTAAATAACTGATTGACTTTGTGCTAGGACTGACGCTATATGAGCTAAATGCAGGGGTGTCAAACTGCCGGCCCGTGGGCCAGTTGCATCATTCAGAGGCCGCACCCACCCCAGCTCCAGCAATGCAAAAAAAGTCACGATACGTCATGACACGTCATGTGACGTGGCGAGTTTGACACTCGTTGGTTAATGGAACAGTGGGATGGTGAACATTTGGGTATTGATTTGTACGTATGTAATTACTTATATTAATTCATTGATTATGTGTATTTATTATGTTCCAGATATTTAAAATATATTTATAGGCAAACTACACCTTAGAGCCGTGGTGGCGAACCTATGGCACGTGTGCCACAGGTGATACGCAGAGCCCTCTCTGTGGGCACGCCCGCCGTCACCCCAGTTCTAGGCCTTCAGTCCCGTCCATGAGCAACCTGCATCAATACCCATACAGGGCAAGGTTGCCGCTCCCGCCCCCGCCTCCCCAAGCATTTTTTTTAGTAACCTGCCTTTCAGCTGCATTCCGTTTCTCCATTCACTTCTCAGCCTTTGCTGTGTGTTTGTGGGACTATCGTTAAAAAAAAAAAGTTCCATCAGACTTTCTAACTTCTCGTGAGATCTCAAGAAGTTAGAAAGTCTGATGGAACTTTTTTTTTTTACCCATAGTCCCACAAACACACAGCAAAGGCTGAGAAGCGAACGGAGAAATGGAATGCAGCTGAAAGGCAGGTTACTAAAAAAAACGCTTCGGGGTGGTGAGGGCATCTGGGTGGAGGCAGGTGCGGCAACCTTACCCTGCATGGTGGCAGGAGGGTGGGGCATGTGCCCTTCCCATGCCAGGCCAGCCCCTGCAGCCCTGGGGTAGCCATGGTGGGCGGCGGTGGGCAGGGTGTTGAGGTGGGGGCCGGCAGGCTGACCAAAGCAGCAGGTGGAGCACTGGAGGCTCAGGGAGGGAGGACGCTGAAGTGGGCGGCCGGGCCATTGGCAAGAGCAATGTGTCTGAGTGGAAAGCAGCCTCAGAACAAGTGGGGCAGGTAAGGAAAGAAATCCTCGCTCCCCCCAGAAATTGCCTTTCTTTCCTTACCTGACTCCCAGCCTTGGGCTGTCTCTCCTTTGTGATCCACTATCGCTGCCGCATGCAAGGAAAGATCACAAAGTTGGAAATGATTGACCTTTTCCCCCCAAAAAAACTTCCTTTGTTTCCTTGCACATGGCAGCAGCGGCGGATCGCGAAGGAGAAGTGGCAGTGGGAGAATGGTGCTCTGCGAGGGTTGGGGTGGAATGGTGGGAGAAGGGCACTCTGTGAGGGTTGGGTTGGAGCAGTGGGAGAAGGGCACTCTGTGTGGGTTGGGTCGGGGAGGCGGGAGAACAGCACTCTGTGAGCATTGGGTCGGAGCGGCAGGAGAAGAGCGCTCTGTGAGGGTTGGGTCAGAGTGGCATTGGGCGCAATACACGAGATGGCAAACACGCCACACCAAAACCGGCCATTTGCCACCTCCTGCCCAAAGCCACTGCCATGAGGCCACGGAACAAGCCGGGTGGAGCTAAGCAACCGGTATACTGGTTCCTTACCTTTGCCCAGCTTGTTCCACGGCCTCATGGCAGCGGCACAAGGCAGGAGGCGGCAAATGACTGGTTTTGGCGTGACATGGCTGTTTGC
Organism: Vipera ursinii; assembly: GCF_947247035.1. Classification (NCBI taxonomy): domain Eukaryota; kingdom Metazoa; phylum Chordata; class Lepidosauria; order Squamata; family Viperidae; genus Vipera; species Vipera ursinii. The sequence continues at coordinate 9,711,296 of NC_139522.1, forward strand.
CTCTGGCCGCAGCTATTTGCCACCTTGCACGTTGCACCCAATGCCGCTGCAATGAGGCCGCAGAAAAAGCCAGGCGGAGGTAAGGAACCAGGTCAGGGCGGCGGGAGAATGGCGCTCTGCGAGGGTTGGGTCAGAGCAGCATTGGGTGCAATACGTGAGGCAACAAACAGCCGTGCCACACCAAAACCGGCTGTTTGCCGCCTCCTGCCCAATGCTGCTGACATGAGGCCACGGAACAAGCAGGGCAGCGGTAAGAAACCAGTATACCGGTTCCTTACCTCTGCCCATCTTGTTATGTGGCCTCATGGCAGCCGCATTGGGTGCAATGCGTGAGGCGGCAACCACATCATGCCGAAACCGAGGGTCTGGCAGGCTGTGGCTGCTGATGGACACAATTGGCCTTGCTGTGTGCGGGGGCCGATGGTGTCAGGCAGAAGCCGCCCCGGCCCCTGTCTTGCCTTGCCTTGCCCTGCAGCAATGGCACCCCTTCCCTGCCCCCTGCCTCGCCTCGCCTCAACCCGCAGGACGAGTCTCCTGCCCACCGTCCCACCCGCCAGAGACCCCCTGGATCTCCCCCAACCCTGCCTGGCCCCATAGGCATCCCTCCCCATGAGCAACATCGAGGTGGCCAAGCCCACCCTGGCCACGCCCACCCAGTCTGTTCTGACCACTGCAGCCACGCCCACCAAATGGGCCAAGACCGGGTCTTATTTTTGGGGAAACATGGTTAACATAGTTACTTTGTATTTTAATTTGACTTATTTTCTCTATTCTCTTCTAACTTTCCTAAGCAGAAAAGATAGTTTACAGAAGGATGTCTGGAGACTATCTCTTGATATGAAAGTTTCTTAGCGTCAACTGGCATCTGGTTATCTAACTTCAAGCAAACTTTGTAGTTGATTTACTGTGCAAGGAGTGGTTACTCTTATCTTGTCCAACCAACTTTCCTCTTTCATTTTTCTTTGTTGTGTTAATTATAAAAAGGAATGTAAGATGGGTCTTGGGGCTTTCCCTTTTCATAGGGAGATCCCACTTTATTAGGTTACCCTAATAAACTGCTTTAAAATGATCTTCTGACTTGGTTGCTAATTGGGAAAGTAAACCAAGGCAGAACCTGGGGTCAGATTTGGCTATCACATTGCTAGCTAAATTTTGGAGTGTCCTTACATTACATGCAAGAAGAATTGAGAGCAGGCAACTAAATTTCATTTTTGATGTGTGCCGTTGTGCCCACAGTAAAAAAAATAAAGGTTATGTTATCTTATCTTTAATTTAATTTAATTTAATTTAATAATATTTCTATACCGCCCTTCTCCCGAAGGACTCAGGGCGGTGAACAGGGCAAGAATAAAAATACAGGATTACAAAAGTTAAAAAATAATTAAATACATGCCCATATACTAAAAATACATCTTAAAACCCCAATAAAATAACAATAACAACCCCCCAGTCCCCCATCAGGCCAGGCCAGCTTGTTCAAAAAAGTATGTTTTTAGCTCGCGGCGAAAGGAGCGAAGATCGGGCGCCATCCGGAGCTCAACCGGTAGCTGATTCCATAGCTCCGGGGCGCCCACAGAGAAGGATCTCCCCCTGGGGGCCACCAATCGACATTCTCTGACCGGTGGCACCCTGAGGAGGCCCTCTCTGTGGGAACGCACAGGGCGGAGGGAAGTTGATGCCGGCAGCAGGTGTTCCCTAAGGTACTCCGGACCCCTGCCATGTAGGGCTTTAAACACCATTACTAGTACCTTGAATCTCACCCGGAAGACAACTGGTAACCAATGCAGCTCACGGAGCAGAGGTGTAACATGGGAGTATCGGGAGACTCCCAACACAACTCTCGCGGCTGCATTCTGTACCAGTTGGAGCCTCCGGGTGGTCCACAAGGGCAGCCCCATGTAGAGAGCGTTGCAGTAGTCTAGTCGAGAGGTCACGAGCGCATGAGTGACCGTGCATAGATCATCCCGGCTTAGATAGGGCTGCAACTGGCGCACCAGGCGAACCTGGGCGAAAGCCCCCCTAGTCACAGCCCCTATGTGATCTTCCAAGGTGAGCCGTGAATCTAGGAGGACTCCCAAGTTGCGAGCCCTATCTACGGGGGGTAATAATTCACCCCCCATAGAAAGAGGTGGAATATCCGAATAAACCCAGGATGAAGGTATGCAAAGCCACTCAGTCTTGTCGGGGTTGAGTTGAAGTCTGTTCCTCCCCATCCAGACCCGAACCGCCTCCAGGCAACGGGACATCATGTTGAGGGCATCACTGGGGTGGTTTGGGGTCGAAAGGAAAAGCTGGGTATCATCAGCGTACTGATGATACCCAACTCCAAAACCACGAATGATCTCACCCAGCGGTTTCATATAGATGTTGAACAGGAGAGGCGAGAGGACCGACCCCTGAGGAACTCCACAAACGAGAGACCTCGCGGTCGACCTCTGCCCTCCTGTCAACACCGACTGCGAACGTCCCTGGAGATAGGAGGAGAACCACTGTAAGACCGTGCCTCCCACTCCCAATCCCCTGAGACGCCGCAGCAAGATACCATGGTCGATGGTATTGAAAGCCGCTGAGAGGTCTAATAGGACTAGAACAGAGGAATGTCCCCTGTCCCAAGCCCTCCAGAGATCATTCACCAGCGCGACCAATGCCGTCTCCGTGCTGTACCCAGGCCTGAAACCCGATTGGTACGGGTCTAGGTAATCCGCTTCATCCAGGACCAGAGGGAGCTGATGCGCCACCACACTCTCAACAACCTTCGCAAGAAAGCGAAGGTTGGAGACGGGATGAAAGTTGTTCAATACAGCTGGGTCCAAGGCAGGCTTCTTGAGGAGGGGCCTCACCACCGCCTCTTTCAAGACGGCGGGGAAGCTACCCTCGTTCAGAGAAGCCGATATAACTGCCTGGAACCAGCTGCATGTCCTCTCCCGGGCTGCATAAACCAGCCAGGAAGGGCACGGGTCCAATAAACATGTGGTGGAGCTCAGCCTCCCCATGATCCTGTCCACTTCCTCCGGAGTCACAGAATCAAACTCCTCCCAGGTAATATCGACAAGACCGCCCGCGTCCTGATCACCAGACTCTGCCCAGTCAGAGTCCAAACCGGTCCGAATCCGAGCGATTTTGTCCGACAGATGTTGGTTAAACTCCTCGGCACGACCCTGCAAGGGTTCTTCCCTCACCTCTTGATTCAGGAGGGAGCGAGTCACCCTAAACAGGGCGGCCGGGCGATTATCTGCGGACGCGATAAGGGTAGCGAAGTGGTTAGACCTCGCCTCCCTTATCGCAGCGAGATAAGACCTAGTATAGGCTCTTAGTCGCAATCGGTCGGATTCAGATCAGCTGGATCTCCAACCGCTCTCTAGGCCCCGTCTCCGACGCTTCATCTCCCGGAGCTCCGCGGAGAACCATGGAGCTCGACGGGATCTGCACCGGGTCAGGGGCCGCAAGGGTACAACTCGGTCAAGAGCCTCAGTGGCTGTCCTTTCCCAGGCTTCCACTAAGGCATCTGCCGAGCTGTGAGCAAGAGAGGCAGGTGGGGACCCCAGCGCCGCCTGGAACCTCTGGGGATCCATTAAGCGTCTGGGTCGGTACCATTTAATTGGTTCCACGCACCCACGGCGGGGGGTGGCAAAACGGAAGACCAGCCGCAGGAGATGATGATCGGTCCATGACAGGGGCATAACAATTGGGGAGCCCCCACCAAGATCATCTAACCACCGTCCAGATAAGAAAACTAGGTCAAGGGTGTGGCCTCCCTCATGAGTCGGTCCCGAAATTACTTGCGTCAGGTCCATGGCCGTCATGGAAGCCATGAACTCCCGAGCCAACTCAGATGATCCTCCCAGCGATGGTAGATTGAAATCCCCCAAAACTATAAGTTTCAGGAACTCAATCACCAACCCAGAGAGGACATCGAGAAGCTCAGGCAGGGCTGCTGCTGTGTGACTAGGCGAAAGGTACACCAGCAGCAAGCCGAATCTCTTAATTGAGATTCGGTCTCAATGACCAGGTGAGTCATTAACAGTCAGTGAAGGCTATGTTGAGCTACATGGTCAAACATGCTGACCTCATTTTAAAACAAAATCTTCACAGATTTGAGGGACCTCAAAAATATCTGGGTGCCACTTAGATTAACAATATTTAGATAAATGCTATCTTCTGCATTTATTTTAGCCACTGATGCTGAAGCAGAAACAAAGAGACCCACCCCTCCAGAAAAAAAACAAACCCAAAACACCCTCCATATCATCTGTCCCTGACCACTGTGGGAAAAATTGGAGTTTTAATGGTTGAAGTAGGCACAGAAGTAATATCAGGGAGATTAGTAGAGGAACAAGGCAGGAAGCAAAATATATCCTGTATCAGAACACTGGAGGTACAGTGTTTGGTCATTGTCTATAGATGAGGGCCTGATAACTTTAGAAAAGAAGCCTTTTGCTAAAGTTGTCAGGCCCTCATCTATAGACAATGACCAAACACTGTACCTCCAGTGTTCTGATACAGGATATATTTTGCCATTTTGGTTTCCGGTGACATCACAGCAACATGGGTGCAGGGGAACGAAGTTCCATTCCCCAATACTGATTTCTACCCGCTGAGGGGTCCAAGCTGATCGAAAGTCGCCCCGTAGAAGCGACTGGCCAAAGGGTGAAAATTTGTTGATCATGGGCCAGCAGTAGCTGACCCACTTGATCCACAGAAACCCTTGGGACCAGCAGGAAGAAAGGCTGTCCGCACCCATGCAGTCAGCCAGAAGCCACCGATCGTCGGAGACAACAAACACAAACAAGCAGAATGTCAACGCTGCTAACATCGAATATTATTGCTTGACAAGAGATGAAGAAGTAGCCATTTCATATGTTAAACTTGTGTATTGTTTTAAAAGTTTTAGTTTAAAGTTGGGAGGGGGGATGAGTAGGATTGCACCTTCAAGGCCATCTCTCTAACTAAAGAAGATAAGGCCTTGGTGGGTTTTCTAACGGAAGGGAAACTGATTCTTTAAATTAATTGGAGAATATGATTAATGACAAAATTAGAAAGGTGGAGAGTTGTGTTTTAATATATTGTGCAAGGGGTGGAGTTTTCAGATTCCAGCTTCCTTCGAGCAAGCATTTGCCAGTGTATTAGGCTAATAAAGGACTTTTAAGGTAAACAATGCCTCAGAGTCACTTGAAAAGCCCATACGTCGGAAACTTGACACGGAAAGCAAAACAGCTGAGCTGGGTAAGACTACTTTCCTTACCTCTTTTAGTTTAGTTTAGTTTAGTTTTAGTTTTATTCGATTTTTATACCGCCCTTCTCCCGAAGGACTCAGGGTGGTGTACAGGGCAATAAATATAAAAACGAAATACAAAAGTTAAAAGACAATTAAATATTATGCCTGAATATAAACAATAATTAAAAGCCATATTAAAACCCCAACCCTAACCCATCAAACCAGGTCAGATTGATCGAATAAATAAGTTTTTAGATCGCGCCGGAAGGAGCGAAGGTCGGGGGCCATCCGGAGCTCGACCGGCAAGCGGTTCCACAGGTCTGGCATGCCCACAGAGAACGCCCTCCTCCTGGGGGCCACCAATCGACTTTACAAGTGAAAAAATACCAGTTCCAGAAAAAGCTCCCAAAAGCAAGAAATCCCCAAGCTTTTCTCTACCCCTCCCACCTGAACTATTAGCAGTTTAAGCTTTGAGGGAAATAAAAACTGACTTATAATAATATTGTTAAGACAATTGAGGGATAGAAGGATATTTTGGGAAATTTTGCACGTATAAATCTTTTTTTTATTCCTTGTTTGGAAACCATTGGATTTTAACTTTCTATACTTTTTAAAGTTTGGTAGGAATGGACATCTAATGATATCTAGTGGCAAAACTAAGAACTGCATTTAAACTTGCATTTTTAACTTTATCAAGCTGTTTTGATTGGAGCCCTAAAACTTGGCTAGATGCCCAGACACATCTTATAGTTTAAACTTTTTGATGTCCTTGGAATTTGTAGTCCTGGAGATTGTGGCTGGAAAAGAGAAGAATCTTTTTGGATTGCCCTTTTCTACAGGATGGATTGCAATTATAAATAAAATTTGTTTTGAAATCATCTGACTTCCCTGGATTACAAATACAGCTTGACCTGGAATTTTTACAAGCTGTTTTGATAGAGTGAATAACAAGAAACTTCTACTAGCAGAACACTTTGGATTACAAATTTTGGTATATTTTTTCCTTTTTTTCCCTTTTGTTCTTTTTTTAAAAAAACTTTTTTTACTATTTACCTCTCCTATTTGTTAGGAACCTATTGGATTACAAATTCTGATTTACTTGGTGAAATATAAAGTATGATTAAAAGATAAAGATGAGCAATCCCAATCTATTTAAAGCTGTAAAAAAGTAACTTCTGCTCCCTGCTCTGCTTCTGCAAGTCCAGTTTATCAGAGATCAATTGATACAATGCTCCAACAAGAAAAGGCTAATAACTTCCAAAAAGAAACTCAAGCAACGCTACAAGCAATCCAAGAGGCAATTGCTACTCACATGGCAGCTACAACGAGAAACCATGAGGATATGAAAAGTGATATTGATAAAATGAACCAAAAAATTAATAACAGGCAGGGCTTTTTTTCTCATAGAACGCTCAGAATGGAGTTCCGGCACCTTTTTTAGATGGAGCCTTGTAGGGTAGGCAAGGCGGGTTGTATGACATGTGTGAGTTCCGGCACCTTTTTCTTTTACAAAAAAAAGCACTGATAACAGGTACTCTCAATTTGAAAATTTTAAACAGATGGTTACAAACAATCTGATAAGGATGTGCAGAGTACCTCTTGAGCTAACAAGAGCTTGCACAGAAAAAGAGGATACTGAGAGTAGTCAAGTTTACACAGCAACCACACAGATACACTGAGGTGTGTAAAAAAGTTTTACTTGTGGAATAATACAATAGCACAGTCCAAGAAAAAATCAATCCAGGTCATACACGAGTAAAGAGACGATAGCAAATAACAATAGTCCAAGGATTATCCAATACAGAGTCTTCTTAACAGTCCATAAGTCAAAACACAGTTCTTCAGCTTCAGCAAACAGTAGCAAACCCACAAACCACAATACTAAGCAAGTAACAGCAAACGTAACAGAGAGAATAACAGAGAGAAAGAAGCTATGTCTCTAGCTCCCTCTATGGCCATTGGAAAAACAGCGTTGGCCAATCATCACATTTTTTTAATCCCATTTATATCCCGCCCTTCTCCGAAGACTCAGGGTGGCTTACAATCTAAGCACAAATCAATGTGCTTAGCAATTTAAAGTGATACAATACAGTTTCTATTACAACAATACAATCATAGTTTATATATATTGCCAACCCAACCAGTTAGGCCATAGTCATCTACCTAACACAATCAACAAAGAATTAAAAAATAGAAGATAAATCAACTGAGGTTGACCAGAAATTAGAAATCTTAAAAGATGAAAACCAGAAATTGATGCAAATAAATGGAGAACTAGAAGACTCAATAGCTGTCATGGAAATGGAAAAGGCTTCATACTTTTTAAGATTTCAAAATGTAATGGAAGATAAGGAAGAGGACCTTCGAGACCTGATAATGGAATTATTGGCAGATGCATTAAGATTTGGGAAACAGGAAATGGAAGGAGAATTAGATCAGATCTATTGAGTCAATTCAAACTATGCTAGAAGAAATAGTCCCCAGAGAAGTACACGTTAAATTTTAAAAGATCCATAAGAGACAAGATTTTGAGAAGAGTAAGAGATGAACCTCTGAAATACAAAGAAAAAGAAATTGTACTTCTCAAACCAATACCTAGGAGAATAAGAGAATCCTGAAGAAAATACCAGTTTCTAACTAGAAAATTAATTGGAAAAGGAGTAAATTTTAGATGGCTGATTCAAGAAGGGATTTTAATCTATTGGGAAATGAAAAGATATAGACTGGATACGCCACATAAAGCAATGGAATTCTATGACAACCATAGAGTGTTTCTGGAAGGAGGTGATTTTGAACCTGGCACAATGAGAGAAACAAAGAAACAGGAAGAGATGGCAGTAGAAGGAGCAGTTAAACCAAGAGAGGAGGAAGAAATTAAAAATACATACACAGAAGAAGGAGCAAGACCAAGAGAACAGAGACAGATAAGATCGACTAGAAGATTAAGACCTAGATATAATTGAAAGAGATGGAGAAGGAAAGCGGGATTTTGTCAAGGAATATAAATGGACTAAATTCTCCCTCAAAAAGGAAAAAAAATTACACTACAAAAATTAAAAATGGATATAATTTTCCTCCAACAAATGCACATTAAGGAACAACACTATAAATTGTTAGAACAACCAAAAATTGGTAAACTTCACTTTGTATTAGCACATCAAAAGAAAAGAGGAATAGCTCTATACATTAAAGAAACGATGAATCCTAAACAAATTTATGCAGATGAAGAGGGAAGAATATTAATGGTGGAAATAATAATGAATCAAAAACAGATACTGATGGTAGCAATATATGCACCAAATGATAAACAAGAACAATTGTACCAAAAATTATATGAAAAATATTAGAATTGGACTATCAAAATCTTTGTATAATGGGAGACTTCAATGCAATAACAGATGGAACTTTGGACTATAAAAGCACCAAACAAGGGAAGAAAGGAAGAAATATATTACCTAAAGCATTTTCAAAAATGGCAGAAGAACTCTGTATCCAAGATATATGAAGAGAAAAAAATCCAAAGAAAGTACAATACACATTTTACTCAAATAGACATAAATCATGGTCTAGAATCAGTGGTGGGTTCAAATACCTGAACAACCGGTTCTCTGCATGGATGCAGGCCTGGGCCTCCGTGGCCTAGAATGGACTACCGGAAGTGACATCCACGCACTTCCTGTGGGCCGTTCTAGGCCTGGGAGGCCTCCTCCAGGTCTAGAATGGACTTCTGGAAGCAGCATGGGTTCAGCCAGTTCTCCAAACTCAACAAAATTTAGCTACTGCTTCTATTGAACCAGTGCAAACCGGCTGAATCCCACCACTGTTTAGAATTGATATGATATGGACATCCTCGGAACTTAGCACGATGATACAAGAAATTGAGACAGAAACTGTTAAGTTGTGGGCTCTGGTGAGCAGGAATGAAGACACAAAGAACTTTCTGCACTGCACCCCTGGTGGCTTTGTCAGCCATGACCTCGTCTTGTGCCTCGGAGAATGTGAGATTGGGTCTAGCAAACAGTCTCTGCTGGAGGGTTCTGTCTCGAATGCCACAGATAAGCCGGTCTCTCAGTCGTTCCTCTAAGTTCGAGAACTTGCAAAGGCGTGCGGCCTGCCTTAGGCCCGCGATAAACTCTGAAGCTGTCTCTCCGGGTAGCTGCACTCTTTGGTGGAATTTAAAACACCACGCCATCTCCGACATCTTGGGCTGAAAATGCCCAGTCAGCTTCTTCTTAAGGTCTGTGAACAATACTGCTTCAATGGGCATCAGCGCAAAAAGGTTTTCTGCTAGGTCAAAAGTTGCTGGTCCACACACGCACAGCAACATGGCGGCTTTTAGGCCTTCCTCTGCAATTTGGTTTGCTCATAGATAGTTCTCCACTTGCAAGAGGTAAGACGGCCATTCTTCTGGATGTTTTACATCGAACTCTGAGTTTGCCAACCTTCGGCATCTTTCCTCGATTCCTGCGTTCTTGGATCCTGCTTCTTAGGCTCAGGGAATGCGTCCGCTGAGCACGCGGCCGCTAGTGTGGCTTTACTAGCCGGCCTGGGGGGGGGGAAATGCCTCTTCCTTCCAGTGTGTATTACCGACCCCTCGTTAACGTCAGCCCTTTAAACGGTGAAGCAGGATCCCACCTTCGTCGCCACTGTTAAGTCGTGGGCTCTGGTGAGCAGGAATGAAGACACACGGTTGAGTACAGAGAAACTCATTCTTTTCTTCTTGCTGGAACTGTACTTGAGCTTCGGCCGCTCCCAGCCACAATATATAGCCTAGCCCTAAGGTAGCAGCCAATAGGTTTGAACCATTGCTTGCTGCCTGGGGCTGACCAATTGCAGGACTGGAGACGGCCTGTCTGAGTTGCTGGAAAACCATTAGTTCTCCAGCAACGTACGTGGTATACAGGTGAAACTCGAAAAATTAGAATATTGTGCAAAAGTTCATTTATTTCAGTAATGCAACTTAAAAGGGGAAACTAATATATGAGATAGACTCATTACATGCAAAGCAAGATAGTTCAAGCCCTGATTATGGTGTACAGCTCATGAAAACCGCAAATCCACAATCTCAGAAAATTAGAATATTACATGCAATCAATAAAACAAGGAGTGTACATAGAACAATATCGGACCTCTGAAAAGTATAAGCATGCATATGTACTCAGTACTTGGTTTGGGCCCGTTTTGCAGCAATTACTGCCTCAATGCGGCGTGGCATGGAAGCTATCAGCCTGTGGCACTGCTGAGGTGTTATGGAAGACCAGGATGCTTCAATAGCAGCCTTCAGCTCTTCTGCATTGTTCGGTCTCATGTCTCTCATCTTTCTCTTGGCAATGCCCCATAGATTCTCTATGGGGTTCAGGTCAGGTGAGTTTGCTGGCCAATCAAGCACAGTAATCCCATGGTCATTGAACCAGGTTTTGGTGCTTTTGGTAGTGTGGTCAGGTGCCAAGTCCTGCTGGAAAATGAAGTCAGCATCCCCATAAAGCTCATCTGCTGAAGGAAGCATGAAGTGCTCCAAAATCTCCTGGTAGACGGCTGTGTTGACCCTGGACTTAATGAAGCACAGTGGACCAACACCAGCAGATGACATGGCTCCCCAAATCAACACAGACTGTGGAAACTTCACACTGGACTTCAAGGATCTTGCAGTGTGTGCCTCTCCATTCTTTCTCCAGACTCTGGGTCCTTGGTTTCCAAATGAGATGCAAAAGTTGCTCTCATCAGAAAAGAGGACTTTGGACCACTGAGCAACAGACCAGGTCTGTTTTTCTTTAGCCCAGGTAAGACGCTTCTGACGTTGTTTGTTGTTCAGGAGCGGCTTGACAAGAGGAATATGATATTTGAAGCCCATGTCCAGGATCCATCTATGTGTGGTGGCTCTTGATGCACTGACTCCAGCCTCAGTCCACTCCTTGTGAAAGTCCCCAACACTTTTGAATGGCCTTTTCCTGACAATCCTCTTCAGGCTGCGGTCATCCCTGCTGCTTGTGCACCTTTTTCTTCCACACTTTTCCCTTCCACATAATTTTCTATTAATGTGCTTTGATACAGCACTTTGGGAACATCCAACTTCTTTTGCAATTACCTTTTGAGGCTTTCCCTCCTTATGGAGGGTGTCAATGATGGTTTTCTGCACAACTGTCAGGTCAGCAGTCTTCCCCATGATTGTGATTCCTACTGAACCAGACTGAGAGACCATTTAAAGGCTCAGGATCCCTTTGCAGGTGTTATGGCTTAATTACCTGATTAGAGTGGGACACTTTGAGTCTAGAATATTGCACCTTTTCACAATATTCTAATTTTCTGAGATTGTGGATTTGGGGTTTTCATGACCTTTACGCCATAATCATCACAATTATGACAAATCAGGGCTTGAACTATCTTGCTTTGCATGTAATGAGTCTATCTCATATATTAGTTTCCCCTTTTAAGTTGCATTACTGAAATAAATGAACTTTTGCATGATATTCTAATTTTTTGAGTTTCACGTGTAGTACCACAAGCCCAATACATAACAGAAAGTAATATTTGGGCAGATCATAACCCAATAAAGCTGACCTGGAGAGGAGCCAAGAAAAAATTAAGATGATCCTTATATTGAAAAAAAAAAGAATTCATGCAACTAGTGACAAAGGAAATGGACTTTTTTTTCAAAATAAACAAGAAATAAGAGACATTGCTTCAAAATGTGTGGGACACAGCTAAAGCATATTTCAGAGGGTTGGCTATAACTTATACTGCTAAAAAGAATAAAGAAAAGAAACAACAACAGTTGAAGTTTAAGGAAGAATTCAGAAAATTAGAATCAGAACTATAAATAGACCCACAAAAGAAAATACTTAAGAAGCAAATAGAGATAATAAAATTGTTATGTATTGAAGTAAATTATATGGGCCGTTATAATTGAATAATGGCTGTGTTGTCTGAAAGTTAATTGTCTGTCTGCAAGTTTGCTAGCTTGTATTTTGGGTGGGAGAATTGCTTGAAATTCATTGGTTGCCGCCTATCGGCGGTCCATATAAATAGATGTCAAGGCGGCTGTTAGAGCCGCTTTTGTGTTAACCTAATAAACGTTCTGTTACTTTCACCTTCACCTTGTTAATGCCTCAAAAGATCCCAGTATTTAATAGTGGCAATGAAGGTGCTAAGGAAGAGAGAGCTAAGAGTCACTAGGGGAAAGACCAGGCATCAGTGCCCTGGTAGGAACCATGTTCCCCCCTCTGCTTACCAGAAAGCCACGCTGGAGGCATCCACATCCTAAGGGACCCGTCCCTAGGTTCAACACAGAAGCCCTTAGCAGCACAAGGCATTGAGAGGTCAGTAACAGCAAACCATGGCCAAGGTCGGCAAGCTGTCAGAGTTCAATGTGTCGCACCCAGAGAGATGGAGCTCGTACGTCTCAAGTGTTGAGAACTACCTAAGAGCTAACCAAATTAGTGAAGATGGTTTACAGGCTGCAATGCTACTTTGCGTGTGCAGCCAGGAGACGTTTGATGTAGCTGAAAACGTAGTCACCCCAGCAACTCTAGAGTCGGTCTCCTACACTGACCTCAAGAAAAAACTCAAAGAGCACTTCGAACCAAAGCTCTCCACCATTGCATGGAGACACACATTTGAACAAAGGGAACAGCAACCGGGAGAGTCAGCTGCCAAATTTGTGGCCACACTACGACAGGCGTCCAGGCTCTGCGACTTCACAGACGTAGAAGAAAGGCTCAGGGACTGACTGGTATGTGGTTTGAGGAACAAGGACCTTCAGTAGAAGCTGTTTGCAAAGGAGACCTTGATGTTCCAGGACACTTTGAAAGAGGTAATGGCAGAAGAGGCTGCCAGGGGAGCCATCAAAGCCTTACGGTCTTCCAAGAATGTTCCAAGCCCAATAACCGTCCACCATGAAGAGTCTGAAAGAGCCAACAACATGGACGAGGACAATGAGATCGACTGGCTGCAGAAGCTACCAGAAAGAGGGTGGCGATCGCTTGACAAGGCAGTTCCCTTGTCAAGGCAGTTATATGCTATCTTATCAATATTACGTGATCTTTGTTTTTTCCTTAATAAATAAGCTAACCACCTACCCGGTTTATTAGCATTATTAAAAGTATTATGTTTAGCATACTGTAGATTAGTTGCCACTTGATCTGCCATTAACATATCAAACTGTCCTCTTAACAAGTTAATTACTTCTTTCAACCTCTTATCAGATGGGTTCAGAATAAAAGCTTTCTCTTTCAACTTTATTTCCTCCTCTATTTCTTTACGCTTATATTCCAATCTATATCTATGTTTATTATTCAAATATATTAGCACTCCTCTCATATAAGCTTTACTTGCATCCCAAACCATTTCAATGGGAGTACCCTTATGCGTTTACGTTTACGTTTTACGTTTTATTTAATTTGTATACCGCCCTTCTCCCTAGGGACTCAGGGCGGTTCACAGGGCATATAAATAACAATACAATACTATACAAAAGTTAAAACAAAGATTAAATCAGTGCCCAGTTAAAAACAATAATACTATTCTAAAACAACAATTTAAAACCCAACTCCCCCGTCAGGCCAGACCGGCTAATTCAAATAAATGGGTCTTCAGGCCACGACGGAAAGTTCGGAGGTCTGATGCCATCCGGAGCTCCACCGGCAGTTGGTTCCACAAGGCCGGGGCACCCACAGAGAAGGCTCTCCCCCTGGGGGCCGCCAGTCGGCATTCCCTGACCGGAGGCACCCTGAGGAGGCCCTCTCTGTGGGAACGCACAGGGCGGAGGGGAGTTGACGCCGGCAGCAGGTGGTCCCCGAGGTAACCCGGACCCATGCCATGTAGGGACTTAAAGATCATAACCAAGACCTTGAACCTCACCCGGAAGACAACTGGTAACCAATGCAGCTCGCGGAGCAAAGGTGTAACATGGGAGTACCGGGAAACTCCCAAGACAACTCTCGCGGCCGCATTCTGTACCAGTTGGAGCCTCCGAGTGGTCTTCAAGGGAAGCCCCATGTAGAGAGCATTACAGTAGTCAAGGCGAGAGGTCACGAGCGCATGAGTGACCGTGCACAGGGCATCCCGGTCCAGATAGGGCCGCAACTGGCGCACCATGCGAACCTGGGCGAAAGCCCCCCTAGTCATGGCCGCCACATGATCTTCCAGGGTAAGCCGTGAATCTAGGAGGACTCCCAAGTTGCGAGCCCTATCCACGGGGGGTAAGAGCTCACCCCCCATAGAAAGAGATGGAACATTTTGAATGTCCCGGGATGCCGGAATGCACAGCCACTCAGTCTTGTCAGGGTTGAGTTGAAGTCTGTTCCTCCCCATCCAGACCCGAACCGCCTCCAGGCAACGGGACATCACAGCGAGGGCATCACTGGGGTGGTTTGGGGTCGAAAAGAAAAGTTGGGTATCATCAGCATATTGATGATACCCAACTCCAAAACCACGAATGATCTCACCCAGCGGTTTCATATAGATGTTGAACAGGAGAGGCAAGAGAACCGACCCCTGAGGAACTCCACAAACGAGAGACCTAGGGGCCGATCTCTGCCCCCCTGCCAACACCGACTGCGAACAGCCCAGGAGATAGGAGGAGAACCACCGAAGAACTGTGCCTCCCACTCCCAATCCCCTGAGACGCCGCAGCAAGATACCATGGTCGATGGTATCGAAAGCCGCCGAGAGGTCTAATAGGACTAGGACAGAGGAATATCCCCTGTCCCGAGCCCTCCAGAGATCATTCACCAGAGCGACCAATGCCGTCTCCGTGCTGTACCCGGGCCTGAAACCCGATTGGTAGGGGTCCAAATAATCCGCTTCATCCAGGACCAGAGGGAGCTGATGCGCCACCACACTCTCAACAACCTTCGTAAGAAAGCGAAGGTTGGAGACTGGACGAAAGTTGTTCAATACAGCTGGGTCCAAGGCAGGCTTCTTGAGGAGAGGTCTCACCACCGCCTCCTTCAAGACGGTGGGGAAATAACCCTCACTCAAAGAAGCAGATATAACCGCCTGGAGCCAGCCTCGTGTCCTCTCCCTAGCTGCATAAACCAGCCAGGAAGGGCACGGGTCCAACAAAAATGTGGAGGAGCTCAGCCTCCCCATAATCCTGTCCACTTCATCAGGGGTCACAGAATCAAACTCTTCCCAGGTAACATTGACAAGACCGCTCGTGTCCTGATCGCCAGACTCTGCCCAGTTGGAGTCCAAACCGGTTCGAATCCGAGCGATTTTATCCGACAGATGTTGACTAAATTCCTCGGCACGACCCTGCAAGGGATCCTCCCTCACCTCCTGATTAAGAAGTGAGCGAGTCACCCTAAACAGGGCGGCCGGGCGATTATCTGCGGACGCAATGAGGTTAGAGTAGTAGTTACACCTCGCCACCCTCATTGCTGCGAGATAAGACCTAATATAGGTTCTTAACCGCAACCAGTCGGGTTCGGATCGGCTCGACCTCCAACAGCTCTCTAGGCCCCGTTTCCAACGCTTCATCTCCCGGAGCTCCGCGGAAAACCATGGAGCTCGCTGGGATCTGCGCCGGGTCAGGGGCCGCAAGGGTACAACCCGGTCAAGTGCCTCAGTGGCTGCCCTTTCCCAGGCTTCCAGTAAGGCATCCGCCGAGCTGTGAGCAATGGAGGCAGGTGGGGACCCCAGCGCCGCTTGGAATCTATCAGGATCCATTAAGCGTCTGGGGCGGTACCATCTGATTGGCTCCGTATCCCCACGGCGGGGGGTGGCAAAACGGAAGACCATCCGCAGGAGATGATGATCGGTCCATGACAGGGGCATAATAAATGGAGAGCCCCCACCAAGATCATCCAACCACCGTCTAGATAAAAAAATCAGGTCAAGGGTGTGACCTCCCTCGTGAGTTGGTTCAGAAATTACTTGCGTCAGGTCCATGGCCGTCATGGAAGCCATGAACTCCCGAGCTAGCTCAGATGAGCCTCCCAGGGATGGTAGATTGAAGTCTCCCAAAACTATAAGTTTATTCATAATAAAAAATTCTCGCATATACTTTTTACATTCTACCACATTTTCTTCATATCTAAACAAATTTTCATTTAATCTCCATGATCTTCTATCCGTCATGCCCTTATCCAATTCCATCCAAACTGGACTATGATCTGATAAAGTTCTTGGGCATATCTTAATCTTCTTAATCCTAGAAAAAAATCATTAGTAGTTAATATAAAATCAATCCTAGAAAAAGATTGATGTCTGTCAGAAAAAAAAGTAAAATCCTTTTCTTCCAAATTTCGTTCTCTCCAGACATCACGCAATTCCAAATCATCTTTCAAATCAAAAAAAGATTTTGGCAATCTAGCATGGCTTGGAGTATTTTTAAAAAACCCTTTTTTTATCTTTCTGAGTATCCAACACTCCATTCCAATCTCCCATTAAAATACTCAATTTATAATCCCATTGAGTTATTTTATTATGTAACAGTTTATAAAATTCTCCTTGCTGTTGATTAGGTGCATATACTCCAATTAAAAGTGTTTTCTTTCCTTCTATTAATAGTTCAATTATAACATATCTTCCTTGTTTATCTGCTTCAATCAAATTAGCTGTTAAGTCTTTCTTTACATAGATAACCACTCCATTTTTCTTCTCTGGAGCAGATGCAATAAATTGTATGCCCAGTCTAGAATTTATCAAATATTTTTGATCAGATGTACGAATATGCGTTTCTTGCAAATATATAACATCATTTTTAAATTGTTTCAAATACTGAAATACTTTCTTTCTCTTTTGTGGTGAATTTAATCCATTAACCTTCCAGGTTAGAAACTTTGTCGCCATCTTTTACAACTTGAAGCTTTCGGAGCGTTTCTTGCAGATCCATAAGTATCTGCCTCTTTGGCCTAGCCCCTCCCACTGCTTCACTAGTAGATTCCTGACTTGTAGTTATAGAAGACTGTTTCTGTTGTTGTTGTTGTTGTTGTTCCTTACGTCTAGATGCAGCCCGTGTCACTCTTTGAGTCTTAGATTCTTGTAATAAAACCAGGGGGTGCACAGTTTCTGAAATTTGCTGTACTTCTTGTACCTGTCGCTCTCCTTCTTCTTTTCCTCCTTTAACTTCTTCTTTCCCTCCTTTAACTTCTGAAGATGGCAGTGAGCCTGCTTTCAATACATTAGAATAAAAATCACGTGCTTTCAGGACTGTATTAAGACGATATCTTAATCCAGCATAATTTACCACAATCCCCATTGGTATCTCCCATCTGCACTGAAGCTGTTGTTTTTTTAATTCATCTGCCAGAAAAACAAAATCTTTCCTTTTTCTCAAAATTCTTGGGGGAATCTCTTTCAGAATCAAAACCTCTTGATTAGCCACTTTAAATCTATTATTGTAAAAAGCTTGAATGATCTCATTTCTGATCTTTCTCTTTGTAAAATACACAACCACATCCCTTGGAAGTTTCCTTTGCCTAGCAATCCAAGAATTAACACGAAATACTTTATCTATCTCCACAAAAAAAATCTTCCGGTTGAATTCCCAAAATAGGCGCCAGAGCATCCACCAACATCTCCTCCAGATTTTCCTGTGGGTTGTTTTTTAAGCCTCTTATCCTCAGGGCAAACTCCATTTCTCTATATTGTATTATAACCACGTCGTCATCAATTTTATCCAATTTATTCTCAACTTCACACATTTTAGCCTCCAGCATCAGATTATTTTGTTTCACTTCTTCCACACATTCATCCAGACTCTCAATACAACCTGAGAGCCCTTGAAATGCCATCAAAATGTCCTCCCGTATTTCCTTATTTTTTTCTTCAATAAGTTCTGCCACCTGCTCAGATATTTTTTCAGACTGAAGTATTAAAGCATCTTTTAAAGAATCTTGTAAGTCTTTTAAAGTCAGTGGAGGTGCAGCAGCTGCAGCAGGAACATCAAAGATTGAATTCCAGATTGCTGAACAAGTGATGCCCCCGGACTTTTAGAAACAGGAATTCTAGGCAGTTTGGAAGCCATTTTAGCACCTAATTAACTTTTTTTTACACACTTTCACTTTTCCACCCCACTTGCTGTTGTAGTTTATGTGTTAAATATCTAAGTCTTATAGTCACTTTTAAACAGCTCCAAAATTTAACAAAATCTTAAAGTTCTGAAAATCCACTTTAGATATTCCTCCTCAGTATCCAATCACTTTCACTTTGAGAAAAAAACGAAAAAAAAAACCACCAGCCAGACACTTTCAATTCTTGTTACAAAGAATCACTCAGGCGCCATCTTTCCCTTCCTTTTTAAAACGATCGTTGAAACAGGAAAAAAGTTGAAATTCCAGAGTTAAAGTCTTATACTTGCTGTTTATATTGCTCCCGCATCCACTCTGCCTGCATCAATTACTCCAGAAAACAAACAAATCCAGCAGGAGTGGATTCAGCGTCTTGTTCTGCTTAAAAGCAGAAAAGTCCTCCGATCCGGAGTGTTTCCAGGCTTCGGGGGAGCTCTCACCCTTCAAGCCCCAGAATAAACATTCTGGGGCTCTAGGGGAGCTCTACCCCTACCCAGAGACTCCCCTTCCCCTCTTCGCCTGAGGAGAAGGGTTTTTAAGCTGCGGAACAACTGATCGTCGGCTGCTCCGCGGCTTTAACAAAATCAGAAGGCTGGCGGTCGATCCCGACCATCCACGCCGCTGAAGCACCACCCGGAAGTCCAGAAAATGTTATTCTTGTGGGGCTAAAAGGCATATTGCTAAATTCTGTAAAAAGGGTAAGAAACAGAATACTGCCAGCAATAGGAGAGCAGGAAAAGATGTTAGTTTAGCCATATCTAGGTCACCAACAACTGTAAACTATGATTTGTGGGTGGTTGATAGTGGGGCCTCTCATTGTATAACCAGGACCAAGGAACGGTTTGTCAATATGATTAATAGCAAACAGTATGTGTCATTGGCCAACAGATGGAAAATGAAAGCATCTGGAGAAGGTACTGCATACTGTTCATGTATCAACGAGCATGTACCAATGTTATATGTGCCTAAACTAAGGTTTAACTTGCTATCTGTTCAAGTATTGTTAAAGGCTGGGTTCGTAGTAACATTTAGGGGAGAAACATGTTTTATAGAAAAAGACGGTACTAGTGTTACCGCTAGATTGGAGAACGATTTATTTGTTCTTACTGACAAGCCAGTAATTATGGCTAATACAAATTCTGTCTATGATAACAAAAAGCCACATGATGAATGTATTCATCTGCTTCATAGGCATTTAGGACATGTGAATTTCAAGATGTTAAGGAAAACAGTTGAATTGTCTGAAGGGATAAAATTGAAACCTTGTTCAAAATATCTGAATTGTAACACGTGTAGCCAAGAGAAAAGCAAGGTAACCCCTGCAAACAGAACCAATGGTTTCAAAACCACTGAGCCTTTAGAGGTAGTGTTTGCGGACATAATTGGCCCTATGAAACCAAGTTTTGGTGGAGCCTGCTATATATTAAGTATGATGGATCATTTCTCCCGATATGGTTTCTGTTATCTAATGAAAACCAAGGTAGAAACATTCCAGCATTTTGCAAACTGGCTGAAGTTTGCTGAAAGGAAACAGAAACGCAAAGTTCTTTGCCTAGTGACCGATAATGGTACTGAATTTACCAATAAGCGCTTTGTAACTATGTTACAGGAAGCTGGCACTGAACATAAGCGCTCAGACCCTTACAGAACACAACATAACGCTTTTATTGAACGACGAGGGCAAACGCTGCAGGCTTTGGCTAGAACAATGATATCCGATTCTGGTTTATCTGAAAAACTTTGGGGTGAGGCAATAATGTGTGCTAACCATGTTTTAAACATTGTGGTTAATTCAACAACTGGTGAATTACCATTTACACGCTGGCATGGTAGGAAACCTGAATTAAGTTACTTACACACATTTGGAGCCCCAGCATGGGTTCATATTCCGTCACAACTGAGGTGAAAGGGACAATATAGAGCAAGGAAATTGTTTTTTGTTGGCTATGAGTCCAACCATAGATCGTTTAGATTTTGGGAGCCTGGTACCACTAGTGTGTACTGCAGTGCTAACGCCAAGTTCTTAGAACACGTTGGTTGGAATAAACTTGAAGAGGAATCAAATAAAATTACTGAAAGTGTTGGTGTTGATCCTCTAGTCTTTAGTGATGCCCCTGATACTGAAAACAAGAGTGTGGATAAACCTTCTGTTACTGTAAAAGAGGAGGAATCGATAGGGGAGGTAGAAGAGGTAGAAGAAGAGAGTCCAACACCAAGTCCTGTATTGCCTAGATGTTCGACTCGTGATAGGCGTCCACCTGATAGGTATGAGGCTAGTATTGTGTGTCAGGTGAATATAGAGTCTTCTAGTTTCGACGAAATCAAACTGTATCCTGCAAAGGATCAAAATGCATGGAAGGCAGCAATTGATAGAGAATTTAAATCGTTACATGATTTGGATGTTTATAAGAATTGTAGACTTCCACCAGGTGAGCGTGCAATTGGTTGCAAGTGGGTCTATAAACTTAAAACTAGTGTAGATGGGACTGTTACCCATAAAGCACGTTTAGTTGCTCTAGGATTCGCTCAGTCAGACAAGGACTATGATGAAGTGTTTGCACCTAGTCTGAGGGCTACTACATTGAGAGCAGCATTAGTTTGGGCAGCCAAGAATCAGTACATGATTAACCATATAGATGTTGAAACAGCATATCTGCATGCACCTTTACAACACACTATCTATAAGAAAAAACCATTAGGTCTAGAAACAGATGGACAAACTGATTGTTGGAAACTGAAGAAGAGTCTTTATGGCTTGAAACAATCAGGATATGAATGGAACAAATGTATTGTAAACGAGTTAGTTGCAATAGGCTTTGTTGCCAGTATAGCAGATCCATGTTTATTCAAAAAAAAAAGATGGTTTAGTTTCTTTGTTGTTGCTATTCACCGACGATATAGCAATCATCACTAAAACTGAACAAGAAGCACTTAACATTGTCTCCCGACTGCAGAAGAAATTCAAGATTAGACATTTAGGTGAAATTAACCATTATTTAGGTCTAGACATCGTTAAATCCAATAAAGGTTACGCGATATCGCAAGCTGGAAAGATTAGCCAATTGCTTAAACAATATACATCCTGCAAAGACTCCAATGGCACAGGATTTTAAAAATGAAAACATAGAAAGTCCTGCATTTGATAAAGTGGTTTATCAGTCTTTGATTGGTAGTCTGTCGTATTTGAGTAATTGGTCAAGGCCAGATATTTCATATAGTGTTAACCAGTTAGCTGGATGTAATGCTGAGCCTACTATGAGGCACTGGCAGGCAGCGAAGCAGGTGTTAAGATATCTGAAACAAACAATACATTATTCATTGTATTTAGAACCTGATCGTGATCTGGTCTTAACTGCTTATGCGGATGTGAGTTTTGCTACTGAGGTAACTACTCGGAGATCTACATCAGGAATAGTGGTAATGTTAGGAAATACATTAATAGGATGGAAGTCCATTAGGCAGAAACATATTAGTCTGTCCACAATGGAAGCCGAATTTTCTAGTTTGTCATTGTTGTGTACTGAACTGGTGTGGTATAAACAATTATTACTTGATATGGGAATAAACGTAGATAACCCATGTATTGTCTTTGAGGATAATCAATCTGCAATCAAAATGGCAACGAATATAGCCATCAGAACACGGTCTAAGCATACTGACCTGAGATATCTAAATGTTAGACAATGTATAAAAGATAAATTAATTCAATTGAAATACTGTGCAACTGATGATAATATTGCAGATCATTTTACTAAAGCTCAGGGTGCGGTTAAGCACAAAGCTTGTTGTGAGTGCTATGGATTAAGAATGTAAAGGCTCAATATATTGTCCTACCCAAAGGGGAGAATGTTAGGACTATGTCTATTGCCTAACTGGGTGGGTTGGCAATATATAAACCAAGACTGTATGGTTGCAGTTAAAGCTGTAATGTATACCTTTAATAGTAAATGCACTGCGCTATACTTTCTGCTGATTGGTCAGCAATGTCCCTAATGCCCATAAGAGGGAGCTAGAGACACGGCTTCTCTCTGTTACAATTCATGTCTCTCTGCTATTGATTACTGTTTGTCGTGGTTTGTGGTTTGTGGTTTGCTTTGCTACTGTATGCAGAACCTGAAGAATTGTGATTAATGTGTTTTGACTTACTGCCTGGTAAGACGACTCCGTAGTGGATAATCCTTGGACTGTTGCTATCGGCTATACTTTAAGTATCTGTGTATGACCTGGACTGTTTCTTGGACTGTGCTATTACTTTATCCTACAAGTAAACTCTTTACACAACTCAGTGTATCTGTGTGGTTGCTGTACACAATTCATTACTCTCACAATCCTGTTTTTCCGTGCAAACTCTTGTGTTTTTTTAAGAGTAGCTCTGCACATCCTTTTCACAGAGGGAGGAGTCAATGGAGTTAGGTGCTGCCAGACCTCGCCTATCGGTGGCAGAAATGAACAGGCAATGTTCAGGGGGGTGTTGTGTTTTTACTGTGGGGAACCTGGGCATTTGGCCGCCTTCTGCCCCAAGAACCAACGAAGGGCATCAGTGACCAAGTCTGCCCCAAGAAAGCCACCTACTCCTGTCGGGAAATGCCCCGAGCCCGATCTAAAAGGTGTGTTAGGTCGGGCGTCCCACAACACCGAGTGAAGTCCTTCCAATGCTGCCTGTGGACCTTCATGGCATCTGATATTGGAGGCATGTCTGATCCTCCCCAGAATGCCGAAGGGGACTCCAGTCCATGCCTTAATTGACTCTGAGGCCACCACAAATTTTATGGACTCAGCATTTGTGGCCAAATGTGCTGTTCCCCAGTGCCCGGTGGAACCGCCCATGTTAGTGGAGACTATCGATGGTTGAGTGCTTCTGTCTGGGCCAATTAAGGCCGCCACGCAACCATTATGTATGGCCATCAGTTCACATGAGGAGGCCATCCAGTTCTATATCACCTCAGATCTGAATTTCCCCATGGTCTTGGGACTGGCATGGCTCCGGATGCATGACCCACAGATATATTGGTCACAGAACTTGGTCACCTTCCCAAGCTTACAGTGCGTGGACCACACCCACCATATCTGTGCCGGCCAGGTGGAGGGTCCCCCAGGGGTTTCCTTGCCCTCCGAACTAACAAATTATGCCGATGTGTTCAGCGAGACTGCGGCAGATCAATTGCTCCCGCACAGGCTCTATGACTGCCCCATTGATTTAGTCCCCAACACGCCTCTCCCAGTTGTCAATCCCTGTGGGTTTGCCACTTCAGGGAAGGGAAAAGGAGGGGAATTCCCCTTTGCCTGGGAATCCCTCTGCCTGACCTCCAAGCAGCTGAGGCTCCCAGCTGCATGCTGACTGCTCTCTCTCTGGCCACCAACCAGCTGAGGCTCCTGGGTGCATGCTGGACTGCTGGAGACGATGCTGGAGTGGGGAGGCAGAGGCCAGCTATGATGGTTTTAGGGACGGACACCAGATGCTGGCTGGTTGGATGGGGGGGTGGAGCTGACCAAACCCATTTGGTTTGAGCAGGTGGATGGTTCCCTCCTGGGAGGGGCACCAGCTACCCTTATAACAGAGCCAGTATGGCTAGAGATGGGGGCCCATTGGGAAGTCCTCCAATTCATCATGGTCCCCTCCATGACTGAGGCAGTTTTGGGACTAGCATGGCTAGACAAGTGGGGTCCCATGATTTGGTGGAAAGGGGGCTACTGTAAGCTACGGATTGGTGTTGGCCCCTGACCACCTGCCCAGGAACAAGCAAACAAGGACAGAGAGAGAGCCAGGGAGGCACTCGTAGAACAGGAGAGCCCGAGGGGGAAGGTCCCCTTCCCGAAGGTGTACGCCGACCTTGCTGAGGTGTTCAGCGAGCGTGAATGTGATGCACTACCTCCTCACCGGCCAACTGATTGTGCCATCAACATCCTGCCGGGGGCCAAACTGCCGAAGCCCCGGATGTATGCCATGACACTAAAGGAGATGAAGGAACTGAGACAATATATTGATAAGAACTTGGCACGGGGTTTCATCCAGCCGGCAAGATCACGGATTGCAGCTCCAGTGCTCTTCAAAGAGAAGAAGGATGGATCCCTATGCCTATGTGTAGACTTTCGCGTCATCAATGGGGTTTGCATCGAGAACATGTATCCTCTACCTTTGATGAAGGACCTATTGACCCATCTGGCCAAGGGGAAGGTGTTTACAAAACTCGACCTTAGGGAAGCATATTACAGGGTCAGGATCAAAAAAGGAGATGAGTGGAAGACAGCGTTCAACTGTCCATTAGGCAGCTACCAGTTTTGAGTCATGCCATTCGGTTTGCAGAAAGCCCCTGCGGTGTTCATGCAACTCATTAACAAGATTTTGCATGAACACCTGTACCATGGGGTGCTTGTGTATTTGGACGACATCCTGATCTACTCCTCCAACATGGCAGACCACGTCTGACTAGTACAACAGGTGTTGGAAAAACTGCTGAGGGCCCAACTATATGTGAAGCTGTCCAAGTGTGAGTTCCACCAAACCCGGATGGATTACCTAGGGTACCGAATATTGGGGAAGGGGATGGAGGTGGACCCAGGTAAAGTCAGGGCTGTGCTGGAGTGGCAGGCCCCAAGAACCCACCATCAGCTGCAAAGATTCTTGGGGTTTGCCAATTTTTACTGGCTGTTCATCCCCTCCTTTGCTGCCGTCACCTTACCCCTAACAGACCTGCTCTGTACCCGACAAACAGCAGCCAACCTGTTAAGGAATTTTGTTGTGCAGAGGTCTCCTTGTTGCACAGACAAGGAAGGGTACTGAGAGCAGTAAGAGTTACACAGTAAACACAAGAGTACACTGAGTTGTAAAAGCAAAAAGGAGTTTACTTTTGAGGTGGTGTAAGAACAAAAATGCACAGTCAAAAATAAACAGTGTAGGTCATACACAATAGCAACGGTCCAAGGAGTAATCCAAAATACAAAGTCTTCTTACCGGTCCAGAGGTCAATACACAGATCAGGTAACAGAGCAAAAACAGTAATAGTAGAGAGCAGTGAATTCAGAGAGAGAAAGAAGCTACGTTACTAGCTCCCTCTTATGGCCATGAGAACACTTACACACCCATTGGCCAATTAACATCTTAAAGACATAACATCATGGTTAATATATTTTCAACCCAACATTGTAGGCTAACATCATATGCCTAACACAAGCCATGCCCCAGTCAACCTCTGGCATGGTTGTTGGCCTGCCAAAAGGCCTTTGAGGACGTGAAGGCCCTCTTTGCTAAGGAGCTGATTCTACTGCATCCGAATCCCAACTTGCCATTCATTGTCCAAGCCGACGCCAGCGACGTCACGGTGGGAGCAGTGTTACTCCAGAGGAACAGCCAAGCGACGTTACAGCCCTGTGCCTACACCTCCCATAAGCTAACAGATACAGAACGAGCATGGGCAATATGGGAGAAGGAGGCGTTCGCCGTACGGTGGGCATTGGCGACGTGGTGACATTTCCTGGAGGGCGCAAAGGAACCGTTTGAGGTGTGGACGGATCATAAAAATCTGGAGGCTTTGCAGACACCACGGCGCCTGTCCCCAAAACACATACGGTGGGCACAATACTTTCAGCGCTTCCGCTTTCAGTTACTGTATGTATCGGGGGGGAAACCTTTTGGCAGACGCACTGTCAAGCATGCCCCAATATAAGAGCAAGCGGGAGGAGGTAGTACAAGCCATTATGCCTCCCTTCAGGCAAGTGGTGGCATAAGTGGTTGCATGCCATCCAGCCAGCAACCTGGTCCAGGAACTGCAGAAGGCCACGCAGGATGATCCCTGGCTGCAGGACCACCAAGCCCTGCTAACAAAAAGGGATGGACTGGCATGGAAGGGCGATATGTTATATGTCCCACAGGTGGTGAGGATAAGGGCATTGCAAAGATGCCATGATGTAAAGCAGGCAGGACACTTCGGATTCCTCAAGACCCTGCACCTGGTGGCCCCAGATGAAGACGGATATTGAAGCCTACGTACGGGGCTGCCCTGTATGTGCCACTGCAAAGCCTCATACAGGGAGGCCACCAGGGCTGCTGCAGAAAGTGACGGAACCAACCCGACCATGGGAGGAGATAGTGATGGACTTTGTCATGGAACTGCCTGAGAGCCGTAGTTACATGGTGATCTGGACGGTAGTCGACCTTTTCTCCAAGCAGGCCCATTTTGTACCATGTAAGGGGTTACCATCTGCACCAAAACTCGCTAAGATGTTCATTGCGTAGGTATACCGCCTGCACGGGGTGCCCTGGTGGATAATCTAGGATCGGGGGGTACAATTTACAGCCCACTTCTGGCATGAGTTCATCCGTTCCATCGGGTCATCTCAGGGACTCAGCTCGGCATACCACCCTAGTACTAACAGGGCAGCAGAACAGGCCAAAGCGATGGTGGAGCAATAGCTATGGTGCTACGTCTCCTAGCAGCAGAACGACTGGGCTGACATGTTACCATTCGCAGAGGTGGCATACAATAATGCAGTGCATAGCAGTACCGGTTTTACCCCATTCCGGGTGGTACGTGATCTGGACTTTGTCCCAATCCCTGAGCGTTTGCAGTGGGACCCCTCCCCCTGTCAACCCCAGGACTGGATAGCCCACATTAAGGGGGTTTGGGGGGACGTGAAGAGGGCCTTAGTATGAGTGGAGGAGGCCGCAAAGGTGCAGGCAGACAAGAAAAGTACGCCCCCAAAATCTTTTTGGGTGGGGGACATGATATATTTATCAACCAAGTACCTCCGCTTGAGGGTGCCATGCAAAAAGCTGGGACCGAAACACCTAGCACCATTCCGGATCACACAGATCATCAAGCATCCTGACCCGCAACGGCCATTTGTCATGGAGGCAGATGCCTCCGACATTGCCATTGGGGCAGTCTTACTCCAGGCGATGACGCCAGGCGGTGCCCTCTTCCCTTGCACGTACTACTCGCGGAAACTGAATCTGACAGAGCGCAACTATACTATCTGGGAGAAGGAGCTACTGGCCATCAAAGTGACGTTTGAGGCCTGGAGGCATCATCTGGAAGGGGTGCGGCATCAAATCGAGGTCCAGACAGACCATAAGAATTTGGAAAGCCTGCAGACCACTCAGAAATTGAACCAATGCCAGATTCAGTGGTCTCTTTTCTTTCCGAGGTTCAATTTTCGTGTAACGTATATATACCCAGTGGTCGCAACCAAAGAGCAGATGCTCTGTCCAGGAAGCCCGAATATTCCTGAATGGAAGACAAGCTTCTGCCCAGGACAGTGCTCCCCATCAATTCTTTTGCTACGGTGCGGGAGCCGATAGATGTGCGGGCTCGGATTCAGAAGGCCCAGTAGCAGGATGAGTGGGTGGCTCAGCGTAAGGAGGTGGAGCCAG
This sequence comes from Vipera ursinii, assembly GCF_947247035.1. Classification (NCBI taxonomy): domain Eukaryota; kingdom Metazoa; phylum Chordata; class Lepidosauria; order Squamata; family Viperidae; genus Vipera; species Vipera ursinii. The sequence continues at coordinate 9,738,894 of NC_139522.1, forward strand.
ATTCCCCATGGATGGTCATGGATGCACTCTTACACTATCGTGACTGGCTCTATGTTCCAGGAGGGCCACTCAGGGGACTCATCCTCAGCCAGTGTCACGATAATCCGGCAGCGGAGCATTTTGGCCTGTTCAAAACCCTGAACATCATCTCCCATACCTTCTGGTGGCCCCGAGTTCGACACGACATCCAGGCCTACATCACATCATGTATCCCATGTAGGCAGGCCAAGTCAGTGACGGGGGCCCTGCCCAGATTACTGCAGCCCTTCCTGACACCCAATCAACCCTGGGGGGTTGTTTCCATGGACTTTCTGATGGACTTACCCCCATCTTCTGGATTCACGATGGTGTTCGTGGTGGTGGACATGCTGACCAAGATGGCGCATTTCATCCCATGCCGTGGCTTTCTGTCAGCCCACGCCACCTGTTGTATGTTCATCCAGCAGGTGTTTCAGGTGCACAGCCTCCCTGATAGGGTCATGTCCGATAGAGGGGCCCAATTTACAGCCCATTTCTGGCAGGGGTTGATGCAGGCGTTGGATGTCAAGATCTGCCTCTTGTCTGTGCATCATCCCCAAACTGATGGAGGGACTTAGAAGGTCATCGGAATCCTTGAGCAATATTTGCACTGCTATGTAAATCAGCAGCAAAACAATTGGGTGGACTGGACTTCCGGTGGCGACGCGACGCTGAAGACAGCCATCTCCGGGCTGTCCGCTCCGCAGCTTTGTTGAATTACTGAAAACAGCGCTGATCAGCTGTTTTGGTGATTCGGAAGCCCCCTCCCCGGGAGAAGAGGAGGGGGTGAGGCCCCAGGTAGGGGTTGAGCTCTCCGGGGCCGCCTGAGCTTTAAGTTTGGGCGGCTGAAGGATCGAGCCCCCCCGAAGCCTGGGTTTGCTCCGGGCTGCGCAGCGTCTCTGCTCCGTGATTTTTGGAGCAGAGCCAAGCGTTAGCAACCACCCCTGCCAGAAGGAAAGACTCTTGAGTATGAAGATGCAGGCAGAGCGGTACAGGAGGTCAAGGTGAAGTGGACTTTTATCTTTACTCTCTAGCTCAATGGATTTTATGGCTTTAAAGTGAAAGTGCGCAGCAAGTGAAAGTGGGGGAAGATGGCGACCAAAGCCTCCAAAGTTCTCCGGAGTGCGGGGGCTTCCCCGGTGCAACAGACTTCGTTGCAAGCTTTGCTTCCTCCTGCACCTGCTCCGGCATTGACGCTTAAGGATTTACAGGATGCCTTCGAAAAGCATTCACAATTAATGTCAGATATGATGGAAAAGCTGGAGGAGAAACTGGAGGAGAAGCTGGAATAGAAGTTTAGAGCAACGAGGGCAGACATCTTGCCTACAATTGAAGGTGTGGCTGTATGTGTGCAACGCTTGGATGAAAAAGTGGAGGATCTTAGTCAAAAGAATTCTATTTTAGAAGCAAAAGTATTAGAGAATGAAAATATAAGGGATAAAATGGATGGAGACTTGACCCTCGTCCAGTACCATCAGATGGAGTTTGCTATCAGAATCAGGGGCTTAAAAGAGAATCCTAAAGAAGATTTAAAGCAGTTGGTCTCCGAGGCTTTGGAAGTGGTACTGGGTCAGTCAGCAGCTGAAATTGAGGGAAGTATAGATAAAATCTTTCGTGTGAACTCATGGATTGCAAGGCAGAGGAAGTTACCTAGAGATGTGGTGGTTTACTTTACAAAGAGAGCAATTAGGGATGAAGTTATTCAAGTTGCTTATGATACAAAGTTTGTGGTTGCTGAGCAAGAAGTTTTGGTCTTAAAAGAGATTCCTCCAAAGATTTTAAGGAGAAGGAAAGATTTTGCCTTTTTAGCACAGGAACTTAAGAAATGCGACATCAAGTTTAGATGGGAGATTCCAGTGGGCATGGTGGTGATGCACGAAGGTAAAAGACATTGTCTGGTTACAGTGACTCAGGCACGTGATTTTTACAGTAAAGTTTTAAAAGCAACCCCTCTACCACTTTTGGAATCTGTAAAGGGAAATGGCGAGGAAAAGCCTCAAGATGCTGAAGGAATACAGATAGAGGAGAATGGTGCTGGAGGGGATCAAATTACAGTTTCATCGGCAGCTGTTGGAGAGCAGAGGATAACGCGTGCCGCCTTAAGACGAGTGAGACAAGAGCAAGAGCAAGATCAGCAGAAAGTTATGGAACCTCCAAAGCGTACTTACAGTGAAGCTGTGGGAGGGGCGCGGCCTAAGGAAGTTAAAGGGGTCCTGGCAGACGTGCTCCAGAAGCTTCGGGATGCCAAGAATGGCGACTAAGTTCTTAACCTGGAATGTTAATGGATTAAATTCACCACAGAAGAGAAAGAAAGTTTTTCAATATTTAAAACAATTTAAGACTGATGTTATCTGTTTGCAAGAAACACATATTAGGGTTATGGACCAAAAGTATTTGTTGAACTCAAGGCTGGGCACGCAATTTATTGCTTCTGCAATGAATAAGAAAAATGGAGTGGTTATCTATGTCAAGAGTACTCTGACAGCGGAACTAATTGAAGTAGATAAACAAGGAAGATATGTTATGATAGATTTGCTGTTAGAAGGCAAAAAAACGCTTTTAGTTGGACTGTATGCTCCTAATCAACAACAAACTGATTTTTTTAGTTTACTACATACAAAGATTACCCAGTTGGATTATAAATCTTTTATTTTTATGGGAGATTGGAATGGTGTCCTGGATGTACAGCTGGATAAATCTGGTTTTTTTAAGCGTGCCCCGAGTCATGCTAGATTGCCTAAATCTTTTTTTGAAATGAAGGATGATCTGGAATTGCGAGACATTTGGCGAGATACACACTTACATGAAAAGGATTATACTTTTTTTTCTGATAGACATCAATCTTTTTCTAGGATTGATTTTATATTACTGACTAATGATTTTTTTTCTAGGACTAAGAAGATAAAGATTTGTGCAAGAACTATATCTGACCATAGTCCAGTCTGGTTAGAGATCAACAAGGACAATAGAGATAGGCGCTCCTGGCGCGTCAATGAGAATTTGTTTAGAAATCAGAGAAATGTGGAAGAATGTAAAAAGCAGATGAAGGATTTTTTTGAAATTAATATGAACAAGGATACCTCTATGGACATGGTTTGGGATGCTAGCAAAGCCTATATGAGAGGGGTGTTAATATATATGAATAATAAATACAGACGTAATTTGGAAGTTAGAAGGAAAGAACTGGAGAATGAAATTAGGGAAAAAGAAAAGGCCCTAATTTTGAATCCATCGGATGCGAAGATTAAGGAGGTTATTAACTTGCTAAGAGGACAATTTGATAAGTTGATGGCTGATCAGGTGGCAACTAACCTACGGTTTGCTAGGCATAATACTTTTTGCAATGCCAATGAACCAGGTAGGTGGTTAGCCTACAGGTTAAGGAAAAAACAAAGGGCTTCTAATATAGATAAAATTGAATACAAAGGAAAGGTTGTGTTTCAACAGGATCTTATCAAGGAAGCCTTTGTGGATTTTTATTCCAAATTATATGTTAAGGAGAAGATTAATGAAACAGATATTGATGTATATTTGAAGAATGCTAGCATCCCGGTTCTCACACAAGAACAAAAGGAAGAGATTAATCAATTGATAACAGAAGAAGAAATTCTTTTAGCAATTAAGCAATTGAAGGTGGACAAAGCGCCAGGCACGGATGGACTGACTGCGGTCTATTACAAAAATTTACAACTGGAGCTGATAAAGCCATTAAGGGAATTGTTTCAGACAATTCAGAGGGGGGGAAGGGTGCCTCCGTCTTGGAGAACTGCTTTTATTTCTTTGATTCCGAAGGAAGATCAGGATGTTACTCAAGTAAGAAACTACAGACCAATATCACTTTTAAATACAGACTACAAGATATTTGCTAAGGTGTTAGCTAACAGATTGATGAGGGTTTTGCAACAGATGATTCATGGGGATCAAACTGGGTTTATTAGTGGTAGACAAATGAAAAATAATGTGAGGCATATAGTTGATGTGGTGGAGTTTTTGGAAAGGAACAACCAGATCCCTGCGGCGCTAATTTTTTTAGATGCTGAAAAAGCTTTTGATCAATTGGATTGGCAATTTCTGATGAAAGTTTTAGATAAAATGAATTTTGGGGATAAATTTTTACAACCAATTAGGGCATTATATCAAAAACAAACTGCCCGAATAATAGTTAATAATAGCCTGACTGAAGTATGCAATATTGAGAAGGGCACAAGACAAGGGTGTCCGTTATCACCTTTATTATTTGTTTTAACATTGGAGATATTATTGATAAAAATACGGAACTCGGAAAAAATTAAGGGTATTCAAATTGGAGATCAGGATTATAGATTGAGGGCGTTTGCAGACGATCTGGTTGTTACGGTGACCCAGCCAGAAAACTCTGTTGTGGACCTGATGGAGATAATAATGCAATATGGGAAGGTTTCTGGATTTAAGGTTAATGTACAAAAAACAAAAATTTTAGCTAAAAACATGACAGCATCGCAAAAGGCCCTTTTAGAAGGATTAACTGGATTTGAGATTGTTAAAAGGGTTAAATATTTGGGGTGTATTTGTCACCCTCCAATGCAAAGTTATATAAAAATAATTATGAAAAGTTATGGGGAAAAATTCAAAAAGAATTGGAGAGCTGGGAAAAACTGCAATTGTCTTTGCTGGGAAGAATTGCAGCAGTGAAAATGAATGTCCAGCCTAAATTTTTATTTTTATTCCAAATGATACCAGTCCTTAAAAAAGACTCTAATTTGGAAGAATGGCAACGGGGTATCAATAAATTTGTGTGGGCAGGGAAAAGGCCACGAGTTAAACTTAAGATTATGCAGGATACTCATGAAAGAGGTGGTCTTAAAATGCCTAATCTTAAATTATATTATGAAGCTGCTGCGTTGTCAGGAATAAGTGACTGGATTAATTTGACACAAGGGAGATTATTAAATCTTGAGGGGCCACGACTTGTTATTTGGCTGGCATTCATATTTGTTGTATAATAAGAAGGTAGATAATGTGTTTAAAGTGCATATTTTAAGACAGGCATTGTTGAGAGTCTGGAAGAAGTATAGACATAAGTTAGACTACAAGATGCCGTTGTGGGCAATCCCGAAACATGCAATAGAAAACATAAATGTTGGCTTCAAACATGATATGACTACGTATAAGGAGATCTTAAGCTTGGAAAGGAACGTCTGGTGTTTGAAGCCGTACAATCTCTTGCGAGATGAGAAGATCGTTCAAACTTGGTTTCAATATACTCAATTACGTGCCAGGTGGAAAGAAGATCAGAAAATTGGTTTCTCAATGACTGATGAAAATTTGATAAAGCAAATTAGAAACCAGGGTCCAGCACATATCAAACGGATTTATCTTGCATTGATAGATATTGACTCAGAAACAGAACTTGTTAAAGACTGTATGATAAAATGGGCTCAGAATATTCAAGAAGTTATTACAATGGACACGTGGGAAAAGATCTGGGTGAGGAACGTAACATTTACGCAAGCCCAAAATCTAAGAGAGAACTTTTATAAAATGTTTTATAGATGGCATTTAGATCCTAAAAAGCTTGCAAGTATGTATCCGAACTATCAACCTAAATGTTGGAGATGTGGTGGCGAAGATGCAACATATTTTCATATATGGTGGACCTGCAAAAAGGTTAAGGTTTTTTGGATAAAAATTTGGTGGAATATGCAGAAGATCTTCAAGCAAAGGATAAAGTTTTGTCCGCAATTGTTTTTATTGGGTATAATTACAGATGCTACTGTTGTGGACATTAAATTGATGTTGAATTTAATTGCAGCAGCAAGACTCTTAATAGGTCAATATTGGAAGAAGGAGGAACTGCCGACTATAGAGGAATGGACTCTTAAAGTTTCGGACCTGGCGGAAATGGCAAAGATTTCGGCTCATTTGAAGGATCATTCGCAAGAACGTTATATTATGGAGTGGAAAAAGTGGATTGATTATATCCAGAATAAATATGGGACTAAAAAGTTTCATTTAGCATTTGAATAAGTTTTCTTTTCTTTTCTTTTTTTTCTCTCTCTTCTCTTTTTTATGTAATATCAGTATTGCTTGTAGTCATTTTATATGAGCTAGAGTGCGATAGACTTAATAGTTTATTGTTGTTAGCACATGGATGTTTATAATTGTTCTTTGTTTTTATACCTTGTACTTAGCTCTGGGAAGTCGGGGGGGGAGGGGGGAATGGGGGGGAGGGATAGGGAGGGTTAGGGAGGGGTGGGTGGAGGGAGGGGGGATTGTTAAAGATAAAATGTACTGTAAAACTTTTCAATAAAAAAAACAAAAAAAACAATTGGGTGGACTATCTGGCGATAGCTGAGTTCTCATTCAACAACTCGCAGCACAAAATATTTGCTGATCGGTCGAGGTCGGATACGCCTCCACTATCGGTGGGAGATCAGGTCTGGCTGTCCACCAGGAATCTACCGTCAACCTGGCCAGTCAAGAAGTTAGATCACCAATATTTAGGACTGTTCCCAATCAAGGCTGTCATCAATCCGGTCACCTATCGCTTAACTCTGCTGTTGGTCCCTGAGCAACCGGCATGTCCACTCTGCTGAGCAGAACCTCCCCCACTGGAACATCGTAATGGAGACAGCACCCCTGAGTACAAGGTTGCCAGCATTCGAGACTCCCGTTGGCTGAAAGGTCCCTTTCAGTACCTGATTGAGTGGAAAGGCTATGGACCAAAGGACTTCACCTGGGAGGATGTGTCCACCGTTCATGCTCCTGCCTTGGTGTCCGCCTTCCATGAACAATTCCCATCCCAACCCCATCCGGATCAGCAGACCCGGGGGAAGGGCCCTGCAGTGCGGGATAGTGTTGTGATTCTGTGCCAGCCTGTGCTCCCAACAGCTGAGTCTAAGGGAATCTTTGGAGGAGGAGGAGGAGGAGGGGTTTGGAGAGCCTTTGGAGTCAGAGGGAGGCTCTGAGGCAATACAGGACTCATAGTCAGAGGAAGAGCCAGGCCCCTCCAATCGTGTTCTGTATGAGGCTCAGCTGTGTGGGGAGGATGACTCGGACTCTGAGGCTTCACAGATGAATGTATTTATAGACGCTCAAAGTAGAAGGCAGCTTAGCAGAGCAGATCAGAGAAAGACTATGCGGCAACTCAGTGAAAGGAGGAGAAGGCATTGAGAAGCCACACCTTGGGGCTGCTAATAAAAGCGGAAGGTGTGGGCAGTGTTGGTTGCTGAAGGCAACCGTTTGTAGAACTCCAAAGGAAATCCTGGTCTGTTTGTGTTCTTGTTTAACTCTTGTTTTTGCTGTTTGAACCATTTATTTTCTAAGGAAAATGTTCTGTTGTTTTTTGGACTTAAGTTATTTGAACTGTATATAAATAAAAGGGTTGGGTTTTTCCAGCCTATTGATTAAAAGAAAAGGGATTTTCCTTGACACACAAACAAGGACGGTCATAGGCTGGAACAGAACATCCACTGAGTTCCTTGGTTTTTGCATAGATGCTGCAGGTATACACCCCGCTGAATCGAACCTCAAAGCTATTCAGTAGGCTCCCAGACGAAAGTTGAAAGGGGAGCTACAGGCATTTTTAGGATTACTCAATTTCTACCAAGCATTCCTTCCAAATAAGGCTGTATTGGCGTAGGCCTTACACAGGCTTTTGGATAAGAAGGCACAATGGCAGTGGACGAGTGTCCACGAGCAAAGTTTTAGAACAGTCAAATCACTGCTGTCATCAAACTCCGTCCTAAAACATTTTAATGAGAAGCTGCCTATCAGCATTGCATGTGATGCCTCTCCTTAGGAGCCGTCTTGAGCCATCTAATGGCCAACGGGAGCCAAGCTCCTATACCTCAGGGCTTTTCAACCAGTGGTACGTGTACCACCAGTGGTACTTTAGCACCTGGCTGGTGGTATGCGAGCTGTAGCTAATTGTAGTGGGGGAGGGAACCACTTAAAGTGGAGCCGCACAGACCTGGAGGAGATTGGCTGGAGCTGCAGAGCTTGGCAGAATCCCCAGGATCTGCCACATGGCGACATGGTAATTGGAGCTTCCGGTGCACCCGGAAGAGAAAAGGAGGAGGAAGGCAGAGAGAAGAGAAGGTATAAAAGGGGCAGACCGAGAAGAGAAGAGGCTTTTCTTACCAAAGCAGTGAGGAGAGACAGAACGAGCAGCCTGTTTTTGAAGGAAAAGCGAGTGATCAGCGTGTTTTGGGGGGAAGGGTGAGGAAGCAAATGGCGTGTTTAGCAAGCACATGTTTTCAGGCAAAGGTTGAGTTAGCAAGTAGCATGTTTAGCAGCACGTTTTTTCAGGTGAAGGTTGAGTTAGCAAGTGAGTATGCTGGACAGGAGCACAAGAGCGCAGCTACAGCTGATCCACACTTCTGCTGAGCCACCCAGAAGCACGGATCAGTTATAGCCCAGCGCTGATCCTGGGGTTTCTGCTAAGTTAGCAAGCAGCATGTTTTCCAGCAAAGCACAAGCAAGTGAGCTGGGCAAGAGTCCAGGATTGGCACACGCAGCTACAGCCAATCAGCTGTAAAACCACATTTCTGGAATTCGGGTTAGTTTGGGTAAATATTAAGGCAGCCACAGTTTATTTTCCAAATCTGGATGAAGGAAGTTTAGAAAGCAGCAAATGGGAGGGCTTCCTTGTTCCCAGATATCAGGCTGAGGAGGGATAGGAAAATCTTTTTTTGTTTGGGAGACAGAGGAGCTCCATTGGATGTTGCTTTTGGTGGCCTTTTGTGGGGAGAAGAGTGGAGATTCTAAGAATTAAAATGGGGAAAATAGGCTGCTAATCTCCTGGGAATGCAAACGAAGATGCTCGGAGTCATCTTTAACTATGGACTGGTCATTTATGTCTTGAAAAATGGACTTGTAGAAACCCTGGAAAGATACCTGGATTCTTCAGAAGGACCCTGTTGCCTTTCCTGTTTTATTAACTATTGCTGAGTTATTGCTAAGGCTCAGAGTTTGCTCATTGGTCCAGAATTTTTTATTTCAATAAAACAGTATGTTTTATTCTTTTTCATTGTTGCCTTAAGATGAATTGGGAATCTCTGCCCAATCATATTTGCTGGGGTATACAGGTGAAACTTGAAAAATTAGAATATTGTGCAAAAGTTCATTTATTTCAGTAATGCAACTTAAAAGGGGAAGCTAATATATGAGATAGACTCATTACATGCAAAGCAAGATAGTTCAAGCCGTGATTTGTCATAATTGTGACGATTATGGTGTAAAGGTCATGAAAACCCCAAATCCACAATCTCAGAAAATTAGAATATTGTGAAAAGGTGCAATATTCTAGGCTCAAAGTGTCCCACTCTAATCAGCTAATTAAGCCATAACACCTGCAAAGGGTTCCTGAGCCTTTAAATGGTCTCTCAGTCTGGTTCAGTAGGAATCACAATCATGGGGAAGACTGCTGACCTGACAGTTGTGCAGAAAACCATCATTGACACCCTCCATAAGGAGGGAAAGCCTCTGTTAGGCATATGGTGTTAGCCTACAATGTTGGGTTGAAAATATATTAACCATAATGCTATGACTTTAAGAAGTTAATTGGCCAATGGGTGTGTAAGTGTTCTCATGGCCATAAGAGGAAGCTAGGAACGTAGCTTCTCTCTCTCTCTGAATTCACTGATCTCTACTATTACTGTTTTTGCTCTGCTGTTGGTTTACTACTGTTGTAACCTGAACTGTGTATTGACCTCTGGACCGGTAAGAAGACTTTGTAGTTTGGATTACTCTGTGGACTGTTGCTATTGTTTATGACCTGGACTGTTTATTTTTGACTGTGCATTTTTGTTCTTACACCACCTCAAAAGTAAACTACTTTTTGTTTTTATAACTCAGTGTATTCCTGTGTGTGACTTTTGCTGCTCTCAGTGCCCTTCCTTGTCTGTGCAAACTCTTTGGTAGCACAAGGAGACCCTGCACAACAAATTCCTTAACACTGGTTATGGGCCCAGGCCTATACTGAGAGTAAGTACACACAGTATTCCTAGCTGAGTTTGTGTTAGCTATTTTGGTGTAAAATGGCACAGGAACTGTTGTCAGGCATCTCCTGCATAACCCGGTTGGATGGGACAAACTATGTTTCCTGGTCCACGAAATGCTGCTTGCTTTTGCGCAAGGAAGGACTATGGACTGTTGTAGATAACCCACCAGATACTACTGCTTGGGATCCAGATGACGAAGAGGATGCAAAAAAGATAGACAACTTTAAACGTAGCAATGAGAAAGCTCTTTGCATTATTGGACTAACACTGAATGACCAGCAGCTTGTCCATATTCGTGGTGAGGAGTCTGCTGCTAGGTGTTGGGATGTTTTGCGAAGGCTTTATGTTCGAGACAGTGTGGGTGCACATATACACCTTACACGTAAGCTGTTTAGGGCTCGTCTGCAGAAGAATGGAGATATGTTGACCCATTTAAATTACATGAAGGCAACTTTTCAAGAGCTTCATGAAAAGGAGCTGATTTTTTCAGAGTTGCATCAGGTCTACATTATTCTGTCATCTTTGGATGAGAGTTATGATGGGTATGTTTCTTCTTTGGAAGTCCTGACCAGAGAGGAACTGACATTGACTAACATTACTGGGAGACTGCTGGAAGAGTCTAGAAAAAGGCGTGACAGAGACCAGCTGAGTGAGACCCAGCTACAAGAGGAGCAGCCATTCACCACTGCTTACAACGTCAAGAAATGTTATTCTTGTGGGGCTAGAGGGCATATAGCCAAATTCTGTAGGAAGGGTAGAAAACAGAATGTGAATAGCAGTGGGAAGGCTAAAAAGGGCATTGGTTTGGCTATTTCTGGTGAACCAACATCCAGAAATAATGAATTGTGGGTTGTTGATAGTGGGGCTTCACAATGCATTACTAAAGAGAAAAAGAGGTTTGTTACTATGAAAAACAGCAACCAACATGTTTCACTGGCAAACGGTTGGAGGATGAAGGCCTCTGGTGAAGGTAATTCCTATTGTCCATGCATTGATGAACAGTTACCTATGTTATATATACTACGTAAAAGAGTTGAGTTAGTAGGAATTAAACTGAAGCCATGTAGTAAGTATTTGAATTGCAATGCCTGTAATCAGGAAAAGAGCAAGGCAACTCCTGCGAACAGGATAAACAGCTTCAAAACAACTGTTCCTTTGGAAGTTGTGTTTGCTGATTTAATTGGACCCATGAAACCAAGTTTAGGAGGGTCATGTTATATTTTAAGTATATTGGACCACTACTCTTGTTATGGATTTTGTTATCTGCTTAAGTCAAAGGCAGACACTTTCCAACAATTTGCAAACTGGCTGAAATTTGTGGAGAGAAAAACAAAGATAAAGGTTCAGTGCATAATTACTGATAATGGTACTGAATTTACAAATAAGAGTTTTGTTGATATGCTAGAATCAGCTGGCATTGAGCATAAACGTTCAGCCCCTTATAGGCCTCAACATAATGCTTTTGTTGAGAGACGTGGGCAAACGTTACAAGCCATGATGAGAACCATGTTACAAGATTCTGGCTTAACAGATAGACTGTGGGGGGAGGCAGCAAAATGTGCAAACCATGTTCTGAATATAGTTGTTAATACTTCTACTGGTAAAATACCATATACTATATGGCATGGTAGAAAACCAAACCTTGATTATCTGCACACGTTTGGCACCCCAGCTTGGGTCCACATTCCTGCACAACTCAGGAGTAAAGGCCAGCATAGGGCTAGGCAATTATACTTCGTAGGTTATGAAGCTAACCATAGATCATATCGTTTCTGGGAACGAGGCACAACTAATGTATATAACAGTGCGTGTGCAAAATTCCTTGAGCACGTTGGTTGGGATAGGTTAGAGCAAGTAACTGTTAATACTGATCCTCTAGTGTTTGAGGACTCCCATGATAATGTAACTAGTAATGATAATACATCTCCTGTAAATATAAAAGATGAAGAGGAGATAGGGGAGATTAAAGATGAATCAGAGGAAGGAGAGGAGTCAGAAACTCAAAGCCCTGTAATTCCTTGGCGTTCAACGCGCATCAGACGTCCACCTGATCGCTATGAAGCTAGTATATGTCAAGTTAGTGTAGAGCCATCTAACTATGATGAGATCAGGATGTATCCTGAAAAGGAACAAGCATCATGGAAAGCTGCAATGAACAGGGAGTTGAAGTCTTTGCAGGATCTTAATGTCTATGAGAAAGCCAAACTGCCACCTGGTGAGCAAGCTATAGGTTGTAAATGGATATATAAGATAAAGAAAGGAGTAGATGGGACTGTTACCCATAAGGCACGTTTGGTTGCACAAGGTTTTGCCCAAACTACTGAGGATTATGACGAGGTGTTTGCACCCAGTCTGAGGGCAACTACTTTAAGTCCATTAGACAAAAGCACATAAGCTTATCTACAATGGAGGCTGAATTTTCATGTCTATCAGTGTTATGTACAGAACTGCTAGTGTACAAACAATTATTGTTAGATATGGGTTTAAATGTAAATGATCCATTCATTGTGTATGAGGACAATCAAGCTGCGATAAAGATGGCAAATAATGCTGCAGTAAGAACAAGATCTAAATATACTGATCTTCGTTATTTAAATGTCAGACAATGTGTCAAAGATAAATTAATACAGCTAGAGTATTGCCCATCTGATGTAAATATTGCAGACTATTTTACGAAGGTACAAAGTGCTGTGAAACACAATACTAATTGTGAAAGAATGTGCATAAGATTGTAAGAGTTATATATTATTCTACCCAAAGGGGAAAATGTTAGGCATATGGTGTTAGCCTACAATGTTGGGTTGAAAATATATTAACCATAATGCTATGACTTTAAGAAGTTAATTGGCCAATGGGTGTGTAAGTGTTCTCATGGCCATAAGAGGAAGCTAGGAACGTAGCTTCTCTCTCTCTCTGAATTCACTGATCTCTACTATTACTGTTTTTGCTCTGCTGTTGGTTTACTACTGTTGTAACCTGAACTGTGTATTGACCTCTGGACCGGTAAGAAGACTTTGTAGTTTGGATTATTCTGTGGACTGTTGCTATTGTTTATGACCTGGACTGTTTATTTTTGACTGTGCATTTTTGTTCTTACACCACCTCAAAAGTAAACTACTTTTTGTTTTTATAACTCAGTGTATTCCTGTGTGTGACTTTTGCTGCTCTCAGTGCCCTTCCTTGTCTGTGCAAACTCTTTGGTAGCACAAGGAGACCCTGCACAACAAATTCCTTAACAGCCTCAAAAGGTAATTGCAAAAGAAGTTGGATGTTCCCCAAGTGCTGTATCAAAGCACATTAATAGAAAGTTATGTGGAAGGGAAAAGTGTGGAAGAAAAAGGTGCACAAGCAGCAGGGATGACCGCAGCCTGAAGAGGATTGTCAGGAAAAGGCCATTCAAAAGTGTTGGGGACTTTCACAAGGAGTGGACTGAGGCTGGAGTCAGTGCATCAAGAGCCACCACACACAGATGGATCCTGGACATGGGCTTCAAATGTCGTATTCCTCTTGTCAAGCCGCTCCTGAACAACAAACCATGTCAGAAGCGTCTTACCTGGGCTAAAGAAAAACAGACCTGGTCTGTTGCTCAGTGGTCCAAAGTCCTCTTTTCTGATGAGAGCAACTTTTGCATCTCATTTGGAAACCAAGGACCCAGAGTCTGGAGGAAGAATGGAGAGGCACACACTGCAAGATGCTTGAAGTCCAGTGTGAAGTTTCCACAGTCTGTGTTGATTTGGGGAGCCATGTCATCTGCTGATGTTGGTCCACTGTGCTTCATTAAGTCCAGGGTCAACGCAGCCATCTACCAGGAGATTTTGGTGCACTTAGCTGAAGCACTTCATGCTTCCTTCCGTAGATGAGCTTTATGGGGATGCTGACTTCATTTTCCAGCAGGACTTGGCACCTGCCCACACTGCCAAAAGCACCAAAACCTGGTTCAATGACCGTGGGATTACTTTTTTTTATTGAAAAGTTTTAAAATACATTTTATCTTTAACAATCCCCATCCCCCTCCCCTACCTATCCCTCCCTACCCCTCCCCCCCCTTTCCCCCCTCCCCCCCGACTTCCCAGAGCTAAGTACAGGGTATAAAAACAAAGAACAATCATAAGCATCCATATGCTACCAACAATAAATTCTTAAATCTATCACTCTCTAGCTCATATAAGATAACAACAAGCAATACTAATATTTCTTATAGAAAAAAAAGAAAATAGAAAGGAAGACTTATTCAAATGCTAAATGAAACTTTTTAGTCCCATATTTGTTCTGGATATATTCAATCCATTTTTTCCACTCCATAGTATAACGTTCTTGCGAATGATCTTTCAAATAAGCCGAAATCTTTGCCATTTCTGCCAGGTCAGAAACCTTTAAAGTCCATTCTTCTATAGTCGGCAGTTCCTCCTTCTTCCAATATTGACCTATTAAAAGTCTTGCTGCTGTAATTAAATTCAACATCAACTTAGTGTCCACAACAGTAGCATCTGCAATTATACCCAAACTTTATCCTTTGCTTGAAGATCTTCTGCATATTCCACCAAATTTTTATCCAAAAAGCCTTAACCTTTTTACAGGTCCACCATATATGAAAATATGTTGCATCTTCGCCACCACACCTCCAGCATTTTGGCTGATAATTCGGATACATACTTGCAAGCTTTTTAGGATCTAAATGCCATCTATAAAACATTTTATAAAAGTTCTCTCTTAGATTTTGAGCTTGTGTAAATTTCACGTTCCTCACCCAGATCTTTTCCCACGTGTCCATTGTAATAACTTCTTGGATATTCTGGGCCCATTTTATCATACAATCTTTAACAAGTTCTGTTTCTGAGTCAATTTCTATCAATGCAAGATATATCCGTTTGATATGTGCTGGACCCTGATTTCTAATTTGCTTTATCAAATTTTCATCAGTCATTGCAAAACCAGTTTTCTGATCTTCTTTCCACCTGGCCCGTAACTGAGTATATTGAAACCAGGTTTGAACAATCTTCTCATCTCGCAAGAGGTTATACGATTTTAAACACCATACACTTCTTTCCAAGCTTAAAATCTCCTTATACGTAGTCACATCATGTTTGAAACCAACATTTATGTTTTCTATTGCGTGTTTTGGAATTGCCCACAATGGCATCTTACAGTCTAACTTATGTCTATACTTCTTCCAAACTCTCAACAATGCCTGTCTTAAAATATGCATAATCTTATGCAGAGTTGACTTGGGAGGCCGGTGTGTGGTGTAGTTGGTTCACATAGTGTGGTGGGATGGAGGGTTTGTTGTCACTGTGTGTTGGGGGGAGAGAGCACAGGGGGAGGCTCAGCTAATCTCAATGTACACATGTTGTACTTTGACAATAAAGGTTTATTATTATTATATGCACTTTAAACACATTATCTACCTTCTTATCATACAACAAATATGCATGCCAGCCAAATAACAAGTCGTGGCCCTCAAGATTTAATAATCTCTCTTGTGTCAAATTAATCCAGTCACTTATTCCTGCTAACGCAGCAGCTTCATAGTATAATTTAAGATTGGGCATTTTAAGACCACCTCTTTCACGAGTATCCTGCATAATCTTAAGTTTAACTCGTGGCCTTTTCCCTGCCCAAACAAATTTATTGATACTTCCGGTGGCGGCGCGGCGCCGAAGATAGCCGTTTCAGGCTGTCCGCTTCACAGCTGAGTTTTTCCACCTAAAACAGCGCCGATCAGCTGTTTAGGTGGATTTGAAGCCCCCTCCTCGGGAGAAGAGGAGGGGGTGAGGCCCCAGATAGGGGTTGAGTTCTCCGGGACTGCCTGAGCTGAAAGCTTGGGCGGCTGAAGGATTGAGCTCCCCCGTAGCCTGGGTTGCTCCCAGCTGCTTAGCGTCTCTGCTCCGGGATTTTTGGAGCAGAGCCAGGCATTTGCGACCACCCCTGCCAGAAGGAAAGACTTTGGAATAAAAGGAGCAGGCAGAGCGGTACAGGAGGTCAAGGTGAAGAGGATTTTTATTCTTACTCTCTAGCTTAATGGACTTTATAAACTTAAAGTGAAAGTGCGTGTCAAGCCCCGCCGGCCTCCCGTCCGCTCGGGCCTCGACATTGCCTCCGTCGAGCCCCGGACTCTCGGATGGAGGGCGTGGCTTCGTCTGCCGCCGCAGCGTGCCGCCGCAGCCCCGCTGAGCAGCTGGCCGGCGCTCAGCTGATCGGCGCGCCCGCTCCCAGACGGCTGGCGGGCGCGAGCTCGCCTCATCAGCGGGGACGGCGCCGGGCGCCCACCGGTCTGGTGCTGACGTTTGCTCCTCGGCGGCTGGACTCTGAACTGCGGATGGCGCCCGGGCAGCAACGGGCTGAACCAAGCGGACAGTTGGACTCGCCCCAGCAGTTGGACTCGCCCCAGCAAACTGTGGAGGGGGGGTGTGGCTGTGCCCGTTTTGCCACCCTCTGTTACTGGACTCGGGGGGAGATTAACAGCTGCAACACCAGCACGGACTGGGGCGCGTGAGGGAGCGGAAGGACAGAACTCACCTGGGAGGGGGTTTGACGGGCTGCAGCAGTGCACACGATGGGTGGTGGCTATGCACGGTGATGGGTGGGGCGTTTATGGGGAGGCGGGCGGATGCCGGTTTGCTTTGAAGGGGTGGGGTTAGGGTGTGGTAACATGATAAAAGAGCATTGAGGCTAGGTGCCTCAACGCTGACTTTACCGCGGTTTGATTTGTGGAAGAAATAAACCTGGTCACCCGTTCCTTTTGGAGTGCTTTTGTTTCCTGGCAGAGGACGTCGTGACAGTGCGCAACAAGTGAAAGTGAGGAAAGATGGCGGCTAAATCTTCCTCTAAAGTTCTTCGGAGTGCGGGAACTTCCCCGGTGCAACAGACATCATTGCAAGCTTTGCTTCCTCCTGCACCTCCTGTGGCATTGACGCTTATTATTATTATTATTATTATTATTATTATTATTATTATTATTATTATTATTATTATTATTATTTATTAAATTTTTATACCGCCCTTCTCCCGAAGGACTCAGGGCGGTGAACAGGGCACATCTTAAAACTACAAAAGTACAAAAATTAAAAAAGAATTAAATTATTGCCCACAATAAAAACAATAAAAAATATATATAAATATTAAAACCCTAAGTGATTCCCCATCAGGCCAGGCCAGCTTGTTCAAATAAATGGGTCTTTAACCCGCGACGGAAGGAGCGGAGATCCGGTGCCATCCGGAGCTCAACCGGCAGCTGGTACCACAAAGCCGGAGCGCCCACAGAGAAGGCCCTCCCCCTGGGGGCCACCAGCCGACATTCTCTGACTGGAGGCACCCTGAGGAGGCCCTCTCTGTGGGAACGCACGGGGCGGAGGGGAGTCGACGCCGGCAGCAGGTGGTCCCCGAGGTATTCCGGACCCATGCCATGTAAGGACTTAAAAACCATCACTAAGACCTTGAACCTCACCCGGAAGACAACTGGTAACCAATGCAGCTCGCGGAGCAAAGGTGTAACATGGGAGTACCGGGAAACTCCCAAGACAACTCTCGTGGCCGCATTCTGTACCAGTTGGAGCCTCCGAGTGGTCTTCAAGGGAAGCCCCATGTAGAGAGCATTGCAATAGTCAAGACGAGAGGTCACGAGCGCATGAGTGACCGTACACAGGGCATCCCGGTCTAGATAGGGCTGCAACTGCCGCACCAGGTGAACCTGTGCGAAAGCCCCCCTGGTCACGGCTACTACATGATCTTCTAAGGTAAGCCGTGCATCAAGGAGGACTCCCAAGTTGCGAGCCCTATCTACGGGGGGTAAAGACTCACCCCCCATAGAAAGTGATGGAATGTTTTGAATGTCCTGGGATGCCGGAATGTACAGCCACTCAGTCTTGTCAGGGTTGAGTTGAAGTCTGTTCCTCCCCATCCAGACCCGAACCGCCTCCAGGCAACGGGACATCACAGCGAGGGCATCACTGGGGTGGTTTGGGGTCGAAATGAAAAGTTGGGTATCATCAGCATATTGATGATACCCAACTCCAAAACCACGAATGATCTCACTCAGCGGTTTCATGTAGATGTTGAACAGGAGAGGTGAGAGAACCGAACCCTGAGGAACTCCACAAACGAGAGACCTAGGGGCCGATCTCTGCCCCCCTGCCAACACCGACTGCGAACGTCCCAGGAGATAGGAGGAGAACCACCGAAGAACTGTGCCTCCCACTCCCAATCCCCTGAGACGCCGCAGCAGGATACCATGGTCGATGGTATCGAAAGCCACCGAGAGGTCTAATAGGACCAGGACAGAGGAATATCCCCTATCCCGGGCCCTCCAGAGATCATTCACCAGAGCAACCAATGCCGTCTCCGTGCTGTACCCGGGCCTGAAAACCGATTGGTACGGGTCCAGATAATCCGCTTCATCCAGGACCAAAGGGAGTTGATGCGCCACCACACTCTCAACAACCTTCGCAAGAAAGCGAAGGTTGGAGACTGGACGAAAGTTGTTCAAGACAGCTGGGTCCAAGGCAGGCTTCTTGAGGAGAGGTCTCACCACCGCCTCCTTCAAGACGGTGGGGAAATTACCCTCACTCAAAGAAGCAGATATCACCGCCTGGAACCAGCCTCGTGTCCTCTCCCTGGCTGCATAAACCAGCCAGGAAGGGCACGGATCCAATAAACATGTGGTGGACCTCAACCTCCCCATAATCCTGTCCACTTCATCAGCGGTCACAGAATCAAACTCCTCCCAGATAACATTGACAAGACCGCCCGTGTCCTGATCGTCAGACTCTGCCCAGCTGGAGTCCAAACCGGTCCGAATCCGAGCGATTTTATCCGACAGATGTTGACCAAACTCCTCGGCACGACCCTGCAAGGGATCCTCCCTCACCTCCTGATTAAGGAGGGAGCAAGTCACCCTAAACAGGGCGGCTGGGCGATTATCTGCGGACGCGATGAGGGCAGAGAAGTAATTGCACCTCGCTGCCCTCATCGCTGCTTAAGGACTTACAAGATGCCTTTGCAAAGCAATCCCAGGTAATGTCAGAAATGCTGGATGATAAGATGGCAAAGTTGGAGGAGAAACTGGAGAAATTGGAGGAGAGGATGGAAGAGAAGTTTAGTGCAATGAGGGTGGACATCTTGTCTACAGTGGAAAGCGTGGCTGAATGTGTGCAATGTTTGGATAAAAAAGTGGAGGATCTTAGTCAAAAGAACACTATATTAGAAGTAAAGGTACTGGAGAATGAAAATTTAAGGGATAAAATGGACGGAGAATTGAGCCTTGTCCAGTATCATCAGATGCAGTATGCTATTAGAATCAGGGGCTTAAAAGAGAATCCTAAAGAAGACCTAAAGCAGCTGATTTCTGAGGCTTTGGAAGCAGTATTGGGCCAGCCAGCATCTGAAATAGAGGGATGCATGGATAAAGTTTTTCGTGTAAATTCATGGATTGCAAGGCAGAGGAAGTTACCTAGAGATGTGGTGGTCTATTTTACAAAGAGAGCAACTAGAGATGAAGTTATTCAAGCTGCGTATGATACTAAAGTTGTGGTTGCTGAGCAAGAAGTTCTGGTTCTAAAAGAAATTCCTCCAAAGATTTTAAGGATAAGGAAGGATTTTGCATTTCTCGTACAGGAACTTAAGCAATGTGATATTAAGTTTAGATGGGAGATTCCAGTCGGATTGGTGGTGATGCACGAAGGTAAAAGATATCGTCTGGTTACTGTGACTCAGGCGCGTGATTTCTACAATAATGTTTTAAAAGCAACCCCTCTATCACTCCTGGAAGCTGCAAAGGGATCTGGAGAGGGAAAACCTCAAGAGGCTGAAGGTGGACAGACAGAGGAGAATGGTGATGGAGGGGATCAAATTATAGCTTCATCGGCTGCTGCTGGAGAGCAGAGGTTGACGCGTGCCACTTTAAAACGAGCAAGACAAGTACAAGAGCAAGACCAGCAGAAGTTTATGGAACTCTCAAAGCGTACTTATAGTGAAGCTGTGGGAGGAGCGCGGCCCAAAGAAAATACAGGGGCTATTAAAGATGTGCTCCAAAAGCTTCGGGGTGCCACGCATGGTGACTAAATTTCTAACCTGGAATGTTAATGGATTAAACTCACCACAGAAGAGAAAGAAAGTTTTTCAATATTTAAAACAATTTAAGATTGATGTTATATGTTTGCAAGAAACGCATATTAGGGTTATGGACCAAAAGTATTTATCGAACTCAAGGTTGGGCACGCAATTTGTTGCTTCTGCGATGAATAAGAAAAATGGAGTGGTTGTCTACGTTAAAAGTACTCTAACAGCGGAATTAATTGAAGCAGATAAGCAAGGAAGATATGTTATGATAGATTTGTTGTTAGAAGGTAAAAAAACGCTCTTAGTTGGACTGTATGCTCCTAATCAACAACAAGCTGATTTTTTTAGCTCACTTCATACAAAGCTTACTCAATTGGATTACAAATCGTTTATTTTTATGGGGGACTGGAATGGTTTTTTGGATGTACAGATGGATAAGGCTGGTTCTTTTAAGCATGCTCCGAGTCATGCCAGATTGCCTAAATCTTTTTTTGAAATGAAGGACGATTTGGAATTGCGAGATATTTGGCGTGACACACACCTACATGAAAAGGATTATACTTTTTTTTCTGACAGACATCAATCTTTTTCTAGGATTGATTTTATTTTGTTGACTAATGATTTTTTTTCTAGGATTAAGAAGGTAAAGATCTGTGCAAGAACTATTTCGGACCCTAGTCCAGTTTGGTTAGAGATCAATAAGGACAATAGGGATAGGCGCTCGTGGCACGTAAATGAGAATTTGTTTAGAAATCAGAGAAATGTGGAAGAATGTAAACAGCGGATGAAGGATTTTTTTGAAATTAATATGAATAAGGATACCTCTATGGACATGGTTTGGGATGCTAGCAAGGCCTACATGAGAGGGGTGTTGATATATATGAATAATAAATACAGACGTACTTTGGAAGCCAGAAGGAAAGAATTGGAGAATGAAATTAGGGAAAAAGAAAAGGTCTTAATTTTGAACCCATTGGATGTGAAGACTAAGGAGGTTATTAAGCTATTAAGAGGACAATTTGATAAATTGATGGCTGATCAAGTGGCAACCAACTTGCGGTTTGCTAGGCATAATACTTTTTGCAATGCTAACAAGCCAGGTAGATGGCTAGCTTATAGACTAAGGAAAAAGCAAAGGGCTTCTAATATAGATAAAATTGAACATAAGGGAAAGGTTGTGTTTCAACAGGATCTTATTAAGGAAGCCTTTGTGGATTTTTATTCTAAATTATATGCTAAGGAGAAGATTAATGAAAAAGACATTGATGTATATTTGGAGAATGCTAGCATCCCGGTTCTTACGCAAGCACAAAAAGAGGAGATTAACCAATTGATAACAGAAGAAGAAATTCTCATAGCAATTAAGGAATTGAAGTTGGATAAAGCGCCAGGTACGGATGGTTTGACTGCGGTTTACTACAAAAATTTACAAATGGAGTTGATAAAGCCATTAAAGGAACTGTTCCAGACAATTCAGAGAGGGGGAAAGGTGCCTCCGTCTTGGAGAACTGCTTTCATCTCTTTGATTCCGAAGGAAGATCAAGATGCTACTCAAGTAAAAAACTACAGACCGATATCACTTTTAAATACAGATTATAAGATATTTGCTAAGGTGTTGGCTAACAGATTGATGAGGGTTCTGCAACAGGTGATTCATGGGGATCAAACTGGGTTTATTAGTGGTAGGCAAATGAAAAATAATGTGAGGCATATAGTTGATGTGTTAGTTTTTGGAAAGGAACAACCAGATCCCTGCAGCGCTAATTTTTTTAGATGCTGAAAAAGCTTTTGATCAATTGAATTGGCAATTTTTGATGAAAGTTTTAGATAAAATGAATTTTGGGGATACATTTTTGCAACCAATTAGGGCATTATATCAAAAACAAACTGCCCGAATAATAGTTAACAATAGTTTGACTGAAGCATGTAATATTGAGAAGGGCACAAGGCAAGGGTGTCCGTTATCGCCTTTACAATTTGTGTTAACATTGGAGATATTACTAGTAAAAATACGGAATTCGGAAAGAATTAAGGGTATACAAATTAGAGATCAGGATTATAGATTGAGGGCGTTTGCAGACGATCTGGTTGTTACAGTGACCCAGCCAGAAAACTCTGTTGTGGACCTGATGGAGATAATAATGCAATATGGGAGGGTTTCTGGATTTAAAGTTAATGCACAAAAAACTAAAATTCTGGCCAAAAATATGACAGTATCGCAAAAGGCTCTTTTAGAAGCATTAACTGGATTTGAGATTGCTAAAAGGGTCAAATATTTGGGGGTGTTTTTGTCACCCTCTAATACAAAGTTATATAAAAATAACTATGAAAAATTATGGGGAAAAATTCAAAAAGAAATGGAGAGTTGGGAAAGATTGCAATTGTCTTTGTTGGGAAGAATCGCAGCAGTGAAAATGAATGTCCTGCCTAAATTTTTATTCTTATTTCAAATGATACCGGTTCTTAAGAAAGATTCTAATTTGGAAGAATGGCAACGGGGTATCAATGACCGTGGGATTACTGTGCTTGATTGGCCAGCAAACTCGCCTGACCCGAACCCCATAGAGGGCATTGCCAAGAGAAAGATGAGAGACATGAGACCGAACAATGCAGAAGAGCTGAAGGCCGCTATTGAAGCATCCTAGTCTTCCATAACACCTCAGCAGTGCCACAGGCTGATAGCTTCCATGCCACGCCACATTGAGTCAGTAATTGCTGCAAAAGGGGCCCAAACCAAGTACTGAGTACATATGCATGCTTATACTTCTCAAAGGTCCGATATTGTTCTATGTACACTCCTTGTTTTATTGATTGCATGTAATATTCTAATTTTCTGAGATTGTGGATTTGGGGTTTTCATGAGCTGTACGCCATAATCATCACAATTATGACAAATCACGGCTTGAACTATCTTGCTTTGCATTTAATGACTCTATCTCATATATTAGTTTCCCCTTTTAAGTTGCATTACTGAAATAAATGAACTTTTGGACGATATTCTAATTTTTCGAGTTTCACCTGTATTTCCCCTCAGTCTACTGAAGGGATTTTATTATGCTTAAGGTTGATGTTAGTAATATTGATATTAGTAGTGATACTTTGTAATCATCTTTGTTTATGTGCAAGCAGCTTTGTAGGTGCTTTATATTGGGAAATCAGTTATATAAAAGCAAATGTTTCATGCTTTAGGTTCAGGGGATTGCTTACATGAAAAGAGCATGGTAAGGGGATG
Organism: Vipera ursinii; assembly: GCF_947247035.1. Classification (NCBI taxonomy): domain Eukaryota; kingdom Metazoa; phylum Chordata; class Lepidosauria; order Squamata; family Viperidae; genus Vipera; species Vipera ursinii. Next base: position 9,762,180 of record NC_139522.1, read on the forward strand.
GGGAAAAGGAGTTATGGTGGAACCTGGGTTGTTGTGTATAAGTCATTGTCTAGGAATTTTTCTGTACCTTTTGGTTCCTAGTACCGAGACCAGATCTCTTTGTTCTGGAAAGGTATAAAAGGTGGAAGACATCTTTCCTGGTTGTTGCCTTCATCTCTCTACCAGCCACAAAGAGAGATGTGGCCACCCAACTCTATTTTGATCAAAATAAAAGTTGCTTGCTTGCTGAAACCTCGGCTCGGGTTTTTCTTTTGGCTCTTTTAAATTCCTGAGTAATGCTGGGGCAATTGTGAGGCTAAGTGTAAAACCTTACACCAGTCTTTCATTTATTACACATCCTATGAGGTGTTGGGTGTTCATTCCTTAGTACCATCAGCATTTATCCCTTGCTACCCCCTGTTAGTGGCTGCTTCTGTGTTCTAGCTATTGCTTTTTTCTTTCTTTCTTTCTTTCTGCCTTTTCAACATCCATCTCCCATCATGGAACATCCACCTTTCGCTTTCTTCTACTTCCCATGTTTCTCTCTTTACATATTTCTATAGTACATTTTTGTTCCTTCAACATTCTAAGGCTTGTGTTAAGGCATACATGTATAAAACCTTACATCCTGGCACCCAAACGTGGGGGAAAGCTTCAAAGGCTCCCCCTACCACATCTGGAGAACCCTGTTAGGGTCCCAGGGAGGTTTCATTTCTGAGCGGGAGGAAACCGACAGCAACTGAAGCATGAGTCTTAGAGCGCTCCTGTGCATTTGACCTAGAAGACTCCTAAGCTTCATCTTTCCTGGTGGATCCATGTCTGAGGAACCTGAATGCCCAAATTCAATGAGGTTTCATGCTTCTCTACTGATGGGAGAAATTGCAACAGGTGCCTTGGTGAGTAAAAGAGATAAAAAAAGCTTTGTTAATCCTGGAATAAGACAGGAGGTTGATCGCTCCGACTTTGTCCTCTAGAGATAAGCATAAAAATAATAAAATAAATGAAGGAAGTAAATGAAGAAATGAGTAAGAAAAGAGGAAGTCGAGAAACTGTCTTCTAATACAGGATAGAGAGTGATTTAAGAAAAGTAATTAAATTATTTTATTTATTTATTTATTTATTTATTTGGATTTATATACCGCCCTTTCCCGAAGGACTCAGGGCGGTTTACAGGGTATTTAAAACAAAATCAATACAAAAGTTAAAAGCCATTAAAAAAGATTAAATCAATCTCTGAAAAAATAAAAACCCCAATTACAATTAAAATTCTCAGCCTGGGCCAGAGAGCTCGAAGAGCCAGGTCTTCAGGTCCCGGCGAAATGAACGGAGGTCGGGGGCAGTCCTAAGCTCCACGGGCAGCTGGTTCCAGAGGGCAGGCGCACCCACTGAGAAGGCCCTACCCCTGGGTGTTATCCGCCAGCAATCTTTTACCGGCGGCATCCTGAGAAGACCCTCCCTGTGGGAGCGCACTGGACGAAGGGAACGTGATGCTGGCAGCAGGTGTTCCCTCAAATATCCCGGACCCATGCCATTTAGGGCTTTATAGGTCATCACCAGCACCTTGAATCTCACCTGGAGGGCAACCGGGAGCCAATGCAGCTCGCGGAATAAAGGTGTTACATGGGAGTATCGGGAAACCCCCATCACAACTCACGCGGCCGCATTCTACACCATCTGAAGCCTCCGGGTGGTCCTCAAGGGCAGCCCCATGTAGAGAGTGTTGCAGTAGTCTAAACGGAAGGTCACGAGCGCATGAGTGACTGTGCGTAGGGCATCTCGGTCCAGGTAAGGTCGCAACTGGCGCACCAGGCGAACCTGGGCAAAAGCCCCCCTGGTCACAGCTCCTATATGGTCTTCAAAATTGAGCTGTGAATCCAGGAGGACGCCCAAGTTGTGAGCCCTATCAATGGGCGGTAACATCTCACCCCCATCGTTAAAGGTGGAATAGTCTGGCTAACCCGAGATGCCGATATGCACAGCCACTCAGTCTTGGCAGGATTGAGACGAAGCCTGTTTCTCCCCATCCAGACCTGGACCGCCTCCAGGCAGCGGGACATCACAGCGAGGGCATCGCTGGGTTGGTTTGAGGTGGAGAGAAAAAGCTGGGTATCATCAGCATACTGATGATACCCCACCCTGAAACCACAAATGATCTCACCCAGCGGCTTCATGTAGATGTTGAACAGGAGGGGCGAGAGAACCAAACCCTGAGGAACTCCACAAACGAGAGGCCTCGGGGTGGATCTCTGCCCTCCTGTCAACACCGACTGCGAGCAGCCCAGGAGATAGGAGGAGAACCACCATAAAATGGTGCCTCCCACTCCCAACCCCCTGAGACACCGCAGTAGGATACCATGGTCGATGGTATCAAAAGCCGCTGAGAGATCTAATAGGACTAGGACAGAGGAACAACCCCTGTCCCGAGCCCGCCAGAGATCATTCACCAGCGCGACCAATGCCGTCTCTGTGCTGTGTCCGGGCCTGAAACCCGATTGGTACAGGTCCAGATAATCAGTTTCCTCCAGGAACAGAGGAAGCTGATGCGCCACCACACTCTCAACAACCTTCGCCAAAAAGCGAAGGTTGGAGACTGGACGATAGTTATTTAAAACAGCCAAGTCCAGGACAGGCTTTTTGAGGAGGGGTCTCACCACCGCCTCCTTCTAGGCGGCGGGGAAGACACCCTCCTTCAAAGAAGCAGTTATTACTGCCTGGAACCAGCCTCGTGTCTCCTCCTGGGCCGCATAAACCAGCCAGGAGGGGCACGGATCCAACAAACAGGTGGTGGAGCTCAGCCTCCCCATGATCCTGTCCACATCATCAGGGGAAACAGGATCGAACTCAGTCCAGATGACGTGCTCAAGACCGTCCGATTCCTCCACGTCAGACTCCGCCCAGTCAGAGTCCAAGCCAGCCCGGATCTGAGCGATTTTGTCCGTCAGATGATGACTAAACTCCTCGGCCCGTCCCTGCAAGGGATCCTCCCTCACCTCCTGGTTAAGGAGGGAGTGACTCACCCTAAACAGGGCGGCCGGGCGATTATCTGCGGATGCGATGAGGGCAGCGAAGTAATTAGACTTCGCCGTCCTCATCGCCACAAGATAAGACCTTATAAAGGTTCTTAGCTGCAATCGGTCAGATTCGGATCGGCTGGACCTCCAACCGCTCACTAGACCCCGTCTCCGACGCTTCATCTCCTGGAGCTCCACAGAAAACCATGGAGCCCAGCGGGATCTGCGCCGGGTCAGGGGTCGCAAGGGTACAACACAGTTGAGTGCCCTGACGGCTGCCCTTTCCCAGGCATCCACCAAGGCATCGACTGGGCTGTGAGTGAGGGCGATAGGTATAGAACCAAGCACCATCTGGAACCGTTCCGGGTCCATTAGGCGCCTGGGGCGGAACCACCTGGTCGGTTCTGCAGCCCAGCGGCAGGGGGTGGCATAACAGAAGACCAGCCGCAGGAGATGATGATCTGACCATGACAGGGGAACAATGGTTGGTGAACCCCCTCCCAGATCATCCAACCACTGTCCAGACAGGAACACCAGGTCGAGAGTGTGACCCCCCCCACATGAGTCGGGCCCTGAATTCCTTGGGTCAGGCCCATGGCCATCATGGAAGCCATGAACTCCCGAGCTAACTCAGACGACCCTCCCAGTGAAGGCAGGTTGAAGTCACCCAGAACTATAAGCCTGGAGAACTCCACCGCCAACCCTGAGAGGGTGTCGAGCAGCTCAGGCAGGGCAGTTGCCACACAGCTGGGCGCCAGGTATGTGAGCAACAAGCCCAACTGAGCCCGAGGGCCACATCTGAGGAGGAGGGACTCACTCCCGGCCATCTGGACAATGGTGGTCTCCCGCAGACATAAAGTCTCCCGAACAACCACTGCCACCCCACCACCCCTGCCCTGAGCCCGTGGCTGGTGTAGCACACGGAAACCTGGAAGGCATAACTCAGTCAGAGGAACCCCTCCCTCCGAGCCCAACCAAGTCTCCGTGATGCACGCCAGATCCGCACATTCCTCCTCGATCAAATCCTGCATGAGGGGAGCCTTGTTAACGATGGATCTGGCGTTAAAATAAACCAGCCTAAGCTCAGGGGCCTGATCACCCTCATCCCCGGGCAAAAGGGTGCTAACCGGAGGGTCGGAGCGTGCCACCGCTCGAAGACAGCGGGGGCGCGATCCCAGATGTTGATGTGGCCCTCCATGCAACCACCTGCTGCCATTCCCTATCGGCGTGGGGATTTGAAGCCCCACCCCAACATTCACAGAACCAGCAGCCTCCACCCCCAACCCCGTCCCGCCAGGACCCCTAACAGGCCCAGACTGAGTGCCGGTTAATAATTCCCTCCCCACCCTACTATCCCTCCCCCTCCCTAACCTTTTAAAATAACCGGCTAAAAATGTATCAGGGGCCTCTTGATGCATCTCAACCCGAGGCCCCTATCTAAGCCCAGCCACCTCTCGGAGTCCCAGCAATTGGGCCCGTCATTAAGGGGAGTACTGGAAAAGGTGGTCAGTCGTATCCAGGAGGGAGGAACCCCCCTGAGAGCATACAAATCAGCTCCAGAGTACTGCAAACAAACCATGCAATAGTAAAAATGTCGACATAGGGCAGATATTACAAATATTTACAATGGGTAGTTCGATGGAATGATGATATTCAGATGAAATAATATTGAGTCCGGTAGTTATGTCTCTCAGTCCACTAGTCCAGCTCAGCTCTCACCTGAGATGGCGATCAGAAAGGAAGCCCCAGCCGTCCTCTCACTCCAGCTGAGGAGTCCAACCTGGGGTGGACAGAGCAAGGAGTCCCAGGCCAAGCCTACCCCAACTGGTCTCTCACACCATTGGGGCAGTCGATAACCAATCCAAGACCGTCCTCCCACCACGGTCAGGTCCCAGGCCCAAGCCGGACTGTCAATGGGGAGGTCTTGATTCCAGCCGGGCATTAAAACGGCCATAATACCTGCCTGCGAGCACAGGAAGTAAGCCAGGCTGCGGCCGATCTTCGGGCCGCCGGCCACTGCCACCATTCTGGGGGGGGCTTAAAAACATCCTCTCCCACAAGCACCCGCCCTCTAGTCCAAACGATGTTACAGCGGTGAGCAAAAGGCATTCCCGGCAGTAGTTCAATAGTTCAGGCATCCCCCAACAAGTCCACCGCGGCGGGGCAAAAACCGAGGCCGATGTCCGGGCCAAAAAGCCACCACCGCCATCCGGAAGGAGAGGGAGGGCTCCGCGCCGCTGAAAATGGCTCCTGCCAGCTGACAACAGTCCCAGCTCCCAATCGAGTTTCCAGCCGGTCAAATCGTCACTGCCGCACCTCCATACAAGCAGGGGGTATCCACGGCGAGAAGACAGATGAAGGACGCCTGCAGCAGTACAGCATTGCTCTCCAGGCCAGTAGGCCAGTAGGCCAGTGCCATCCAAAGAGCCGCTACAGTTGCAAGAAAAAGTATGTGAACCCTTGGGATTATGTGGAGTTTTGCATGAATTGGCCAGAAAATGCGCTCTAAACGTCATGTAAGTCACAACAATAGAAAAACACAGTCTGCTTAAAATAATACTACACAAATATTAGCTGTTGTCATGTTTTAATTGAACATAACATGTAAACATTCACAGTGCAGGGTGGAAAAAGTATGTGAACCCCTAGCCTAATGACTTCTCCAAGAGCTAATTGGAGCCAGGAGTGAGCCAACCTTGACTCCAACCAGTGTGATGATATTGGATGTGTTGCTGACAGCTGTCCTGCCCTTTAAAAACACACACCTGTTTTGGGTTTACTGGTCTCAAGAAGCACTGTCTGATGTGAACCATGCCTCGCAGAAAAGAGCTCTCAGAAGACCTACGATCAAGAATTGTTGACTTGCATGAAGCTGGAAAGGGTTACAAAAGTATCTCCAAAAGCCTTCATGTTCATGTGTCCACGGTAAGACAGACTGTCTACAAATGGAGAAAGTTTAGCACTGTTGCTACTCTCCCTAGGCGTGGTCGTCCTGTAAAAATGACTGCAAGAGCACAGCGCATGATGCTTAATGAGGTAAAGAAGAATCCTAGAGTGTCAGCTAAAGACCTACAGAAATCGCTGGCACATGCTAACATTTTTGTTGACACATCTACAATAAGGAAAGCATTAAACAAGAATGGAGTACATGGGAGGACACCACGGAGGAAGTCATTGCTGTCCAAACAAAATATTGCAGCATGTTTGAAGTTTGCAAAAGAGCACCTGGATGTTCCACAGCACTACTGGCAAAATATACTGTGGACAGATGAAACCAAAATTGAGTTGTTTGGGAAAAACACACAACACTATGTGTGGAGAAAAGAAGGCACAGCACACCAACATCAAAACCTCATCCCCACTGTAAAACATGGCGGAGGGAGCATCATGGTTTGGGGCTGCTTTGCTGCCTCAGGGCCTGGACGGATTGTTGTCATTGATGGGAAAATGAATTCCAGAGTTTATCAGGACATTTTGCAGGAAAACGTACGACCATCTGTCCGCCAACTGAAGCTCCGCAGAGGATGGGTGATGCAACAGGACAATGACCCAAAGCATACAAGTAATTCAACAAAACAATGGCTTCAACTGAACAGAATACGCCTTCTGGAGTGGCCCAGTCAGAGTCCTGACCTCAACCCGATTGAAATGCTGTGGCATGACCTTAAGAGAGCGATTCACACCAGACATCCCAAGAATATTGCTACACTGAAACAGTTTTGTGCAGAGGAATGGTCCAAAATTACTCCAGATCATTGTGCAGGTCTGATCTGCAACTATAGGAAACGTTTGGTTGAGGTTATTGCTGCCAAAGGAGGGTCAACCAGTTACTAAGACCAAAGGTTCACATACTTTTTCCACCCTGCACTGTGAATGTTTCCATCTTATGTTCAATTAAAACATGACAACAGCTAATGTTTGTGTAGTATTATTTTAAGCAGACTGTGTTTTTCTATTGTTGTGACTTACATGACGTTTAGAGTGCATTTTATGGCCAATTCATGCAAAACTCCACGTAATCCCAAAGGGTTCACATACTTTTTCTTGCAACTGCATTTGAATGTAATTTTTTTGCAGAGGTTTTGGTAATTTTGAAATAAGATAGGGGACTTATCTCCTCAACTAGTCCTCCAGAAGAAAAATTAATTACTAAATTACAGATTAACTAAGTGAAAAGGGAGGAAGCCGAGAAACTATCTTGAAGAAGAAAAAAAAAGAAAAAAAGAAAAAAATATATGGGGAATCGTCAGAGTAATTTAAAGAAATAAATCAAAATGTACTCCTCTGCAATTTGTTTTGAACAATTTGGAGGTTTTGAAACCTCAAGTCGCTGTTAAGTTTAACCCTGTCAGACAATGTCTGGTGGTGCTTTTTATTTTTGTTGCTGTATAGCAGTAAAAATCATCTTCAAGAAGGCAACTTTGAAAAACTTTGTAAACCTCCGGTTGGCTAGTTTATCTGATAACAGCTAAAGCCACAGAAGAAAAGAAAAGAAGATTCAAGGAAATGAAAGCAAGTTTTTTTCTCTCTTTTTCTTTTAATCTGGCTCTTTGGACTATTTGATTCTCCTTTGTCAGAGGTGAGGTGAGGAGGCTATTTTTCCCCTCCCCCTTCACACCTGCAAAAGACCCCAGGTTCAATATTCCTTTTAGTCTTTATTTTATTTATTTATTTTATTTTTATTACATTTATATCCCGCCCTTCTTCGAAGACTCAAGGCGGCTTACAAGCTTAGCAGTAAGCCGCCTTTCCCCACTGTCTTTTGCTGCTGTAATTAAATTCAACATCAACTTAGTGTCCACAACAGTAGCTTCTGTAATTATACCCAACAAAAAGAATTGCGGACAAAACTTTATCTTTTGCTTAAAGATCTTCTGCATGTTCCACCAAATTTTTATCCAAAAAGCCTTAACCTTTTTACAAGTCCACCATATATGAAAATATGTTGCATCTTCATCACCGCACCTCCAACATTTAGGCTGATAATTCGGGTACATACTTGCCAGGGTTAAAATCCCCTCTGATAACACGAAAAAGGCCTTATTTAAAAATGTATGGTTTGCCTGGAGAAAGTATGAAATGAAATTTTTGTATGTGAAATTGTTTATGCAGGCAGTTGGAATGGGAGTGAATGAGTTAATTTGCTGATGTGTAAATGTGTGTGTGTTAGCCCTCAAAACCCACCCACCCCATCCCAGGCTGTGAAAGGAACAGTGAATTGCTGATTTTATTGTTGTAAATGGAAAAGCAATAACAAGTGTTTGCATGAGAAGAGTTTCATTGGGGATCTGTGAGTGAATTTATGGAAAATGCATGTGAAGGAGAGCAAACTATTTTTTTTTAGTGGTGAGATTTTTGTAACATTTCTTTTACCTTTTTTCCCCTTTCCAGTCTCTTTCTTCTCCCACACCGCTGTATTACTTTAAGAGTGAGAGAGACAGCCAGAAGAGCGGGGGGGGGGGTCATTTTAACTGCTTTTTTTTTTTCTCTGCTTAGAATTCTGGTCTGAGGAAGGTGGGTGGATGTGAAATTTAATGCCCACTCTTGCAGTTTCAGCTTGTAATTTTTTTACTCGAATTAGGAGAGATTAATTGTTGGACAATCTTTTTTGGAAATTGAGTTTTAGTTAGACCTATATATATATATATTCATCAACCAAAAGAAATTACTTTGAATTGTTTTGCTTAGATTTGTAAGTTTTAACCTACTTGATGGAAGTGTGTTCCCATCTGAATGGAATCTGATTAAATTGGAATTTGACTAACTTTATATTAAAAGCAATACTAAAGTTTGATATAAAACTATTTCAGTAACTCAGAATATCTCACTAAGCTGGTTTGTTTTTGTGTGGAGTTGTTTTTTTGTTGTTTTGTTGTTTTATGTTTTTGTCTCTGTGTGCAGGACACATTGATGGAGGGTGATATCTGGGAGAATTGAGGGACTTGTGGTTCGGTCCTTGTTTGAAACAGGGAAGGAGTTGAGAAGATTTTTAGGATTGTGAATGGCTATGTTGTTTTGACTAACAATTTGTATGAAAAACTTTTAGGAAAAGAGGCAGCCAGTGGCATTTTTGTCTAAAGATGACATTTGAGGAGTCTTGGTGTTCAGTGTGGGTATTTTTTTTTAAATCAGAAAGCCGAAAGGAGGTAACTACTTGTTTATAGCAAAGTAGTTGGAAAAAGAAAAAGGAAAAGGAAAAGAGACACATAATGAAGGTGCGATAGTAGATGGGAAGAAGAAAATGTGAGTGGAAGCTGGGAGGATTTCCCTCCCATGGTCAGCACTAACCTGTGGATTTTATGCCTTACAGCAGGCTCTGAGGTTGTTAATACCAGAGAAGGAGAATATACACTGACTCCAAGTATGCTTATGGAGTCTTGAATACTTTGGGGAAGAGAAATGAAGAGGATTAATAGTAAAGGGACACAGTTGGCTCATGTAAAGTTGATAGAAGATGAAGAACAGACAGAAGTTAGGCCAAAGTGGCAGAAGAGAAGGGAAGGAATGGATAATAGAAAGAAGAAATAGGAAAGTTGTTTTTAAGTTGGTTTGCACAGACTTGTGAATTACATGCATTAAAATTGTTGGCAGCAGGGAGAATGCCACTAACGGGATCAGCTCAAACATGTGAATTGTATGCCTTAACACAAGCCTTAGAATGTTGAAGGAACAAAAATGTACTATAGAAATATGTAAAGAGAGAAACATGGGAAGTAGAAGAAAGCGAAAGGTGGATGTTCCATGATGGGAGATGGATGTTGAAAAGGCAGAAAGAAAGAAAGAAAAAAGCAATAGCTAGAACACAGAAGCAGCCACTAACAGGGGGTAGCAAGGGATAAATGCTGATGGTACTAAGGAATGAACACCCAACACCTCATAGGATGTGTAATAAATGAAAGACTGGTGTAAGGTTTTACACTTAGCCTCACAATTGCCCCAGCATTACTCAGAAATTTAAAAGAGCCAAAAGAAACTCCTGAGCCGACGTTTCAGCAAGCAAGCAACTTTTATTTTGATCAAAATAGAGTTGGGTGGCCACATCTCTCTTTGTGGCTGGTGGAGAGATGAAGGCAACAACCAGGAAAGATGTCTTCCAACTTTTATACCCCTTCAGAACAAAGAGATCTGGTCTTGGTACTAGGAACCAAAAGGTGCAGAAAAATAATTCCTACATGATGACTCATACACAACAACCCAGGCTCCACCACAGCTCCTTTCCCCCCCTCCCCTTACCATGCTCTTTTCATGTAAGCAATCACCTGTACCTAAAGCATGGAACATTTGCTTTTATATAACTAATTTCCCAATATAAAACACCTACAAAGCTGCTTGCACATAAACAAAGATGATTACAAAGTATCACTACTAATATCAATATTACTAACATCAACCTTAAGCATAATAAAATCCCTTCATTCCTCCCTTTTTAATATAAAAGCCAAATAGGCTTAAGGACTCTTGAAGAGGGGAATATAGTCAGAAGGTAAAGGTTTCAAAATCATTGCTTTAGCTGGTTTATCGTTATAGATAGGAGTGGCAGCAAACGTTGGTCCGGATAGAGTGGATCTAACAATTCTCTAATAAATGGGATAAGGCATGATAAACACAACAACCCTCCTAAGGACAAAACCACAATGAACAATATCCTTTTCCAATTATCAAACATTCCCAAAAACCATCCTCCAACATCCAGTGCTCCTGCCCATGTCTGGACAGGTACATGAGTCAAATTTTGCAGCTTGTCAGTGACTTCTTTGACATATTCCTTATGTGTAATGACGGACTGGGGTCTAATAATACAATTTAGGGCCACAATGATGAAATAGAGGACCCATTTGGTAGGACAGTCCTTTTCTTTCCAAGTCAAATGAAAATAAGAAGTGATGTTCTCTCAAGCTTCACATTTAAAAATGAAACAATTCCTTTGGCCCAGATCAATTTTTTTAAAAAGTGTCTTTGATACTGAGGGAATCTCAGTTGTGGTTTCCAGTTCAGGAAGATCAACTTGGACCCATATTTGTATCTGGTTAAATTGATAGCAAGTTCCAATGATGCTGAAAAATCCATTGGTCTGGTTATCTTGAAGCACACCGGGTTGCAGAAATCCTTTGATTATGCCAGGTTGGGTAGGATGTGCAAACATATTTGGCATTTAATGAGTAGGCCTGTCTCCACACTTAGTCCATTTACCTTGATTATAGTCTCTTTATTTATTTATTTATTTATTTTTATTTTTGGGACTTATATACCGCCCTATCTCCCAAAGGACTCAGGGCGGCTAACAACAATAAAAACAACAATACAAAAGTTAAAAGAAATTAAACAAACAGCCCCAAAATAAATTAACTAAAAAATTAAAAATTAAAACATTTTAAAAACCCGTCGTCAATCCAGGTCAGCCTGATGAAAAAGGAAAGTTTTGAGGTCGTGGCGAAAGGACCAAGGGGGAGTCGGTTCCACAGGGCTGGCGCTCCCACAGAGAAGGCCCTCCCACTGGGGGTCACCAGCCGACATTGTCTAGCCGACAGCACCCTGAGGAGGCCCTCTCTGTGTGAGCGCACTGGGCGATGGGAAGTCGTCCCCGGCAGCAGACGGTCCTGCAAATATCCCAGGCCTAGGCCATGTAGGGCTTTAAAGGTAAGTACCAGCACCTTAAATCTTTACAATAGCTTTACATGCATAAAAGAAAATTTTTCTGGCACTTGTCCATAAGTCTGGTGTTATTCTTCCCCAAAAGGTAATGTCTGTATGTTCCTCCATATGTCCAGATTTAAAGTTGTTGGTAAAGCTGCACTGTATTGACAGGAGCATAACAAGTGACCCTGTGGCTCCTTTGCAAGTGGAGTACGTAGTCTTGTTAGAAACACAACTCCCTTGTCTTCCATAAAATATTGGGCCCATGGTCCTTCCTTTTACCAAAGAAGGTACGAGGGAAACAACAGTAGCAGAAGAAAAATATTGCAATACATAGTCCAGGTTCCAGGAACACGATTTCCAGGATAGTCCAATCCATTGAGCTTTTTCTTGTATGTAGATGGAAACAGTTCAGCAGGTGTGGCAGGTTGAAATTTCATTTGCAGGCCATCCAGCTGCGGAGCTTGTCACTGGAGAGGGAATGATGGGACTTTCCATGGACTCACGCCTTGATTCCTTAAATCAGGAGGACTTGGCATGGTTGAGACCACTCAGGACTGGTATTTCTAGGTGACAGTTCTTTTCACCTGAAACAACAATGGGCAGAGACAGGTGGTAGGGCAGCCTGGGCCTGTACTGAGATAGAAGACAAAACCTGCACCAGATTAAATATTGAGCAACTTTATACTCTTCCTCATTGACATTCTTGAACCTTGATGTAACAAAAGTCTCCCATACATCATTTGAAAGGGACAAAGACAGCTTTCCAATTGAGGCCTATATTGAAATGGCCTCACCGGCAAATTTTGTAAAGCTTTTTATTTACTTATTTATCACAGATTGGTTTAACTAAAATATAAATGCAACCATTTTTTTATCCGTAAATATTTTTTTTAATGATTGCATCACAGTTTCTATTGTAGGAATGAGAGAAACTGTGAACAAAGAATGGAATGACAAATATCCTACAGATATTTCCACTTTTTCAACACAATTTGAAATTCACATTCTTCATGGCAAAATCCCAGAAGTTTCTGATAAAGCAAACCAGTCTTTCATTTATTACACATCCTATGAGGTGTTGAGTGTTCATTGCTTAGTACCATCAGCATTTATCCCTTGCTACCCCCTGTTAGTGGCTGCTTCTGTGTTCTAGCTATTGCTTTTTTCTTTCTTTCCTTTCCGTTTGTCTTTTCAACATCCATCTTCCATCATGTAATATCTACCTCTCACTTTTTTCTACTTCCCATGTTTCTCTCTCTCCATATTTCTATAGTACATTCTTGTTCCTTCAGCATTCTAAGGCTTGTGTTAAGGCATACAATTCACACGTTTGTGCTGATCCCTTTAGTGGCAGTCTTCCTGCTGCCAACAATTTTAATGCATGCAATTCAGAAGTCTATGCAAACCAACTTGAAAACAACTTTCCTGTTTCTTCCTTCCCTTCTCTTCTGCCACTCTGGCCTAACTTCTGTCTTTTCTACTTCCACTATCAACTTTACATGAGCCAACTGTGTCCCTTTACTATTAATGAATCCTCTACATTTCTCTTCTCCAAAAGTATTTAAGACTCCATAAGGATACTTGGAATCAGTGTATATATTCTGCTTCTCCCTTATTAACAACCTCAGAGCCTGCTGTAAGGCATAAAATCCACAGGTTAGTGATGACCAATGGAGGGAAATTCTCCCAGCTTCCACTCACATTTTCTCCTCCCCATCTACTATTGCACCTTCATTATGTCCCTCTTTTACTTTTTCTCTTTCCCAACTTCTTTGCTATGAACAAGTGGTTACCTCCTTTCGGCTTTCTGATTTAAAATTACCCACACTTAATAAGAAATGCTAATCACCAAGACTTCCCCAAATGTCAATTTTAGACAAAAATGCTACAGGCTGCCTCTTTTCCCCCACTTCTGGATCAAAACCTCCTCCAAGCCATTCCTTTGCCTATATTTACAAACAAATTACCTAGTGAAGAGCCAACAAAGGAGTGCTCACCAAACTTTGTTAGAGCTTGTTAACATTAGGCTCCTTTTCTAACAGTTTTGCATACAAATCGTTAGTCAAAACAACATAGCCATTCACAATCCAAAAAATCTTCTCAACTCCTTCCTTGTTCTAAACAAGGATCAAACCACAATTTTCTCAATTCTCCCAGATATCACCCTTCATCAATGTGTTCTGCAACTCCACAAAAAGGTATACAAGCCCAATGTGACATTCTGAGCCACTGAAACAGTTTTATATCAAATTCTAGTATTGCTTTTAATATAAAGTTAGTCAAATTCCAATTTAATCAGATTCCAATCAGATGGAAACAAACTACCATTAAGTAGCTTAAAACTTACAAATCTAAACAAAACAATGCAGAGTAATTTCTTTTAAAACTCAAAGATTTGGGGAAAAAATTGTCCAACTAGTACTGTCTCCTCATTCCAGAAAAAAAATTGTAAGCTGAAACTGCAAGAGTGGGTATTAAATTTCACATCCACCCACCCCCTTCCTCAGACCGGAATTCTAAGCAGAGAAAAAAAAACAGTTTAAACAACCAGCCCCCCCCCTCTTCTGGCTGTCTCTCTCTCTCTCTCTCACTCTTAAAGTAACAGAGGTTGCCGGTGTGGGGGGGGGGGGAAGAAAGAGACAGGAAGAAAAAAAAAGTAAAAGAAATTTTACAAAAATCTCACCACTAAAAAATATACTTTGCTCTCCTTTACATACATTTTCCATAAATTTCTCACACATCCTCCATGGAACTTCTTATGCAAACACTTGATATTTATTGCTTTTCCATTTACTTTTAAAATCTGCAATTTACTGTTCCTTTCACAGCCTGGGATGGGGTGGGTGGTGGGTGGTAGGTGGGTTTGAGGGCTAACACACACACATTTACACATCAGCAAATTAACTCATTCACATCCATTCCAGCTGCCTGCATAAACAATTTCACATACAAAAATTTCATTTCATACTTCCTCCAGGCAAACCATACATTTTTAAATAAGGCCTTTTTGTTTGGTTTTATCAGAGGGGGTTTTGACCCTGTTCCAAGTCTTGGAATAACACAGAACAACACAGACAGACATAGATACACAGATTCTAGTAAAACAACATTCATTTAGACATATGGCTTGTCCTGCAAGAAGCGAGAAAAATCAGGAGATGATTCCAACCAAACATGGTTTTATAGGGCCCTTTAACCATCTCCCATTTTTTCCCCACCATTCCAAGTCTAAGCTTAATGTTCCAAATGTCCAAACATATATAAAACAAAACAAAACACACATAAATTTGGAGTTTGAGGCCAAAACAGGCCTCCCCTTTTAATTAAAAGAAGGGGAACATTTATGGTTACTTCCAATTTATCCCACCAACTTCAAAAGACAGTGGGGAAAGACTAAAAGGAATATTGAACCTGGGGTCTTTTGCAGGTATGAAGGGTGAGGTGTCCTCACCTCCGACAAAAGGGAATCAAATAGTCCAAAGAGCCAGATTAAAAGAAAAAGAGAAAAAAACTTGCTTTCATTTCCTTGAATCTTCTTTTCTTTTCTTCTGTGGCTTTAGCTGTTATCAGATAAAATTTTTCAAAGTTGCCTTCTTGAAGATGATTTTTTACTGCTATACAGCGACAACAATAACAAAAGCACCACCAGACATTGTCTGACAGGGTTCAACTTAGCCACTTGGTTTCAAAACCTCGAATTGTTCAAAACAAAATTGCAGAGGAGTACATTTTGATTTATTTCTTTAAATTACACTGACGATTCCCCATATTTTTTCTTTTTTCTTTTTCTTTTTTCTTCTTCTTCAAGATAGTTTCTCGACTTCGTCCCTTTTCACTTAGTTAATTTGTAATTTAGTAATTATTTTTTTCCTCTGGAGGAGTAGTTGGGGAGATCAGCCCCCTATCTTATTTCAAAATTACCAAAACCTCTGCAAAAAATTACATTTCAATTCAATTACTTTCCTTAAATCACTCTCTATCCTGTATTAGAAGGCAGTTTCTTGGCTTCCTCTTTTCTTTCTCATGTATTCATTTATTTTTATGCTTATCTCTAGAGGACAAAGTCGGAGCGATCAACCTCCTGCCTTATTCCAGGATTTCCAACGTTTTTTTTTTATCTCTTTTACTCACCAAGGCACCTGTTGCAATTTCTCCCTCTCTCCCGTCAGTGGAGAAGCATGAAACCTCACTGAATTTGGGCATTCAGGTTCCTCACACATGGATCCACTGGCAAAGATGAAGCATAGGAGTCCTCTAGGTCAAATGCCCAGGAGTGCTCTAAGACTCATGCTTCAGTTGCTGTTGGTTTCCTCCCATTGAGAAATGAAAGCTTCTTTGGGATCCTAACAGGGATCTCCAGATGTGGAGAAAGCCTTTGAAGCTTGCCCCCATGTTTGGGCGCCAGGATGTAAGGTTTTACACTTAGCCTCACAATTGCCCCAGCATTACTCAGGAATATAGAGGGGAATATAGTCAGAAGACAAAGGTTTCAAAATCATAGCTTTAGCCAGTTTATCGTTATAGATAGAAGTGGCAGCAAAGGTTGGTCTGGATAGAGTGGGTCTAACAATTCTCTAAATAAATGGGATAAGGCATGATAAACACAACAACCCTCCTAAGGGCAAAACCACAATGAACAATATCCTTTTCCAATTATCAAACATTCCCAAAAACCATCCTCCAACATCCAGTGCTCCTGCCCATGTCTGGACAGGGACATGAGCCAACTTTTGCATTTTGTCAGTGACTTCTTTGACATATTCCTTATGTGTAATGACGGACTGGGGTCTAATAATACAATTTAGGGCCACAATGATGAAATAGAGGACCCATTTGGTAGGACAGTCCTTTTCTTTCCAAGTCAAATGAAAATAAGAAGTGATGATCTCTCAAGCTTCACATTTAAAAATGAAACAATTCCTTTGGCCCAGATCATTTTTTTAAAAAAGTCTTTGATACTGAGGGAATCTCAGTTGTGGTTTCCAGTTCAGGAAGATCAACTTGGACCCATATTTGTATCTGGTTCAATTGATAGCAAGTTCCAATGATGCTGAAAAATCCATTGGTCTGGTTATCTTGAAGCACACCAGGTTGCAGAAATCCTTTGATTATGCCAGGTTGGGTAGGATGTGCAAACATATTTGGCATTTAATGAGTAGGCCTGTCTCCACACTTTTAGTCCATTTAGCTTGATTATAGTCAATAGCTTTACATGCATTAAAAAAAAGATTCTGGCACCTGTCCATAAGTCTGGTGTTATTCTTCCCCAAAAGGTAATGTCTGTATGTTCCTCCGTATGTCCAGATTTAAAGTTGTTGGTAAAGCTGCACTGTATTGACAGGAGCATAACAAGTGACCCTGTTGCCCCTTTGCAAGTGGAATATGTAGTCTTGTTATAAACACAACTCCCTTTTCTTCCATAAAATATTGGGCCCATGGTCCTTCCTTCTACCAACGAAGGTACAAGGGAAACAACAGTAGCAGAAGAAAAATATTGCAATACATAGTCCAGGTTCAAGGAACATGATTTCCAGGGTAGTCCAGTCCATTGAGGTTTTTCTCGTACGTAGATGGAAACAGTTCAACAGGCGAGGCAGGTTGAAATTTCATTTGCAGGCCATCCAGCTGCGGAGCTTGTCACTGGAGAGGGAATGATGGGACTTTCCATGGACTCATGCCTTGATTCCTTAAATCAGGAGGACTTGGCATGGTTGAGACCACTCAGGACTGGTATTTCTAGGTGACAGTTCTTTTCACCTGAACAACAGGAACAACAATGGGCAGAGACAGGTGGTAGGGCAGCCTGGGCCTGTACTGAGATAGAAGACAAAACCTGCACCAGATTAAATATTGAGTAACTTTTGTTCTCTTCCTCACTGACATTCTTGAACCTTCATTTAACAAAAGTCTCCCATACATCATTTGAAAGGGACAAAGACAGCTTTCCAATTGAGGCCTATATTGAAATGGCCTCACTGCCAAATTTTGTAAAGCTTTTTATTTACTTGTATTTATCACAGATTTGTTTAACCAAAATATAAATACAACCATACTTTTTTTGTATTTTTTTAATAGTTGCATCACAGTTTCTATTGTAGGAATGAGAGAAACTGTGAATGAAGAATGGAATGACAAATACCATACAGATATTTCCACTTTTTCAACACAATTTGAAATTCACATTCTTCATGGCAAAAATCCCAGAAATTTCTTTTTTTTATTGAAAAGTTTTACAGTACATTTTTAAATACAAAACCCCTCCCCTCCCCCTCCCCTCTCCCCCTCCCCAACTCTCCCCTCCCCTCCCCCCCGACTTCCCAGAGCTAAATACAGGGTATAAAAATACAAACAAACATAATCTAAAATATGCAAACAACAATAAAATATTAAATTCTATCGCACTTTAACTCTTAATAAAATAACTACAAGCTAGTTATACATCATATAAATCCACTACTTATTCAAATGCTAAGTGAAACTTTTTAGTCCCATATTTATTCTGGATATAATCAATCCATCTTCTCCACTCCACAATATATCTCTGTTGCGATTGGTCTTTCAAATACGCTGAAATCTTTGCCATTTCCGCCAAATTGGAAACTTTTAAAGTCCATTCTTCTATAGTCGGCAGTTCTTCCTTCTTCCAATATTGCGCTACTAAAAGTCTCGCTGCCGTAATTAAATTCAACATCAGCTTAGTGTCCACAACGGTAGTATCTGTGATAATGCCCAGTAAAAACAATTGCGGACAAAACTTTATCCTTTTCTTGAATATTTTTTGCATATTCCACCAAATTTTAATCCAAAATGCTTTAACCCTTTTACAAGTCCACCATATATGAAAATACGTTGCATCCTCACAGCCACACCTCCAACATTTGGGCTGGCAGTTCGGATACATACTTGCTAGTTTTTTAGGATCTAAATGCCACCTATAAAACATTTTATAAAAGTTCTCTCTTAAATTTTGGGCCTGTGTAAATTTTACATTTCTCACCCAGATCTTTTCCCAAGTATCCATTGTGATAACTTCTTGAAAATTCTGAGCCCATTTTATCATACAGTCTTTGACAAGTTCCGTCTCTGAATCAATTTCTATCAATGCAAGACATATCCTTTTTATATGAGCTTGACCTTGATCTCTAATTTGCTTTACCAAATTTTCATCAGTCATCAAAAAACCAGTTTTCTGGTCCTCTTTCCACCTAGCCTGTAATTGCCCATACTGAAACCAAGTTTGTACTATCTTTTCTTCTTTTAAAATGTTACATGACTTTGATTGCCATACATTCCTTTCCAAACTTAAAATTTCCTTATATGTAGTCACATCATGTTTGAATCCCACATTTATATTTTCCATTGCGTGTTTAGGTATTGCCCAAATAGGTATCTTATAATTTAACTTGTGTCTGTACTTTTTCCAAACTTGCAACAGAGCAAACCTTAAAATATGTATCTTAAACACATTGTCCACCTTCTTATCATACAATAAATATCCATGCCATCCAAATATTTAATTTTTTTATTTTTATTTTAATTCCATTTATATCCCGCCCTTCTCCGAAGACTCAGGGCGGCTTACAAGCTTAGCAGTAGCCTTCATTCTATGTATATGCCTGCTTATTAGGGCTTTCATACACCCCCCAAGCGGCATTATTACAAAGTCAGCTTAATTGCCCCCAACAATCTGGGTCCTCATTTTACCTACCTCGAAAGGATGGAAGGCTGAGTCAACCTTGAGCCTGGTGGGATGCGAACCTGCACTAATTGCAGGCAGCTGGTGTTACTTAAGGAGGCATTAGCCCACTGCTCCACCAAGGCTCTGATTTAATAATCTCGCTTGTGTTAAATTAAACCAGTCACTTATCGCTGACAAAGCAGCAGCTTCATAATATAATTAAAATTAGGCATTTTAAGACCACCTCTTTCACGCATATCTTGCATTATCTTAAATTTAACTCGTGGCTTTTTCCCTGCCCAAACGAATTTATTAATTCCTTTTTGCCATTCCTCCAAATTTAAATCCTTTTTAAGTATAGGTTTCATTTGAAATAAAAATAAAATTTTTGGCAAAACATTCATTTTCACTGCTGCAATTCTTCCCAATAAGGATAATTGTAATTTTTTCCAACTATCTAATTCTTTTTGTACTTTTCCCCATAACTTTTCATAATTATTTTTATATAACTTCACATTTGAGGGTGACAAATATATCCCCAAATATTTAACCCTTTTAACTATTTCAAATCCCGTTAGCTCTTCTAAAACAGCCTTTTGTGATACTGTCATGTTTTTAGACATTTTAGTTTTTTGTATATTGATCTTAAATCCAGAAACTTTCCCATATTGCATTATTATCTCCATCAATTCTACAACTGAATAATCAGGCTGAGTCACTGTAACAACCAGTTCATCTGCGAACGCCCTCAATCTATAATCCTGGTCTCTAATTTGAATTCCCTTAATTTTATCCGAATCACGTATTTTTTTTTAATTGAAAAGTTTTACATTACATTTTATCTTTAACAATCCCTCCCCCCTCCCTCCTCCCACCCCTTCCTAGCCCTCCCTAACCCTCCCCCCCTTCCCCCCTCCCCCCTCCCCGACTTCCCAGAGCTAAATACAAGGTATAAAAACAGAAACAATCATAAACAACCATATGCTAACAACAATAAACTATTAAGTCTATCGCACTCTAGCTCATATGAAATGACTACAAGCAATACTAATATCACATAAAGAAAAAAAGGAAAAAAAACTTATTCAAATACTAAGTGAAACTTTTTAGTCCCATATTTGTTCTGGATATAATCAATCCACTTTTTCCACTCCATAATATAACGTTGTTGCGAATGATCTTTCAAATAAGCCGAAATCTTTGCCATTTCCGCCAGGTCAGAAACTTTAAGAGTCCATTCTTCTATAGTCGGGAGTTCCTCCTTCTTCCAATATTGACCTACTAAAAGTCTTGCCGCTGTAATTAAATTCAACATCAACTTGGTGTCCACAACAGTAGTATCTGTAATTATGCCCAATAAGAACAATTGTGGACAAAACTTTATCCTTTGCTTAAAAATCTTCTGCATATTCCACCAGATTTTAATCCAAAAAGCCTTAACCTTCTTACAGGTCCACCATATATGAAAATACGTTGCATCTTCGCCACCACATCTCCAACATTTAGGTTGATAGTTCGGATACATACTTGCAAGCTTTTTAGGATCTAAATGCCACCTATAAAACATTTTGTAAAAGTTTTCTCTTAAGTTTTGAGCTTGTGTAAATTTTACGTTCCTCACCAAGATTTTTTCCCAGGTGTCTATTGTGATAACTTCTTGAATATTCTGAGCCCATTTTATCATACAATCTTTAACAAGTTCTGTTTCTGAGTCAATTTCTATCAATGCAAGATATATCCGTTTGATATGTGCTGGACCCTGATTTCTAATTTGCTTTACCAAATTTTCATCAGTCATTGAGAAACCAATTTTCTGGTCTTCTTTCCACCTGGCCCGTAATTGACCATATTGGAACCAAGTTTGGACAATCTTCTCATCTCGTAAAAGATTATACGGTTTCAAACACCATACGTTCCTCTCCAAACTTAAGATCTCCTTGTACGTAGTCACATCATGTTTAAAGCCAACATTTATATTTTCTATTGCATGTTTCGGAATTGCCCACAACGGTATCTTGTAGTCTAACTTATGTCTATACTTCTTCCAAACTCTCAGTAATGCCTGTCTTAAAATATGCACTTTAAACACATTATCTACCTTCTTATCATACAGTAAATATGCATGCCAGCCAAATAACAAGTCGTGGCCCTCAAGATTTAATAATCTCCCTTGTGTCAAATTAATCCAATCACTTATCCCTGACAATGCAGCTGCTTCATAATATAATTTAAAGTTGGGCATTTTAAGACCACCTCTTTCACGCGTATCCTGCATAATCTTAAGTTTAACTCATGGCCTTTTCCCTGCCCATACAAATTTATTGATACCCCATTGCCATTCCTCCAAATTTGAATCTTTTTTAAGAATCGGTATCATTTGAAATAAAAATAAAAATTTAGGCAAGACATTCATTTTCACTGCCGCAATTCTTCCCAGTAAAGACAATTGCAATTTTTCCCAACTCTCCCGAATCACGTATTTTAATCAGTAATATTTCCAATGTTAAGACAAATAATAGAGGTGACAATGGGCACCCCTGCCTTGTGCCTTTTTCAATATTACATACTTCAGTCAGACTATTATTAACTATTATGCGGGCTTTTTGCTTTTGATATATTGCCCTAATTGGTTGTAGAAATTTATCCCCAAATTCCATTTTCTCTAATACTTTCATCAGAAATTGCCAATCCAATTGATCAAAGGCTTTTTCAGCATCCAAGAAGATCAACGCTGCAGGGATCTGTTTGTTTCTTTCCAAAAATTCCAACAAATCTACTATGTGTCTCACATTGTTCTTCATTTGTCTACCACTTATAAACCCAGTTTGATCACCATGAATTACTTGTTGTATTACCCTCATCAATCTGTTAGCTAAAACTTTGGCAAATATCTTGTAGTCCGTATTCAAAAGTGATATTGGCCTATAATTTTTTGCTTGGGTGACATCCTGATCTTCCTTCGGAATCAAAAAAATAAAAGCAGTCTTCCAAGACGGAGGTACCCCTCCTCCCATTTGAATTGTCTGGAACAATTCCCTTAAAGGCTTCACCATCTCTAACTGTAAATTTTTATAATACACAGCAGTCAATCCATCAGTACCCGGCGCTTTGCCCACTTTCAGTTGTTTGATTGCTAAAAAAATTTCTTCATCAGTTATCAATTGATTCATCCCTTCCTTTTGTTCTTGCGTAAGAACAGGAATATTAGCTCTTGCCAAGTAATTATCTATATCTGCATCTCTAATCTTATCTCTGGCATACAACTTAGAATAAAAATCAACAAAAGTCTTTTTAATAAGACTCTGCTGGTACACTACCTTACCCTTATGTTCTATTCTATCTATATTAGAAGCCCTTTGCTTCTTCCTTAACAAATAAGCTAACCATCTACCTGGTTTATTAGCATTACAAAAAATATTATGTCTAGCATACCGTAAATTAGTTGCCATTTGATCTGCCATTAACTTATCAAACTGACCCCTTAATAAAGTAATTACCTCTTTAATCTTCCCATCAGATGGATTCAAAATTAAGGCCTTTTCTTTTTCCTTAATTTCATCCTCTAATTCTTTCCTCCTAAATTCCAAGTTGCGTCTATATTTATTGTTCAAATATATTAGTACACCTCTCATATAAGCTTTACTAGCATCCCAAACCATCTCAATAGAAGTACCTTTATGCATATTAATTTTAATAAATTCCTTCATCTGTTTTTTACACTCTTCCACATTTTCCTGATATCTAAACAAATTTTCATTTAAGCGCCAGGACCGTCTATCCCTATTATCTTTTTCTATCTCTAACCATACTGGACTATGATCAGACATAGTTCTTGGACAAATCTTAATCTTCTTAATCCTAGAAAAAAAGTCATTAGTGATTAATATAAAGTCAATCCTGGAGAAAGATTGATGCCTGTCGGAGAAAAAAGTATAGTCCTTTTCTTGCAAATTTCTTTCTCTCCAAATATCTCGCAATTCCAAGTCATCCTTCATCTCAAAAAAAGATTTAGGCAATTTAGCATGACTTGGGGTGCTTTTAAAAAAAACCCTTGTCCATTTGTACATCCAAAACACCGTTCCAGTCTCCCATCAAAATACAAGATTTATAATCCTACTGAATAATCTTGCTGTGTAATAAACTGTACAAATCTCCTTGTTGTTGATTAGGAGCATATAGTCCAACCAAAAGCATTTTCTTGCCTTCTATTAACAGTTCAATTATAACATATCTTCCTTGTTTATCTGCTTCAATTAAAGCCGCTGTCAGAGTATTCTTAACATAAATAACCACTCCATTTTTCTTATCAGTTGCAGAAGCAATAAACTGTGTGCCCAACCTTGAGTTTAACAAATATTTTTGATCCATGGCTTTAATATGTGTTTCTTATAGACAAATAACATCATTCTTAAATTGTTTTAAGTATTGAAATACTTTCTTTCTCTTCTGTGGTGAATTTAAACCATTAACATTCCAGGTTAGAAACTTTGTCGGCATCTTTCGCGACCTGAAGCTTTTGGAGCGCTTCTTCCAAAATCACCTGCACTCTCTTAGGTCGCGCTCCTCCCACTGCTTCACTGTAAGTAGGTTTTGGAGGTGCCATCATAACTCTCTGCTGTTCTTGTTCTTGCTCTTGTCTCATTCGTCTAGCAGCAGCACGTGTCATTCTCTGGTCTCTAACCTCCTCCGATGATACTGAAATTTGATCCACTCCTGTAACTTTCTGGAATTCTCCATCTTTCATCTGCGTAACTCCTTCAGCACCTTGTAGATTCTCACTTTGTGATTGACACACTCCCTCACCATTCTTCTTTTTAGATTCCAAAAGTGGTATGGGGACTGCTTTTAAAACATTAGTATAAAAATCACGTGCCTGTAACACTGTAAGAAGACGATGTCTCGTGCCTGCATGCATCACCACCATGCCCACTGGTATCTCCCATCTGAACTGAATATCCCGTCTTCTTAATTCTTGTGCCAGAAAAGCAAATTCCTTCCTTCTCCTTAAGATTCTTGGAGGGATCTCTTTTAAAATTAAAACTTCTTGTTCAGCAATTGCAAATTTATTATTGTAGAAAGCTTGAATAACCTCATTTCTAATTGCTCTCTTTGTAAAGTAAACCACCACATCTCTGGGTAATTTCCTTTGTCTTGCAATCCATGAATTAACACGAAATATTTTGTCTATATCCACCATAATTTCTTCTGCTGATCGCTCCAAAACACCTTCCAAAGCCTCTGAAACCATTTTTTCAAATTTTCCTTAGAATCCTCTTTTAAACCTCTAATTCTCACAGCGAACTCCATCTCCCTGTACTGTACCAAGGTCAAATCGTTGTCAATCTTATCCACCACATTTTCAGTCTCTGTCATTTTTGCATCTAATCTGATATTATTTTGGCTGAGATCTTCCACTCTCTCGTCCAGACGCTCTATACATACAGCCATGCCTTGAAATGCAAGTAAGATGTTTGCCCTCATTTCTGTAAGCTTCTCCTCCATAAGTTCAGGTAATTGTTGAGATTGCTTTTTCAAAGCCTCTTGCAAAACATCCTGCAAATCTTTCACTGTAAAAGTTGGTACAGGTGCAGGTGCAGGTGCAGGGGGAGGGGGCATTAAAGCTTGTAGCAAAGATTGCTGCACCAGAGAAGCCCCCGCGCTTCTAGAAGCTTTAGAAGATTTGGCAGCCATTTTCACCCACTATTGCCTGTTACGCACTTTCACTTTTATCAAACTCCACAAAATCCACCAAGTTAAAGATCATAAACTTGCTTTCACCTGATTCTCCTGTACCACTCTGCCTGCATCCAAGTTATCTGAAGTTAACTCTTGCTGGCAGGGATGGTTGCTACGCCCTGCTCTGCTCCAAAGCCCTGGAGCAGAGGCTTTGGAAGGTGTTTTGGAGCGATCAGGCTTCGGGGGGGCTCAATCCTTCAGCCACCAGAGTTTCAACTCTGGCGGACCGGGAGAGCTCTACCCCTGCCTGGGCGCTCACCCCCTCCTCTTCTCCCAAGGAGCGGGCTTCCGAGCCATCAAAACAGCTGATCGGCGCTGTTTTCAGTGGCTCCACGGAGACGACGGGGCCGACAGCCAGAATGGCTGCCAGCGGAGGAGCCTTGCCACCCGGAAGTCCCAGAAGTTTCTGATAAAGCAAACCAGTGAAGGGATTTTATTATGCTTAAGGTTGATGTTAGTAATATTGATATTAGTAGTGATACTTTGTAATCATCTTTGTTTATGTGCAAGCAGCTTTGTAGGTGCTTTATATTGCGAAATTAGTTATATAAAAGCAAATGTTTCATGCTTTAGGTACAGGTGATTGCTTACATGAAAAGAGCATGGTAAGAGGAGGGGGAAAAGGAGTTATGGTGGAGCCTGGGTTGTTGTGTATGAGTCATCATGTAGGAATTAATTTTTCTGCACCTTTTGGTTCCTAGTACCAAGACCAGATCTCTTTGTTCTGAAGGGGTATAAAAAGTGGAAGACATCTTTCCTGGTTGTTGCCTTCATCTCTCTACCAGCCACGAAGAGAGATGTGGCCACCCAACTCTATTTTGATCAAAATAAAAGTTGCTTGCTTGCTGAAACCTTGGCTCAGATGTTTCTTTTGGCTCTTCTAAATTTCTGAGTAATGCTGGGGTAATTGTGAGGCTAAGTGTAAAACCTTACATCCGAATCACTTTCCTTTTTCACTGATGAACATATGATGAATTTCTCCATATTAATATGCACCACTACCTTGATGGTCATGTGGCTGTTCAGCAGTTCTTCCTCTCTCTCTCTCTCTCTCTCTCTCTCTCTCTCACCCTTCCTCTGAAAACACACCGCTGTGTTGTCCTCTGAATCAAAACAGTAGATAGGAAAATGAATTGGAGGTTGCTTCAGAGCAGCTCCCATCATATCTCAGCTTGGCTCTGGCTGCCTGAGAACAGATGATCCACATTTGAGAAGCTTTTCAGATAGATTTACTTTACCTGGTCACTCATTCTGAAAATAGCTGCACTTTGGGTTTTGACAATACAGATATCCTCAATTACCATCCACATTTGGAACTGGTTACTTGGTCATTAAGTAAGGCAGTAGCTAAGAGATGCCACAACTCTATTCAGCTTTACAGACCTGCAAAGATTCTAAATGCAAGGATAGGTTGCCCACTTGTTTTTTTCTATCAGTTGTTAACTCTGAACAGTTGCTAAATGAGGCAGTCACTAAATGATGACTACTTTTATCAGTAATTTATACTTAATCCCTTTTCTAGTAATGATTACCATATCACAGAAATATTCATATGTCTAATAATTTAGCTATTGTGCAACCAACTTCCACATGCAAGGTGTTCAGTGAGCTGCCTACCAGTCAGAGCTCATTTTTCAATTAAAGCACTGCTGCTTCAGACCTTTTACTGATGTGGCTGCCTAGATACATAGGAGCAGGGCTTTTTGTCTCATAGAATGCTCAGAACAGTGTTCCGGCACCATTTTTTTGCAAAAAAAACCCACCACAACAAAAAAAAACAGCTTCCTTATTGGCTTTCCTAAGCCTATTGCAGGGCTAGCAATCTTGGCTCTTTTTTATGACTATTGGACTTCAACTCCCAAAATTCCTGAGCCAGCCATGCTGAGGGGAAAGGGAGAGGTTTCCAAGCTGAACCATGCTGGCTCAGGAATTCTGGGAGTTGAAGTCCTTGAGTCATAAAAGAGCCTGCACTAGAGGAGGACATTAAAATTATTTACAGGATTACTTCTTTGTTGTAGAAAGAAGAGACTCATGCCAGCTCTTCAGGAAAGGAAAGGTTTATTGCTCAGGTTCAGAGAGCTTAAACAAAGCAAAGGGTCTGAACCCCGAGGGGTGTATGAACAGTGTCGAGCCACGCGGGCCTGACACTTCAAAGGGGGGGACGAACCACCGCCGTGCCCGGTTCCCGACGCACCTTCTGGGGTCCAGCTCTGCCAGCCCGGCCCCTCCGACGCACCACACCCGGCGGCCGGTGCTTGTCCATTGTTCGACACTGGGTCGATGCACACGAGGTCCCCGGCGGAGCTCCAGCTGGCCTGGTCCCACACCACCGCCTGTCAGCTGTTGGGCGCGCCTGTGCAGATCAGCCTCCTGGCGGGATCTGCAGGCATCTGGCCTACGGAAGCAAGGCCTGCAGGCTTCACGATGGATACGCTGGAAGCGCAGTGGACCCGTCTGCCCACCACCACTTGCCTGCTGACGGCCGTGCTTGCCCCGGGAGGCTGCCAGCTCATTCTGGGCAGTTTGCCAACCGAAGGTCTACGACACAGCCCCTCGGCTGCTGTAACCGCTGCTAGGGCCCCGCTTGTTCTGGCCGGTGGTGAGACTCAGGGGGTCCCTGGGTGTGGGGAGGCGCAGTGACCTTACGGATGTGAGGGGGTTGCTTTGGGATGGGGGGTGTCTGGTGTGGCCGTGTGGGGTGGGGGTGGGGCTCCAGGGGTCTGGGTGGGGGTTGCCTGGGATACCTACCTCCTGTGGAGCGGCATGCCGGGGAGAATGGAGCAGGGGATGCACGCGGGTGTAACGAAGGGGGAGGGATGAGTTATAGGCGCATGGGCGGATGTTGGTTTATGCCAGGGGGCAGAGTTACTGGGCCTGCCTACTATAAATGAGCATTGGGAGTGTGGTGCTGCCAATGCTGACTTTTTCCTATCCTTGTTGGAAGCTGAATAAAGCAATCCTTGGTTGTCACCCGTTCCTGCTGTCGGCTGTGTGTGTGTGTGCTTCGTGCTGCGGACGGGTTGTGACAGTAAGTCAGCGTTCCCCTTTGTTTTCCTTTCCTTCTGTTGTGTACCCTCCTTCCCTCTCTGTTTGCATTCGGACTGGACATGGCGGAGGGAACGCAGGGGGCTGCCCCAGTGGCGGATGGGTGAGAGCCGGCTAGAGCTGCAGCACCTCTGGAGGTGGTAGAGCTGGAGGAGGCTCAGCCTGTGGTGAGGCCGAAGGTTCAGGACCCTCCTCCCACGGTTGCTGGAAGCGGATCCCAGGAAGCAGGAGACCAGACCCACAGTGGGGAATGGTGGTTTAGTCCTGCACTGGCCCACATGGACCCTGGCCAGGGACACTCAACACAAGCAAGGGCCCTGCTAACGGAGTGGAGCGAGCGACAACTGATGGATGAGGATGGGGAGGACTGGAGCTATTCCACGGCACCAGGCAGCCAAATGATGAGCATGCTGCAGGACAGGTTTGGGGAGTTTAGCTGTCAGGAGCCCTCGCCTTGGTTAGCAACCAAACCAGAACGTGGCGTGGGACGGTGGTCGCATGCCAGCACTTTATCTGCGCGCTCAGAACCATCCCGTTTCTGGCTGGCCAGTCCACGGTTCCAGGCCCCAACCAGCCAGAGTGTGACTCAGGGGAGTGCTCCTGCGACGCAACCCCCCTCCTCTACGGTACCGAGTCGGAGGGACGCCAGGATGGCAGCAGACGGGGGGATTACCTGGCAGGCATCCCAGCCAGCAAGCACTTTGGGCTGGCAGGCAGCGGGTCCATGGCAACACGGGACCGCTGTAAGAGGCCTGATGCCACAGACGTGTCCCTGGGGGCCGTGGATGGTCTGGGGTCCATCACCACTGCACTTGACATACGATGGGCACCCTTAGGCTATGTTCCTAAGCCATGCTATTGGCCATTTGGACAAGTATAGCCGTCACAATGGGCTATGGTGATGGCTGTTACAGTGGCGTTGCAGGGTGAGGCCACGGCATGGGCTGCTGACCTGTACAGTGACCATGCCAGGGAGCTGGGAGACGTTGGACTATTCCTGGATGCATTGCAGGCACAGTTTGAAGACGTTGCCTGGGTCCAACGGGCTGAGTCTGAGGGGGTGGGCCTTCAGCAGCACGGTAGGCCTGCAGTGGACTATGTCCGTGAATTCCGCCGGGTGGCCGGTAAGCTACGCTTGTGGCCAGAACGAATGCTTGTGCACCACTTCAAGGCGGGTCTCGACGGGGCTCTCCACAGGGCATGCGTTGTTCGTGGTATCCCGCACAGGCTGCAAGAGTGGTTTTGGGTGGCCGTGGAGTTGGACATGGGGTTGCGGGACAGCAGGGGATGACCCGAGAATGTGCCACCGAGGTGTCGAAAGAGCGAGGGAAGAGGAATGAAAACCCTCAGCAACAACCACGAAGCCTCCAGTTCCGGTCTCCTGACTGTCGATTCGATGCTTTCGGTGTGACCAGCCAGGGCATTGGGCAGCGGAGTGTCCAGTTCCGGTGTCACGTACAGTTCCAGTTGCCTCTCCGGCATGCAGTGCTACACCTAGGAAAGCTGTGGAGTGTTCATGAGCAGCACACCAACTTCCAGGCGATCTACCCAGAGCGACGCCTCAGACCGGGAAGGAGATACCATCAACCGTCAGACCGGTGCTGCAGGAGGAAGACCCCATGGTGAGTGCGCCGGTGTGTCCCTTTGTGATCCCAGTGCTGTTAGTAAGTCCCCAAACAGGCCAAAATAGAGAGTACCGGGCGTTGATCGACTTGGGTAGCACCCGTTGCCTCATCAGCCAGACTGTGGTGTCTGAGGTAGGCATTGGTTTAGAGCGGTTGGCCACCCTAATCAGGTTCCAGCAGGTGGACGGCTCCCTTCTGGGGGGGGCACCTGTGACCCATGTAACGGAATTCGTACGACTTGAAATGGGTGAGCATTGGGAAACCTTACGCTTCATCGTGGTGCCCTCTATGACTGAAGTGGTGATATTGGGGCTTACCTGGTTGGACAAATGGGGCCCTACAATCGGGTGGGAGGGGGGATGTTGCCATCTCCACCTTGGGATGGGACCCCAACCCCCTTGCCACGCCTTTGTGGGTCCACCTGGGACAGACGAGGGGGAGAGGGCCTGTGAAGCGAAGGCCGAACAGTAACCCCAGGTGCCGTGGGTGTACTCCGACCTCGCTGGGGTCTTCGATGAGCAGGAGTGCAACATCCTGCCACCTCACCGGTCGACAGACTGCGCCATCGAAGACCCCAGCAAGGTCGGAGTACACCGGTGGCACCTGGGTTTACTGGTATTTATACCGCGGAGTATTGGTCTACCTGGATGATATCCTTATCTACACCACGACCATGGAGGAGCATGTAACCCTGGTTAGGCAAGTGTTGAAGAAACTGTTGGACGCTCAGTTGTATGTGAATCTCCCGAAATGTGAATTTCATATGGCCCAACTGGATTACCTGGGGTATAGGGTATCCGCGGCTGGGGTGGAAATGGACCCTAGGAAGGTGGAGGCTGTGCAACAGTGGCAGGCACTGTGGACCCGTCACCAACTGCAGAGCTTCCTGGGCTTTGCCAATTTTTATTGCCAGTTCATTCCATCTTTCACTGCAATCGCCTTGCCGTTGACGGATTTGCTGCGCACGCAACAGGCAACAGTGAAACCGCTTCCCAGGTTGAGGTTGGTGTGGTCCACGGAGTGTCAGTGGGCGTTCAATTCTCTAAAGGCCATGTTCACCAGGGAGCCTGTTCTGCTGCACCCCAATCCCGACATGCCGTTCGTTGTCCAGGCGGATGCCAGCGACATCACAGTGGGGGCCATTCTTGACTGTCACCGAGTGGGCCTGGGCGGTTTGGGAAAAGAGGCCTTTGTGGTCCGTTGGGCCCTGGGGACGTGGCGTCATCTCCTGGAAGGGGCCACCCACCCGTTCGAAGTGTGGACCGACCATAAGAACCTGGAGGCCTTGCAGTCACCCTGGAGACTCTCGCCCAAACACATTTGTTGGGTTCAATATTTCCGCCGCTTCAGGTTCACCCTGAAGTATGTCCTGGGGGGAAGAATTTCCTGGCAGACGCACTATCGCACCTGCCACAATACGACTGTAAGAGAGAGACGGTGGTGCAAGCACTTGTACCCCCTGCCGTCCGGGGACAGATGGGGATACAGTCTGTGGAGCAACAGACGACCTACTCCGCGACTTAAGGAAGGCCATCAAAGGAGATGGATGGTTACGAAACAACCCACACATACTGACTGTACGAGATGGGCTGGCCTGGCATGGGGACAAGATGTATGTCCCTCTGACGCTGAGACCCAACGTGTTATACCAGTGCCACGACGCCAGGCAAGCTGGGCACTTTGGTTTTCTAAAGACGTTGCACTTGGTGCAACGTTGCACTTATGTCCGCGGGAGGCTACCGTTGGTTCAGATACTCGGTTGTGAGTCGCTTCTCCTGAGATGTGGTCCTGGGGCTCAGTTGGGTTTGTTGCTGGCGTATCTCTTGCCTACCTGTGTAGCAGCAGCCCTGCCCGAGCTCCTCGACATCCTCTCGGGGTTGGTGGTTGAGTTCCCCAGACTTATGATTCTGGGGGACTTCAACCTGCCGTCCCTGGGAGGTTCGTCGGGGTTGGCTCGGGAGTTCATGGCCTCCATGACGGCCATGGACCAGACCCAAGTAATTCAGGGCCCGACTCATGGGGGAGGTCACACACTCGATCATATTTTTTTATCTGGAAGGTGGTTAGATGATCTGGGAGGAGGATTTCCAGCTATTATACCCTTGTCATGGACCGATCATCACCTCCTGTGGCTGGCCTTCCGTTTCACCACCCCCCATCACCGGGTTGCAGAACCGACCAGGTGGTTCCACCCCAG
This sequence comes from Vipera ursinii, assembly GCF_947247035.1. Classification (NCBI taxonomy): domain Eukaryota; kingdom Metazoa; phylum Chordata; class Lepidosauria; order Squamata; family Viperidae; genus Vipera; species Vipera ursinii. Next base: position 9,794,088 of record NC_139522.1, read on the forward strand.
GCGCCTAATGGTGCTTGGACCCGTGCCTGCCATCTTCGCTCACAGCCCGGTCGATGCCTTAGTGGAAGCCTGGGAAAGGGCAGCCACTGAGGCACTCGACCGCGTTGTGCCCATGCGGCCCCTGTCCCGGCGCAGATCCCGGCGGGCTCCATGGTTTTCTATGGAGCTCCGGGAGATGAAGCGTCGGAGATGGAGCCTAGAAAGCTGCTGGAGATCCAGCCGGTCTGAATCTGACCGATTGCGGTTAAGAACCTTTACGAGGTCTTATCTCGCAGGCTACCAGCTCATTCTGGGCGGTTTGCCAACCAAAGGTCTATGACCCAGCCCCTAAGCTGCTGTAACCGCTGCTAGGGCCCCGCTTGTTCTGGCCGGTGGTGAAACTCAGGGGGTCCCTGGATGTGGGGAGGCACGGCGACCTTACAGATGTGAGGGGGTTGCTTTGGGATGGGGGTGTCTGGCACGGCCGTGTGGGGTGGGGGTGGGGCTCCAGGGGTCCGGGTGGGGGTTGCCTGGGATACCTACCTCCTGTGGAGCGGCATGCCGGGGAGAATGGAGCAGGGGATGCACGCGGGAGTAACGAAGGGGGAGGGATGAGTTATAGGCGCATGGGCGGATGTTGGTTTATGCCGGGGGGCGGAGTTACTGGGCCTGCCTATTATAAAGGAGCATTGGGAGCGTGGTGCTACCAACGCTGACTTTTTCCTATCCTTGTTGGAAGCTGAATAAAGCAATCCTTGGTTGTCACCCGTTCCTGCTGTCGGCTGTGTGTGTGTGTGTGTGCTTCGTGCTGCGGATGGGTTGTGACAAACAGACATATTTATACCCCCCGTATTTCCCAGTTCCCCTTCATGGATTACTGCCTTGTCGTGGTGAAGGGGCTTGCGTAATTCAATGAAGCTATGAGCTATGCCGTGCAGGGCCACCCAAGACAGAAAGGTCATAGCAGAGAGTTCTGACAAAATGTGATCCACTGGAGAAGGAAATGGCAACCCACTCCAGTATCTTTGCCATGAAAACCCTATGGACAGTACCAAAAGGCAAAACGATATGATGCTGGAAAATGAGCCCCTCAGGTTGGAAGGCATCCAATATGCTACTGGGGAAGAGCAGAGGGCTAGTACTAGTAGCACCAGAAAGAATGAAGTGACTGGGCCAAAGCCGAAAAGACGCTCAGCTGTGGATGTGTCTGGTGGTGAAAGGAAAGTCGGATGCTGTAAAGATTTTTTTTCTCCATAGGAACCTGGAATGTAAGATCCATGAATCAAGGAAAGCTGGACGTGGTCAAACAAGAGATGACAAGACTGAACATTGACATCTTAGGTATCAGCGAACTAAAATGGACAGGAATGGGTGAATTTAATTCAGATGACCATCAGGTATACTACTGCGGGCAAGAATCCCTCAGAAGAAATGGAGTAGCCGTCATAGTCAATAAAAGAGTAGGAAAAGCAATACTGGGATACAATCCTCAAAATGACAGAATGATCTCAGTTCGAATGCAAGGCAAACCATTCAATATCACAGTAGTCCAGGTCTATGCCCCAACCACCAGTGCTGAAGAGGATGAAATTGACCGGTTCTATGAAGCCCTACAGCACCATATAGAACTAACACCAAAAAATGATGTCCTTATCATCATGGGGGATTGGAATGCTAAAGTAGGAAGCCAAAAGATAACCGGAATAACAGGCAAGTTTGGCCTTGGAGTACAAAATGAAGCAGGGCACAGGCTGATAGAATTTTGTCAAGAGAATACGATGGTCATAGCAAACACTCTTTTCCAACAACCCAAGAGACGGCTCTACACATGGACATCACCAGATGGTCAACACAGAAATCAGATTGACTATGTGCTCTGCAGCCAAAGATGGAGAGGCTCTATACAGTCAGTAAAAACAAGACCAGGAGCTTCTCGTTGCAAAGTTTAGGCTTAAACTAAAGAAAGTAGGGAAAAGCACTAGGCCACTCAGGTATGAATTAAATCATATCCCTGTTGAATATACAGTAGAGGTGACAAATAGATTTAAAGAATTAGATCTGATAGACAGAGTGCCTGAAGAACTATGGACAGAGGTTCACAACATTGTAGAACAGGTAGCAACCAAAACCATCCCAAAGAAAAAGAAATGTAAGAAAGCAAAATGGCTGTCTGAGGAAGCTTTGTAAATAGCTGAGGAAAGGAGGGAAGCGAAAGGCAAGGAAGAAAAAGCAAGATACGCCCAATTGAATGCAGAATTCCAGAGAATAGCTAGAAGAGATAAGAATGCCTTCTTAAATGAACAGTGCAAAGAAATAAAAGAAAACAATAGAATAGGGAGGACCAGAGATCTTTTCAAGAAAATTGGAGAGATGAAGGGAACGTTTCATGCAAAAATGGGCATGATAAAGGACCAAAATGGCAGGCACCTAACAGAGGCAGAAGAGATTAAGAAGAGGTGGCAAAATTACACAGAAGAACTATACAAGAATGAGCTTAACGTCCCTGTTAATCACAGTGAGGTGGTCACTGACCTCGAGCCAGACATCCTAGAATGTCAAGTGAAGTGGGCCTTAGAAAAGCTGAGCAACAACAAAGCTAGTGGAGGTGACAGTATTCCAGCTGAGCTATTCAAAATCTTAAAAGACGATGCAGTAAAAGTGCTACACTCAATTTGCCAGCAAATTTGGAAAACTCAATAGTGGCTACAGGATTGGAAAAGATCAGTTTACATTCCAATTCCAAAGAAAGGCAGCGCCAAAGAATGTTCAAACTATCGCACCATTGCACTCATTTCTCATGCTAGTAAAGTTATGCTTAAAATCCTACAAGCTACACTCCAGCAGTATGTGGATCGAGAACTACCAGAAGTACAGGCAGGATTTCGAAGAGGCAGAGGAACTAGAGATCAAATTGCCAACATACGCTGGATCATGGAGAAAGCTAGAGAGTTCCAGAAAAACATCTACTTCTGCTTCATTGACTATGCTAAAGCATTTGATTGTGTGGATCAAAACAAACTGTGGCAAGTTCTTAAAGAGATGGGCATACCAGACCATCTTATTTGTCTCTTGAGAAACCTATATGCGGGCCAAGAAGCAACAGTGAGAACTGGACACAGAACCACTGATTGGTTCAAAATTGGGAAAGGAGTCCGGCAAGGCTGTATACTGTCGTCTTGCCTGTTTAACTTATATGCAGAGCACATCATGAGAAAGGCAGGGTTGGAGGAATCAAAAGTTGAAATTAAGATTGCCGGAAGAAATATCAACAACCTAAGATATGCAGATGATACCACTCTAATGGCAGAAAGTGAAGAAGAACTAAAGAGCCTCTTGATGCGGGTGAAGAAGGAGAGTGCAAAACTTGGGTTGAAACTTAACATTAACAAAACCAAGATCATGGCATCCGGCCCTCTCAATTCCTGGCAAATAGATGGAGGAGAAATGGAGGTAGTGACAGATTTTATTTTCCTGGGCTCCAAGATCACTGCAGATGGGGACTGTAGCAAAGAAATTAAAAGACGCTTGCTCCTCGGGAGGAAAGCAATGGCAAATCTAGACAGCACACTAAAAAGCAGAGACATCACCCTGTCAACAAAAGTGCGTATAGTCAAGGCTATGGTCTTCCGAGCTGCAATGTATGGCAGTGAAAGCTGGACCATAAAAAAGGCTGAGCGTCAAAGAATTGAGGCCTTTGAACTATGGTGCTGGAGAAGACTTCTGTGAGTCCCTTGGACTGCAAGGCGATCAAACCGGTCAGTCCTAGAGGAGATCAACCCTGACTGCTCTTTAGAAGGCCAGATCCTGAAGCTAAAGCTCAAATACTTTGGCCACCTAATGAGAAGGAAAGACTCACTGGAGAAGAGCCTAAAGCTGGGGAAGATTGAGGGCAATAGATGAAGGGGACGACAGAGAATGAGGTGGCTGGATGGAGTCACTGAAGCAGTAGGCGTGAGCTTAAATGGACTCCAGAAGATGGTAGAGGACAGGAAGGCCTGGAGGAACGTTGTCCATAGGGTTGTGATGGGTCGGACACGACTTCGCAGCTAATAACAACAACAACATTTCCCAGTTGTACATTGTTCCTTATATGGTTATTCTACACATTCTTATCAGAAGACAGTTTGCATGAGACAGAAGACAGTGGAGTACGTGCAGTTACACAAACAGGATTATGGCTACCTTGATCAGCATCTGCCTATAGGACAGGAATAGGTTTGTTTACACAATGACTTTAGTACACTTCCTCTTTATTCCCCCCTTTTGAGATTTATCTCAACTTGTGACGATGAGTCTCAACAGAAGTCTTCTTTGGTTTGTAACCTTTCATATTCCCACATTGCCATTATCTGTGCAGTAGCTTTTCTTTCAGCAAGCAAAGCTAAGCTATTGGATATAGTTCTTATAAAAATAGGCAAGATACAAGGAATCAGCACACATCCTGCAGCTATCAGTCCTATAAGAGCCACGATGGCTTGTAACCCTGGGAGTTTGGGAAACCATCCACTGAAAACCTCTTGGAAATTAAAACCCTTCAGGGTTTGATCTGCATTGTGGGTCAATTGCCTCATTTCAGTGGTTAATTGTTTGATTACCTGTCCAGTTTCATCGATTTGAAGACAACAATTTGAAAGATTGAATTTTCCACACACTCCACCTTCTTTTGCCAATAGGTAATCCAAAGCCAATCAGTTTTGATAGACCGCTGTCCAGATTTTATCAGTGGTTACAGCTAACAAGTTCAAAGCTTTATCTAGGCATTGCCCTGCCAGATCTACAGCAGCCTGCAGCCTAATTATACGATTTATCATATAGATTGGTGTTCTGTAACCGTAAGAGCCATCCTCTGTCCAGGTTGCCTGGCCATACACACAAACTATCCTCTCTGAATCCCACAAATCCCCCATTTTATCATAATAATCAGATTCTCTACAAGGGAAATTACAGAAGGCTGTGTCAACCTCTCTTTTTCTTCAGTTTCCCATTTGATCATAGACTGGCACACCAAGCACCTGTCGTGACCGTATTGGCAAAGGAAAGAATGAGGGCTTTATGCAACCCAATACACACAATCCTGACCAATTCTTAGGCAAAACCTCATAAGCAAAGGTGCCACATATCCAGTACATGTCACTGGGGGCTACCCATTCCTCTTCCTTGTTGGAGTTCAGATAGGGCATGATAGTCATATCAAACTTTAAAGGCTCAGGGGCATTTTGCAGAGATATCCATACTGTTCATCCCATTCCCCCAAACAAATAAGATCTCCCACTGGTCGATCCCCTCTGCGTGTAAAGCAGTTTCAGCCAACCAGATTTGTTGTGAGAGTCCACACCATGCCATATATATACGTTCTTTGGGTGATGTTACCTGCCCTTGTCATGTTGTTATATATTTCCGGGTTTGCCTCCATCGCCTCCCTTGGCCACTGTTCCCCCATATTCGTTCCTCCACATACAAAACAATTCTTTACAGTCAGGGCTTTCGCTATTTCCTCTGCTAATGACAAAAATAGGTTGGTTTCTTTCATAGAAACCTCGAATTGGTCTTTTGATTGCTCCAGTCAGGCTAAGGTGTCGTATACTGACCATCCTAAAGATCTCTGTTCTCCATCATAGAGTACCTGTTTTACGATTGTGATATAGGTCTTTGGATCCTCCCCTGTCCCATCAATTCCTATGGCGTACACGTATCGACTAGGCATCTCTCGGCTGACTTCTAGTAACACTTGATTACTCTGAGCCACTCGGTGGACATTAGTCAAGTACTTGCACCCCTGATATCTTCCCCCGGTATATTCACAAACACATTCCCACCCTGAGCAGGCTGTTTTTCCAGCATATCCTGCACAGGGGAGATATGCGTGTCCATCTGTGATCCATGAGCCCTTTGTGTCACATAAATACTTATGATTGTGCCAATATGTTTTTCTCCAACTGTCATCCCCACATGTTATGGCTTTTCTCCCCGAGGGGCTCCGATCCATGGCCTGGCAGAAATCAATAGTGATCTCAACTCTCTGGCTCCCAGTTTGTAACACCAGGGTCGAGTTAAGGTAGTTGCTCAGCCCCACCCTAGCCTCATAAAACATAGATTGAGAAGTTAAGCCTAATTGGGGTCTCAGGGTTGTAACATATTTTTCCCCTCTTGTGAGCACAGGGAATACATAGTCTTGTTATGTAGACATGTGATCCCCTCTGGTTTACAGCTGATAGACCTTTGGGTATGATACACCAAAATATTGATTGTTTGGGTCCCATGCCTTGCCTTGGTTATATAGGCATCACAGTTTTGGTCCCATTCCCTTGGTTACCCCTAACTTCGTTTGAAACGTTGTTACATGTGGCAGCAATACAATACACCCATAGCAACAGTAAACTCTTCTCCACTCTTCTCCCGTGCATAGAAAGTCAGCGTCCGGAGTGACTTAGCAGGGGTCTTCACTACTGTGCGTAGAGGAACCTATTGCCGGTAAGGTTCCAGCAGAGTAGCCTTTCAGCGAGTATACTAAAGCTTCATATATAAGACAAGCTACCCTAACAAATCATATATCACTTGCATTTGAACATTAACTTTGTGGGAGCCACTGGATCTTTAGACACCACCCATTCAGGTTCAGCTGCTACTTTGACCCTTGTCCAGTGGATCCATGATTTGGATTCTGCAATCTTGACAGCAAGAGGAGAGGACATAATAACAACATATGGCCCTTTCCATCTCCCTTCTAGCTGTTCCCGTTTCCAATGTTTCACCCAGACTCTACAGGTGAAACTCGAAAAATTAGAATATCGTGCAAAAGTTCATTTATTTCAATAATGCAACTTAAAAGGGGAAACTAATATATGAGATAGACTCATTACATGCAAAGCAAGATAGTTCAAGCCGTGATTTGTCATAATTGTGATGATTATGGCGTACAGCTCATGAAAACCCCAAATCCACAATCTCAGAAAATTAGAATATTACATGCAATCAATAAAACAAGGAGTGTACATAGAACAATACCGGACCTCTGAAAAGTATAAGCATGCATATGTACTCAGTACTTGGTTTGGGCCCCTTTTGCAGCAATTACTGCCTCAATGCCTCATGGCTCTTCTTGCTCCCCAGGGGGCATAGGATTGCAGGACCCTGGGCTCAGGTTGGTTTATTTCAACGCCAGGTCTGTGGTGAACAAGTCTCCCCTCATACATATTTATATTTATTTATATTTATTTGATTTATATACCGCCCTTCTCCCGAAGGACTCAGGGCGGTGTACAGGGCAATAAATACCAAAAATACAAGATACAAAAAATAAAAACAAATTAAATAATTGTGCCCAATACAATAAATTAGTTAAAATCAATAATTAAAACCCCAAACCCATCAGACCAGGCCGGCTTGTTCGAATAAATAAGTTTTTAGATCACGTCGGAAGGAGCGGAGGTCGGGAGCCATCCGGAGCTCAACCAGTAAATGGTTCCACAGGTCTTGCGCACCCACAGAGAACACCCTCCCCCTGGGGGTCACCAGTCGACATTCTCTGACCGGGGGCACCCGGAGGAGGCCCTCTCTGTGGGAGCGCACTGGACGAAGGGAAGTTGACGCCGGCCGCATGTGCTCCCGTAGGTAATCCGGACCCATGCCATGTAGGGCTTTATAGGTCATCACCAGCACCTTGAATCTCACCCGGAGGGCAACTGGAAGCCCATGCAGCTCACGGAGCAGAGGTGTAACATGGGGGTATCGGGAGACCCCCAACACAACTCGCGCAGCTGCATTCTGCACCAGTTGAAGCCTCCGAGTGGTCCTCAAGGGCAGCCCCATGTAGAGGGCATTGCAGTAGTCTAACCGAGAGGTCATGAGCGCATGAGTGACTGTACGCAAGGCATCCCGGTCCAGATAGGGTCGCAACTGGCACACCAGGCAAACCTGGGCGAAGGCCCCCCTAGTCACAGTTACAATATGTTCTTCTAAGGAAAGCTGTGAATCTAGGAGGACACCCAAGTTGCGAGCCCTATCTATGGGGGGTAATAACTCACCCCCCATAGTAAGAGGTGGAATAATCTGAATTTCCTGAGATGCCAGCATGCACAGCCACTCAGTCTTGTCAGGGTTGAGCTGAAGCCTGTTCCTCCCCATCCAGACCCGGACCGCCTCCAGGCAACGGGACATCACGTCGAGGGCATCACTGGGGTTGTTTGGGGTCGAAATGAAAAGCTGGGTATCATCAGCGTACTGATGATAACCAACTCCAAAACCACGAATGATCTCACCCAGAGGCTTCATATAGATGTTGAACAGGAGAGGCGAGAGGACCGACCCCTGAGGAACTCCACAAACGAGAGGCCTCGAGGTGGACCTCTGCCCTCCTGCCAACACCGACTGTGAACGTCCCAGAAGGTAGGAGGAGAACCACTGAAGAAACGTGCCTCCCACTCCCAACCCCCTGAGACGCCGCAGCAAGATACCATGGTCGATGGTATCAAAAGCCGCTGAGAGATCTAATAGGACTAGGACAGAGGAACAACCCCTGTCCCGAGCCCGCCAGAGATCATTCACTAGAGCGACCAATGCTGTCTCCGTGCTGTGCCCGGGCCTGAAACCCGATTGCTACGGGTCCAGATAATCAGCTTCCTCCAGGAACAAAGGGAGCTGATACGCCACCACACTCTCAACAACCTTCGCAAGAAAGCGAAGGTTGGAGACCGGATGAAAGTTGTTTAATACAGCTGGGTCCAATGCAGGCTTCTTGAGGAGAGGTCTCACCACCGCCTCCTTCAAGGCGCGAGAAAACTACCCTCACTCAAGGAAGCAGTTATCACTGCCTGGAGCCAGCCTCTTGTCCCATCCCGAGCCGCATAAACCAGCCAGGAGGGGCACGGGTCCAATAAACACGTGGTGGAGCTCAGCTTCCCCATGATCCTGTCCACATCGTCCAGAGTCACAGGATTGAACTCCTCCCAGATAACATCAACAAGACTGCCCATGTCCTCATCATCAAACTCTGCCCAGTCGGAGTCCAAACCGGTCCAGATCCGAGCGATTTTGTCCGACAGATGTTGGCTAAACTCCTCGGCACGACCCTGCAAGGGCTCCTCCCTCACCTCCTGATTAAGGAGGGAGCGGGTCACCCTAAACAGAGCGGCGGGGCGGTTATCTGCGAACGCGATGAGGGTAGCAAAGTAATTGGACCTTGCCATCCTCATCGCTGCGAGATAAGACCTTGTAAAGGACCTTAGTCGCAATTGGTCGGATTCAGACCGGCTGGATCTCCAACAGCTCTCTAGGCCCCATCTTTGACGCTTCATCTCCCGGAGCTCCACGGAAAACCATGGAGCCCACTGGGATCTGTACCGTGTCAGGGGCCGCATGGGTACAACTTGGTCGAGTGCCTCCGTGGCTGCTTTTTCCCAGGCTTCCACTAGGGCATCAGCCGAGCTGTGAGCAAAGGAGGCAGGTGGGGACCCAAGCGCTGCCTGGAATCTCTCAGGGTCCATTAAGCGCCTAGGATGGAACCATCTCATTGGTTCAACAACCCCACGACTGGGAGTAGCAAAACGGAAGACCAACCGCAGGAGATGATGATCGGTCCATGACAGGGGCATAACAATTGGAGAACCCCCACCCAGATCATCTAACCACCGTCCAGATAGAAAAACCAAATCGAGCGTGTGGCCCCCCACATGAGTCGGGCCCTGAATTACTTGCATCAGGTCCATGGCCATCATGGAAGCCATGAACTCCCGAGCTAACTCAGATGATCCTCCCAGGGATGGTAGATTAAAGTCACCCAAGATCATAAATTTGGGGAACTCAATCACCAGCCCCGAGAGGATATCGAGAAGCTCAGGCAGGGCTGCTGCTGCGCAACTAGGCGAAAGGTACACCAGCAGCAAGCCCAACTGAGCCCTAGGGCCACATCTCAGGAGGAGGGACTCACACCCGGCTATTTGGACAACGGTGGCCTCCTGCGGACAAAGGGTCTCCCTCACAACTACCACCACTCCCCCGCCCCTACCCTGAGCCCGAGGCCGGTGCAGCACCCGGAAACCTGGTGGGCAAAGATCGACCAGAGGGACACCACCCTCTGAGCCCAACCAGGTCTCCGTAATGCAAGCCAGGTCCGCATGCTATCCCTCAACCAGATCCTGGATGAGAGGAGCCTTATTAACTACAGACCTGGCGTTAAACTACACAAGCCTGAGCTCAGGTGGCTGCTCATCCTCGCTCCTGGAACCACGGGCCGAAACCCGAGGGTTGGAGCACATCACCGCTTGAAGATAGCGGGGACGCACTCCCAGATGTTGATGCAGCCCTCTGTTCATACACCTGCTGCCATTCCCTAACATCGTGGGAATAGGTAATCCCACACCCCGCTCCGGGGCCCCGGAGGCAACCAGCCCTAGCTCCCTCCCAGCGTGATCAATCCCGGACCTGGCCTGAACAACAGTTGGTGGACACCCCCCCAGTTTCCAACCAAACCTGTAATCCCTCCCCCCTCCCTAACCCCACAAAAATTTAGCTAAAAAATTAACCAGGGGCCTCTTATTAAATTTATACCGGAGGCTCCTGTCCCTGCCCAACCATCTCTCAGGGTGCCAACAATTGGGCCCTTCATCAAGAGGAGAAGTGGAGAAAAAGGAAGGGGGGCACCCCTGAGGGCGAACAAGTCCGTGCTAGTATAGCAAAGGCGAGTCATGATTGTCCAAGCAGGTCCAGCAAAAGGCGATCCCATGATTGATCAGGAGGGTCTAAATTCAGAAGGTGAGTGGGTATCCAGTCCGCCTACACAGCTCCACTGCCATTCAAGCTGGGTGAACCTCCGGAACAGGTCAACCACCGTCCTCTCACGACGGTCGTAGGTCTGATCCAGGGAGCGGTCTGGAACACACGCCCAGGGTAAGGCATACCCCAAAGATCTCTCACCTCTAGGGGGGTAGCAGATGGTGAGTCTAAGCCACTCTCTCACAGTGACTTTGTACCCGGGTCCTTCTGAATCCTTTGGGGGCGTGACATGATCTTATTGAGGAGGAGAACATGGACCTGGCCTGCATCACGGAGACCTGGTTGGGCCAAGAGGAGGGGTCCCCCTCTCAGAACTATGCCCACCGGTCTTCCGGGTGCTTCACCAGCCGTGGGCCCAGGGCAGGGGTGGGGGGGTGGCAGTTATTATTAGGGAGAGTCTTTGTCCGCGAGTGGCCACTGTCCCTCAGATAGGCGGGTGTGAGTCTCTCCTTTTGAAGTGGGGTCCTGGAGTTCAGTTGGGCCTATTGATTACGTACCTGTCTCCCAGCTACGTGTCATCGGCCCTGCCCAAGCTCTTCGACGTCTTGCCCGGGTTAATACTAATACTAATAATAATAAGTTGGAAGGGACCTTGGAGGTCGTCTAGTCCAACCCCCTGCTAAGGCAGGAAACCCTATACCATTTCAGACAAATGGCTGTCCAGTCTCTTCTTAAAAACTTCCAGTGTTGGAGCATTCACCACTTCCGGAGGCAGGTTGTTCCACTGGTTAGTTGTTCTAACTGTCAGGAAGTTTCTCCTTAGTTCTAGGTTGCTTCTCTCTTTGACTAGTTTCCATCCGTTGCTTCTTGTCCTGCTTTCAGGTGCTTTGGAGAATAGCTTGACTCCCTCTTCTTTGTGACAGCCCCTGAGATATTGGAACACTGCTATCATGTCACTCCTCACCCTTCTCTTCATTAAACTACACATACCCAATTCTAGCAACCGTTCCCTATATGTTTTAGCCTCCAGTCCCCCAAGCATCTTTGTTGCTCTTCTCTGTACTCTTTCTAGAGTCTCAACATCTTTTTTACATCGTGGTGACCAAAACTGGATGCAGTATTCCAGGTGTGGCCTTACCAAGGCATTGTAAAGTGGTATTAGTACTTCACGTGATCTTGATTCTATCCCTCTGTGAATGCAGCCTAGCACTGTGTTGGCTTTTTTGGCAGCTGCAGCACACTGCTGGCTCATATTTAAGTGATTGTCCACTAGGACTCCGAGATCTCTCTCACAGTTACTACTATCGAGCAAGGTACCACCTATACTATACCTGTGCATTTGATTTTTCCTGCCTAAATGTAGAACCTTACTTTTTTCACCATTGAATTTCATTTTGTTAGATAGTGCCCAGTGTTTGAGTCTGTCCAGATCCTTCTGTATCTTAAGCCTATCTTCTGGAGTATTGGCTATTCCTGCCAGCTTGGTGTCGTCTGCAAATTTGATGAGTTCCCCATCTATCCCCTCATCCAAATCATTAATGAAGATATTGAAAAGCACTGGGCCCAGAACAGAGCCCTGGGGCACCCCACTACACACTTCCTTCCATGTAGATGCGGTTCCATTGAGGACCACACGCTGAGTACGGCCTGTCAGCCAGCTACGAATCCATCTGGTGGTAATGCTATCTAACCCACATTTTTCTATCTTATCAAGTAGTAGGTTGTGATCTACTTTATCAAATGCCTTACTGAAGTCCAAGTAAATTATATCTACAGCATTCCTCTGGTCCACTAGTTTTGTCACTTGGTCAAAGAATGCAATAAGGTTTGTCTGGCATGATCTGTTTTTTACAAACCCATGTTGGCTTTTAGTGATAACTTTGTTCGCATCAAGGTGTTCGCTGATTTGTTGTTTGATTATCTTTTCCAGAATCTTCCCAGGTATTGAGGTCAGGCTGATAGGTCTGTAGTTTCCTGGATCTATTTTTTTCCCTTTTTTGAATATGGGAACTACATCAGCTTTCTTCCAGTCCTCTGGTAGTTCTCCAGTTTTCCAAGATCTTTGAAAAATATAGTTCAGTGGTTCTGAGATCACATCTGCCAGTTCCTTGATAACCTTGGGGTGTAATCCATCTGGTCCTGGTGATTTGAACTCGTCTAGGCTGGACAGGTGCTCACTTACCATTTTCTTGCCTATCTTAACTTGTGTTTCTATTCTGTTTTTTATGGCACTGGTTTTGGTAGGTTGGACTGTTTTTTCCCTTTGTGTAAAGACAGATGCAAAAAACGAGTTAAATAGTTCTGCTTTCTCCCTGTTGCTTGTCACCTTCTTGCCACTTTCCCCCACTAATGGACCAATCATTTCCTTAACTTTTTCCTTGTTTCTTATATGTTGAAAGAAGCTTTTTTTGTTATTTTTGACTTTGGTCGCAAGCCGTAGTTCATTTTGAGCCTTAGCTTCCCTCACTTCATCTTTGCAGGCACGGGCTGTTTGCTGATATTCTGCCTTAGTTATGTGCCCCTCTTTCCACTTCTTATACTTGTCCTTTTTATCTTTCAGTTTATCAGAGAGTTCTTTATGCAGCCATGCTGGTTTCTTTTGAAAGCTGTTATTTTTCTTCTTTGCTGGTATTGTGCTAGACTGGGCCTTCATTATCTCACTTTTCAAAATTTCCCAAGCTTCTTGAGTTGTTTTCCCCTTTAGGATTCTCATCCATGGAATTCTTCCCAAGGTCTCTCTAGGTTTATTGAAATTAGCTCTTTTAAAGTCCAAGACTCTAGTTTGGCTGTATTCTATTGCTTGTGCTTCCATAATGTTGAATTCCAATATTGCATGATCACTTCCCCCCAAGGTTCCTGTGGCTTTGACACTTTCTATCATTTCATCTCTGTTAGTGAGAATTAAATCCAATATGGCTAATCCCGTAGTTCCCTTCTCTACTTTTTGGGACAGAAAGTTGTCTGCTAGGTTTGTCAGGAATCTGTTAGATCTTCCACTTGGTGCAGAATTTGTCTCCCAGTTGATATCAGGGTAATTAAAGTCCCCCATTACTATTGTGATGCGCTTCCTACATACCTTAGTTAACTGACTAGCAAAAAGTTCATCTATTTCCTCTGCTTGGTTGGGCAGCCTATAGTATACACCTATGGCAATGTCATGTTTTCCCCTTTTATATTGACCCAAATACATTCAAGTTTACAGTTTTCATCATTGTTGTGCTCTATTTCTGTAGAGATAAAGTTATTTCTTATATATAGAGCAACTCCACCTCCTCTTTTGTTTAGTCTATTTCTTTTAAATAATTTAAATCCCTCTAGCTGTGTGTTCCATTTGTGGGTTTCGTCCCACCATGTTTCTGTAATGGCAACAATATCATATCCGTCCTCATTTACCTCATTCGGGTCTGGATGGGGAGGAACAGACTTCAACTCAACCCGGACAAGACTGAGTGGCTGTACATTCCGGCATCCCGGGACATTCAAATTGTTCCATCCCTTTCTATGGGGGGTGAGCTGTTACCCCCCGTGGATAGGGCTCGCAACTTGGGAGTCCTCCTAGATTCACGACTTACCTTGGAAGATCATGTAGCAGCTGTGACTAGGGGGGCTTTCGCCCAGGTTCGCCTGGTGCGCCAGTTGCGGCCCTATCTGGACCGGGATGCCCTGTGTACGGTCACTCATGCGCTCGTGACCTCTCGCCTTGACTACTGTAATGCTCTCTACATGGGGCTTCCCTTGAAGACCACTCGGAAGCTCCAACTGGTACAGAATGCGGCCGCGAGAGTTGTCTTGGGAGTTTCCCAGTACTCCCATGTTACACCTTTGCTCCGCGAGCTACATTGGTTACCAGTTGTCTTCCGGGTGAGGTTCAAGGTCTTAGTGACGGTTTTTAAGTCCCTACATGGCATGGGTCCGGAATACCTCGGGGACCACCTGCTGCCGGCGTCAACCCCCCTCCGCCCTGTGCGTTCCCACAGAGAGGGCCTCCTCAGGGTGCCTCCAGTCAGAGAATGCCGGCTGGTGGCCCCCAGGGGGAGGGCCTTCTCTGTGGGCGCCCCGGCCTTATGGAATGAACTGCCGGTGGAGCTCCGGATGGCACCGGATCTCCGCTCCTTCCGGCGCGGGTTAAAGACCCACCTGTTTGAACAAGCTGGCCTGGCCTGAGGGGGAGTTAATTTGGGTTTTTAAATATTTGTATATTTTACTGTTTTATCTTGGGCATTAATTTAATTCTATTTTAACTTTTGTAGTTTTGTACTTTTATTATCTGCCCTGTTCACCGCCCTGAGTCCCTAGGGAGAAGGGCGGTATAAAAATTTAATAAAAACTAAACTAAACTAAACTAAAACTACCTGAATTTCTAGTTCACCCTGCTTACTGTTCATACTCTGCGCATTGGTGTACAGACATTTGACTCCTTTATGACTGACCCTGTGTTTACTTGCTACATAACTTGTGTGGTGCCTAACTTCCCCTATTTTCTTAGATTGCCGGGGACAGTGATGTTCTGTATCAATTAACTCACTGTTGGCGATTGAGTCCCCAGGCTTATAGTTCTGAGGGATTTCAATCTGCCTTCCGCGGGTGAGGCGTCTGAGTTGGCCTGGGAGTTCATGGCTTCCATGACAGCCATGGACCTGACTCAAGTAATTCAATACCCAAACCATAATGGAGGGCACACACTCTACCTGGTTTTTATCTCTGGACAGTGGATTAATGATCTGGGTAGGGGGGATTTAACAATCCAACCCGTCATGGTCCGATCATTTTCTTCTCTGGCTAGACTTTCAGTACACCACCCCCTGATGCTGGGAGGCAAAACTGACCAGGTGGTTCCGTCCCAGGTGCCTGATGGACCCTGAGAGGTTCCAGACGGAGCTTGGGAAATTTCCTGCTTCCCTTGCCCACGACTCTGCCGAGGCCCTAGTAGAAGCCTGGGAGTGGGCGGCTGATGGGGCCTTGGATCGAGTTGTCCCTTTGCAGCCTCTGACCCGGCGCAGATCCCGGGTGGCCCCCTGGTTCACTGAGGGTCTCCGAGAGATGAAGCACCGGAAAAGACACCTAGAGAGCTGTTGGAGGTCCAGCACATCCAAATCTGACTGAACACAGCTAAGAACTTATCTTAAGTCTTACCTAGTGGCGATGGAAACGGCAAAGCGTGTTTACTTTTCCGCTCTCATTGCATCCGCAGATAACCGCCCAGCCGCCCTGTTTAGAGTGACCCACTCACTGCTTAATCAGCGACCAAGGGATGACCCCTTGCAGGGTAGGGATGAGCAATTTGTACAGTATCTGCAGTACAAAATCGCTCAGATCTGGACTGGTTTGGACTCCGACTGGGTGGAATCCGGCGGAGTGGAGAGGACAGGACTTGGTTATACCATTTGGGGTGAATTTGACCCTGTGTCTTTGGAGGATGTGGACAGGATTATGCGTAGACTGAGCGTTACAACTTGTCTATTGGACCCATGTCTCTCCTGGCTGTTTTTGGCCGCCGGGGAGGTGGCAGGGGGCTGGCTCCAGGCAGTTGTCAATGCTTCATTGATGGAGGGTGTCTTCCCCTCCGCCTTAAAATAGGTGGTGGTGAGGCCCCTTCTCAAGAAGCCTGCCCTGGATCCGGCCTCCTTGAATAACTATCGTCCTGTCTCCAACCTTCACTTTGTAGCGAAGGTTGTTGAGAGTGTTGTGGAGCTTCAGCTCCCTCAATTCCTGGATGAAGTGGACTATCTGGACCTGCGCCAGTCTGGTTTCAGGCCCAGTTACAGCATGGAAACGGCATTGGTCGCACTGGTAGATGATCTCTGGCGGGCCCGGGACAGGGGTTGTTCCTCTGTCCTGGTCCTACTTGACCTCTCAGTGGCTTTTGATACCATCGACCATGGTATCCTGCTGCGACGGCTCAAGGGGTTAGGAGTGGGAGGCACTGTTCTACGGTGGTTCTCCTCCTACCTCTCGGGCAACTCGCAGTTTGTATTGGCAGGGAGGCAGAGATCTACCCCGAGGCCCCTCACTTGTGGGGTGCCTCAGGGGTTGGTTCTCTCCCCCCTTCTGTTTAACATCTATATGAAGCCGCTGGGTGAGATCATCTGTGGCTTTGGGGTGAGGTATCACCAATATGCGGATGATACCCAGTTGTTCATCTCCACCCTGAGCCAACCCAGTGATGCCCTTGATGTGATGTCCCGGTACCTGGAGCCAGTGCGGGTCTGGATGGGAAGGAACAGGCTCAGGCTGAACCACTCCAAGACCGAGTGGCTGTGGATACTGGCATCTCGTATTGTCCAGCATGTTCCATCTCTTTTGATGGGGGGGAGGTATTGCCCCCTCTCAGAAAGGGCCCGCAACTTGGGTGTCCTCCTGGATTCACGGCTTAACTTGGAGGATCATCTAACTGCTGTGACCAGGGGAGCCTTCGCACAGGTTCGCCTGGTGCACCAGTTGCGCCCCTTTTTGGACCGAGATGCCCTATGCACGGTCACCCATGCCTTTGTCACTTCTCGCCTGGATTACTGCAATGCTCTCTAAATGGGGCTGCCCTTGAAGTGTATCTGGAGGCTTCAGCTGGTGCAAAATGCGGCCGCACGGGTGCTTATGGGAGTTTCTCGATACTCCCATGTTACACCACTCCTGTGTGAGCTGCATTGGCTTCCGGTTGCCCTCCGGGTGCGATTCAAGGTGCTGGTAGTTACCTTTAAAGCCCTACATGGCTTAGGCCCGGGGTACTTGCGAAACCATCTGCTGCCATTGTCAACCTCCCATCGCCCGTTTCGCTCCCAGAATCGGCCTCCTCAGGGTTCCGTCAGCTAAGCAATGCCGGCTGGCGACCCCCAGGGAAAGAGCCTTCTCTGTGGGCGCACCGACCCTCTGGAATGAGTTGCCTCTGGAGCTGCGGATGGCCCCTGACCTTCGGTCCTTCTGCCATGACCTGAAGACATGGATGTTCCAACAATCGGGCCTGGACTGACTATAGTTTTAAATTTGGTTTTATTGGGTTAATTGTTATGTATTTATTACATTAATGGTTTAATTCTTTTTTAAATTTTGTATTTTATGTTTTTTAACTTTTTATTGTTGTGAGCTGCCCTGAATCCTTAGGGAGAAGGGCGGCATATAAATTTAATAAATTCTAATTCTAATTCTAATGCGGTGTGTCATGGAAGCTATCAGCCTGTGGCATTGCTGAGGTGTTATGGAAGACCAGGATGCTTCAATAGCGGCCTTCAGCTCTTCTGCATTGTTCGATCTCATGTCTCTCATCTTTCTCTTGGCAATGCCCCATAGATTCTCTATGGGGTTCAGGTCAGGCGAGTTTGCTGGCCAATCAAGCACAGTAATCCCACGGTCATTGAATCAGGTTTTGGTGCTTTTGGCAGTGAGGGCAGGTGCCAAGTCCTGCTGGAAAACGAAGTCATCCCCATAAAGCTCATCTGCGGAAGGAAGCATGAAGTGCTCCAAAATCTCCTGGTAGATGGCTGCATTGACCCTGGACTTAATGAAGCACAGTGGACTAACACCAGCAGATGACATGGCTCCCCAAATCAACACAGACTGTGGAAACTTCACACTGGACTTCAAGCATCTTGCAGTGTGTGCCTCTCCATCCTTCCTCCAGACTCTGGGTCCTTGGTTTCCAAATGAGATGCAAAAGTTGCTCTCATCAGAAAAGAGGACTTTGGACCACTGAGCAACAGACCAGGTCTGTTTTTCTTTAGCCCAGGTAAGACGCTTCTGACGTTGTTTGTTGTTCAGGAGCGGCTTGACAAGAGGAATGCGACATTTGAAGCCCATGTCCAGGATCCATCTATGTGTGGTGGCTCTTGATGCACTGACTCCAACCTCAGTCCACTCCTTGTGAAAGTCACCAACACTTTTGAATGGCCTTTTCCTGACAATCCTCTCCAGGCTGCGGTCATCCCTGCTGCTTGTGCACCTTTTTCTTCCACACTTTTCCCTTCCACATAACTTTCTATTAATGTGCTTTGATACAGCACTTTGGGAACATCCAACTTCTTTTGCAATTACCTTTTGAGGCTTTCCCTCCTTATGGAGGGTGTCAATGATGGTTTTCTGCACAACTGTCACGTTAGCAGTCTTCCCCATGATTGTGATTCCTACTGAACCAGACTGAGAGACCATTTAAAGGTTCAGGAACCCTTTGCAGGTGTTATGGCTTAATTAGCTGATTAGAGTGGGACACTTTGAGCCTAGAATATTGCACCTTTTCACAATATTCTAATTTTCTCAGATTGTGGATTTGGGGTTTTCATGAACTGTACACCATAATCATCACAATTATGACAAATCACGGCTTGAACGATCTTGCTTTGCATGTAATGAGTCTATCTCATATATTAGTTTCCCCTTTTAAGTTGCATTATTGAAATAAATGAACTTTTGCATGATATTCTAATTTTTCGAGTTTCACCTGTATCTCCAGGTTTGAAGGGATGACACCTTGTCACTATTCTAGGAGGGGGTTTGCTCCAGCACATAAACATGAGTTTTTGGGCTCTCATCTGTCCCTGTGGAGTTGGCCCAGGGCATATCGTGCATTTGTTACGAAAAATCCCTTATACCATCAATATTACAAATTGCAGATAGAGGTCAAATTTGAAAAACAAAGACATATTCATGTTCCTCCAAGTCAGGGAAACCCAAAAAAACATGGGTTTTTGGGATCTGATGTGTCCCTGTGCAGTTGGCCCAGGACATATCTCACATTTGTTAGGAAAAATCCCTTATACCATCAATCGTGCAAATTGGGGATAGAGCTCAAATTCTTAAAAGAAAGACATATTCACGTTCTCCCGGGTCAGAGAAACCCAAAAAAACATGAATATTTAGGATCTAATCTGTCCCTTAGGACTTGGCCCAGGGTATAACTTGCATTTGTTAGGAAAAATCCCATATACCATGAAAAGTGCACATAAGAGATAGAGCTCAAATTCGAAAAACAAAAACATATTCATGTTCCTCAGGGTCAGGGTAACCAAAAAACACAAGGGTTTCCTAGATCTGATCTGTCCCTGTGGAGTTGGCCCAAGGCATAGCTCACATTTCCTAGGAAAAATCACTTATACCATCAATATTGCAAATTGCAGATAGAGGTCAAATTCGAAAAACAAAAACATATTCATGTTCCCCCGGGTCACGGAAACCCAAAGAAACATGAGTTTTCGGGATCTGATATTTCCCTGTGGAGTTTGCCCAGGGCATAACTTGCATATGTTAGGAAAAATCCCATATACCATGAAAAGTGCAAATTACAGATAGAGCTCAAATTTGAATTAGAAACACATATTTATGTTCCCACAGGTCACGGAAACCCTCCAAAAAAAGAGTTTTCTGGATCTGGTCTCTCCCTTTGGAGTTGGCCCAACTGATATCTCGCATTTGTTAGGAAAAATCCATTATACCTTGAAAAGTGCACATAGGAGATAGAGCTCAAATTCGAACAACAAACTCATATTCATATTCCCCTGGGTCAGGGAAGCCCAAAAAAACATGAATATTTAGGATGTGATCTGTCCCTTTGGAAATGGCCAGGGGTATAACTCGCTTTTGTTAGGAAAAATCCCATATATGATGAAAAGTGAAAATTGGAGATAGAGCTCAAATTCAAAAAAAAAAGATATATTCATATTCCCCCGTCAGGGAAAACCAAAAAAACATGAGTTTTCGGGCTCTCATCTTTCCCTGTGCAGTTGGCCCAGGACATATCTCGCATTTGTTAGGAAAAATCCCTTATACAATCAATCGTGCAAATTGGGGATAGAGCTCAAATTCGAAAAAGAAAGACATATTCACGTTCTCCCGGTCAGGGAAACCCAAAAAAACATGAATATTTAGGATCTCATCTGTCCCTTTGGAGTTGGCCCATGGTATAACTCGCATGTGTTAGGAAAAATCCCATATACCATGAAAAGTGCACATAAGAGATAGAGCTCAAATTCGAAAAACACAGACATATTCATATTCCCCCGGTTCAGGGAAGCCCAAAAAAACATGAATTCTCCAGATCTGATCTGTCCCTGTGGAGTTAGCAGAGGGCATATCTCGCTTTTGTTAGGAAAAATACCATACACCATGACAAGTGCAAATTACAGATAGAGCTCAAATTTGAAAAAGGAACACATATTTATGTTCCCCCAAGTCAGGGAAACCCTCCAAATAAAGAGTTTTCTGGATCTGGTCTCTCCCTTTGGATTTGGCCCAACTGATATCTCGCATTTGTTAGGAAAAATCCATTAAAACATAAAACTTGAACATAGGAGATAGAGTTCAAATTCGAAAAACAAGCATATATTCATGTTCCCTGGGGTCAGGGAAGCCCAAAAAATGTAGGTTTTTAGGATCTGATCTGTCCCGTTGGAGTTGACCCACGGCATAACTCGCATTTGTTAGGAAAAATCCATTATACCATCAATATTGAAAATTGCAGATGAAGGTCAAATTCGAAAAACAAAGACATATTCATCTTCTCCCGGGTCAGGGAAGCCCACAAAAACATGAGTTTTCGGAAACTGATCTGTTCCTTTGGAGTTTGGCCACGGCATATCTCGAATTTGTCAAGAAAAATCCTTTATACCATGAGAAGAGAAAATTGGAGATATAGCTCAAATTCAAAACACAGAGACATATTCATGTTCCCCTGGGTCAGGGAAGCCCAAAAAAACATGAATATTTAGGATCTGATCTTTCCCTTTGGAGATGGCCCGGGGTATAACTCGCTTTTGTTAGGAAAAATCCCATATATGATGAAAAGTGAAAATTAGAGATAGAGCTCAAATTAAAAAAAAAGACATATTCATATTCCCCTGGGTCAGGGAAGCCCAAAAAACATGAGTTTCCCGGATCTGATCTGTCCCTGGGCATATCTCACATTTCTTAGGAATAATCACTTATACCATCAATAGTGCAAAGTGCAGATAGACCTCAAATTCGAAAAAGAAAGACATATTCACGTTCCCCGGTTCAGGGAAGCCCAATAGAAACATGAGTTTTCTGGTTCGGATATGTCCCTGTGGAGTTGGCCTAGGACATATCTCGTATTTTTTAGGAAAAATCCCTTATACCATCAATAGTGCAAATTGCAGATAGAGCTCAAATTCGAAAAACAAAGACATATTCATATTCTCCCGGGAAAAGGGAAGCCCTCCCAAAAGAGGGTTTTCTGGATCTGGTCTGTCCGTTTGGAGTTGGCCCAACTCATATCTCGCATTTGTTAGGAAAAATCCCATATACCATGACAAGTAAATATTGGAGATAGAGCTCAAATTCGAAAAACAAGCATATATTCATGTACCCCTGGGTCAGGGAAGCCCAAAAAATGTACATTTTTAGGATCTGATCTGTCCCTTTAGAGTTGGCCCAGGGCATATCTCGCATTTGTTAGGAAAAATCCCTTATACCATGAAAAGTGAAAATTGGAGAAAGAGCTCAAATTTGAAAAACAAAGACATATTCATCTTCCCCCGGTTCAGGGAAGCCCAAAAAAACACGAATTTTCCAGATCTGATCTGTCCCTGTGTAGTTGGCCGAGAGCATATCTCGCATTTGTTAGGAAAAATCCATTATACCATGAAAATGAACATAAGAGATAGAGCTCAAATTCAAAAAACAAAAACATATTCATATTCCCCCGGTTCAGGGAAGCCCAAAAAAACATGAATTCTCCAGATCTCATCTGTCCCTGTGGAGTTAGCTGAAAGCATATCTCGCATTTGTTAGGAAAAATACCATATACCATGACAAGTGAAAATTGCAGATAGACCTCAAATTCGAAAAACAAGCATATATTCATGTTCCCCGGGGTCAGGGAAGCCCAAAAAATGTAAGTTTTTAGGATCTGATCTGTCCCTTCGGAGTTGACCCACGGCATAACTCGCATTTGTTAGGAAAAATCCATTATACCGTCAATATTGAAAATTGCAGATGGAGGTCAAATTCGAAAAACAAAGACATATTCATGTTCTCCCGGGTCAGGGAAGCCCACAAAAACATGAGTTTTCGGAATCTGATCTGTCCCTTTAGAGTTTGGCCACGGCATATCTCGAATTTGTCAAGAAAAATCCTTTATACCATGAGAAGTGAAAATTGGAGATAGAGCTCAAATTCAAAAAAAACAGAGACATATTCATGTTCCCCTGGGTCAGGGAAGCCCAAAAAAAACATGAATATTTAGGATCTGATCTGTCCCTTTGGAGATGGCCCGGGGTATCACTCGCTTTTGTTAGGAAAAATACCATATACCATGACAAGTGAAAATTATAGATAGAGCTCAAATTCGAAAAACAAAGACATATTCATGTTCTCCCGGGTCAGGGAAGCCCACAAAAACATGAGTTTTCGGAATCTGATCTGTCCCTTTGGAGTTTTGCCACGGCATATCTCGAATTTGTCAAGAAAAATCCTTTATACCATGAGAAGTGAAAATTGGAGATAGATCTCAAATTCAAAAAAAAGAGACATATTCATGTTCCGTCGGCTCAGGCAAACCCAAAAATACATGAGTTTTCTCGATCTTATCTGTCCCTTTGGAGTTGGCCCAGGGCATATCTCGCATTTGTTAGGAAAGATCCCTTATACCATGAAAAGTGAAAATTGGAGAAAGAGTTCAAATTCGAAAAACAAACACATATTGATATTCCCCTGGGTCAGGGAAGCCGAAAAAAAATGAATATTTAGTATCTGATCTGTCCCTTTGGAGTTGGCCCAAGGCATAACACGCATTTTTTAGGAAAAATCCCTTATACCATGAGAAGTGCAAATTGCAGATAGAGCTCAGATTCGAAAAACAAGCACATATTCATGTTCCCGTGGGTCAGGGAAGCCCAAAAAAACATGAAAAGTCCCATATATGATGAAAAGTGAAAATTAGTGATAGAGCTCAAATTCAAAAAAAAGACATATTCATATTCCCCCATCAGGAAAAACAAAAAAAAACATGAGTTTTCGGGCTCTCATCTTTCCCTGTGGAGTCAAAAGGGTCAAATATTTGGGGGTGCTTTTGTCGCCCTCTAATACAAAATTATATAAAAATAATTATGAAAAATTATGGGGAAAAATCCAAAAAGAAATGGAGAGTTGGGAAAAATTGCAACTGTCTTTGTTGGGGCGAATCGCAGCAGTAAAAATGAATATCCTGCCTAAATTCTTATTTTTATTTCAAATGATACCGGTATTTAAGAAAGATTCTAATTTGGAGGAATGGCAGAGAGGTATCAATAAATTTGTTTGGGCAGGGATTAGGCCACGAGTTAAACTTAAGATTATGCAGGATACTCGTGAAAGAGGTGGTCTTAAAATGCCCAATCTTAAATTATATTATGAAGCTGCTGCGTTAGTAGGAATAAGTGATTGGATTAATTTGACACAAGAGAGATTATTAAATCTTGAGGGCCACGACTTGTTATTTGGCTGGCATGCATATTTGTTGTATGATAAGAAGGTAGATAATGTGTTTAGAGTGCATATTTTAAGACAGGCATTGCTGAGAGTTTGGAAGAAGTACAGACATAAGTTAGACTGTAAGATACCATTGTGGGCAATTCCAAAACACGCAATAGAAAATATACATGCTGGTTTTAAACATGATGTGACTACGTACAAGGAGATTCTAAGCTTGGAAAGAAATGTCTGGTGTTTGAAATCATATAGTCTCTTGCGAGATGAGAAGATTGTTCAGAATTGGTTTCAATACACTCAGCTACGGGCCAGGTGGAAAGAAGATCAGAAAAATGGTTTTACAATGACTGATGAAAATCTGATAAAGCAAATCAGAAATCAGGGTCCAGCACATATTAAACGGATATATCTTGCATTGATAGAGATTGACTCAGAAACAGAACTTGTTAAGGATTGTATGATAAAATGGGCCCAAAATATTCAAGAAGTTATTACAATGGACACGTGGGAAAAGATTTGGGTGAGGAACGTAAAATTTACACAAGCTCAAAATCTAAGAGAGAACTTTTATAAAATGTTTTATAGATGGCATTTAGATCCTAAAAAGCTTGCAAGTATGTATCCGAATTATCAACCAAAATGTTGGAGGTGTGGTGATGAAGATGCAACATATTTTCATGTATGGTAAAAGGTATGGTAAAGGTTAAGGCCTTCTGGATAAAAATTTGGTGGAATATGCAGAAGATCTTCAAGCAAAGGATAAAGTTTTGCCCGCAACTCTTCTTGTTGGGAATAATCACAGATGCTATGGTTGTGGACACTAAGTTGATGTTGAATTTAATTACGGCAGCAAGACTTTTAATAGGTCAGTATTGGAAGAAAGAGGAACTGCCGACCATAGAAGAATGGACTTTAAAGGTTTCCGACCTGGCAGAGATGGCAAAGATCTCGGCTTATTTGAAAGATCACTCGCAAGAACGTTATATTATGGAATGGAGAAAATGGATTGAGTATATCCAGAACAAATATAGGGTTAAGAAGTTTCATGTAGCATTTGAATAAGTCTTCCTTCTCTTTCTCTTTCTTTATTTCTTTCTTTTTTTTCTCTTTATATATATTTAATATCATTAAGGTT
The DNA here is from genome assembly GCF_947247035.1 of Vipera ursinii. Taxonomy (NCBI): domain Eukaryota; kingdom Metazoa; phylum Chordata; class Lepidosauria; order Squamata; family Viperidae; genus Vipera; species Vipera ursinii. Next base: position 9,819,319 of record NC_139522.1, read on the forward strand.
TGTATTATCCTATATAAGCTAGAGAGTGATGGATTTTAGAGTTTATGGTTGTTAGTATATGGTTGTTTATGATTGTTTTTTTATACCTTGTATTTAGCTCTGGGAAGTCGGGGGGGAGGGGGGGAGGGGTAGGGAGGGAGGGAGAGGGGAGGGGGAGGGGGGATTGTTAAAGATAAACTGTATGTTAAAACTTTTCAATAAAAAAAATAGTGCAAATTGCAGATAGAGCTCAAATTCGAAAAACAAAGACATATTCATATTCTCCCGGGAAAAGGGAAGCCCTCCCAAAAGAGGGTTTTCTGGATCTGGTCTGTCCGTTTGGAGTTGGCCCAACTCATATCTCGCATTTGTTAGGAAAAATCCCATATACCATGACAAGTGAAAATTGGAGATAGAGCTCAAATTCGAAAAACAAGCATATATTCATGTACCCCTGTGTCAGGGAAGCCCAAAAAATGTACGTTTTTAGGATCTGATCTGTCCCTTTGGAGTTGGCCCAGGGCATATCTCGCATTTGTTAGGAAAAATCCCTTATACCATGAAAAGTGCAAATTGCAGATAGAGCACAAATTTGAAGAACAAAGACATATTTATGTTCCACCGGGTCAGGGAAGCCCACCCAAAAATGACTTTTTCGGATCTGATCTCTCCCTGTCGAGTTGGCCCAGGGCACATCTCAAATTTCTTAGGAAAAATCCCTTATACCATGAAAAGTGAAAATTGGAGAAAGAGCTCAAATTTGAAAAACAAAGACATATTCATCTTCCCCCGTGTTAGGGAAACCGAAAAAAACATGAGTTTCCTGGATCAGATGTTTCCCTGTGGAGTTGGCACAGGGCATATCTCACATTTCATAGGAAAAATCACTTATACCATGAATAGTGTAAATTGCAGGTAGAGCTCAAATTAAAAAAAAAAAGACATATTCATATTTCCCTGGGTCAAGGAAGCCCAAAGAAACATGAGTTTTCTGGTTCAGATATGTCCCTGTGGAGTTGGCCTAGGTCATATCTCGCATTTTTTAGGAAAAATCACTTATACCATATATAGTGCAAATTGGAGATAGAGCTCAAATTCGAAAAAGAAAGACATCTCATCTGTCCCTGTGGAGTTAGCTGAAAGCATATCTCGAATTTGTTAGGAAAAATACCATATACCATGACAAGTGAAAATTGGAGATAGAGCTCAAATTCGAAAAACAAGCTTATATTCATGTTCCTCGGGGTCAGGGAAGCCCAAAAAATGTACGTTTTTAGGATCTGATCTGTCCCTTTGGAGTTGTCCCACGGCATAACTCGCATTTGTTAGGAAAAATCCATTATACCATCAATATTGAAAATTGCAGATGGCTTTCAAATTGGAAAAACAAAGACATATTCATGTTCTCCCAGGTCAGGGAAGCCCAAAAAAAAAACATGAGTTTTCGGAATCTGATCTGTCCCTTTGGAGTTTGGCCACGGCATATCTCGAATTTGTCAAGAAAAATCCTTTATACCATGAGAAGTGAAAATTGGAGATAGAGCTCAAATTCGAAAAACAGAGACATATTCATGTTCCCCTGGGTCAGGGAAGCCCCAAAAAACATGAATATTTAGGATCTGATCTGTCCCTTTGGAGATAGCCCGGGGTATAACTCGCTTTTGTTAGGAAAAATCCCATATATGATGAAAAGTGAAAATTAGATATAGAGCCCAAATTAAAAAAAAAGACATATTCATATTCCCCTGGGTCAGGGAAGCCCAAAAAACATGAGTTCCCGGATCTGATCTGTCCCTGTGGAGTTGGCCCAGGGCATATCTCACATTTGTTAGGAAAAATCCGTTATACTATCAATCGTGCAAATTGCAGATACAGCTCAAATTAGAAAAACAAAGACATATTCATATTCCCACGGTTCAGGGAAGCGCAAAAAACCATGAATTTTCCAGATCTCATCTGTCACTGTGGAGTTGGCCTAGGACATATCTCGTATTTGTTAAGAAAAATCCGTTATACCATCAATAGTGCAAATTGCAGATAAAGCTCAAATTCGAAAAACAAAGACATATTCATGTTCTCCCTGGTCAGGGAAGCCCTCCAAAAAAAGGGTTTTCTGGATCTGGTCTGTCCCTTTGGAGTTGGCCCAACTCATATCTCGTATTTGTTAGGAAAAATCCCATATACCATGAAAAGTGCAAATTGGAGATAGAGCTCAAATTCGAAAAACAAAGACATATTCATGTTCCCCCGGGTTAGGGAAACCCAAAAATACATGAGTTTTCTGGATCTTATCTGTGCCTGTGGAGTTGGCCCAGGACATATCTCGTATTTGTTAGGAAAAATCCCTTATAACATCAATAGTGCAAATTGCAGATAGAGCTCAAATTCAAAAAAGAAAGACATATTCACGTTCCCCGGTTCAGGGAAGCCCAAAAAACATGAGTTTTCCGGTTCGGATTCGTCCCTGTGGAGTTGGCCCAGAGCATATCTCGCATATGTTAGGAAAAGTCCCATATACCATGAATAGTGGAAATTGGAGATAGAGCTCAAATTTGAAGAACAAACACATATTTATGTTCCCCCAGGTCTGGGAAGCCCTCCAAAAAGAGTTTTTGGGATCTGGTCTGTCGCTTTGCAGTTGGCCCTACTCATATCTCGCATTGGTTAGGAAAAATCCGTTATACCATCAATCGTGCAAATTGCAGATACAGCTCAAATTAGAAAAACAAAGACATATTCATATTCCCCTGGGTCAGGGAAGCCCAAAAAACATGAATATTTAGGATCTGATCTGTCCCTTTGGAGATGGCCCGTGGTATAACTCGCTTTTGTTAGGAAAAATCCCATATATGATGAAAAGTGAAAGTTGGAGATAGAGCTCAAATTTTAAAAAAAAGACATATTCATATTCCCCCATCAGGGAAAACCAAAAAAACATGAGTTTTCGGGCTCTCATCTGTCCCTGTGGAGTTGGCCCAGGGCATATCGTGCATTTGTTAGGAAAAATCCCTTATACCATCAATATTCCAAATTGCAGATACAGGTCAAATTCGAAAAACAAAAACATATTCATGTTCCTCCAAGTCAGGGAAACCCAAAAAAACATGGGTTTTTGTGATCTGATGTGTCCCTGTGCAGTTGGCCCAGGACATATCTCGCATTTGTTAGGAAAAATCCCTTTTACCATGAATCGTGCAAATTGGGGATAGAGCTCAAATTCAAAAAAGAAAGACATATTCACGTTCTCCCGGGACAGAGAAACCCAAAAAAACATGAATATTTACGATCTGATCTGTCCCTTTGAGCTCTATCTGCAATTTGCACTATTGATGGTATAAGGTATTTTTCTTAACAAATGCGAGATACGTCCTAGGCCAACTCCACAAGGACAGATGAGATCTGGAAAATTCATGTTTTTTTGGGCTTCCCTGAACCGTGGGAATATGAATATGTCTTTGTTTTTCTAATTTGAGCTCTATCTGCAATTTGCACGATTGATGGCATAACGGATTTTTCCTAACAAATGCGAGATATCAGTTGGGCCAACTCCAAAGGGAAAGACCAGAGCGTTTCCCTGACCTGGGGGAACATATATATGTGTTTCTTCTTCAAATTTGAGCTCTATCTGTAATTTGCACTTTTCATGGTATATGGGATTTTTCCTAACATATGCAAGTTATGCCCTGGGCCAACTCAAAAGGGACAGATCACATCCCATCCCAAAAACTCATGTTTTTTTGGGTGTCAAGCCCCACGTGCTCGACATTCCAGAGGGGACCACGGAGGGATACGGGGGATCACGACTGGCGGCACCTGTGCGGCCCCGAAGGCCCAGCGGCGCCCGCGCACACCAGCTGATCGGCGGGCGAACGCTGGATGCGCAAACACACCACCGGCTGAGAGGCGGACGGAAAAAGCTGAAAACGGCCACGGAGTCCTCGCCCCGGCGCGGGTGGCTGGGAGGCGGCTGGAGACGGCTGCCAGTGGTCGCGCGACTCGTCCAGCTGGGAGGCGGTCAGGAACAGCCTCCGGAAGGCCCGCGACTACACTACCAGCTGAGAGGCGGCCGGCAGCGTTCTCGAGCGGCGTCAGACAGCCCGCCTCGGCACAGCCAGCTGGGAGGCGGCCGGAGACGAATGAACATGGGCGCTGCCTTACGGTCCCAGGAGTTGGATGCCAGCCGATAGCAAAGCGAGCTGCACAGCTGCGGTCGGACCTTGGGGGTTTGCAGGGGCCCATGGGTGTGACACGGGGTGTTGCGGTGGAGGGGGACAACACGCACGGAACTTTAGGGGGGAGCAAGACTTACACTTTTCTGTATGCTGGAGGTTTTGGTGCTAGTGGGAGGGGCTGGGCGTGGGCTGCCGGTGTAGGGGGGTGGAGTATTTACGCAGGCCAGGCGGATGCTGGTCTGCGTGGGGAAGGGGTGGGGCCCATGGGTGGGGCTGCTTCCTATTTACAGGCACAAGATAAAAGGTGCGTTGGGGGCGGGTAGCTTCCAACACTGACTTTTCAATTGCTTGGATATCCTGCTAGTAAAGGTACTCTCGCAGTCAACCCTACTACGTCGTCATTCTTGCTTGCGTTTCCCGGCGTTGATGAGGAGTTGACAGTAAGTCAGCGTTCAATTAGCACAGCGCTCCTTATTGTTGTGCTCTTGCTTTCAGCTTGCCGCCATGGCTGAGGGGACTCAGGGTGGTGTGCCCATGGCAGGGGGGGAAGAGCCAGCTGGGGTTGCTGTGCCCCTTGAGGTGGGGGAATTGGGAGAGGCCCCACCAGTGGTTCAGCCCAAGGTCCGGGACCTTGGACCAGCATCAAAGGGAGCCGAGGTTCCAGAACCGGCTGTCCAGGAGAAGCCTGGGGAATGGTGGCTCAGCCCTGTCTTGAGTCAGTCGGTGGCTGGACGGAATCAACCATCAAGGCAGAAGGGGTCCCTCTGGGAATGGAGAGAGCGTCATGCCACCGACGAGGGCAGAGAGGAGTGGAGTTACACCACGGCACCTGGCAGTTACACCATAGACGTCCTGAGGGACCATTTTGGAGAGCCCCGGCCATGGACCCCCACTGATGCCGACCTGGAGACCGGTAGATGGACACAAACCAGGACCGACCCGGAGCGCAGGAGCCAGACCTGGTTCCGTTTGGCGAGTCCCCGCTTCTGGGCCCCGCAGGCCCCTGGTACCCCACAGGCCCCGGGTCTTCCACCGCCGGGACCGGCGGCTGCTCCCGACCTGGGCCTCGCAGGGCCTGGTGGAACAAGGCCGGGGGGTGCTGTACTGGCAGGGGTGATGGGGTGGCAACAACCAGGGGTTGCACAGGGACCGGGAGGCCTGGCGGGTCCATGGGGAGGGCCCGCGGCTTGGGGCCCACCACCGCTGCCCTTGACCTTTGACAGCAATCCTGATCGTTTGGCCCTGTTCCTCGGACAAGCCATCCATCATCTGGACCAGTACGGTCCTTTGTATACATCCCAGTGGGCGATGGTTATGGCTGTCACTACAGCATTACAAGGGGAGGCGGCAGCTTGGGTGGCGAACCTCTATGGCGACCGTGCCCGTGAGCTGGGGGATGTCAGCCTTTTCCTCGAAGCTCTGCGCATACGATTCGAGGACGTGACACGCACGCACCGAGCGGAGGCTGAGATTATAGGCCTGCGGCAGAACGGCCGTCCAGCTACGGCATACATGCAGGACTTTCGAGGAGTGGCCGGCAGGCTCAGTTCATGGCCGGAGAGGATGCTAGTCCACCATTTACGGGCCGGGTTGGACGACTATCTCCTACGGGCTTGTATCGTCCGCGGGATCCCTCCTAGGCTTCAAGAGTGGCTGCGGGTCGCAGTCGAGCTGGACGTGGGCTTACGGGTTTGTCAACGCCGCGTGTGGGCCACAGGAGACTCCCGTCAGGTCCCGCCGAGGTCGCAGGGCCAGGCGCAGAAGCCGTCGCCACCGTTGTTGGGGCCCGCCGTTCAACCACCACGGTCCGCTCTGCGTTGCTTCCGGTGCGATCAGCCAGGGCACCGCGTGGCCGCCTGCCCTATACCCGCATCCCGGGTGGTTGCAGCAGCAACCCCAGCAAGGGGCGCAACCCCCGGGTGCTTTGCAGAGCGTTCCCGGGCTTCTCGGCAGGCTGTGGAGTCAACACCAGGGGGAAGCGACCAGACGGAGGAGGACAGTGCCATCGATGTGGACATGGAGTTTTACGAGCATGGTGATAGGCCAGAGGAGGACCCCATGGTAAGTGCTCCGGTTAGCCCATTTTCGGTCCCGGTTACATTAACAAACCCCACCACGGGAGAGGTGATGGGGTTTAGGGCTTTAATCGACTCTGGTAGCACGAGGTGTCTCATTAGCCGGAAGGTGGTAGCCAAACTGGGTGTTGGGGTGGTACGGCTGAGGAATCCGATACGTTTCCAGCAGGTGGATGGGTCTCTTCTGGGGGGGGTGCCCATCACCCACGTCACAGAACTCATACGGCTGGATATGGGGGAGCACTGGGAACGGTTGCGGTTCATCGTGGTGCCCTCTATGACAGAGGAGGTGATTCTGGGACTAACGTGGCTGGACAGGTGGGGGCCAACCATCTGGTGGGAGGGGGGTTGTCGACACCTGTGCCTAGGGATTGGGCCACAGCCCCCTGATCATGAACAGCCGAGCACGCCCGTCCCACAAGGGAGGCTGGAGGAGAGTTGCAGGGCTGGGGCAGAGGTACAAGTGCCGCCAGAGTACACCGAATTCCTCGAAGTTTTCAGTGAGCAGGAATGCGATCTCCTGCCTCCCCATCGACCGACGGACTGCGCGATCGAGCTGGAGCCGGGGGTCAAACTTCCTAAGCCCCGGATGTATGCCATGACCCCGCGGGAGATGTCGGAACTCCGGAGTTACATTGACAAGAACCTTGCGCGGGGGTTCATACAACCTGCTTGTTCGCGGATGGCAGCACCAGTTCTCTTTAGGGAGAAAAAAGACGGGGGGCTGCGTCTTTGTGTGGACTACCGGGGAGTCAACGCAGTGTGTGTTGAACATTTGTATCCACTGCCCTTGATGAAGGACATGTTGTCCCACCTGGCAAAGGGGAGGGTGTTTACCCGGTTGGACTTACGCGAAGCCTATTATCGGGTGCGTATTAAGAGGGGAGACGAGTGGAAAACGGCATTTAACTGCCCACTGGGAAGCTACCAATTTCGTGTGATGCCATTCGGACTCCAGGGGGCCCCTGCCGTGTTCATGCAACTGATAAATCAAGTTCTGCATGAACACCTGTATAGGGGGGTGCTCGTGTACCTCGACGACATCCTGATTTATACGGAGACAATGGACCAGCACGTTGCCCTCGCACGGCAGGTTCTGCGGAAGCTCCTTGACGCACGGCTGTATGTGAAACTGTCAAAATGTGAGTTCCACGCTTCTCGTCTGGATTACTTGGGATATCGGGTCTCGGCGGCTGGGATTGTGATGGACCCAAAGAAGGTGGAGGCCATACTGCAGTGGCAAGCCCCAGGGACCAGACGACAGCTACAGAGCTTCCTGGGGTTTGCCAACTTTTACCGCCAATTTATACCATCATTTGCTGCAGTAGCTCTTCCACTAACAGATCTACTTAAAACCAAGAAGTTAGCGGTGAAACCACGACTGGGGTTGCGTGTAGCGTGGACCATAGAATGTCAGCGGGCCTTCGAGACCCTGAAAGGTTTGTTCACCCGAGAACCCATACTTTTGCATCCCGACCCAGCGGCACCATACGTCGTTCAAGCAGATGCTAGCGACGTGGCAGTCGGAGCTGTTCTTCTGCAACGCAACAGTAAAGGCGCATTGCAACCTTGCGCTTACGCATCAAAAAAGCTATCAGCCACCGAACGCGCCTGGGCTATCTGGGAAAAGGAGGCCTACGCCGTTCGGTGGGCGTTGGAGACGTGGTGGCACCTCCTGGAGGGGGCAGAGAAGCCCTTCGAAGTGTGGACAGACCACAGGAACTTAGAAGCCCTGCAATCCCCACATAAGTTGGCCCCTAAACACGTACGGTGGGCCCTGTATTTCAGACGGTTCAGGTTTACCCTGAAATACGTTCCAGGGGGGAAGAATTTCCTGGCGGATGCCCTCTCACGGCTTCCGCAGTATGACAACCAGCGGGAGGAGGTGGTACAAGCTCTTATCCCTCCTCTCGGCCCAGAGGTGGTACGAGCTGTACAGAACAAGGTTGTGGATGACCTTGTACAGCGGCTGAAAGAGGCTCTTGTGGGGGACAGCTGGTTACAGCAGCACCCGCGGCTCCTAACTCGACGGGATGACTTGGCATGGTACGGGAGTAAGATGTACGTGCCGCAGAGCCTGCGTGAGACTGTACTTTATAGGTGTCATGATGCCAAGCAGGCCGGACACCTCGGGTTCCTAAAAACCCTGCACCTCGCCAGGCGTCAGTTCTGGTGGCCCGGAATGAGGCGGCAGGTCAAGGATTATGTTCGGCGTTGCCACACGTGTGCTATGGCCAAACCCCAGCCCGGGAAACCAGCAGGGCTTTTACAGACAGTGGCGGACCCTAGCCGACCATGGCAGGACATCGGGATGGATTTCATCGTGGACCTACCAGAGAGCCGGGGGTACACTGTCATCTGGACCGTGATTGACCTGTTTTCCAAACAGGCCCATTTTGTCCCGTTGAAAGGCTTGCCTTCGGCCCGGCGTTTGGCCTGGCTGTTTATAACTCACGTGTATCGATTACACGGGGTGCCTAGATGCATTATCTCGGACCGGGGAGTGCAGTTTACCGCCAGGTTTTGGCGTGAATTCCTACAGTTTATAGGGTCGTCCCAGGGGTTAAGCTCAGGGTACCATCCCTGCATGAACGGTGCCGCTGAACGGGCCAACGCAGCAGTTGAACAATACCTACGCAGCTACGTTTCGTACCAGCAGGTGGATTGGGCAGACCTACTGGCGTTTGCAGAAATTGCCCACAATAATGCTGTGCACAGCAGCACTGGCCTCCCACCGTACACAGTGGTGTCCGGCTACGATTTCCCTCCCGTTCCCGAGTGCAACCAGGGATCGCCCTCCCCCTGTCAACCCCAGGAGTGGATGCTGCAAATCAGGAAGGCATGGGCAGCAACCAAGGAGGCACTGAACAAGCAAGCCAGCATTGTAAAGGGTCAAGCAGACAAGAAGCGCCAACCGTTCTATACCCCAGGGGTTGGGGACTGGGTGTACTTGTCCACGATGTATTTGCGGCTGCAAATACCTAGCAAGAAGCTAGGCCCTAAGTACATAGGCCCCTTCCAGGTCACCCACATCATCAACCCGGTCACGGTGCGCCTCCGGCTGCCCAAGTTCCTGGACAGGGTGCACCCCGTGTTCCACGGGAGCTTGCTAAAACCAGCTCCCATCCCTGTCCGGGGGGAGTCAGTAGGCCCGGGGCCTGTGGGTAATGGGCAGTACGAGATACAGGAGATCCTGGATTCCAGGGTGCGGAGGGGCCGGCTGCAATACCTGGTGCTTTGGAAAGGGTATCCAACTACTGAGGCGTCCTGGGTGGCGGACTCAGATGTCCAGGCTCCTCGGTTGGTTCGGGTGTTTCACCAGAGGCATCCCGGTAAACCCTCGGGTGGGGGTCGGGGGGTCAGCACTGCTCGTCTTGGTGCATGTATAAACTCTGTGTCTTGCCTTCCAGGAGGAGCCTTGGTAGGAGGGGCCGACTGTCAAGCCCCACGGGCTCAACATTGCAGAGGGGACCATGGAGGGATACGGGGGAGCACGACTGGCAGCACCTGTGCAGCCCCGAAGGCCCAGTGGTGCCCGCGCACACCAGCTGATCGGCGGGCGAACGCTGGACGCGCAAACACACCACTGGCTGAGAGGCGGCCGGAAACAGCTGAAAACAGCCACGGAGTCCTCGCCCCGTCGCAGGTGGCTGGAAGGCAGCTGGAGATGGCTGCCGGTGGTCGCGCGACTCGTCCAGCTGGGAGGCGGTCAGGAACAGCCTCCGGAAGGCCCGCGACTACACTACCAGCTGAGAGGCGGCCGGCAGCGTTCTCGAGCGGCGTCAGACAGCCCGCCTCGGCACAGCCAGCTGGAAGGCGGCCGGAGACGAATGAACATGGGCGCTGCCTTACGGTCCCGGGAGTTGGATGCCAGCCGATAGCAAAGCGAGCTGCACAGCTGCGGTCGGACCTTGGGGGTTGCCAGGGGCCCATGGGTGTGACACGGGGTGTTGCGGTGGAGGGGGACAACACGCACGGAACTTTAGGGGGGAGCAAGACTTACACTTTTCTGTATGCTGGAGGTTTCGGTGCTAGTGGGAGGGGCTGGGCGTGGGCTGCCGGTGTAGGGGGGTGGAGCATTTACGCAGACCAGGCGGATGCTGGTCTGCGCGGGGAAGGGGGCGCAGTGGAGTTAGCTGTCCCTGTGGAGTTAGCTGAGGGCATATCTCGTATTTGTTAGGAAAAAACATGAGTTTTCGGGACCTGATCTCTACCAAATAGAGCTCAAACTTGAAAAACAAACACATATTTAAGTTCCCCCGTTTCAGGGAAGCCCTACAAAAAAAGAGATTTCTGGATCTGGTCTGTTCCTGTGGAGTGGGCCCCGGGCATAACACGCATTTGTTAGGAAAAATCCCTTATACCATGAGAAGTGGAAATTGCAGATAGAGCTCAAATTCGAAAAACAACCACATATTCATGTTCACCCGGGTCAGGGAAACACAAAAAAACTTGAGTTTTCGGGACCTGATCTTTCCCTCTGCAGTTGGCGCATGGCATATCTCGCATTTGTTAGGAAAAATCCCATATACCATGAAAAGTTCAAATTGCAAATACAGCTCAAATTCAAAAAACAAGCACATATTCATGTTCCCCTAGGTCAGGGAAGCCCAAAAAAGTTGAGTTTTTGGGATCTGATCTGTCCCTTTGGAGTTGGCCCAGGGCATATCTCGCATTTCTTAGGAAAAAATCCCTTGTACCATCAATATTGCAAATTGCAGATAGAGTTCAAATTCGAAAAACAAGCACATATTCATATTCCCCCAAGTCAGGGAAAACCAAAAAAACATGAGTTTTCGGGCTCTCATCTGTCCCTGTGGAGTTGGACAGGGCATAACTCACATTCCTTAGGAAAAATCCATGTAAAGTGGAAATTGGAGATAGAGCTCAACTTCGAAAAACAAAGACATATTCACATTCCCCGGTTCAGGGAAGCCCAAAAAACCATGGGTTTTCTGGTTCGGATATGTCCCTGTGGAGTTGGCCTAGGACATATCTCGCATTTTTTAGGAAAAATCCCTTATACCATCAATATTGAAAATTGCAGATAGAGGTCAAATTCGAAAAACAAAGACATATTCATGTTCTCCTGGGTCAGGGAAGCCCACAAAAACACGAATTTTCCAGATCTGATCTGTCCCTTTGGAGTTTGGCCACGGCATATCTCGAATTTGTCAAGAAAAATCCTTTATACCATGAGAAGTGAAAATTGGAGCTAGAGCTCAAATTCGAAAAACAGAGACATATTCATGTTCTGTCAGCTCAGGGAAACCCAAAAATACATGAGTTTTCTGGATGTTATCTGTCCCTGTGCATTTGGCCCAGGAGATATCTCGCATTTGTTAGGAAAAATCCTTTATACCATCAATCGTGCAAATTGCAGATAGAGCTCAAATTCGAAAAACAAAGGCATATTCATGTTCCCCCGGGTCACGGAAACCCAAAGAAACATGAGTTTTTGAGACCTGATCTTTCTTTTTGGAGTTGGCCCAGGGCATAACTTGCATATGTTAGGAAAAATCCCATATACCATGAAAAGTGCAAATTACAGATAGAGCTCAAATTTGAAGAAGAAACACATATTTATGTTCCCCCAGGTCACGGAAACCCTCCAAAAAATGAGTTTTCTGGATCTGGTCTCTCCCTTTGGAGTTGGCCCAACTCATACCTCGCATTTGTTAGGAAAAATCCATTATAGGAGACAGAGTTGAAATTCGAAAAACAAAGACAAATTCATGTTCCCCCGGGTCAGGGAAACCCAAAAAAACATGTGTTTTGGGGATCTGATCTGTACCTGTGGAGTTGGCCCTGGGCATATCTCGCATTTCTTTGGAAAAATCCCATATACCATGAAAAGTGCAAATTGCAGATAGAGCACAAATTTGAAGAAGAAACACATATTTATGTTCCCGCGGGTCAGGGAAACTCTGCAAAAAAAACCTGTTTCCTGGATCTGGTCTCTCCCTTTGGAGTTGGCCCAACTAATATCTCGCATTTGTTAGGAAAAATCCATTATAGCTTGAAAAGTGCACTTAGGAGATAGAGCTCAAATTCGAAAAACAAACACATATTCATATTCCCCTGAGTCAGGGAAGAGCAAAAAAACATGAATATTTAGGATCTGATCTGTCCCTTTGGAGATGGCCCGGGCTATAACTCGCTTTTGTTAGGAAAAATCCCATATATGATGAAAAGTGAAAATTGGAGATAGAGCTCAAATTAAAAAAAAGAGACATATTCATATTCCCCTGGGTCAGGGAAGCCCAAAAAACATGAGTTTCCTGGATCTGATCTGTCCCTGTGGAGTTGGCCTAGAGCATATCTCGCATTTGTTAGGAAAAATCCCTTGCAAATTGCAGATAGACGTCAAATTTGAAAAACAAAGACATATTCATGTGCCCCCTGGTCAGGGAAACCAAAAAAACTTGAGTTTCTGGGATCTCATCTGTCCCTATTATGCCCAGGCTGGTGTGCCTTGTCCGCCAGCGCCGCAGGGAAACATCTGATCCAGGAAACTCATGTTTTTTTCGGTTTCCCTAACCCGGAGGAAGATGAATATGTCTTTGTTTTTCAAATTTGAGCTCTTTCTCCAATTTTCACTTTTCATGGTATAAGGGATTTTTCCTAACAAATGCAAGTTATGCCCTGGGCCAACTCCAAAGGGAAAGATCAGATCCCAAAAACTCAAGTTTTTTGGACTTCCTTGACCCAGGGGAACATGAATAAGGGATTTTTCCTAACAAATGCGTGTTACGCCCTGGGCCCACTCCACAGGAACAGACCAGATCCAGAAAACTATTTTTTTGTAGGGCTTCCCTGAAACAGGGGAACTTAAATATGTGTTTGTTTTTCAAGTTTGAGCTCTATTTGGTACAGATCAGGTCCCGAAAACTCATGTTTTTTTCCTAACAAATACGAGATATGCCCTCAGCTAACTCCACAGGGACAGATCAGATCTGGAGAATTCATGTTTTTTGGGCTTCCCTGAACCGGGGGAATATGAATATGTCTTTGATTTTTGAATTTGAGCTCTATCTCTTATGTGCACTTTTCCTGGTATATGGGATTTTTCCTAACAAATGCGAGTTATACCCTGGGCCAACTCCAAAGGGACAGATCAGATCCTAAATATTCATGTTTTTTGGGCTTCCCTGACCCAGGGGAATATGAATATGTGTTTTTTTTAGAATTTGAACTCTATCTCCTATGTTCACTTTTTATGGTATAATGGATTTTTCCTAACAAATGCGAGATATCAGTTGGGCCAACTCCAAAGGGAGAGACCAGATCCAGAAAACTCTTTATTTGGAGGGTTTCCCTGACCTGGGGGAACATAAATATGTGTTTCTTCTTCAAATTTGAGCTCTATCTCCAATTTTCACTTGTCATGGTATATGGTATTTTTCCTAACAAATGCGAGATATGCCCTCAGCTAACTCCACAGGGACAGATCAGATCTGGAGAATTCATGTTTTTTGGGCTTCCCTTAACTGGGGGAATATGAATATGTCTTTGTTTTTTGAATATGAGCTCTAACACTTATGTGCAGTTTTCATGGTATGTGGGATTTTTCCTAACAAAAACGAGTTATACCCTGGGCCAACTCCAAAGGGACAGATCAGATCCTAAATATTCAATTTTTGGGGGGGTTTCCCTGACCCGAGAGAATGTGAATATGTCTTTGTTCTTCAAATTTGAGCTCTATTTGCAATTTGCACGATTGATCGTATAAGGGATTTTTCCTAAGAAATGTGAGATATGTCCTGGGCCAACTGCACAGGGACACATCAGATCCCAAAAACTCATGTTTTTTTGGGTTTCCCTGACTTGGAGGAAGATGAATATGTCTTTGTTTTTCAAATTTGACCTCTATCTGCAATTTGCAATATTGATGGTATAAGGGATTTTTCCTAACAAATGCACTATATGCCCCGGGCCAACTCCACAGGGACAGATGAGAGCCCGAAAACTCATGTTTTTTTTGGTTTTCCCTGACTAGGGGGAATATGAATATGTCTTTCTTTTTCGAATTTGAGCTCTATCTGCAATTTGCACTATTGATGGTATAAGTGATTTTTCCTAAGAAATGTGAGATATGCCCTGGGCCAACTCCACAGGGACAGATCTGATAAAGGAAACTAACTTTTTTTTTGGTTTCCCTGACCTTGGGGAACATGAATATGTCTTTGTTTTTTGAATTTGAGCTTTATCTGCAATTTTCACTTTTCGTGGTAAATGGGATTTTTCCGAAAAAATGCGAGATATTCATGTTCCTCCAAGTCAGGGAAACCCAAAAAAACCATGAGTTTTTGGGGTCTGATCTGTCCCTGTGGAGTTGGCCCTGGGCATAACTCGCATTTGTTAGGAAAAATCCCTTATACCATCAATCGTGGAAATTGGAGATTGAGCTCAAATTCGAAAAAGAAAGACATATTCATCTTCCTCCGGGTTAGGGAAACCGAAAAAAACATGAGTTTCCTGGATCAGATGTTTCCCTGTGGAGTTGGCCCAGGGCATATCTCACATTTCTTGGGAAAAATCACTTATACCATGAATAGTGCAAATTGCAGACAGAGCTCAAATTCAAAAAAGAAAGATATGTTCATATTCCCCCGGGTCTGGGAAAACCAAAAAAACATGAGTTTTCGGGATTTCATCTGTCCCTGTGGTGTTGGCCCAGGGCAAATCGTGCATTTGTTAGGAAAAATCCCTTATACCATCAATCGTGGAAATTGGAGATAGAGCTCAAATTCGAAAAAGAAAGACATATTCATCTTCCTCCGGGTTAGGGAAACCGAAAAAAACATGAGTTTCCTGGATCAGATGTTTCCCTGTGGAGTTGGCCCAGGGCATATCTCACATTTCTTGGGAAAAATCACTTATACCATGAATAGTGCAAATTGCAGACAGAGCTCAAATTCAAAAAAGAAAGATATGTTCATATTCCCCCGGGTCTGGGAAAACCAAAAAAACATGAGTTTTCGGGATCTCATCTGTCCCTGTGGTGTTGGCCCAGGGCAAATCGTGCATTTGTTAGGAAAAATCCCTTATAACATCAATATTGCAAATTGCAGATAGAGGTCAAATTCAAAAAACGAAGACATATTCATGTTTCCCCGGGTCATGGAAACCGAAAAAAACATGAGTTTTTGGGATCTGATCTGTCCCTTTGGAATTGGCAAAGGGCATAACTCGCATTTGTTAGGAAAAATCCCATATACCATGAAAAGTGCAAATAGGAGATCGAGCTCAAATTTCAAAAACAAAGACATATTCATGTTCCTCCGGATTACGGAACCCCAAAAAAACATGGGTTTTTGGGACCTGATCTTTCCCTCTGCAGTTGGCGCATGGCATCTCTCGCATTTGTTAGGAAAAATCCCATATACCATGAAAAGTGGAAATTGCAAATAGAACTCAAATATAAAAAACAAGCACATATTCATGTACCCCTAGGTCAGAGAAGCCCAAAAAACTTGAGTTTTTGGGATCTTATCTGTCCCTTTGGAGTTGGCCCAGGGCATATCTCGCATTTGTTAGGAAAAATACCTTATACCATGAAAAGTGAAAATTGGAGAAAGAGCTCAAATTTGAAAAACAAAGACATATTCATCTTCCTCCGGGTTAGGGAAACCGAAAAAAACATGAGTTTCCTGGATCAGATGTTTCCCTGTGGACTTGGCCCAGGGCATATCTCACATTTCTTCGGAAAAATCACTTATACCATGAATAGTGCAAATTGCAGACAGAGCTCAAATTCAAAAAAGAAAGACATATTCATATTCCCCCGGGTCTGGGGAAACCAAAAAAACATGAGTTTTCGGGATCTCATCTGTCCCTGTGGTGTTGGACCAGGGCAAATCGTGCATTTGTTAGGAAAAATCCCTTATACCATCAATATTACAAATTGCAGATAAAGGTCAATTCAAAAAACAAAGACATATTCATGTCCCCCCGGGTCAGGGAAACTGAAAAAAACATGAGTTTTTGGGATGTGATCTGTCCCTTTGGAGTTGGAAAAGGGCATAACTCGCATTTGTTAGGAAAAATCCCATATACCATGAAAAGTGCAAAAAGGAGATCGAGCTCAAATTTCAAAAACAAAGACATATTCATGTTCCCCCGGGTCTCGGAAACCCAAAAAAACATGAGTTTTTGGGACCTGATCTTTCCCTTTTGAGTTGGCCCAGGGCATAATTTGCATATGTTAGAAAAAATCCATATACCATGAAAAGTGCAAATTACAGATAGAGCTCAAATTTGAAGAAGAAACACATATTTATGTTCCCCCAGGTCACGGAAACCCTCCAAAAAAAGAGTTTTCTCGATCTAGTCGCTCCCTTTGGAGTTGGCCCAACTGATATCTCGCATTTGTTAGGAAAAATCCATTATACCTTGAAAAGTGCACATAGGAGATAGAGCTCAAATTCGAAAAAGAAAGACATATTCATATTCCCCTGGGTAAGGGAAACCCAAAAATCATGAGTTTCCTGGATCTGATCTGTCCCTGTGGAGTTGGCCAAGGGCATATCTCGCATTTGTTAGGAAAAATCACTTATTCCATCAATAGTGCAAATTGCTGATAGAGCTCAAATTCGAAAAAGAAAGACATATTCATATTCCCCTGGGTAAGGGAAACCCCAAAAAATGAGTTTCCTGGATCTGATCTGTCTTTTTGGAGTTGGCCCAGGGCATATCTCGCATTTGTTAGGAAAAATCACTTATTCCATCAACAGTGCAAATTGCTGATAGAGCTCAAATTCGAAAAAGAAAGACATATTCATATAACCCTGGGTCAGGGAAACCCAAAAAACATGAGTTTTCAGCATCTGATCTGTCCCTGTGGAGTTGGCCCAGAGCATATCTTGCATTTGTTAGGAAAAATTCCTTATACAATCAAAAGTGCAAATTGCAGATTGAACTCAAATTTGAAGAACAAACACATATTTATGTTTCCCCGGGTCTGGGAAGCCCTCCAAAAAGAGTTTTCTGGATCTGGTCTGTCCCTGTGGAAAAATCCCATATACCATGAAAAGTGCAAATTACAGATAGAGCTCAAATTTGAAGAAGAAACACATATTTATGTTCCCCCAGGTCAGGGAAACCCTCCAAATAAAGAGTTTTCTGGGTCTGGTCTCTCCCTTTGGAGTTGGTCCAACTGATACCTCGCATTTGTTAGGAAAAGTCCATTATACCATAAAAATAGGAGACAGAGATCAAATTCGAAAAACAAAGACAAATTCATGTTCCCCCGGGTTAGGGAAACCCCAAAAAACATGAGTTTTTGGGATCTGATCTGTCCCTGTGGAGTTGGCCCTCTGCATAACTCGCATTTGTTTGGAAAAATCCCATATACCATGAAAAGTGCAAATTCCCCCGGGTCAGGGAAGCCCAAAGAACATTTGTTTCCTGGATCTGATCTGTCCCTGTGGAGTTGGCCAAGGGCATAGCTCACATTTCTTAGGAAAAATCACTTATACCATCAATAGTGCAAATTGCTGATAGAGCTCAAATTTGAAAAAGAAAGACATATTCACGTTCCCCGGTTCAGGGAAGCCCAAAAAACATGAGTTTTATGATTCGGAGATGTCCCTGTGGAGCTGGCCCAGAGCATATCTCGCATATGTTAGGAAAAATCCCATATACCATGAAAAGTGGAAATTGGAGATAGAGCTCAAATTCGAAAAAGAAAGACATATTCACATTACCCGGTTCAGGGAAGCCCAAAAATCATGAGTTTCCTGGATCTGATCTGTCCCTGTGCAGTTGGCCCAGGGCATATCTCACATTTCTTAGGAAAAATCACGTATACCATCAATAGTGCAAATTGCAGATAGAGCTCAAATTCAAAAAAGAAAGACATATTCATATTCCCCTGGGTCAGGGAAACCCAAAAAACATGAGTTTTCAGCATCTGATCTGTCCCTGTGGAGTTGGCCCAGAGCATATCTCGCATTTGTTAGGAAAAATTCCTTATACCATGAAAAGTGGAAATTGGAGATAGAGCTCAAATTAAAAAAAAGACATATTCATATTCCCCTGGGTAAGGGAAACCCATAAAAAATGAGTTTCCTGGATCTGATCTGTCTTTTTGGAGTTGGCCTAGGGCATATCTCGCATTTCTTAGGAAAAATTCCTTATACAATCAAAAGTGCAAATTGCAGATTGAACTCAAATTTGAAGAACAAACACATATTAATGTTCCCCCGGGTCTGGGAAGCCCTCCAAAAAGATTTTTCTGGATCTGGTCTGTCCCTGTGGAGTTGGCCCAGGGCATATCTCGCATTTGTTAGGAAAAATCCCTTATATCATGAAAAGTGCAACTTGCAGATAGAGATAAAATTCGAAAAACAAAGAGAGATCCATGTTCCCACGGGTTAGGGAAACCCAAAAATATATGGGTTTTCTGGATCTTATCTGTCCCTGTGCAGTTGGCCCAGGACATATCTCGCATTTGTTTGGAAAAATCCATTATACCATGAAAAGTGAACATAGTTAGTTAGTTCGAATTCGAAATTCGAAAAACAAACACATATTCATGTTCCCTACGTCAGGGAAGCCCAAAAAAAACATGAATATTTAGGATCTGATCTGTCCCTTTCGACTTGGCCCAGGGTATAACTCGCATTTGTTAGGAAAAATCCATTATACCATCAATATTGAAAATTGCAGATAGAGGTCAAATTCGAAAAACAAAGACATATTCATGTTCTCCCGGGTCAGGGAAGCCCACAAAAACATGAGTTTTCGGAATCTGATCTGTCCCTTTGGAGTTTGGCCACGGCATATCTCGAATTTGTCAAGAAAAATCCTTTATACCATGAGAAGTGAAAATTGGAGATAGAGCTCAAATTCGAAAAACAGAGACATATTCATGTTCCGTCGGCTCAAAGAAACCAAAAAATACATGAGTTTTCTGGATCTTATCTGTCCCTGTGCAGTTGGCCCAGGAGATATCTCGCATTTGTTAGGAAAAATCCTTTATACCATCAATCGTGCGAATTGGAGATAGAGCTCAAATTCAAAAAACAAAGACATATTCATGTTCTGGACCTGATCTTTCCCTGTGCAGTTGGCGCATGGCATATCTTGCATTTGTTAGGAAAAATCCCATATACCATGAAAAGTGAAAATTGCAAATAGAGCTCAAATTCGAAAAACAAGCACATATTCATGTTCCCCTAGGTCAGGGAAGCCCAAAAAACATGAATATTTAGGATCTGATCATTCCCTTTGGAGATGGCCCGGGGTATAACTCGCTTTTGTTAGGAAAAATCTCATATATGATGAAAAGTGAAAGTTGGAGATAGAGCACAAATTCAAAAAAAAGACATATTCATATTCCCCTGGGTAAGGGAAACCCCAAAAAAATGAGTTTCCTGGATCTGATCTGTCTTTTTGGAGTTGGCCCAGGGCATATCTCGCATTTGTTAGGAAAAATCACTTATTCCATCAATAGTGCAAATTGCTGATAGAGCTTAAATTCGAAAAAGAAAGACATATTCATATTCCCCTGGGTCAGGGAAACCCAAAAAACCCAGAATCTGATCTGTCCCTGTGAAGTTGGCCCTCGGCATAACTCGCATTTGTTTGGAAAAATCCCATATACCATGAAAAGTGCAAATTACAGATAGAGCTCAAATTTGTATAACAATCACATATTTATGTTCCCCCGGGTCAGGGAAAAACTGCAAAAAAAGAGTTTCCTGGATCTGGTCTCTCCCTTTGGAGTTGGCCCAGCTCATATCTCGCATTTGTTAGGAAAAATCCATTATAGCTTGCATCACGGAGACTTGGTTGGGCCCAGAGGGTGGGGTCCCTTTGGTTGACCTTTGCCCACCAGGCTTCCGGGTGCTACACCAGCCTCGAGCTCAGGGTAGGGGTGGGGGTGTGGCGGTGATTGTTAGGGAGACCTTATGTCCGCGGGAGACCACCGTTCCTCAGATAGTCAGGTGTGAGTCTCTCTTTATGAGATTTGGCTCTGGGGCGCAGTTGGGCTTGCTGCTCGTGTACATTTCGCCTAGTCGCGTAGCGGCAGCCCTGCCCGAGCTGCTCGATATCCTCTCGGGGTTGGTGGTTGAGTTCCCCAAACTTATAGTTTTGGGAGACGTCAACCTACCATCCCTGGGAGGTTCATCTGAGCTTGCTCGGGAGTTCATGGCTTCCATGACGGCCATGGACCTGACGCAGGTAATTTCTGAGCCAACTCATGAGGGAGGCCACACCCTTGACCTGATTTTTTTATCTGGACGGTGGTTGGATGATCTTGGTGGGGGCTTTCCATTTATTATGCCCCTGTCATGGACCGATCATCACCTCCTGCGGCTGGTCTTCCATTTTGCCACCCCCCGCCGTGGGGGTACGGAGCCAACTAGATGGTACCGCCCCAGACGCCTAATGGATCCTGATAGATTCCAAGCGGCGCTGGGGTCCCCACCTGCCTCCATTGCTCACAGCTCGGCGGATGCCTTAGTGGAAGCCTGGGAAAGGGCAGCCACTGAGGCACTCGACCGGGTTGTACCCTTGCGGCCCCTGACCCGGCGCAGATCCCAGCGAGCTCCATGGTTCTCCGCGGAGCTCCGGGAGATGAAGCGTCGGAAACGGGGTCTAGAGAGCTGCTGGAGGTCCAGCCGATCTGAACCCGACCGATTGCGGTTAAGAACCTACATTAGGTCTTATCTCGCTGCGATGAGGGAGGCGAGGTGTAATTACTTCTCCACCCTCATCGCGTCCGCAGATAATCGCCCGGCCGCCCTGTTTAGGGTGACTCGCTCCCTTCTTAATCAGGAGGTGAGGGAGGATCCCTTGCAGGGTCGTGCCGAGGAGTTTAGTCAACATCTGTCGGATAAAATCGCTCGGATTCGGACCGGTTTGGACTCCAGCTGGGCAGAGTCTGGCGATCAGGACACGGGCGGTCTTGTCAATGTTATCTGGGAGGAGTTTGATTCTGTGACCCCTGATGAAGTGGACAGGATTATGGGGAAGCTGAGTTCCACCACATGTTTATTGGATCCGTGCCCTTCTTGGCTGGTTTATGCAGCTAGGGAGAGGACACGAGGCTGGCTCCAGGCAGTTATATCTGCTTCTTTGAGTGAGGGTTATTTCCCCACCGTCTTGAAGGAGGCGGTGGTGAGACCTCTCCTCAAGAAGCCTGCCTTGGACCCAGCTGTATTGAACAACTTTCGTCCAGTCTCCAACCTTCGCTTTCTTGCGAAGGTTGTTGAGAGTGTGGTGGCGCATCAGCTCCCTCTGGTCCTGGATGAAGCGGATTATCTGGACCCTTACCAATCGGGTTTCAGGCCCGGGCACAGCACGGAGACGGCATTGGTCGCACTGGTGAATGATCTCTGGAGGGCTCGGGATAGGGGATATTCCTCTGTCCTAGTCCTATTAGACCTCTCGGCGGCTTTCGATACCATCGACCATGGTATCCTGCTGCAGCGTCTCAGGGGATTGGGAGTGGGAGGCACGGTTTTTCAGTGGTTCTCCTCCTATCTCCTGGGACGCTCGCAGTCGGTGTTGGCAGGGGGGCAGAGGTCGACCCCTAGGACTCTCGCTTGTGGAGTTCCTCAGGGGTCGGTCCTCTCGCCTCTCCTGTTCAACATCTATATGAAACCGCTGGGTGAGATCATTCGTGGTTTTGGAGTTGGGTATCATCAATATGCTGATGATACCCAACTTTTTATTTCGACCCCAAACCACCCCAGTGATGCCCTCGCTGTGATGTCCCGTTGCCTGGAGGCGGTTCGGGTCTGGATGGGGAGGAACAGACTTCAACTCAACCCTGACAAGACTGAGTGGCTGTGCATTCCGTCTCCCCGGGACACTTGGGATGTTCCATCTCTTTCTATGGGGGGTGAGCTTTTACCCCCTGTGGATAGGGCTCGCAACTTGGGAGTCCTCCTAGATTCACGACTCACTTTGGAGGATCACATAGTGGCCGTGACTAGGGGGGCTTTTGCCCAGGTTCGCCTGGTGCGCCAGTTGCGGCCCTATCTGGACCGGGAGGCCTTATGTACGGTTACTCATGCGCTCGTGACCTCTCGCCTAGACTACTGTAATGCTCTCTACATGGGACTTCCCTTGAAGACTACTCGGAGGCTCCAACTGGTACAGAATGCGGCCGCGAGAGTTGTCTTGGGAGTTTCCCGGTACTCCCATGTTACACCTTTGCTCCGTGAGCTACATTGGTTACCGGTTGTCTTCCGGGTGAGGTTCAAGGTTTTGGTTATGATCTTTAAGTCCCTACATGGCATGGGTCCGCGATACCTCGAGGACCACCTGCTGCCGGCATCGATTCCCCTCCGCCCTGTGCGCGCCCACAGAGAGGGCCTCCTCAGGGTGCCTCCTGTCAGGGAGTGTCGACTGGTGGCCCCCAGGGGGAGGGCCTTCTCTGTGGGTGCCCCGGCTTTGTGGAACCAACTGCCGGTGGAGCTCCGGATGACATCAGACCTCCGATCCTTCCGTCGCGGGTTGAAGACCCATTTATTTGAACTAGCGGGTCTAGCCTGATGGGGGTACATGGGTTTTTATTGGCTTGTTTTATTCTTGTTTTAACTTGGGCACTGATTTAATTGTTTTTTAATGTTTGTAATGTTTATATTGTTATTTATATTTATGCCCTGTAAACCGCCCTGAGTCCCTTTGGGAGAAGGGCGGTATATAAATCTCAATAAATTAAATTAAATTAAATTAAAAGTGCACATAGGAGATAGAGCTCAAATTCGAAAAACAAACACATATTCATATTCCCCTGGGTCAGGGAAGAGCAAAAAAACATGAATATTTAGGATCTGATCTGTCCCTTTGGACATGGCCCGGGGTATAACTCGCTTTTGTTAGGAAAAATCCCATATATGATGAAAAGTGAAAATTGGAGATAGAGCTCAAATTTAAAAAAAAAAGATATATTCATATTCCCCTGGGTCAGGGAAGCCCAAAAAACATGAGTTTCCTGGATCTGATCTGTCCCTGTGGAGTTGGCCCAGGGCATATCTCACATTTCTTAGGAAAAATCACTTATACCATCAATAGTGCAAATTGCAGATAGAGCTCAAATTCAAAAAAGAAAGACACATTCATATTCCCCTGGGTCAGGGAAACCCAAAAAACATGAGTTTTCGGCATCTGATCTATCCCTGTGGAGTTCGCCCGGAGCATATCTCGCATTTGTTAGGAAAAATCCCTTGTACCATCAATATTGCAAATTGCAGATAGAGGTCAAATTTGAAAAACAAAGACATATTCATGTGCCCCCTGGTCAGGGAAACCAAAAAATATGTGAGTTTCTGGGATCTGATCTGTCCCACAGGGTGTAACTCACATTTGTTAGGAAAAATCCATGAAAAGTGGAAATTGCAGATAGAGCTCAAATTCGAAAAACAAGCACATATTCATGTTCCCCTGGATCAAGGAAGCCAGAAAACTTGAGTTTTTGGGACCTGATCTTTCCCTTTGGAGTTGGCCCAGGGCATAACTTGCATATGTTAGGAAAAATCCCATATACCATGAAAAGTGCAAATTACAGATAGAGCTCAAATTTGAAGAAGAAACACATATTTATGTTCCTGCAGGTCACGGAAACCCTCCAAAATAGAGTTTTCTGGATCTGGTCTCTCCCTTTGGAGTTCGCCCAACTCATATCTCGCATTTGTTAGGAAAAATCCATTATACCTTGAAAAGTGCACATAGGAGATAGAGCTCAAATTCGAAAAAGAAAGACATATTCATATTCCCGTGGGTAAGGGAAACCCAAAAATCATGAGTTTCCTGGATCTGATCTGTCCCTGTGGAGTTGGCCAAGGGCATATCTCGCATTTGTTAGGAAAAATCACTTATTCCATCAATAGTGCAAATTGCTGATAGAGCTCAAATTCGAAAAAGAAAGACATATTCATATTCCCCTGGGTAAGGGAAACCCAAAAAAATGAGTTTCCTGGATCTGATCTGTCTTTTTGGAGTTGGCCCAGGGCATATCTCGCATTTGTTAGGAAAAATCACTTATTCCATCAACAGTGCAAATTGCTGATAGAGCTCAAATTCGAAAAAGAAAGACATATTCATATAACCCTGGGTCAGGGAAACCCAAAAAACCCAGCATCTGATCTGTCCCTGTGGAGTTGGCCCAGAGCATATCTTGCATTTGTTAGGAAAAATTCCTTATACAATCAAAAGTGCAAATTGCAGATTGAACTCAAATTTGAAGAACAAACACATATTTATGTTTCCCCGGGTCTGGGAAGCCCTCCAAAAAGAGTTTTCTGGATCTGGTCTGTCCCTGTGGAAAAATCCCATATACCATGAAAAGTGCAAATTACAGATAGAGCTCAAATTTGAAGAAGAAACACATATTTATGTTCCCCCAGGTCAGGGAAACCCTCCAAATAAAGAGTTTTCTGGGTCTGGTCTCTCCCTTTGGAGTTGGTCCAACTGATACCTCGCATTTGTTAGGAAAAGTCCATTATACCATAAAAATAGGAGACAGAGATCAAATTCGAAAAACAAAGACAAATTCATGTTCCCCCGGGTTAGGGAAACCCCAAAAAACATGTGTTTTTGGGATCTGATCTGTCCCTGTGGAGTTGGCCCTCGGCATAACTCGCATTTGTTTGGAAAAATCCCATATACCATGAAAAGTGCAAATTGCAGATAGAGCTCAAATTTGTATAACAATCACATATTTATGTTCCCCCGGGTCAGGGAAAAACTGCAAAAAAAGAGTTTCCTGGATCTGGTCTTTCCCTTTGGAGTTGGCCCAGCTCATATCTCGCATTTGTTAGGAAAAATCCATTATAGCTTGAAAAGTGCACATAGGAGATAGAGCTCAAATTCGAAAAACAAACACATATTCATATTCCCCTGGGTCACGGAAGAGCAAAAAAACATGAATATTTAGGATCTGATCTGTCCCTTTGGACATGGCCCGGGGTATAACTCGCTTTTGTGAGGAAAAATCCCATATATAATGAAAAGTGAAAATTGGAGATAGAGCTCAAATTAAAAAAAAAAGATATATTCATATTCCCCTGGGTCAGGGAAGCCCAAAAAACATGAGTTTCAAGGATCTGATCTGTCCCTGTGGAGTTGGCCCAGGGCATATCTCACATTTCTTAGGAAAAATCACTTATACCATCAATACTGCAAATTGCAGATAGAGCTAAAATTCAAAAAAGAAAGACATATTCATATTCCCCTGGGTCAGGGAAACCCAAAAAACATGAGTTTTCGGCATCTGATCTATCCCTGTGGAGTTGGCCCAGAGCATATCTTGCATTTGTTAGGAAAAATCCCTTTGTACCATCAATATTGCAAATTGCAGATAGACGTCAAATTTGAAAAACAAAGACATATTCATGTGCCCCCTGGTCAGGGAAACCAAAAAAACATGAGTTTCTGGGATCTGATCTGTCCCTGTGGAGTTGGCACAGGGCATAACTCACATTTGTTAGGAAAAATCCATGAAAAGTGGAAATTGGAGATAGAGCTCAAATTCGAAAAACAAAGACATAGTCATGTTCCCCCGGGTCACGGAAACCCAAAAAAACATGAGTTTTTGGGACCTGATCTTTAACTTTGGAGTTGGCCCAGGGCATAACTTGCATATGTTAGGAAAAATCCCATATACCATGAAAAGTGCAAATTACAGATAGAGCTCAAATTTGAAGAAGAAACACATATTTATGTTCCCGCAGGTTACGGAAACCCTCCAAAATAGAGTTTTCTGGATCTGGTCTCTCCCTTTGGAGTTGGCCCAACTCATATCTCGCATTTGTTAGGAAAAATCCATTATACCTTGAAAAGTGCAAATTGCAGATAGAGCTCAAATTTGAAGAACAAAGACATATTCATGTTCCCCTAGGTCAGGGAAGCCCAAAAAACATGAATATTTAGGATCTGATCATTCCCTTTGGAGATGGCCCGGGGTATAACTCGCTTTTGTTAGGAAAAATCTCATATATGATGAAAAGTGAAAGTTGGAGATTGAGCTCAAATTAAAAAAAAGACATATTCATATTCCCATGAATCGTGCAAATTCGGGATAGAGCTCACATTCGAGCTCTATCTGCAATTTGCACTATTGATGTTATAAGGTATTTTTCTTAACAAATGCGAGATATGTCCTAGGCCAACTCCACAAGGACAGATGAGATCTGGAAAATTCATGTTTTTTTGGGCTTCCCTGAACCGTGGGAATATGAATATATCTTTGTTTTTCTAATTTGAGCTAATTTGAGCTCTATCTGCAATTTGCACGATTGATGGTATAACGGATTTTTCCTAACAAATGCGAGATATCAGTTGGGCCAACTCCAAAGGGAAAGACCAGAGCGTAACCCCTGACCTTGGGGAACATAAATATGTGTTTCTTCTTCAAATTTTAGCTCTATCTGTAATTTGCACTTTTCATGGTATATGGGATTTTTCCTAACATATGCAAGTTATGCCCTGGGCCAACTCAAAAGGGACAGATCCCATCCCATCCCAAAAACTCATGTTTTTTTGGGTTTCTGTGACCCGGGGGAACATGAATATATCTTTGTTTTTCAAATTTGAGCTCGATCTCCTATTTGCACTTTTCATGGTATATGGGATTTTTCCTAACAAATGCGAGATATGTCCTGGGCCAACTGCACAGGGACAGATAAGATCCAGAAAACTCCTAACATATGCAAGTTATGTCCTTTGCCAACTCCAAAGGAACAGATCACATCACAAAAACTCATGTTTTTTCGGTTTCCCTACCCCAGGGGAACATGAATATGTCTTTGTTTTTTGAATTTGAGCTCTATCTCCAATTTCCACTTTTCATGGTATATGGGATTTTTCCTAATATATGCGAGATATGCTCTGGGCCAACTCCACAGGGACAGATGAGATCCTGAAAACTCATGTTTTTTTGTTTTTCCCTGACTTGGGGGAATATGAATATGTCTTTCTTTTTCGAATTTGAGCTTTATCTGCAATTTGCACTATTGATGGTATAAATGATTTTTCCTAGGAAATGTTAGATATGCCCTAGTCCAAGTCCACAGGGAAAGATCTGATCCAGGGAACTCCTGGATTTTTCAGTTTCCGTAACCAAGGGCAACATGAATATGTGCTTGTTTTTCAAATTGGAGCTCTATCTGCAATTTGCACTTCTCATGGTATAAGGGATTTTTCCTAACAAATGCGTGTTATGCCCTGGGCCTACTCCACAGGGAAAGACCAGATCCAGAAAACTCTTTTTTTGGTTGGCTTCCCTGAAACCGGGGAGCTTAAATATGTCTTTGTTCTTCAAATTTGAGCTCTATTTGCAATTTGCACTTTTCATGGTATATGGGATTTTTCCTAACAAATGCGAGTTATGCCCGTGGCAAACTCCACAGAGAAAGATCAGGTCCCGAAAACTCATGGTTTTTTGGGTTTCCCTGACCCGGGAGAACATGAATATGTCTTTCTCTTTCGAATTTCCAGGATTGATGGTATAAGGGATTTTTCCTAACAAATGCGAGTTATGCCCAGGGCCAACTCCTCAGGGACAGATCAGATCCCCAAAACTCATGTTTTTTTGGGTTTCCCTGACTTGGAGGAACATGAATATCTCGCATTTTTTAAGAAAAATCCCATTTACCACGAAAAGTTAAAATTGCACATAAAGCTCAAATTCGAAAAACAAAGACATATTCATGTTCCCCAAGGTCAGGGAAACCGAAAAAAATGTTAGTTTCCTTGATCTGATCTGTCCCTGTGGAGTTGGCCCAGGGCATATCTCACATTTCTTAGGAAAAATCCCTTATACCATCAATAGTGCAAATTGCAGATAGAGCTCAAATTCGAAAAAGAAAGACATATTCATATTCCCCCAAGTCAGGGAAAACCAAAAAAACATGAGTTTTCGGGCTCTCACCTGTCCCTGTGGAGTTGGCCCGGGGCATATAGTGCATTTGTTCGGAAAAATCCCTTATACCATCAATATTGCAAATTGCAAATTGCAGATAGAGGTCAAATTCGAAAAACAAAGACATATTCATGTTCCTCCAAGTCAGGGAAACCCAAAAGAACATGAGTTTTTGGGATCTGATGTGTCCCTGGGCAGTTGGCCCAGGACATATCTCACATTTCTTAGGAAAAATCCCTTATACGATCAATCGTGCAAATTGCAAATAGTGCTCAAATTTGAAGAACAAAGACATATTCACGTTCTCTCGGGTCAGGGAAACCCCCCCAAAATTGAATATTTAGGATCTGATCTGTCCCTTTGGAGTTGGCCCAGGGTATAACTCGCATTTGTTAGGAAAAATCCCATATACCAGGAAAAGTGCACATAAGAGATAGGGCTCATATTCGAAAAACAAAGACATATTCATATTCCCCTAGTTAAGGGAAGCCCAAAAAAACATGAATTCTCCAGATCTGATCTGTCCCTGTGGAGTTAGCTGAGGGCATATCTGGCATTTGTTAGGAAAAATACCATATACCATGACAAGTGAAAATTGGAGATAGAGCTCAAATTTGAAGAAGAAACACATATTGTTAAGGAATTAGTTGTGCAGAGGTCTCCTTGTGCTACCAAAGAGTTGCACAGACAAGGAAGGGTACTGAGAGCAGCAAGAGTCACACAGTAAACACAAGAGTATGCTGAGATATAAAAACAAAAAGTACTTTACTTTAAGGTGGTGTAAGAACAAAAATGCACAGTCAAAAAGTAAACAGTCCAGGTCATAAACAATAGCAACAGTCCAAGGAGTAATCCAAACTACAAAGTCTTCTTACTGGTCCAGAGGTCAATACACAGTTCAGGTTACAACAGTAGAAAACCAACAGCAGAGCAAAAACAGTAACAGTAGAGATCAGTGAATTCAGAGAGAGAGAGAAGCTACATTCCTAGCTTCCTCTTATGGCCATGAGAACACTTACACACCCATTGGCCAATTAACTTCTTAAAGTCATAGCATTATGGTTAATATATTTTCAACCCAACATTGTAGGCTAACACCATATGCCTAACATTCTCCCCTTTGGGTAGAATAATATATAACTCTTACAATCTTATGCACATCCTTTCACAATTAGCATTGTGTTTCACAGCACTTTGTACCTTCGTAAAATGGTCTGCAATATTTACATCAGATGAACAATACTCTAGCTGTATTAATTTATCTTTGATACATTGTCTGACATTTAAATAACGATGATCAGTATATTTAGATCTTGTTCTCACTGCAGCATTATTTGCCATCTTTATCGCAGCTTGATTGTCCTCATATACAATGAATGGATCATTTACATTTAAACCCATATCTAACAATAATTGTTTGTACACTAGCAGTTCTGTACATAACACTGATAGACATGAAAATTCAGCCTCCATTGTAGATAAGCTTATGTGTTTTTGTCTAATAGACTTCCATCCAATTAAAGAATCACCCAACATTATAGCCAATCCTGAAGTAGATTTGCGAGTGTTTGAATCAGAGGCAAAACTCGCATCTGCATATGCTGTGCGGATTAACTCACGATTTGGCTCTAGATATAACGAGTAGTGAATAGTTTGCTTCAAATAGCTTAATACTCGTTTAGCTGATTGCCAGTGTCTAACAGTTGGATTATTGTTGTACCTAGCTAATTGGTTTACACAGTAAGAAATATCAGGTCTAGTCCAATTACTAAGATACATAAGACTTCCTATCAAAGATTGGTACATAGCCTTATCAAATACAGGACTCTCAACATTAGTGTCCTTAAAATCCATAGCCATCGGAGTTTTTGCTGGTTTACACATTTCCATATTGTATCTCTTTAATAACTGAGATATTTTACTGGCTTGTGACACCTTAAAACCCCTATTCGTTTTCACAATATCTAACCCCAAATAGTGGCTTATTTTCCCAAGATTTCTAATTGTGAATTTATTTTCCAATCTTGAAATGATAGTTTGTGCTTCTAACACAGTTTTTGTTATTATTGCAATATCATCTGTGAATAATAAGAGAAAAGATAACACTCCATTGTGTTCTCTTCTAAACAAACAAGGATCAGCATTACTGGCTACAAAACCTAATGCACTTAACTCATTAACTATACATGTATTCCACTCATAGCCTGATTGTTTCAATCCATAGAGGCTTTTCTTTAATTCCCAACAATCATGGTTTCTATCACTGGTCAATCCTGGTGGTATTCTTAAATAAATAGTATGTTGCAATGGAGCACGTAGATATGCAGTTTCAACATCTACATGGTGAACCATATATTGGTTTTTAGCCACCCACACTAAAGCTGCTCTTAAAGTAGTTGCCCTCAGACTGGGTGCAAACACCACGTCATAATCCTCAGTAGTTTGGGCAAAACCTCTGATTCCTCTTTTATCTCCCCTATCTCTTCTTCATCTTTTATATTTACAGGAGATGTATTATCATTACTAGTTACGTTATCAGAGGAGTCCTCAAACACTAGAGGATCAGTATTAACAGTTCCTTGCTCTAACCTATCCCAACCAACGTGCTCAAGGAATTTTGCACTAGAACTATTATATACATTAGTTGTGCCTCGTTCCCAGAAACGATAGGATCTGTGGTTAGCTTCGTAACCTACGAAGTATAATTGCCTAGCCCTATGTTGGCCTTTACTCCTGAGTTGTGCAGGAATGTGGACCCAAGCTGGGGTGCCAAACGTGTGCAGGTAATCAAGGTTTGGTCTTCTACCATGCCATATTGTATATGGTATTTTACCAGTAGAAGTATTAACAACTAAATTCAGAACATGGTTTGCACATTTTGCTGCCTCCCCCCACAGTCTATCTGTTAAGCCAGAATCTCTTAACATGGTTCTCATCATGGCTTGTAACGTTTGCCCACGTCTCTCAACAAATGCATTATGTTGAGGCCTATAAGGGGCTGAACGTTTATGCTCAATGCCAGCTGATTCTAGCATATCAACAAAACGCTTATTTGTAAATTCAGTACCATTATCAGTAATTATGCACTGAACCTTTCTCTTTGTTTTTCTCTCCACAAACGTCAGCCAGTTTGCAAATTGTTGGAAAGTGTCTGCCTTTGACTTAAGCAGATAACAAAATCCATATCGAGAGTAATGGTCAAGTATACTTAAAATATAACATGACCCTCCTAAACTTGGTTTCATGGGTCCAATTAAATCAGCAAACACAACTTCCAAAGGTACAGTTGTTTTGAAGCCGTTTAACCTGTTTGCAGGAGTTGCCTTACTCTTTTCCTGATTACAGGCATTGCAATTCAAATACTTACTACATGGCTTCAGTTTAATTCCCTCTACTAACTCAACTGTTTTACGTAGTGAGTTAAAGTTTACATGCCCTAACCGCCTATGCAATAAATGTATACATTCATCATGTGGCTTCTTATTCTCACATATTGAGTTAGCTTTAACTGTACTAACCTGGTTACTTGTGAGAACGAATAAACCATTTTTCAAATTAGCAGTTACACAGGTTCCATCCCTCTCAATAGTGCATTGCTCCCCTCTGAATGTTACCAGAAACCCAACTTTAACCAATTCCCTTACAGATAACAGGTTGAATCTTAGTTTAGGTATATACAACATAGGTAACTGTTCATTAATGCATGGACAATAGGAATTACCTTCACCAGAGGCCTTCATCCTCCAACCGTTTGCCAGTGAAACATATTGGTTGCTGTTTTTCATATTAATAAACCTCTTTTTCTCTTTAGTGATGCATTGTGAAGCCCCACTATCAACAACCCACAATTCATTATTTCTGGATGTTGATTCATCAGAAACAGCCAAACCAATGCCCTTCTTAGCCTTCCCACTGCTATTTACATTCTGCTTTTTACCCTTTCTACAGAATTTGGCTACATGCCCTCTAGCCCCACAAGAATAACATTTCTTGATGTTGTAAGCAGTGGTAAATGGCTGCTCCTCTTGTGGCTGTGTCTCTCTCAGCTGTTCTCTGTCACGCCTCCTTCTGGACTCTTCCAGCAGTCTCCCAGTAATGTTAGTCAAAGTCAGTTCCTCTCTGGTCAGGACTTCCAAAGAAGAAACTTACCCATCATAACTCTCATCCAAAGATGACAGAATAATGTAGACCTGATGCAACTCTGAAAAAATCAGCTCCTTTTCATGAAGCTCTTGAAAGGTTGCCTTCATGTAGTTTAAATGGGTCAGCATATCTCCATTCTTCTGCAGACGAGCCCTAAACAGCTTACGTGTAAGGTGTATATGTGCACCCACACTGTCTCGAACATAAAGCCTTCGCAAAACACCCCAACACCTAGCAGCAGACTCCTCACCACGAATATGGACAAGCTGCTGGTCATTCAGTGTTAGTCCAATAATGCAAAGAGCTTTCTCATTGCTACGTTTAAAGTTGTCTAACTTCTTTGCATCCTCTTCGTCATCTGGATCCCAAGCAGTAGTATCTGGTGGGTTATTTACAACAGTCCATAGTCCTTCCTTGCGCAAAAGCAAGCAGCATTTTGTGGACCAGGAAACATAGTTTGTCCCATCCAACCGGGTTATGCAGGAGATGCCTGACAACAGTTCCTGTACCATTTTACACCAAATAGCTAACACAAACTCAGCTAGGATACTGTGTGTACTTACTCTCAGTACAGGCCTGGGCCCATAACCAGTGTTTCCAGGAGATGCCTGTTCAGTCCAAGGAGTAATCCAAACTACAAAGTCTTCTTACCGGTCCAGAGGTCAATACATAGTTCAGGTTACAACAGTAGTAAACCAACAGCAGAGCAAAAACAGTAACAGTAGAGATCAGTGAATTCAGAGAGAGAGAGAAGCTACATTCCTAGCTTCCTCTTATGGCCATGAGAACACTTACACACCCATTGGCCAATTAACTTCTTAAAGTCATAGCATTATGGTTAATATATTTTCAACCCAACATTGTAGGCTAACACCATATGCCTAACACATATTTATGTTCCCCCAGGTCAGGGAAACCCTCCAAATAAAGAGTTTTCTGGATCTGGTCTCTCCCTTTGGAGTTGGCCCAACTGATATCTCGCATTTGTTAGGAAAAATCCATTATACCATAAAAAGTGAACATAGGAGATAGAGTTCAAATTCTAAAAAAAACCACATATTCATATTCCCCTGGGTCAGGAAAGCCCAAAAAAAACATGAATATTTAGGATCTGATCTGTCCCTTTGGAGTTGGCCCAACTCATATCTTGCATTTGTTAGTAAAAGTCCATTATACCTTGAAAAGTGCACATAGGAGATAGAGCTCAAATTCAAAAAACAAACACATATTCATATTCCCCCGGTTCAGGGAAGCGCAAAAAAACATGAATTCTCCAGATCTGATCTGTCCCTGTGCAGTTGGCCAAGGACATATCTTGCATTTGTTAGGAAAAATCCATTATACTATAAAAATAGGAGATAGAGTTCAAATTCGAAAAAGAAACACATATTCATATTCCCCTGGGTCAGAGAAGCCCAAACAAACATGAATATTTAGGATCTGATCTGTCCCTTTGGAGTTGGCCCAGGGTATAACTCGCATTTGTTAGGAAAAATCCCATATACCAGGAAAAGTGCACATAAGAGATAGAGCTCAAATTCAAAAAACAAAGACATATTCATATTCCCCCGGTTCAGGGAAGCCCAAAAAAACATGAATTCTCCAGATCTGATCTGTCCCTTTGGAGTTTGGCCATGGCATATCTCGAATTTGTCAAGAAAAATCCTTTATACCATGAGAAGTGAAAATTGGAGATAGAGCTCAAATTCAAAAAACAGAGACATATTCATGTTCCGTCGGGTCAGGGAAACCCAAAAACACATGAGTTTTCTGGATCTTATCTGTCCCTGTGCAGTTGGCCCATGGCATATCTCGCATTTGTTAGGAAAAATCCCATATACTATGAAAAGTGCAAATTGCAGATAGAGCTCAAATTTGAAGAACAAAGACATATTTATGTTCCACCAGTTCAGGGAAGCCCCCCCAAAAATGACTTTTTCGGATCTGATCTCTCCCTGTCGAGTTGGCCCAGGGCATAACTCGCATTTGTTAGGAAAAATCCC
This sequence comes from Vipera ursinii, assembly GCF_947247035.1. Classification (NCBI taxonomy): domain Eukaryota; kingdom Metazoa; phylum Chordata; class Lepidosauria; order Squamata; family Viperidae; genus Vipera; species Vipera ursinii. Next base: position 9,853,571 of record NC_139522.1, read on the forward strand.
TTATACCATCAATCGTGCAAATTGGAGATAGAGCTCAAATTCGAAAAAGAAAGACTTATTCACGTTCCCCGGTTCAGGGAAGCCCAAAAAAACATGAGTTTTCGGGACCTGATCTTTCACTCTGCAGTTGGCGCATGGCATATTTCGCATTTGTTAGGAAAAATCCCATATACCACGAAAAGTGCAAATTGCAAATGGAGTTCAAATTCGAAAAACAAGCACATATTCATGTTCCCCGTGGTCAGGGAAGCCCAAAAAAGTTGAGTTTTTGGGATCTGATCTGTCCCTTTGGAGTTGGCCCAGGGCATAACTCGCATTTGTTAGGGAAAATCCATTATAGGTTTAAGGTTTAAGGTTTTATTTAATTTATATACCGCCCTTCTCCCTGGGGACTCAGGGCGGTTCACAGGGCATATATAAATAACAATACAAAAGTTAAAAAAAGATTAAACCAATGCCCAATTAAAACAATAATACCATTCTAAAACAACAATTTAAAACCCATAATCCCCCATCAGGCCAGACCGGCTAATTCAAATAAATGGGTCTTCAGACCGCGACAGAAGGTTCGGAGGTCTGATGCCATCCGGAGCTCCACCGGCAGTTGGTTCCATAATGCCGGGGCGCCCACAGAGAAGGCTCTCCCCCTGGGGGCCACCAGTCGGCATTCCCTGACTGGAGGCACCCTGAGGAGACCCTCTCTGTGGGAACGCACAGGGCGGAGGGGAGTTGACGCCGGCAGCAGGTGGTCCCCGAGGTAACACGGACCCATGCCATGTAAGGACTTAAAGATCATAACCAAGACCTTGAACCTCACCCGGAAGACAACTGGCAACCAATGCAGCTCGCGGAGCAAAGGTGTAACATGGGAGTACCGGGAAACTCCCAAGACAACTCTCGCGGCCGCATTCTGTACCAGTTGGAGCTTCCGAGTGGTCTTCAAGGGAAGCCCCATGTAGAGAGCATTACAGTAGTCAAGGCGAGAGGTCACGAGCGCATGAGTGACCGTACACAAGGCATCCCGGTCCAGATAGGGCCGCAACTGGCGCACCAGGCGAACCTGGGCGAAAGCCCCCCTAGTCACGGCCACTATATGATCTTCCAGGGTAAGCCGTGAATCTAGGAGGACTCCCAAGTTGCGAGCCCTATCCACGGGGGGTAAGAGCTCACCCCCCATAGAAAGAGATGGAACATTTTGAATGTCCCGGGATGCCGGAATGCACAGCCACTCAGTCTTGTCAGGGTTGAGTTGAAGTCTGTTCCTCCCCATCCAGACCCAAACCGCCTCCAGGCAACGGGACATCACAGCGAGGGCATCACTGGGGTGGTTTGGGGTCGAAAAGAAAAGTTGGGTATCATCGGCATATTGATGATACCCAACTCCAAAACCACGAATGATCTCACCCAGCGGTTTCATGTAGATGTTGAACAGGAGAGGCGAGAGAACCGACCCCTGAGGAACTCCACAAACGAGAGACCTAGGGGCCGATCTCTGCCCCCCTGCCAACACCGACTGCGAGCGTCCCAGGAGATAGGAGGAGAACCACTGAAGAACTGTGCCTCCCACTCCCAATCCCCTGAGACGCCGCAGCAAGATACCATGGTCGATGGTATCGAAAGCCGCCGAGAGGTCTAATAGGACTAGGACAGAGGAATGTCCCCTGTCCCGAGCCCTCCAGAGTTCATTCACCAGAGCGACCAATGCCGTCTCCGTGCTGTACCCGGGCCTGAAACCCGATTGGTAGGGGTCCAGATAATCCGCTTCATCCAGGACCATAGGAAGCTGATGCGCCACCACACTCTCGACAACCTTCGCAAGAAAGCGAAGGTTGGAGACTGGACGAAAGTTGTTCAATACAGCTGGGTCCAAGGCAGGCTTCTTGAGGAGAGGTCTCACCACCGCCTCCTTCAAGATGGCGGGGAAATAGCCCTCACTCAAGGAAGCAGATATGACCGCCTGGAGCCAGCCTCGTGTCCTCTCCCTAGCTGCATAAACCAGCCAGGAAGGGCACGGGTCCAACAAACATGTGGAGGAGCTCAGCCTTCCCATAATCCTGTCCACTTCATCAGGGGTCACAGAATCAAACTCCTCCCAGGTAACGTTGACAAGACCGCCCGTGTCCTGATCGCCTGACTCTGCCCAGTTGGAGTCCAAACCGGTCCGAATCCGAGCGATTTTATCCGACAGATGTTGGCTAAATTCCTCGGCACGACCCTGCAAGGGATCCTCCCTCACCTCCTGATTAAGAAGTGAGCGAGTCACCCTAAACAGGGCGGCTGGGCGATTATCTGCGGACGCGATGAGGGTGGAGAAGTAATTACACCTCGCCACCCTCATCGCTGCGAGATAAGACCTAATATAGGTTCTTAACCGCAACCGGTCAGGTTCGGATCGGCTAGACCTCCAACAGCTCTCTAGGCCCCGTTTCCGACGCTTCATCTCCCGGAGCTCCGCGGAGAACCATGGAGCTCACTGGGATCTGCGCCGGGTCAGGGGCCACAAGGGTACAACCCGGTCAAGTGCCTCAGTGGCTGCCCTTTCCCAGGCTTCCACTAAGGCATCCGCCGAGCTGTGAGCAATGGAGGCAGGTGGGGACCCCTGCGCCGGTTGGAATCTATCAGGATCCATTAAGCGTCTGGGGCGGTACCATCTAATTGGCTCCGTACCCCCACGGCGGGGGGTGGCAAAACGGAAGACCAGCCGCAGGAGATGATGATCGGTCCATGACAGGGGCATAATAAATGGAGCGCCCCCACCAAGATCATCCAACCACCGTCTAGATAAAAAAATCAGGTCAAGGGTGTGGCCTCCCTCATGGGTTGGCTCTGAAATTACTTGCGTCAGGTCCATGGCCGTCATGGAAGCCATGAACTCCCGAGCTAGCTCAGATGAACCTCCCAGGGATGGTAGATTGAAGTCTCCCAAAACTATAAGTTTGGGAAACTCAACCACCAAACCCGAGAGGATATCGAGCAGCTCGGGTAGGGCTACTGCTGTGCGACTAGGCGAAATGTACACCAGCAGCAAGCCCAACTGCGCCCCAGAGCCAAATCTCACAAAGAGAGACTCACACCCGACTATCTGAGACACGGTGGTCTCCCGCGGACATAAGGTCTCCCTAATAGTAACCGCCACTCCCCCACCCCTACCATGAGCTCGTGGCCGGTGTAGCACCCGGAAGCCTGGTGGGCAGAGGTCAACCAAAGGGACCCCACCCTCTGGGCCCAACCAAGTCTCCGTGATGCAAGCCAGGTCCGCATGCTCACCCTCAACTAAATCCCTAACGAGGGGAGCTTTATTAACCACGGACCTGGCATTCAGGTACACCAGCTGGAGCTCAGGAGGCTGCACATCCTCGCTCCCGGGATCTCGGGGAAGACGCAGAGGGTCGGAGCGCCTCACCGCTTGTAAGTAGCGGAGACGGCCCTCCCGATGGCGATACGGCCCCCTGTCTATCCGCCTGCTGCCATTCCCCGTCGTGGGAATTGCTAATCCCACGACCCGCTCATGAGCCCCGGCGACAACGCCACCCCGTACTCCCCCCGTGCAGTCGGACCCAAGTCTGGCCTGGACCATGGTTGATTGGCCACCCCCCATAGCCAAACAACCCCTATCTCCCACCCCACTCCCTAGCCCTATAAAAAATTTTGATAAAAAATTAATCAGAGGCCTTCTATTAGATTTACATAGACGGCCCCAATACCATCAATATTGAAAATTGCAGATAGAGATCAAACTCAAAAAACAAAGACATATTCATGTTCTCCCGGGTCAGGGAAGCCCACAAAAAAATGAGTTTTCGGAATCTGATCTGTCCCTTTGGAGTTTGGCCACGGCATAGCTCGAATTTGTCAAGAAAAATCCTTTATAACATGAGAAGTGAAAATTGGAGATAGAACTCAAATTCAAAAAACAGAGACATATTCATGTTCCGTCGGCTCAGGGAAACCCAAAAATAGATGAGTTTTCTGGATCTTATCTGTCCCTGTGCAGTTGGCCCAGGAGATATCTCGCATTTGTTAGGAAAAATCCCTTTTACCATCAATCGTGCAAATTGGAGATAGAGCTCAAATTCAAAAAAGAAACACATATTCATGTTCACCCGGGTCAGGGAAACCCAAAAAACCTTGAGTTTTCGAGACCTGATCTTTCCCTCTGCAGTTGGCGTATGGCATATCTCGCATTTGTTTGGAAAAATCCCATATACCATGAAAAGTGCAAATTGCAAATAGAGCTCAAATTTGAAAAACAAGCACATATTCATGTTCCCCTAGGTCAGGGAAGCCCCAAAAAGTTGAGTTTTTGGGATCTGATCTGTCTTTTTGGAGTTGGCCCAGGGCATATCTCGCATTTGTTAGGAAAAATCACTTATACCATCAATCGTGCAAATTGCAGATAGAGCTCAAATTCAAAAAAGAAAGACATATTCATATTCCCCCAAGTCAGGGAAAACAAAAAAAAACATTAGTTTCCTTGATCTGAAATGTCCCTGTGGAGTTGGCCCAGGGCATATCTCACATTTCTTAGGAAAAATCCCTTATACCATAAAAAAAGAAAGACATATTCTTGTTCGGGAACTGATCTTTCCCTGTGCAGTTGGCGCATGGCATATCTTGCATTTGTTAGGAAAAATCCCATATACCATGAAAAGTGCAAATTACAGATAGAGCTCAAATTTGAAGAAGAAACACATATTTATGTTCCCGCAGGTCACGGAACCCCTCCAAAGTTTTCTTGATCTGGTCTCTCCCTTTGGAGTTGGCCCAACTCATATCTCGCATTTGTTAGGAAAAATCCATTATACCTTGAAAAGTGCACATAGGAGATAGAGCTCAAATTCGAAAAACAAACACATATTCATATTCCCCTACATCAGGGAAGCCCAAAAAACATGAATATTTAGGATCTGATGTGTCCCTTTCGACTTGGCCCAGGGTATAACACGCATTTGTTAGGAAAAATCCATTATACCATCAATATTGAAAATTGCAGATAGAGGTCAAATTCGAAAAACAAAGACATATTCATGTTCGGGACCTGATCTTTCCTTGTGCACTTGGCGCATGGCATATCTTTGTTAGGAAAAATCCCATATTTGATGAAAAGTGAAAATTGGAGATAGAGCTCAAATTAAAAAAAAAAGACATATTCCTATTCCCCTGGGTCAGGGAAGCCCAAAAACATGAGTTTCCTGGATCTTATCTGTCCCTGTGGAGTTGGCCAAGGGCATATCTCACATTTCTTAGGAAAAATCACTTATACCATCAATAGTGCAAATTGCAGATAGAGCTCAAATTCAAAAAAGAAAGACATATTCATATTCCCCTGGGTCAGGGAAACCCAAAAAACATGAGTTTTCGGCATCTGATCTATCCCTGTGGAGTTGGCCTAGAGCATATCTCGCATTTGTTAGGAAAAATCCCTTGTACCAACAATATTGAAAATTGCAGATAGAGGTCAAATTTGAAAAACAAAGACATATTCATGTGCCCCCTGGTCAGGGAAACGGAAAAAAATGTGAATTTCTGGGATCTGATCTGTCCCACAGGGTGTAACTCACATTTGTTAGGAAAAATCCATGAAAAGTGGAAATTGCAGATAGAGCTCAAATTCGAAAAACAAGCACATATTCATGTTCCCCTGGGTCAAGGAAGCCAGAAAAACTTGAGTTTTTGGGATCTGATCTTTCCCTTTGGAGTGGGCCCAGGGCATAACTCGCATTTCTTAGGAAAAATCACTTATACCATCAATAGTGCAAATTGCAGATAGAGCTCAAATTCGAAAAAGAAAGACATATTCACGTTCCCCGGTTCAGGGAAGCCCAAAAAACAAAAAACAAAAAAACCATGAGTTTCTGGGATCTGATCTTTCCCTGTGGAGTTGGCACAGGGCATAACTCACATTTCTTAGGAAAAATCCATGAAAAGTGGAAATTGGAGATAGAGCTCAAATTCGAAAAAGAAAGACATATTCACATTCCCCGGTTCAGGGAAGCCCAAAAAACATGAGTTTCCTGGATCTGATCTGTCCCTGTGGAGTTGGCCCAGGGCATATCTCACATTTCTTAGGAAAAATCACGTATACCATCAATAGTGCAAATTGCAGATAGAGCTCAAATTCGAAAAAGAAAGACATATTCATATTCCCCTGGGTCAGGGAAACCCAAAAAACATGAGTTTTCAGCATCTGATCTGTCCCTGTGGAGTTGGCCCAGAGCATATCTCGCATTTGTTAGGAAAAATTCCTTATACAATGAAAAGTGCAAATTGCAGATTGAACTCAAATTTGAAGAACAAACACATATTTATGTTCCCCCAGGTCTGGGAAGCCCTCCAAAAAGAGTTTTCTGGATCTGGTCTGTCCCTGTGGAGTTGGCCCAGGGCATATCTCGCATTTGTTAGGAAAAATCCCTTATACCATGAAAAGTGCAAATTGCAAATAGAGCTAAAATTCGAAAAACAAAGACATATTCATGTTCCCCCGGGTTAGGGAAACCCAAAAACACATTAGTTTCCTGGATCTGGTCTCTCCCTTTGGAGTTGGCCCAGGGCATATCTCACATTTCTCAGGAAAAATCCCTTGTACCATCAATAGTGCAAATTGCAGATAGAGGTCAAATTTGAAAAACAAAGACATATTCATGTGCCCCCTGGTCAGGGAAACAAAAAAAAACATGGGTTTCTGGGATCTGATCTGTCCCTGTGGAGTTGGCACAGGGCATAACTCACATTTGTTAGGAAAAATCCATGAAAAGTGGAAATTGGAGATAGAGCTCAAATTCGAAAAAGAAAGACATATTCACGTTCCCCGGTTCAGGGAAGCCCAAAAAAACATGAGTTTTCTGGTTCGGATATGTCCCTTTGGAGTTGGCCCAGAGCATATCTCGCATATGTTATGAACAATCCTATATACAATGAAAAGTGGAAATTGGAGATATAGCTCAAATTCGAAAAAGAAAGACATATTCACATTCCCCGGTTCAGGGAAGCCCAAAAAACATGGGTTTCCTGGATCTGATGTGTCCCTGTGGAGTTGGCCCAGGGCATATCTCACATTTCTTAGGAAAAATCACGTATACCATCAATAGTGCAAATTGCAGATAGAGCTCAAATTCGAAAAAGAAAGACATATTCATATTCCACTGGGTCAGGGAAACCCAAAAAACATGAGTTTTCAGCATCTGATCTGTCCCTGTGGAGTTGGCCCAGAGCATATCTCGCATTTGTTAGGAAAAATTCCTTATACAATGAAAAGTGCAAATTGCAGATTGAACTCAAATTTGAAGAACAAACACATATTTATGTTCCCCCAGGTCTGGGAAGCCATCCAAAAAGAGTTTTCTGGATCTGGTCTTTCCCTGTGGAGTTGGCCCAGGGCATATCTCGCATTTCTTAGGAAAAATCCCTTACACCATGAAAAGTGCAAATTGCAAATAGAGCTAAAATTCGAAAAACAAAGACATATTCATGTTCCCCCGGGTTAGGGAAACCCAAAAATACATGAGTTTCCTAGATCTGGTCTCTCCCTTTGGAGTTGGCCCAGGGCATATCTCACATTTCTTAGGAAAAATCCCTTGTACCATCAATAGTGCAAATTGCAGATAGAGGTCAAATTTGAAAAACAAAGACATATTTATGTGCACCCTGGTCAGGGAAACAAAAAAAAAACATGGGTTTCTGGGATCTGATCTGTCCCTGTGGAGTTGGCACAGGGCATAACTCACATTTGTTAGGAAAAATCCATGAAAAGTGGAAATTGGAGATAGAGCTCAAATTCGAAAAAGAAAGACATATTCACGTTCCCCGGTTCAGGGAAGCCCAAAAAACATGAGTTTTCGGCATCTGATCTATCCCTGTGGAGTTGGCCTAGAGCATATCTCGCATTTGTTAGGAAAAATCCCTTGCACCAACAATATTGAAAATTGCAAATAGAGGTCAAATTTGAAAAACAAAGACATATTCATGTGCCCCCTGGTCAGGGAAACGAAAAAAAAATGTGAGTTTCTGGGATCTGATCTGTCCCACTGGGTGTAACTCACATTTCTTAGGAAAAATCCATGAAAAGTGGAAATTGCAGATAGAGCTCAAATTCGAAAAACAAGCACATATTCATGTTCCCCTGGGTCAAGGAAGCCAGAAAAACTTGAGTTTTTGGGATCTGATCTTTCCCTTTGGAGTGGGCCCAGGGCATAACTTGCATATGTTAGGAAAAATTCCTTATTCAATGAAAAGTGCAAATTACAGATAGAGCTCAAATTTGAAGAAGAAACACATATTTATGTTCCCGCAGGTCACGGAAACCCTCCAAAATAGAGTTTTCTGGATCTGGTCTGTCCCTTTGGAGTTGGCCCAACTCATATCTCGCATTTGTTAGGAAAAATCCCTTATACCATGAAAAGTGCAAATTGCAAATAGAGCTAAAATTCGAAAAACAAAGACATATTCATGTTCCCCCGGGTTAGGGAAACCCAAAAAACCCAGCATCTGATCTGTCCCTGTGGAGTTGGCCAAGAACATATGTCGCATTTGTTAGGAAAAATTCCTTATACAATCAAAAGTGCAAATTGCAGATTGAACTCAAATTCGAAAAACAAAGACATATTCATGTTCCACCCGGTTAGGGAAACCCAAAAATTCATGAGTTTTCTGGATCTTATCTGTCCCTGTGCAGTTGGCCCAGGACATATCTCGCATTTGTTTGGAAAACTCCATTATACCATGAAAAGTGAACATAGTTAGTTAGTTCAAATTCGAAATTCGAAAAACAAACACATATTCATATTCCCCTACGTCAGGGAAGCCCAAAAAACATGAATATTTAGGATCTGATCTGTCCCTTTCGACTTTGCCCAGGGTATAACTCGCATTTGTTAGGAAAAATCCATTATACCATAAAAATAGGAGACAGAGTTGAAATTCGAAAAACAAAGACAAATTCATGTTCCCCCGGGTCAGGGAAACCCAAAAAAACATGAGTTTCCTGGATCTTATCTGTCCCTGTGGAGTTGGCCAAGGGCATATCTCACATTTCTTAGGAAAAATCACTTATACCATCAATAGTGCAAATTGCAGATAGAGCTCAAATTCGAAAAAGAAAGACATATTCATATTCCCCTGGGTCAGGGAAGCCCAAACAAACATGAATATTTAGGATCTGATCTGTCCCTTTGGAGTTGGCCCAGGGTATAACTCGCATTTGTTAGGAAAAATCCCATATACCAGGAAAAGTGCACATAAGAGATAGAGCTCAAATTCAAAAAACAAAGACATATTCATATTCCCCCGGTTCAGGGAAGCCCAAAAAAACATGAATTCTCCAGATCTGATCTGTCCCTGTGGAGTTAGCTGAGGGCATGTCTCGCATTTGTTAGGAAAAAACATGAGTTTTCGGGACCTGATCTGTACCAAATAGAGCTCAAACTTGAAGAACAAACACATATTCAAAAAACAGAGATATATTCATGTTCCGTCGGGTCAGGGAAACCCAAAAACACATGAGTTTTCTGGATCTTATCTGTCCCTGTGCAGTTGGCCCATGGCATATCTCGCATTTGTTAGGAAAAATCCCATATACTATGAAAAGTGCAAATTGCAGATAGAGCTCAAATTTGAAGAACAAAGACATATTTATGTTCCACCAGTTCAGGGAAGCCCCCCCAAAAATGACTTTTTCGGATCTGATCTCTCCCTGTCGAGTTGGCCCAGGGCATAACTCGCATTTGTTAGGAAAAATCCCTTATACCATCAATCGTGCAAATTGGAGATAGAGCTCAAATTCGAAAAACAAACACATATTCATATTGCCCTGGGTCAGGGAAGCCCAAAAAACATGAATATTTAGGATCTGATCTGTCCCTTTGGAGATGGCCCGGGGTATAACTTTATTTTGTTAGGAAAAATTCCCTTATATGATGTAAAGTGAAAATTGGAGATAGAGCTCAAATTAAAAAAAAAAGACATATTCATATTCCCCTGGGTAAGGGAAACCCATAAAAAATGAGTTTCCTGGATCTGATCTGTCTTTTTGGAGTTGGCCTAGGGCATATCTCGCATTTCTTAGGAAAAATTCCTTATACAATCAAAAGTGCAAATTGCAGATTGAACTCAAATTTGAAGAACAAACACATATTAATGTTCCCCCGGGTCTGGGAAGCCCTCCAAAAAGAGTTTTCTGGATCTGGTCTGTCCCTGTGGAAAAATCCCATATACCATGAAAAGTGCAAATGGCAAATAGAGCTCAAATTTGAAAAACAAGCACATCAGGGAAGCCCCAAAAAGTTGGGTTTTCGGGATCTGATCTGTCTTTTTGGAGTTGGCCCAGGGCATATCTCACATTTCTTAGGAAAAATCCCTTATACCATAAAAAAAGAAAGACATATTCTTGTTCTGGAACTGATCTTTCCCTGTGCAGTTGGCGCATGGCATATCTTGCATTTGTTAGGAAAAATCCATTATACCATCAATATCGAAAATTGCAGATAGAGGTCAAATTCGAAAAACAAACACATATTCATGTTCGGGACATGATCTTTCCCTGTGCAGTTGGCGCATGGCATATCTTTGTTAGGAAAAATCCCATATTTGATGAAAAGTGAAAATTGGAGATAGAGCTCAAATTAAAAAAAAAAAGACATATTCCTATTCCCCTGGGTCAGGGAAGCCCAAAAAACATGAGTTTCCTGGATCTTATCTGTCCCTGTAGAGTTGGCCAAGGGCATATCTCACATTTCTTAGGAAAAATCACTTATACCATCAATAGTGCAAATTGCAGATAGAGCTCAAATTCGAAAAAGAAAGACATATTCATATTCCACCAAGTCAGGGAAAACCAAAACATGAGTTTTCGGCATCTGATCTGTCCCTGTGGAGTTGGCCTAGAGCATATCTCGCATTTGTTTGGAAAAATCCCTTGTACCAACAATATTGAAAATTGCAGATAGAGGTCAAATTTGAAAAAGACATATTCATGTGCCCCCTGGTCAGGGAAACGAAAAAAAATGTGAGTTTCTGGGATCTGATCTGTCCCACAACTCACATTTGTTAGGAAATGTGCAACTCACATTTGTTAGGAAAAATCCATGAAAAGTGGAAATTGGAGATAGAGCTCAAATTCGAAAAAGAAAGACATATTCACATTCCCCGGTTCAGGGAAGCCCAAAAAACATGAGTTTCCTGGATCTGATCTGTCCCTGTGGAGTTGGCCCAGGGCATATCTCACATTTCTTAGGAAAAATCACGTATACCATCAATAGTGCAAATTGCTGATAGAGCTCAAATTCGAAAAAGAAAGACATATTCATATTCCCCTGGGTCAGGGAAACCCAAAAAACATGAGTTTTCAGCATCTGATCTGTCCCTGTGGAGTTGGCCCAGAGCATATCTCGCATTTGTTAGGAAAAATTCCTTATACAATGAAAAGTGCAAATTGCAGATTGAACTCAAATTTGAAGAACAAACACATATTTATGTTCCCCCAGGTCTGGGAAGCCCTCCAAAAAGAGTTTTCTGGATCTGGTCTGTCCCTGTGGAGTTGGCCCAGGGCATATCTCACATTTGTTAGGAAAAATCCCTTATACCATGAAAAGTGCAAATTGCAAATAGAGCTAAAATTCGAAAAACAAAGACATATTCATGTTCCCCCGGGTTAGGGAAACCCAAAAATACATGAGTTTCCTGGATCTGGTCTCTCCCTTTGGAGTTGGCCCAACTCATATCTCGCATTTGTTAGGAAAAATCCATTATACCTTGAAAAGTGCACATAGGAGATAGAGCTCAAATTCGAAAAACAAACACATATTCATATTCCCCTGGGTCAGGGAAGCCCAAAAAACATGAATATTTAGGATCTGATCTGTCCCTTTGGAGATGGCCCGGGGTATAACTTTATTTTGTTAGGAAAAATTCCCTTATATGATGTAAAGTGAAAATTGGAGATAGAGCTTAAATTAAAAAAAAACATATTCATATTCCCCTGGGTAAGGGAAACCCCAAAAAAATGAGTTTCCGGGATCTGACCTGTCTTTTTGGAGTTGGCCCAGGGCATATCTCGCATTTGTTAGGAAAAATCACTTATTCCATCAATAGTGCAAATTGCTGATAGAGCTCAAATTCGAAAAAGAAAGACATATTCATATTCCCCTGGGTCAAGGAAACCCAAAAAACCCAGCATCTGATCTGTCCCTGTGGAGTTGGCCCAGAGCATATCTCGCATTTGTTAGGAAAAATTCCTTATACAATCAAAAGTGCAAATTGCAGATTGAACTCAAATTTAAAGAACAAACACATATTTATGTTCCCCCGGGTCTGGGAAGCCCTCCAAAAAGAGTTTTCTGGATCTGGTCTGTCCCTGTGGAAAAATCCCATATACCATGAAAAGTGCAAATTACAGATAGAGCTCAAATTTGAAGAAGAAACACATATTTATGTTCCCCCAGGTCAGGGAAACCCTCCAAAAAAAGAGTTTTCTGGATCTGGTCTCTCCCTTTGGAGTTGGCCTAACTGATACCTCGCATTTGTTAGGAAAAATCCATTATACCATAAAAATAGGAGACAGAGATAAAATTCGAAAAACAAAGACAAATTCATGTTCCCCCGGGTTTGGGAAACCCCAAAAAACATGAGTTTTTGGGATCTGATCTGTCCCTGTGGAGTTGGCCCTCGGCATAACTCGCATTTGTTTGGAAAAATTCCATATACCATGAAAAGTGCAAATTGCAGATAGAGCTCAAATTTGTATAACAATCACATATTTAAGTTCCCCTGGGTCAGGGAAAAACTGCAAAAAAAGACTTTCCTGCATCTGGTCTCTCCCTTTGGAGTTGGCCCAGCTCATATCTCGCATTTGTTAGGAAAAATCCCTTATACCATCAATAGTGCAAATTGCAGATAGAGCTCTAATTCGAAAAACAAAGACATATTCATGTTCCCCCGGGTCACGGAAACCCCAAAAAACATGAGTTTTTGGGACCTGATCTTTCCCTTTGGAGTTGGCCCAGGGCATAACTTGCATATGTTAGGAAAAATCCAATATACCATGAAAAGTGCAAATTACAGATAGAGCTCAAATTTGAAGAAGAAACACATATTTATGTTCCCGCAGGTCACGGAAACCCTCCAAAATAGAGTTTTCTTGATCTGGTCTGTCCCTTTGGAGTTGGCCCAACTCATATCTTGCATTTGTTAGGAAAAATCCATTATACCTTGAAAAGTGCACATAGGAGATAGAGCTCAAATTCGAAAAACAAACACATATTCATATTCTCCTGGGTCAGGGAAGCCCAAAAAACATGAATATTTAGGATCTGATCTGTCCCTTTGGAGATGGCCCGGGGTATAACTTTATTTTGTTAGGAAAAATTCCCTTATATGATGTAAAGTGAAAATTGGAGATAGAGCTCAAATTAAAAAAAAAACATATTCATATTCCCCTGGGTAAGGGAAACCCCCAAAAAATGAGTTTCCGGGATCTGACCTGTCTTTTTGGAGTTGGCCCAGGGCATATCTCGCATTTGTTAGGAAAAATCACTTATTCCATCAATAGTGCAAATTGCTGATAGAGCTCAAATTCGAAAAAGAAAGACATATTCATATTCCCCTGGGTCAAGGAAACCCAAAAAACCCAGCATCTGATCTGTCCCTGGGAGTTGGCCCAGAGCATATCTCGCATTTGTTAGGAAAAATTCCTTATACAATCAAAAGTGCAAATTGCAGATTGAACTCAAATTTAAAGAACAAACACATATTTATGTTCCCCCGGGTCTGGGAAGCCCTCCAAAAAGAGTTTTCTGGATCTGGTCTGTCCCTGTGGAAAAATCCCATATACCATGAAAAGTGCAAATTACAGATAGAGCTCAAATTTGAAGAAGAAACACATATTTATGTTCCCCCAGGTCAGGGAAACCCTCCAAAAAAAGAGTTTTCTGGATCTGGTCTCTCCCTTTGGAGTTGGCCTAACTGATACCTCGCATTTGTTAGGAAAAATCCATTATACCATAAAAATAGGAGACAGAGATCAAATTCGAAAAACAAAGACAAATTCATGTTCCCCCGGGTTAGGAAAACCCCAAAAAACAGGAGTTTTTGGGATCTGATCTGTCCCTGTGGAGTTGGCCCTCGGCATATCTCGCATTTGTTTGGAAAAATCCCATGTACCATGAAAAGTGCAAATTCCCCCGGGTCAGGGAAGCCCAAAGAACATGAGTTTCCTGGATCTGATCTGTCCCTGTGGAGTTGGCCAAGGGCATATCTCACATTTCTTAGGAAAAATCACGTATACCATCAATAGTGCAAATTGCAGATAGAGCTCAAATTCGAAAAAGAAAGACATATTCACATTCCCCCGGGTTAGGGAAACCCAAAAATACATGAGTTTCCTGGATCTGGTCTCTCCCTTTGGAGTTGGCCCAGGGCATATCTCACATTTCTTAGGAAAAATCCCTTGTACCATCAATAGTGCAAATTGCAGATAGAGGTCAAATTTGAAAAACAAAGACATATTCATGTGCCCCCTGGTCAGGGAAACCAAAAAAACATGAGTTTCTGGGATCTGATCTGTCCCTGTGGAGTTGGCCCTCGGCATAACTCGCATTTGTTTGGAAAAATCCCATATACCATGAAAAGTGCAAATTACAGATAGAGCTCAAATTTGTATAACAATCACATATTTATGTTCCCCCGGGTCAGGGAAAAACTGCAAAAAAAGAGTTTCCTGGATCTGGTCTCTCCCTTTGGAGTTGGCCCAGCTCATATCTCGCATTTGTTAGGAAAAATCCATTATACCTTGAAAAGTGCACATAGGAGATAGAGCTCAAATTCGAAAAACAAACACATATTCATATTGCCCTGGGTCAGGGAAGCCCAAAAAACATGAATATTTAGGATCTGATCTGTCCCTTTGGAGATGGCCCGGGGTATAACTTTATTTTGTTAGGAAAAATTCCCTTATATGATGTAAAGTGAAAATTGGAGATAGAGCTCAAATTAAAAAAAAAAGACATATTCATATTCCCCTGGGTAAGGGAAACCCAAAAAAAATGAGTTTCCTGGATCTGATCTGTCTTTTTGGAGTTGGCCCAGGGCATATCTCGCATTTGTTAGGAAAAATCACTTATTCCATCAATAGTGCAAATTGCTGATAGAGCTCAAATTCGAAAAAGAAAGACATATTCATATTCCCCTGAGTCAGGGAAACCCAAAAAACCCAGCATCTGATCTGTCCCTGTGGAGTTGGCCCAGAGCATATCTCGCATTTGTTAGGAAAAATTCCTTATACAATCAAAAGTGCAAATTGCAGATTGAACTCAAATTTAAAGAACAAACACATATTTATGTTCCCCCGGGTCTGGGAAGCCCTCCAAAAAGAGTTTTCTGGATCTGGTCTGTCCCTGTGGAAAAATCCCATATACCATGAAAAGTGCAAATTACAGATAGAGCTCAAATTTGAAGAAGAAACACATATTTATGTTCCCCCAGGTCAGGGAAACCCTCCAAAAAAAGAGTTTTCTGGATCTGGTCTCTCCCTTTGGAGTTGGCCTAACTGATACCTCGCATTTGTTAGGAAAAATCCATTATACCATAAAAATAGGAGACAGAGATAAAATTCGAAAAACAAAGACAAATTCATGTTCCCCCGGGTTTGGGAAACCCCAAAAAACATGAGTTTTTGGGATCTGATCTGTCCCTGTGGAGTTGGCCCTCGGCATAACTCGCATTTGTTTGGAAAAATTCCATATACCATGAAAAGTGCAAATTGCAGATAGAGCTCAAATTTGTATAACAATCACATATTTAAGTTCCCCTGGGTCAGGGAAAAACTGCAAAAAAAGACTTTCCTGGATCTGGTCTCTCCCTTTGGAGTTGGCCCAGCTCATATCTCGCATTTGTTAGGAAAAATCCCTTATACCATCAATAGTGCAAATTGCAGATAGAGCTCTAATTCGAAAAACAAAGACATATTCATGTTCCCCCGGGTCACGGAAACCCCAAAAAACATGAGTTTTTGGGACCTGATCTTTCCCTTTGGAGTTGGCCCAGGGCATAACTTGCATATGTTAGGAAAAATCCAATATACCATGAAAAGTGCAAATTACAGATAGAGCTCAAATTTGAAGAAGAAACACATATTTATGTTCCCGCAGGTCACGGAAACCCTCCAAAATAGAGTTTTCTTGATCTGGTCTGTCCCTTTGGAGTTGGCCCAACTCATATCTTGCATTTGTTAGGAAAAATCCATTATACCTTGAAAAGTGCACATAGGAGATAGAGCTCAAATTCGAAAAACAAACACATATTCATATTCTCCTGGGTCAGGGAAGCCCAAAAAACATGAATATTTAGGATCTGATCTGTCCCTTTGGAGATGGCCCGGGGTATAACTTTATTTTGTTAGGAAAAATTCCCTTATATGATGTAAAGTGAAAATTGGAGATAGAGCTCAAATTAAAAAAAAAAACATATTCATATTCCCCTGGGTAAGGGAAACCCCCAAAAAATGAGTTTCCGGGATCTGACCTGTCTTTTTGGAGTTGGCCCAGGGCATATCTCGCATTTGTTAGGAAAAATCACTTATTCCATCAATAGTGCAAATTGCTGATAGAGCTCAAATTCGAAAAAGAAAGACATATTCATATTCCCCTGGGTCAAGGAAACCCAAAAAACCCAGCATCTGATCTGTCCCTGGGAGTTGGCCCAGAGCATATCTCGCATTTGTTAGGAAAAATTCCTTATACAATCAAAAGTGCAAATTGCAGATTGAACTCAAATTTAAAGAACAAACACATATTTATGTTCCCCCGGGTCTGGGAAGCCCTCCAAAAAGAGTTTTCTGGATCTGGTCTGTCCCTGTGGAAAAATCCCATATACCATGAAAAGTGCAAATTACAGATAGAGCTCAAATTTGAAGAAGAAACACATATTTATGTTCCCCCAGGTCAGGGAAACCCTCCAAAAAAAGAGTTTTCTGGATCTGGTCTCTCCCTTTGGAGTTGGCCTAACTGATACCTCGCATTTGTTAGGAAAAATCCATTATACCATAAAAATAGGAGACAGAGATCAAATTCGAAAAACAAAGACAAATTCATGTTCCCCCGGGTTAGGAAAACCCCAAAAAACAGGAGTTTTTGGGATCTGATCTGTCCCTGTGGAGTTGGCCCTCGGCATATCTCGCATTTGTTTGGAAAAATCCCATGTACCATGAAAAGTGCAAATTCCCCCGGGTCAGGGAAGCCCAAAGAACATGAGTTTCCTGGATCTGATCTGTCCCTGTGGAGTTGGCCAAGGGCATATCTCACATTTCTTAGGAAAAATCACGTATACCATCAATAGTGCAAATTGCAGATAGAGCTCAAATTCGAAAAAGAAAGACATATTCACATTCCCCCGGGTTAGGGAAACCCAAAAATACATGAGTTTCCTGGATCTGGTCTCTCCCTTTGGAGTTGGCCCAGGGCATATCTCACATTTCTTAGGAAAAATCCCTTGTACCATCAATAGTGCAAATTGCAGATAGAGGTCAAATTTGAAAAACAAAGACATATTCATGTGCCCCCTGGTCAGGGAAACCAAAAAAACATGAGTTTCTGGGATCTGATCTGTCCCTGTGGAGTTGGCCCTCGGCATAACTCGCATTTGTTTGGAAAAATCCCATATACCATGAAAAGTGCAAATTACAGATAGAGCTCAAATTTGTATAACAATCACATATTTATGTTCCCCCGGGTCAGGGAAAAACTGCAAAAAAAGAGTTTCCTGGATCTGGTCTCTCCCTTTGGAGTTGGCCCAGCTCATATCTCGCATTTGTTAGGAAAAATCCATTATACCTTGAAAAGTGCACATAGGAGATAGAGCTCAAATTCGAAAAACAAACACATATTCATATTGCCCTGGGTCAGGGAAGCCCAAAAAACATGAATATTTAGGATCTGATCTGTCCCTTTGGAGATGGCCCGGGGTATAACTTTATTTTGTTAGGAAAAATTCCCTTATATGATGTAAAGTGAAAATTGGAGATAGAGCTCAAATTAAAAAAAAAAGACATATTCATATTCCCCTGGGTAAGGGAAACCCAAAAAAAATGAGTTTCCTGGATCTGATCTGTCTTTTTGGAGTTGGCCCAGGGCATATCTCGCATTTGTTAGGAAAAATCACTTATTCCATCAATAGTGCAAATTGCTGATAGAGCTCAAATTCGAAAAAGAAAGACATATTCATATTCCCCTGAGTCAGGGAAACCCAAAAAACCCAGCATCTGATCTGTCCCTGTGGAGTTGGCCCAGAGCATATCTCGCATTTGTTAGGAAAAATTCCTTATACAATCAAAAGTGCAAATTGCAGATTGAACTCAAATTTAAAGAACAAACACATATTTATGTTCCCCCGGGTCTGGGAAGCCCTCCAAAAAGAGTTTTCTGGATCTGGTCTGTCCCTGTGGAAAAATCCCATATACCATGAAAAGTGCAAATTACAGATAGAGCTCAAATTTGAAGAAGAAACACATATTTATGTTCCCCCAGGTCAGGGAAACCCTCCAAAAAAAGAGTTTTCTGGATCTGGTCTCTCCCTTTGGAGTTGGCCTAACTGATACCTCGCATTTGTTAGGAAAAATCCATTATACCATAAAAATAGGAGACAGAGATAAAATTCGAAAAACAAAGACAAATTCATGTTCCCCCGGGTTTGGGAAACCCCAAAAAACATGAGTTTTTGGGATCTGATCTGTCCCTGTGGAGTTGGCCCTCGGCATAACTCGCATTTGTTTGGAAAAATTCCATATACCATGAAAAGTGCAAATTGCAGATAGAGCTCAAATTTGTATAACAATCACATATTTAAGTTCCCCTGGGTCAGGGAAAAACTGCAAAAAAAGACTTTCCTGGATCTGGTCTCTCCCTTTGGAGTTGGCCCAGCTCATATCTCGCATTTGTTAGGAAAAATCCCTTATACCATCAATAGTGCAAATTGCAGATAGAGCTCTAATTCGAAAAACAAAGACATATTCATGTTCCCCCGGGTCACGGAAACCCCAAAAAACATGAGTTTTTGGGACCTGATCTTTCCCTTTGGAGTTGGCCCAGGGCATAACTTGCATATGTTAGGAAAAATCCAATATACCATGAAAAGTGCAAATTACAGATAGAGCTCAAATTTGAAGAAGAAACACATATTTATGTTCCCGCAGGTCACGGAAACCCTCCAAAATAGAGTTTTCTTGATCTGGTCTGTCCCTTTGGAGTTGGCCCAACTCATATCTTGCATTTGTTAGGAAAAATCCATTATACCTTGAAAAGTGCACATAGGAGATAGAGCTCAAATTCGAAAAACAAACACATATTCATATTCTCCTGGGTCAGGGAAGCCCAAAAAACATGAATATTTAGGATCTGATCTGTCCCTTTGGAGATGGCCCGGGGTATAACTTTATTTTGTTAGGAAAAATTCCCTTATATGATGTAAAGTGAAAATTGGAGATAGAGCTCAAATTAAAAAAAAAAACATATTCATATTCCCCTGGGTAAGGGAAACCCCCAAAAAATGAGTTTCCGGGATCTGACCTGTCTTTTTGGAGTTGGCCCAGGGCATATCTCGCATTTGTTAGGAAAAATCACTTATTCCATCAATAGTGCAAATTGCTGATAGAGCTCAAATTCGAAAAAGAAAGACATATTCATATTCCCCTGGGTCAAGGAAACCCAAAAAACCCAGCATCTGATCTGTCCCTGGGAGTTGGCCCAGAGCATATCTCGCATTTGTTAGGAAAAATTCCTTATACAATCAAAAGTGCAAATTGCAGATTGAACTCAAATTTAAAGAACAAACACATATTTATGTTCCCCCGGGTCTGGGAAGCCCTCCAAAAAGAGTTTTCTGGATCTGGTCTGTCCCTGTGGAAAAATCCCATATACCATGAAAAGTGCAAATTACAGATAGAGCTCAAATTTGAAGAAGAAACACATATTTATGTTCCCCCAGGTCAGGGAAACCCTCCAAAAAAAGAGTTTTCTGGATCTGGTCTCTCCCTTTGGAGTTGGCCTAACTGATACCTCGCATTTGTTAGGAAAAATCCATTATACCATAAAAATAGGAGACAGAGATCAAATTCGAAAAACAAAGACAAATTCATGTTCCCCCGGGTTAGGAAAACCCCAAAAAACATGAGTTTTTGGGATCTGATCTGTCCCTGTGGAGTTGGCCCTCGGCATATCTCGCATTTGTTTGGAAAAATCCCATGTACCATGAAAAGTGCAAATTCCCCCGGGTCAGGGAAGCCCAAAGAACATGAGTTTCCTGGATCTGATCTGTCCCTGTGGAGTTGGCCAAGGGCATATCTCACATTTCTTAGGAAAAATCACGTATACCATCAATAGTGCAAATTGCAGATAGAGCTCAAATTCGAAAAAGAAAGACATATTCACATTCCCCCGGGTTAGGGAAACCCAAAAATACATGAGTTTCCTGGATCTGGTCTCTCCCTTTGGAGTTGGCCCAGGGCATATCTCACATTTCTTAGGAAAAATCCCTTGTACCATCAATAGTGCAAATTGCAGATAGAGGTCAAATTTGAAAAACAAAGACATATTCATGTGCCCCCTGGTCAGGGAAACCAAAAAAACATGAGTTTCTGGGATCTGATCTGTCCCTGTGGAGTTGGCCCTCGGCATAACTCGCATTTGTTTGGAAAAATCCCATATACCATGAAAAGTGCAAATTACAGATAGAGCTCAAATTTGTATAACAATCACATATTTATGTTCCCCCGGGTCAGGGAAAAACTGCAAAAAAAGAGTTTCCTGGATCTGGTCTCTCCCTTTGGAGTTGGCCCAGCTCATATCTCGCATTTGTTAGGAAAAATCCATTATACCTTGAAAAGTGCACATAGGAGATAGAGCTCAAATTCGAAAAACAAACACATATTCATATTGCCCTGGGTCAGGGAAGCCCAAAAAACATGAATATTTAGGATCTGATCTGTCCCTTTGGAGATGGCCCGGGGTATAACTTTATTTTGTTAGGAAAAATTCCCTTATATGATGTAAAGTGAAAATTGGAGATAGAGCTCAAATTAAAAAAAAAGACATATTCATATTCCCCTGGGTAAGGGAAACCCAAAAAAAATGAGTTTCCTGGATCTGATCTGTCTTTTTGGAGTTGGCCCAGGGCATATCTCGCATTTGTTAGGAAAAATCACTTATTCCATCAATAGTGCAAATTGCTGATAGAGCTCAAATTCGAAAAAGAAAGACATATTCATATTCCCCTGGGTCAAGGAAACCCAAAAAACCCAGCATCTGATCTGTCCCTGTGGAGTTGGCCCAGAGCATATCTCGCATTTGTTAGGAAAAATTCCTTATACAATGAAAAGTGCAAATTGCAGATTGAACTCAAATTTGAAGAACAAACACATATTTATGTTCCCCCAGGTCTGGGAAGCCCTCCAAAAAGAGTTTTCTGGATCTGGTCTGTCCCTGTGGAGTTGGCCCAGGGCATATCTCACATTTGTTAGGAAAAATCCCTTATACCATGAAAAGTGCAAATTGCAAATAGAGCTAAAATTCGAAAAACAAAGACATATTCATGTTCCCCCGGGTTAGGGAAACCCAAAAATACATGAGTTTCCTGGATCTGGTCTCTCCCTTTGGAGTTGGCCCAACTCATATCTCACATTTGTTAGGAAAAATCCATTATAGCTTGAAAAGTATACATAGGAGATAGAGCTCAAATTCGAAAAACAAACACATATTCATATTCCCCTGGGTCAGGGAAGCCCAAAAAACATGAATATTAAGGATCTGATCTGTCCCTTTGGAGATGGCCCGGGGAATAACTTTATTTTGTTAGGAAAAATTCCCTTATATGATGTAAAGTGAAAATTGGAGATAGAGCTCAAATTCAAAAAAAAAAAACATATTCATATTCCCCAGGGTAAGGGAAACCCCAAAAAATGAGTTTCCGGGATCTGACCTGTCTTTTTGGAGTTGGCCCAGGGCATATCTCGCATTTGTTAGGAAAAATCACTTATTCCATCAATAGTGCAAATTGCTGATAGAGCTCAAATTCGAAAAAGAAAGACATATTCATATTCCCCTGGGTCAGGGAAACCCAAAAAACCCAGCATCTGATCTGTCCCTGTGGAGTTGGCCCAGAGCATGTCTCGCATTTGTTAGGAAAAATTCCTTATACAATCAAAAGTGCAAATTGCAGATTGAACTCAAATTTGAAGAACAAACACATACTTATGTTCCCCCGGGTCTGGGAAGCCCTCCAAAAAGTGTTTTCTGGATCTGGTCTGTCCCTGTGGAAAAATCCCATATACCATGAAAAGTGCAAATTACAGATAGAGCTCAAATTTGAAGAAGAAACACATATTTATGTTCCCCCAGGTCAGGGAAACCCTCCAAATAAAGAGTTTTCTGGGTCTGGTCTCTCCCTTTGGAGTTGGCCCAACTGATACCTCGCATTTGTTAGGAAAAATCCATTATACCATAAAAATAGGAGACAGAGATCAAATTCGAAAAACAAAGACAAATTCATGTTCCCCCGGGTTAGGGAAACCCCAAAAAACATGAGTTTTTGGGATCTGATCTGTCCCTGTGGAGTTGGCCCTCGGCATATCTCGCATTTGTTTGGAATAATCCCATATACCATGAAAAGTGCAAATTCCCCCGGGTCAGGGAAGCCCAAAAAACATGGGTTTCCTGGATCTGATGTGTCCCTGTGGAGTTGGCCCAGGGCATATCTCACATTTCTTAGGAAAAATCACGTATACCAAAAATAGTGCAAATTGCAAATAGAGCTCAAATTCGAAAAAGAAAGACATATTCATATTCCCCTGGGTCAGGGAAACCCAAAAAACATGAGTTTTCAGCATCTGATCTGTCCCTGTGGAGTTGGCCCAGAGCATACCTCGCATTTGTTAGGAAAAATTCCTTATACAATGAAAAGTGCAAATTGCAGATTGAACTCAAATTTGAAGAACAAACACATATTTATGTTCCCCCAGGTCTGGGAAGCCCTCCAAAAAGAGTTTTCTGGATCTGGTCTGTCCCTGTGGAGTTGGCCCAGGGCATATCTCACATTTGTTAGGAAAAATCCCTTATACCATGAAAAGTGCAAATTGCAAATAGAGCTAAAATTCGAAAAACAAAGACATATTCATGTTCCCCCGGGTTAGGGAAACCCAAAAATACATGAGTTTCCTGGATCTGGTCTCTCCCTTTGGAGTTGGCCCAACTCATATCTCGCATTTGTTAGGAAAAATCCATTATAGCTTGAAAAGTGCACATAGGAGATAGAGCTCAAATTCGAAAAACAAACACATATTCACATTCCCCTGGGTCAGGGAAGCCCAAAAAACATGAATATTTAGGATCTGATCTGTCCCTTTGGAGATGGCCCGGGGTATAACTTTATTTTGTTAGGAAAAATTCCCTTATATGATGTAAAGTGAAAATTGGAGATAGAGCTCAAATTCAAAAAAAAAAAAAACATATTCATATTCCCCTGGGTAAGGGAAACCCCAAAAAAATGAGTTTCTGGGATCTGACCTGTCTTTTTGGAGTTGGCCCAGGGCATATCTCGCATTTGTTAGGAAAAATCACTTATTCCATCAATAGTGCAAATTGCTGATAGAGCTCAAATTCGAAAAAGAAAGACATATTCATATAACCCTGGGTCAGGGAAACCCAAAAAACCCAGCATCTGATCTGTCCCTGTGGAGTTGGCCCAGAGCATATCTCGCATTTGTTAGGAAAAATTCCTTATACAATCAAAAGTGCAAATTGCAGATTGAACTCAAATTTGAAGAACAAACACATATTTATGTTCCCCCGGGTCTGGGAAGCCCTCCAAAAAGCGTTTTCTGGATCTGGTCTGTCCCTGTGGAAAAATCCCATATACCATGAAAACTGCAAATTACAGATAGAGCTCAAATTTGAAGAAGAAACACATATTTATGTTCCCCCAGGTCAGGGAAACCCTCCAAATAAAGAGTTTTCTGGGTCTGGTCTCTCCCTTTGGAGTTGGCCCAACTGATACCTCGCATTTGTTAGGAAAAATCCATTATACCATAAAAATAGGAGACAGAGATAAAATTCGAAAAACAAAGACAAATTCATGTTCCCCCGGGTTAGGGAAACCCCAAAAAACATGAGTTTTTGGGATCTGATCTGTCCCTGTGGAGTTGGCCCTCGGCATAACTCGCATTTGTTTGGAAAAATTCCATATACCATGAAAAGTGCAAATTGCAGATAGAGCTCAAATTTGTATAACAATCACATATTTAAGTTCCCCTGGGTCAGGGAAAAACTGCAAAAAAAGACTTTCCTGGATCTGGTCTCTCCCTTTGGAGTTGGCCCAGCTCATATCTCGCATTTGTTAGGAAAAATCCCTTATACCATCAATAGTGCAAATTGCAGATAGAGCTCTAATTCGAAAAACAAAGACATATTCATGTTCCCCCGGGTCACGGAAACCCCAAAAAACATGAGTTTTTGGGACCTGATCTTTCCCTTTGGAGTTGGCCCAGGGCATAACTTGCATATGTTAGGAAAAATCCAATATACCATGAAAAGTGCAAATTACAGATAGAGCTCAAATTTGAAGAAGAAACACATATTTATGTTCCCGCAGGTCACGGAAACCCTCCAAAATAGAGTTTTCTTGATCTGGTCTGTCCCTTTGGAGTTGGCCCAACTCATATCTTGCGTTTGTTAGGAAAAATCCATTATACCTTGAAAACTGCACATAGGAGATAGAGCTCAAATTCGAAAAACAAACACATATTCATATTCCCCTGGGTCAGGGAAGCCCAAAAAACATGAATATTTAGGATCTGATCTGTCCCTTTGGAGATGGCCCGGGGTATAACTTTATTTTGTTAGGAAAAATTCCCTTATATGATGTAAAGTGAAAATTGGAGATAGAGCTCAAATTCAAAAAAAAAATATATATTCATATTCCCCTGGGTAAGGGAAACCCCAAAAAAATGAGTTTCCGGGATCTGACCTGTCTTTTTGGAGTTGGCCCAGGGCATATCTCGCATTTGTTAGGAAAAATCACTTATTCCATCAATAGTGCAAATTGCTGATAGAGCTCAAATTCGAAAAAGAAAGACATATTCATATTCCCCTGGGTCAAGGAAACCCAAAAAACCCAGCATCTGATCTGTCCCTGTGGAGTTGGCCCAGAGCATATCTCGCATTTGTTAGGAAAAATTCCTTATACAATCAAAAGTGCAAATTGCAGATTGAACTCAAATTTAAAGAACAAACACATATTTATGTTCCCCCGGGTCTGGGAAGCCCTCCAAAAAGAGTTTTCTGGATCTGGTCTGTCCCTGTGGAAAAATCCCATATACCATGAAAAGTGCAAATTACAGATAGAGCTCAAATTTGAAGAAGAAACACATATTTATGTTCCCCCAGGTCAGGGAAACCGCCCAAAAAATGAGTTTTCTGGATCTGGTCTCTCCCTTTTGAGTTGGCCTAACTGATACCTCGCATTTGTTAGGAAAAATCCATTATACCATAAAAATAGGAGACAGAGATAAAATTCGAAAAACAAAGACAAATTGATGTTCCCCCGGGTTTGGGAAACCCCAAAAAACATGAGTTTTTGGGATCTGATCTGTCCCTGTGGAGTTGGCCCTCGGCATAACTCGCATTTGTTTGGAAAAATTCCATATACCATGAAAAGTGCAAATTGCAGATAGAGCTCAAATTTGTATAACAATCACATATTTAAGTTCCCCTGGGTCAGGGAAAAACTGCAAAAAAAGACTTTCCTGGATCTGGTCTCTCCCTTTGGAGTTGGCCCAGCTCATATCTCGCATTTGTTAGGAAAAATCCCTTATACCATCAATAGTGCAAATTGCAGATAGAGCTCTAATTCGAAAAACAAAGACATATTCATGTTCCCCCGGGTCACGGAAACCCCAAAAAACATGAGTTTTTGGGACCTGATCTTTCCCTTTGGAGTTGGCCCAGGGCATAACTTGCATATGTTAGGAAAAATCCAATATACCATGAAAAGTGCAAATTACAGATAGAGCTCAAATTTGAAGAAGAAACACATATTTATGTTCCCGCAGGTCACGGAAACCCTCCAAAATAGAGTTTTCTTGATCTGGTCTGTCCCTTTGGAGTTGGCCCAACTCATATCTTGCATTTGTTAGGAAAAATCCATTATACCTTGAAAAGTGCACATAGGAGATAGAGCTCAAATTCGAAAAACAAACACATATTCATATTCCCCTGGGTCAGGGAAGCCCAAAAAACATGAATATTTAGGATCTGATCTGTCCCTTTGGAGATGGCCCGGGGTATAACTTTATTTTGTTAGGAAAAATTCCCTTATATGATGTAAAGTGAAAATTGGAGATAGAGCTCAAATTCAAAAAAAAACATATTCATATTCCCCTGGGTAAGGGAAACCCCAAAAAAATGAGTTTCCGGGATCTGACCTGTCTTTTTGGAGTTGGCCCAGGGCATATCTCGCATTTGTTAGGAAAAATCACTTATTCCATCAATAGTGCAAATTGCTGATAGAGCTCAAATTCGAAAAAGAAAGACATATTCATATTCCCCTGGGTCAAGGAAACCCAAAAAACCCAGCATCTGATCTGTCCCTGTGGAGTTGGCCCAGAGCATATCTCGCATTTGTTAGGAAAAATTCATTATACAATCAAAAGTGCAAATTGCAGATTGAACTCAAATTTAAAGAACAAACACATATTTATGTTCCCCCGGGTCTGGGAAGCCCTCCAAAAAGAGTTTTCTGGATCTGGTCTGTCCCTGTGGAAAAATCCCATATACCATGAAAAGTGCAAATTACAGATAGAGCTCAAATTTGAAGAAGAAACACATATTTATGTTCCCCCAGGTCAGGGAAACCCTCCAAAAAAAGAGTTTTCTGGATCTGGTCTCTCCCTTTGGAGTTGGCCTAACTGATACCTCGCATTTGTTAGGAAAAATCCATTATACCATAAAAATAGGAGACAGAGATCAAATTCGAAAAACAAAGACAAATTCATGTTCCCCCGGGTTAGGAAAACCCCAAAAAACAGGAGTTTTTGGGATCTGATCTGTCCCTGTGGAGTTGGCCCTCGGCATATCTCGCATTTGTTTGGAAAAATCCCATGTACCATGAAAAGTGCAAATTCCCCCGGGTCAGGGAAGCCCAAAGAACATGAGTTTCCTGGATCTGATCTGTCCCTGTGGAGTTGGCCAAGGGCATATCTCACATTTCTTAGGAAAAATCACGTATACCATCAATAGTGCAAATTGCAGATAGAGCTCAAATTCGAAAAAGAAAGACATATTCACATTCCCCCGGGTTAGGGAAACCCAAAAATACATGAGTTTCCTGGATCTGGTCTCTCCCTTTGGAGTTGGCCCAGGGCATATCTCACATTTCTTAGGAAAAATCCCTTGTACCATCAATAGTGCAAATTGCAGATAGAGGTCAAATTTGAAAAACAAAGACATATTCATGTGCCCCCTGGTCAGGGAAACCAAAAAAACATGAGTTTCTGGGATCTGATCTGTCCCTGTGGAGTTGGCCCTCGGCATAACTCGCATTTGTTTGGAAAAATCCCATATACCATGAAAAGTGCAAATTACAGATAGAGCTCAAATTTGTATAACAATCACATATTTATGTTCCCCCGGGTCAGGGAAAAACTGCAAAAAAAGAGTTTCCTGGATCTGGTCTCTCCCTTTGGAGTTGGCCCAGCTCATATCTCGCATTTGTTAGGAAAAATCCATTATACCTTGAAAAGTGCACATAGGAGATAGAGCTCAAATTCGAAAAACAAACACATATTCATATTGCCCTGGGTCAGGGAAGCCCAAAAAACATGAATATTTAGGATCTGATCTGTCCCTTTGGAGATGGCCCGGGGTATAACTTTATTTTGTTAGGAAAAATTCCCTTATATGATGTAAAGTGAAAATTGGAGATAGAGCTCAAATTAAAAAAAAAAGACATATTCATATTCCCCTGGGTAAGGGAAACCCAAAAAAAATGAGTTTCCTGGATCTGATCTGTCTTTTTGGAGTTGGCCCAGGGCATATCTCGCATTTGTTAGGAAAAATCACTTATTCCATCAATAGTGCAAATTGCTGATAGAGCTCAAATTCGAAAAAGAAAGACATATTCATATTCCCCTGAGTCAGGGAAACCCAAAAAACCCAGCATCTGATCTGTCCCTGTGGAGTTGGCCCAGAGCATATCTCGCATTTGTTAGGAAAAATTCCTTATACAATCAAAAGTGCAAATTGCAGATTGAACTCAAATTTAAAGAACAAACACATATTTATGTTCCCCCGGGTCTGGGAAGCCCTCCAAAAAGAGTTTTCTGGATCTGGTCTGTCCCTGTGGAAAAATCCCATATACCATGAAAAGTGCAAATTACAGATAGAGCTCAAATTTGAAGAAGAAACACATATTTATGTTCCCCCAGGTCAGGGAAACCCTCCAAAAAAAGAGTTTTCTGGATCTGGTCTCTCCCTTTGGAGTTGGCCTAACTGATACCTCGCATTTGTTAGGAAAAATCCATTATACCATAAAAATAGGAGACAGAGATAAAATTCGAAAAACAAAGACAAATTCATGTTCCCCCGGGTTTGGGAAACCCCAAAAAACATGAGTTTTTGGGATCTGATCTGTCCCTGTGGAGTTGGCCCTCGGCATAACTCGCATTTGTTTGGAAAAATTCCATATACCATGAAAAGTGCAAATTGCAGATAGAGCTCAAATTTGTATAACAATCACATATTTAAGTTCCCCTGGGTCAGGGAAAAACTGCAAAAAAAGACTTTCCTGGATCTGGTCTCTCCCTTTGGAGTTGGCCCAGCTCATATCTCGCATTTGTTAGGAAAAATCCCTTATACCATCAATAGTGCAAATTGCAGATAGAGCTCTAATTCGAAAAACAAAGACATATTCATGTTCCCCCGGGTCACGGAAACCCCAAAAAACATGAGTTTTTGGGACCTGATCTTTCCCTTTGGAGTTGGCCCAGGGCATAACTTGCATATGTTAGGAAAAATCCAATATACCATGAAAAGTGCAAATTACAGATAGAGCTCAAATTTGAAGAAGAAACACATATTTATGTTCCCGCAGGTCACGGAAACCCTCCAAAATAGAGTTTTCTTGATCTGGTCTGTCCCTTTGGAGTTGGCCCAACTCATATCTTGCATTTGTTAGGAAAAATCCATTATACCTTGAAAAGTGCACATAGGAGATAGAGCTCAAATTCGAAAAACAAACACATATTCATATTCTCCTGGGTCAGGGAAGCCCAAAAAACATGAATATTTAGGATCTGATCTGTCCCTTTGGAGATGGCCCGGGGTATAACTTTATTTTGTTAGGAAAAATTCCCTTATATGATGTAAAGTGAAAATTGGAGATAGAGCTCAAATTAAAAAAAAAAACATATTCATATTCCCCTGGGTAAGGGAAACCCCCAAAAAATGAGTTTCCGGGATCTGACCTGTCTTTTTGGAGTTGGCCCAGGGCATATCTCGCATTTGTTAGGAAAAATCACTTATTCCATCAATAGTGCAAATTGCTGATAGAGCTCAAATTCGAAAAAGAAAGACATATTCATATTCCCCTGGGTCAAGGAAACCCAAAAAACCCAGCATCTGATCTGTCCCTGGGAGTTGGCCCAGAGCATATCTCGCATTTGTTAGGAAAAATTCCTTATACAATCAAAAGTGCAAATTGCAGATTGAACTCAAATTTAAAGAACAAACACATATTTATGTTCCCCCGGGTCTGGGAAGCCCTCCAAAAAGAGTTTTCTGGATCTGGTCTGTCCCTGTGGAAAAATCCCATATACCATGAAAAGTGCAAATTACAGATAGAGCTCAAATTTGAAGAAGAAACACATATTTATGTTCCCCCAGGTCAGGGAAACCCTCCAAAAAAAGAGTTTTCTGGATCTGGTCTCTCCCTTTGGAGTTGGCCTAACTGATACCTCGCATTTGTTAGGAAAAATCCATTATACCATAAAAATAGGAGACAGAGATCAAATTCGAAAAACAAAGACAAATTCATGTTCCCCCGGGTTAGGAAAACCCCAAAAAACATGAGTTTTTGGGATCTGATCTGTCCCTGTGGAGTTGGCCCTCGGCATATCTCGCATTTGTTTGGAAAAATCCCATGTACCATGAAAAGTGCAAATTCCCCCGGGTCAGGGAAGCCCAAAGAACATGAGTTTCCTGGATCTGATCTGTCCCTGTGGAGTTGGCCAAGGGCATATCTCACATTTCTTAGGAAAAATCACGTATACCATCAATAGTGCAAATTGCAGATAGAGCTCAAATTCGAAAAAGAAAGACATATTCACATTCCCCCGGGTTAGGGAAACCCAAAAATACATGAGTTTCCTGGATCTGGTCTCTCCCTTTGGAGTTGGCCCAGGGCATATCTCACATTTCTTAGGAAAAATCCCTTGTACCATCAATAGTGCAAATTGCAGATAGAGGTCAAATTTGAAAAACAAAGACATATTCATGTGCCCCCTGGTCAGGGAAACCAAAAAAACATGAGTTTCTGGGATCTGATCTGTCCCTGTGGAGTTGGCCCTCGGCATAACTCGCATTTGTTTGGAAAAATCCCATATACCATGAAAAGTGCAAATTACAGATAGAGCTCAAATTTGTATAACAATCACATATTTATGTTCCCCCGGGTCAGGGAAAAACTGCAAAAAAAGAGTTTCCTGGATCTGGTCTCTCCCTTTGGAGTTGGCCCAGCTCATATCTCGCATTTGTTAGGAAAAATCCATTATACCTTGAAAAGTGCACATAGGAGATAGAGCTCAAATTCGAAAAACAAACACATATTCATATTGCCCTGGGTCAGGGAAGCCCAAAAAACATGAATATTTAGGATCTGATCTGTCCCTTTGGAGATGGCCCGGGGTATAACTTTATTTTGTTAGGAAAAATTCCCTTATATGATGTAAAGTGAAAATTGGAGATAGAGCTCAAATTAAAAAAAAAGACATATTCATATTCCCCTGGGTAAGGGAAACCCAAAAAAAATGAGTTTCCTGGATCTGATCTGTCTTTTTGGAGTTGGCCCAGGGCATATCTCGCATTTGTTAGGAAAAATCACTTATTCCATCAATAGTGCAAATTGCTGATAGAGCTCAAATTCGAAAAAGAA
Organism: Vipera ursinii; assembly: GCF_947247035.1. Classification (NCBI taxonomy): domain Eukaryota; kingdom Metazoa; phylum Chordata; class Lepidosauria; order Squamata; family Viperidae; genus Vipera; species Vipera ursinii. Next base: position 9,884,747 of record NC_139522.1, read on the forward strand.
AGACATATTCATATTCCCCTGGGTCAAGGAAACCCAAAAAACCCAGCATCTGATCTGTCCCTGTGGAGTTGGCCCAGAGCATATCTCGCATTTGTTAGGAAAAATTCCTTATACAATGAAAAGTGCAAATTGCAGATTGAACTCAAATTTGAAGAACAAACACATATTTATGTTCCCCCAGGTCTGGGAAGCCCTCCAAAAAGAGTTTTCTGGATCTGGTCTGTCCCTGTGGAGTTGGCCCAGGGCATATCTCACATTTGTTAGGAAAAATCCCTTATACCATGAAAAGTGCAAATTGCAAATAGAGCTAAAATTCGAAAAACAAAGACATATTCATGTTCCCCCGGGTTAGGGAAACCCAAAAATACATGAGTTTCCTGGATCTGGTCTCTCCCTTTGGAGTTGGCCCAACTCATATCTCACATTTGTTAGGAAAAATCCATTATAGCTTGAAAAGTATACATAGGAGATAGAGCTCAAATTCGAAAAACAAACACATATTCATATTCCCCTGGGTCAGGGAAGCCCAAAAAACATGAATATTAAGGATCTGATCTGTCCCTTTGGAGATGGCCCGGGGAATAACTTTATTTTGTTAGGAAAAATTCCCTTATATGATGTAAAGTGAAAATTGGAGATAGAGCTCAAATTCAAAAAAAAAAAACATATTCATATTCCCCAGGGTAAGGGAAACCCCAAAAAATGAGTTTCCGGGATCTGACCTGTCTTTTTGGAGTTGGCCCAGGGCATATCTCGCATTTGTTAGGAAAAATCACTTATTCCATCAATAGTGCAAATTGCTGATAGAGCTCAAATTCGAAAAAGAAAGACATATTCATATTCCCCTGGGTCAGGGAAACCCAAAAAACCCAGCATCTGATCTGTCCCTGTGGAGTTGGCCCAGAGCATGTCTCGCATTTGTTAGGAAAAATTCCTTATACAATCAAAAGTGCAAATTGCAGATTGAACTCAAATTTGAAGAACAAACACATACTTATGTTCCCCCGGGTCTGGGAAGCCCTCCAAAAAGTGTTTTCTGGATCTGGTCTGTCCCTGTGGAAAAATCCCATATACCATGAAAAGTGCAAATTACAGATAGAGCTCAAATTTGAAGAAGAAACACATATTTATGTTCCCCCAGGTCAGGGAAACCCTCCAAATAAAGAGTTTTCTGGGTCTGGTCTCTCCCTTTGGAGTTGGCCCAACTGATACCTCGCATTTGTTAGGAAAAATCCATTATACCATAAAAATAGGAGACAGAGATCAAATTCGAAAAACAAAGACAAATTCATGTTCCCCCGGGTTAGGGAAACCCCAAAAAACATGAGTTTTTGGGATCTGATCTGTCCCTGTGGAGTTGGCCCTCGGCATATCTCGCATTTGTTTGGAATAATCCCATATACCATGAAAAGTGCAAATTCCCCCGGGTCAGGGAAGCCCAAAAAACATGGGTTTCCTGGATCTGATGTGTCCCTGTGGAGTTGGCCCAGGGCATATCTCACATTTCTTAGGAAAAATCACGTATACCAAAAATAGTGCAAATTGCAAATAGAGCTCAAATTCGAAAAAGAAAGACATATTCATATTCCCCTGGGTCAGGGAAACCCAAAAAACATGAGTTTTCAGCATCTGATCTGTCCCTGTGGAGTTGGCCCAGAGCATACCTCGCATTTGTTAGGAAAAATTCCTTATACAATGAAAAGTGCAAATTGCAGATTGAACTCAAATTTGAAGAACAAACACATATTTATGTTCCCCCAGGTCTGGGAAGCCCTCCAAAAAGAGTTTTCTGGATCTGGTCTGTCCCTGTGGAGTTGGCCCAGGGCATATCTCACATTTGTTAGGAAAAATCCCTTATACCATGAAAAGTGCAAATTGCAAATAGAGCTAAAATTCGAAAAACAAAGACATATTCATGTTCCCCCGGGTTAGGGAAACCCAAAAATACATGAGTTTCCTGGATCTGGTCTCTCCCTTTGGAGTTGGCCCAACTCATATCTCGCATTTGTTAGGAAAAATCCATTATAGCTTGAAAAGTGCACATAGGAGATAGAGCTCAAATTCGAAAAACAAACACATATTCACATTCCCCTGGGTCAGGGAAGCCCAAAAAACATGAATATTTAGGATCTGATCTGTCCCTTTGGAGATGGCCCGGGGTATAACTTTATTTTGTTAGGAAAAATTCCCTTATATGATGTAAAGTGAAAATTGGAGATAGAGCTCAAATTCAAAAAAAAAAAAAACATATTCATATTCCCCTGGGTAAGGGAAACCCCAAAAAAATGAGTTTCTGGGATCTGACCTGTCTTTTTGGAGTTGGCCCAGGGCATATCTCGCATTTGTTAGGAAAAATCACTTATTCCATCAATAGTGCAAATTGCTGATAGAGCTCAAATTCGAAAAAGAAAGACATATTCATATAACCCTGGGTCAGGGAAACCCAAAAAACCCAGCATCTGATCTGTCCCTGTGGAGTTGGCCCAGAGCATATCTCGCATTTGTTAGGAAAAATTCCTTATACAATCAAAAGTGCAAATTGCAGATTGAACTCAAATTTGAAGAACAAACACATATTTATGTTCCCCCGGGTCTGGGAAGCCCTCCAAAAAGCGTTTTCTGGATCTGGTCTGTCCCTGTGGAAAAATCCCATATACCATGAAAACTGCAAATTACAGATAGAGCTCAAATTTGAAGAAGAAACACATATTTATGTTCCCCCAGGTCAGGGAAACCCTCCAAATAAAGAGTTTTCTGGGTCTGGTCTCTCCCTTTGGAGTTGGCCCAACTGATACCTCGCATTTGTTAGGAAAAATCCATTATACCATAAAAATAGGAGACAGAGATAAAATTCGAAAAACAAAGACAAATTCATGTTCCCCCGGGTTAGGGAAACCCCAAAAAACATGAGTTTTTGGGATCTGATCTGTCCCTGTGGAGTTGGCCCTCGGCATAACTCGCATTTGTTTGGAAAAATTCCATATACCATGAAAAGTGCAAATTGCAGATAGAGCTCAAATTTGTATAACAATCACATATTTAAGTTCCCCTGGGTCAGGGAAAAACTGCAAAAAAAGACTTTCCTGGATCTGGTCTCTCCCTTTGGAGTTGGCCCAGCTCATATCTCGCATTTGTTAGGAAAAATCCCTTATACCATCAATAGTGCAAATTGCAGATAGAGCTCTAATTCGAAAAACAAAGACATATTCATGTTCCCCCGGGTCACGGAAACCCCAAAAAACATGAGTTTTTGGGACCTGATCTTTCCCTTTGGAGTTGGCCCAGGGCATAACTTGCATATGTTAGGAAAAATCCAATATACCATGAAAAGTGCAAATTACAGATAGAGCTCAAATTTGAAGAAGAAACACATATTTATGTTCCCGCAGGTCACGGAAACCCTCCAAAATAGAGTTTTCTTGATCTGGTCTGTCCCTTTGGAGTTGGCCCAACTCATATCTTGCGTTTGTTAGGAAAAATCCATTATACCTTGAAAACTGCACATAGGAGATAGAGCTCAAATTCGAAAAACAAACACATATTCATATTCCCCTGGGTCAGGGAAGCCCAAAAAACATGAATATTTAGGATCTGATCTGTCCCTTTGGAGATGGCCCGGGGTATAACTTTATTTTGTTAGGAAAAATTCCCTTATATGATGTAAAGTGAAAATTGGAGATAGAGCTCAAATTCAAAAAAAAAATATATATTCATATTCCCCTGGGTAAGGGAAACCCCAAAAAAATGAGTTTCCGGGATCTGACCTGTCTTTTTGGAGTTGGCCCAGGGCATATCTCGCATTTGTTAGGAAAAATCACTTATTCCATCAATAGTGCAAATTGCTGATAGAGCTCAAATTCGAAAAAGAAAGACATATTCATATTCCCCTGGGTCAAGGAAACCCAAAAAACCCAGCATCTGATCTGTCCCTGTGGAGTTGGCCCAGAGCATATCTCGCATTTGTTAGGAAAAATTCCTTATACAATCAAAAGTGCAAATTGCAGATTGAACTCAAATTTAAAGAACAAACACATATTTATGTTCCCCCGGGTCTGGGAAGCCCTCCAAAAAGAGTTTTCTGGATCTGGTCTGTCCCTGTGGAAAAATCCCATATACCATGAAAAGTGCAAATTACAGATAGAGCTCAAATTTGAAGAAGAAACACATATTTATGTTCCCCCAGGTCAGGGAAACCGCCCAAAAAATGAGTTTTCTGGATCTGGTCTCTCCCTTTTGAGTTGGCCTAACTGATACCTCGCATTTGTTAGGAAAAATCCATTATACCATAAAAATAGGAGACAGAGATAAAATTCGAAAAACAAAGACAAATTGATGTTCCCCCGGGTTTGGGAAACCCCAAAAAACATGAGTTTTTGGGATCTGATCTGTCCCTGTGGAGTTGGCCCTCGGCATAACTCGCATTTGTTTGGAAAAATTCCATATACCATGAAAAGTGCAAATTGCAGATAGAGCTCAAATTTGTATAACAATCACATATTTAAGTTCCCCTGGGTCAGGGAAAAACTGCAAAAAAAGACTTTCCTGGATCTGGTCTCTCCCTTTGGAGTTGGCCCAGCTCATATCTCGCATTTGTTAGGAAAAATCCCTTATACCATCAATAGTGCAAATTGCAGATAGAGCTCTAATTCGAAAAACAAAGACATATTCATGTTCCCCCGGGTCACGGAAACCCCAAAAAACATGAGTTTTTGGGACCTGATCTTTCCCTTTGGAGTTGGCCCAGGGCATAACTTGCATATGTTAGGAAAAATCCAATATACCATGAAAAGTGCAAATTACAGATAGAGCTCAAATTTGAAGAAGAAACACATATTTATGTTCCCGCAGGTCACGGAAACCCTCCAAAATAGAGTTTTCTTGATCTGGTCTGTCCCTTTGGAGTTGGCCCAACTCATATCTTGCATTTGTTAGGAAAAATCCATTATACCTTGAAAAGTGCACATAGGAGATAGAGCTCAAATTCGAAAAACAAACACATATTCATATTCCCCTGGGTCAGGGAAGCCCAAAAAACATGAATATTTAGGATCTGATCTGTCCCTTTGGAGATGGCCCGGGGTATAACTTTATTTTGTTAGGAAAAATTCCCTTATATGATGTAAAGTGAAAATTGGAGATAGAGCTCAAATTCAAAAAAAAACATATTCATATTCCCCTGGGTAAGGGAAACCCCAAAAAAATGAGTTTCCGGGATCTGACCTGTCTTTTTGGAGTTGGCCCAGGGCATATCTCGCATTTGTTAGGAAAAATCACTTATTCCATCAATAGTGCAAATTGCTGATAGAGCTCAAATTCGAAAAAGAAAGACATATTCATATTCCCCTGGGTCAAGGAAACCCAAAAAACCCAGCATCTGATCTGTCCCTGTGGAGTTGGCCCAGAGCATATCTCGCATTTGTTAGGAAAAATTCATTATACAATCAAAAGTGCAAATTGCAGATTGAACTCAAATTTAAAGAACAAACACATATTTATGTTCCCCCGGGTCTGGGAAGCCCTCCAAAAAGAGTTTTCTGGATCTGGTCTGTCCCTGTGGAAAAATCCCATATACCATGAAAAGTGCAAATTACAGATAGAGCTCAAATTTGAAGAAGAAACACATATTTATGTTCCCCCAGGTCAGGGAAACCCTCCAAAAAAAGAGTTTTCTGGATCTGGTCTCTCCCTTTGGAGTTGGCCTAACTGATACCTCGCATTTGTTAGGAAAAATCCATTATACCATAAAAATAGGAGACAGAGATCAAATTCGAAAAACAAAGACAAATTCATGTTCCCCCGGGTTAGGAAAACCCCAAAAAACATGAGTTTTTGGGATCTGATCTGTCCCTGTGGAGTTGGCCCTCGGCATATCTCGCATTTGTTTGGAAAAATCCCATGTACCATGAAAAGTGCAAATTCCCCCGGGTCAGGGAAGCCAAAAGAACATGAGTTTCCTGGATCTGATCTGTCCCTGTGGAGTTGGCCAAGGGCATATCTCACATTTCTTAGGAAAAATCACGTATACCATCAATAGTGCAAATTGCAGATAGAGCTCAAATTCGAAAAAGAAAGACATATTCACATTCCCCCGGGTTAGGGAAACCCAAAAATACATGAGTTTCCTGGATCTGGTCTCTCCCTTTGGAGTTGGCCCAGGGCATATCTCACATTTCTTAGGAAAAATCCCTTGTACCATCAATAGTGCAAATTGCAGATAGAGGTCAAATTTGAAAAACAAAGACATATTCATGTGCCCCCTGGTCAGGGAAACCAAAAAAACATGAGTTTCTGGGATCTGATCTGTCCCTGTGGAGTTGGCCCTCGGCATAACTCGCATTTGTTTGGAAAAATCCCATATACCATGAAAAGTGCAAATTACAGATAGAGCTCAAATTTGTATAACAATCACATATTTATGTTCCCCCGGGTCAGGGAAAAACTGCAAAAAAAGAGTTTCCTGGATCTGGTCTCTCCCTTTGGAGTTGGCCCAGCTCATATCTCGCATTTGTTAGGAAAAATCCATTATACCTTGAAAAGTGCACATAGGAGATAGAGCTCAAATTCGAAAAACAAACACATATTCATATTGCCCTGGGTCAGGGAAGCCCAAAAAACATGAATATTTAGGATCTGATCTGTCCCTTTGGAGATGGCCCGGGGTATAACTTTATTTTGTTAGGAAAAATTCCCTTATATGATGTAAAGTGAAAATTGGAGATAGAGCTCAAATTAAAAAAAAAAGACATATTCATATTCCCCTGGGTAAGGGAAACCCAAAAAAAATGAGTTTCCTGGATCTGATCTGTCTTTTTGGAGTTGGCCCAGGGCATATCTCGCATTTGTTAGGAAAAATCACTTATTCCATCAATAGTGCAAATTGCTGATAGAGCTCAAATTTGAAAAAGAAAGACATATTCATATTCCCCTGAGTCAGGGAAACCCAAAAAACCCAGCATCTGATCTGTCCCTGTGGAGTTGGCCCAGAGCATATCTCGCATTTGTTAGGAAATAATCCTTATACAATCAAAAGTGCAAATTGCAGATTGAACTCAAATTTGAAGAACAAACACATATTTATGTTCCCCCGGGTCTGGGAAGCCCTCCAAAAAGAGTTTTCTGGATCTGGTCTGTCCCTGTGGAAAAATCCCATATACCATGAAAAGTGCAAATTACACATAGAGCTCAAATTTGAAGAAGAAACACATATTTATGTTCCCCCAGGTCAGGGAAACCCTCAAAAAAAAGAGTTTTCTGGATCTGGTCTCTCCCTTTGGAGTTGGCCCAACTGATACCTCGCATTTGTTAGGAAAAATCCATTATACCATAAAAATAGGAGACAGAGATCAAATTCGAAAAACAAAGACAAATTCATGTTCCCCCGGGTTAGGGAAACCCCAAAAAACATGAGTTTTTGGTATCTGATCTGTCTTTGTGGAGTTGGCCCAGAGCATATCTCGCATTTGTTAGGAAAAATTCCTTATACAATCAAAAGTGCAAATTGCAGATTGAACTCAAATTTAAAGAACAAACACATATTTATGTTCCCCCGGGTCTGGGAAGCCCGCCAAAAAGAGTTTTCTGGATCTGGTCTGTCCCTGTGGAAAAATCCCATATACCATGAAAAGTGCAAATTACAGATAGAGCTCAAATTTGAAGAAGAAACACATATTTATGTTCCCGCAGGTCAGGGAAACCCTAAAAAAAAAAGAGTTTCCTGGATCTGGTCTCTCCCTTTGGAGTTGGCCCAGCTCATATCTCGCATTTGTTAGGAAAAATCCATTATAGCTTGAAAAGTGCACATAGGAGATAGAGCTCAAATTCGAAAAACAAACACATATTCATATTCCCCTGGGTCAGGGAAGAGCAAAAAAACATGAATATTTAGGATCTGATCTGTCCCTTTGGACATGGCCCGGGGTATAACTCGCTTTTGTGAGGAAAAATCCCATATATAATGAAAAGTGAAAATTGGAGATAGAGCTCAAATTAAAAAAAAAAGATATATTCATATTCCCCTGGGTCAGGGAAGCCCAAAAAACATGAGTTTCAAGGATCTGATCTGTCCCTGTGGAGTTGGCCCAGGGCATATCTCACATTTCTTAGGAAAAATCACTTATACCATCAATACTGCAAATTGCAGATAGAGCTCAAATTCGAAAAAGAAAGACATATTCATATTCCCCTGGGTCAGGGAAACCCAAAAAACATGAGTTTTCAGCATCTGATCTGTCCCTGTGGAGTTGGCCCAGAGCATATCTCGCATTTGTTAGGAAAAATTCCTTATACAATGAAAAGTGCAAATTGCAGATTGAACTCAAATTTGAAGAACAAACACATATTTATGTTCCCCCAGGTCTGGGAAGCCCTCCAAAGAGAGTTTTCTGGATCTGGTCTGTCCCTGTGGAGTTGGCCCAGGGCATATCTCGCATTTGTTAGGAAAAATCCCTTATACCATGAAAAGTGCAAATTGCAAATAGAGCTAAAATTCGAAAAACAAAGACATATTCATGTTCCCCCGGGTTAGGGAAACCCAAAAATACATGAGTTTCCTGGATCTGGTCTCTCCCTTTGGAGTTGGCCCAACTCATATCTCGCATTTGTTAGGAAAAATCCATTATAGATTGAAAAGTGCACATAGGAGATAGAGCTCAAATTCGAAAAACAAACACATATTCATATTCCCCTGGGTCAGGGAAGCCCAAAAAACATGAATATTTAGGATCTGATCTGTCCCTTTGGAGATGGCCCGGGGTATAACTTTATTTTGTTAGGAAAAATTCCCTTATATGATGTAAAGTGAAAATTGGAGATAGAGCTCAAATTCAAAAAAAAAACATATTCATATTCCCCTGGGTAAGGGAAACCCCAAAAAAATGAGTTTCTGGGATCTGACCTGTCTTTTTGGAGTTGGCCCAGGGCATATCTCGCATTTGTTAGGAAAAATCACTTATTCCATCAATAGTGCAAATTGCTGATAGAGCTCAAATTCGAAAAAGAAAGACATATTCATATAACCCTGGGTCAGGGAAACCCAAAAAACCCAGCATCTGATCTGTCCCTGTGGAGTTGGCCCAGAGCATATCTCGCATTTGTTAGGAAAAATTCCTTATACAATCAAAAGTGCAAATTGCAGATTGAACTCAAATTTGAAGAACAAACACATATTTATGTTCCCCCGGGTCTGGGAAGCCCTCCAAAAAGCGTTTTCTGGATCTGGTCTGTCCCTGTGGAAAAATCCCATATACCATGAAAACTGCAAATTACAGATAGAGCTCAAATTTGAAGAAGAAACACATATTTATGTTCCCCCAGGTCAGGGAAACCCTCCAAATAAAGAGTTTTCTGGGTCTGGTCTCTCCCTTTGGAGTTGGCCCAACTGATACCTCGCATTTGTTAGGAAAAATCCATTATACCATAAAAATAGGAGACAGAGATAAAATTCGAAAAACAAAGACAAATTCATGTCCCCCGGGTTAGGGAAACCCCAAAAAACATGAGTTTTTGGGATCTGATCTGTCCCTGTGGAGTTGGCCCTCGGCATAACTCGCATTTGTTTGGAAAAATTCCATATACCATGAAAAGTGCAAATTGCAGATAGAGCTCAAATTTGTATAACAATCACATATTTAAGTTCCCCTGGGTCAGGGAAAAACTGCAAAAAAAGACTTTCCTGGATCTGGTCTCTCCCTTTGGAGTTGGCCCAGCTCATATCTCGCATTTGTTAGGAAAAATCCCTTATACCATCAATAGTGCAAATTGCAGATAGAGCTCTAATTCGAAAAACAAAGACATATTCATGTTCCCCCGAGTCACGGAAACCCCAAAAAACATGAGTTTTTGGGACCTGATCTTTCCCTTTGGAGTTGGCCCAGGGCATAACTTGCATATGTTAGGAAAAATCCAATATACCATGAAAAGTGCAAATTACAGATAGAGCTCAAATTTGTATAACAATCACATATTTATGTTCCCCCGGGTCAGGGAAAAACTGCAAAAAAAGAGTTTCCTGGATCTGGTCTGTCCCTTTGGAGTTGGCCCAGCTCATATCTCGCATTTGTTAGGAAAAATCCATTATACCTTGAAAACTGCACATAGGAGATAGAGCTCAAATTCGAAAAACAAACACATATTCATATTCCCCCGGTTCAGGGAAGCGCAAAAAAACATGAATTCTCCAGATCTGATCTGTCCCTGTGCAGTTGGCCAAGGACATATCTTGCATTTGTTAGGAAAAATCCATTATACTATAAAAATAGGAGATAGAGTTCAAATTCGAAAAAGAAACACATATTCATATTCCCCTGGGTCAGAGAAGCCCAAACAAACATGAATATTTAGGATCTGATCTGTCCCTTTGGAGTTGGCCCAGGGTATAACTCGCATTTGTTAGGAAAAATCCCATATACCAGGAAAAGTGCACATAAGAGATAGAGCTCAAATTCAAAAAACAAAGACATATTCATATTCCCCCGGTTCAGGGAAGCCCAAAAAAACATGAATTCTCCAGATCTGATCTGTCCCTTTGGAGTTTGGCCATGGCATATCTCGAATTTGTCAAGAAAAATCCTTTATACCATGAGAAGTGAAAATTGGAGATAGAGCTCAAATTCAAAAAACAGAGACATATTCATGTTCCGTCGGGTCAGGGAAACCCAAAAACACATGAGTTTTCTGGATCTTATCTGTCCCTGTGCAGTTGGCCCATGGCATATCTCGCATTTGTTAGGAAAAATCCCATATACTATGAAAAGTGCAAATTGCAGATAGAGCTCAAATTTGAAGAACAAAGACATATTTATGTTCCACCAGTTCAGGGAAGCCCCCCCAAAAATGACTTTTTCGGATCTGATCTCTCCCTGTCGAGTTGGCCCAGGGCATAACTCGCATTTGTTAGGAAAAATCCCTTATACCATCAATCGTGCAAATTGGAGATAGAGCTCAAATTCAAAAAAGAAAGACTTATTCACGTTCCCCGGTTCAGGGAAGCCCAAAAAAACATGAGTTTTCGGGACCTGATCTTTCACTCTGCAGTTGGCGCATGGCATATTTCGCATTTGTTAGGAAAAATCCCATATACCACGAAAAGTGCAAATTGCAAATGGAGTTCAAATTCGAAAAACAAGCACATATTCATGTTCCCCGTGGTCAGGGAAGCCCAAAAAAGTTGAGTTTTTGGGATCTGATCTGTCCCTTTGGAGTTGGCCCAGGGCATAACTCGCATTTGTTAGGGAAAATCCATTATAGGTTTAAGGTTTAAGGTTTTATTTAATTTATATACCGCCCTTCTCCCTGGGGACTCAGGGCGGTTCACAGGGCATATATAAATAACAATACAAAAGTTAAAAAAAGATTAAACCAATGCCCAATTAAAACAATAATACCATTCTAAAACAACAATTTAAAACCCATAATCCCCCATCAGGCCAGACCGGCTAATTCAAATAAATGGGTCTTCAGACCGCGACAGAAGGTTCGGAGGTCTGATGCCATCCGGAGCTCCACCGGCAGTTGGTTCCATAATGCCGGGGCGCCCACAGAGAAGGCTCTCCCCCTGGGGGCCACCAGTCGGCATTCCCTGACTGGAGGCACCCTGAGGAGACCCTCTCTGTGGGAACGCACAGGGCGGAGGGGAGTTGACGCCGGCAGCAGGTGGTCCCCGAGGTAACACGGACCCATGCCATGTAAGGACTTAAAGATCATAACCAAGACCTTGAACCTCACCCGGAAGACAACTGGCAACCAATGCAGCTCGCGGAGCAAAGGTGTAACATGGGAGTACCGGGAAACTCCCAAGACAACTCTCGCGGCCGCATTCTGTACCAGTTGGAGCTTCCGAGTGGTCTTCAAGGGAAGCCCCATGTAGAGAGCATTACAGTAGTCAAGGCGAGAGGTCACGAGCGCATGAGTGACCGTACACAAGGCATCCCGGTCCAGATAGGGCCGCAACTGGCGCACCAGGCGAACCTGGGCGAAAGCCCCCCTAGTCACGGCCACTATATGATCTTCCAGGGTAAGCCGTGAATCTAGGAGGACTCCCAAGTTGCGAGCCCTATCCACGGGGGGTAAGAGCTCACCCCCCATAGAAAGAGATGGAACATTTTGAATGTCCCGGGATGCCGGAATGCACAGCCACTCAGTCTTGTCAGGGTTGAGTTGAAGTCTGTTCCTCCCCATCCAGACCCAAACCGCCTCCAGGCAACGGGACATCACAGCGAGGGCATCACTGGGGTGGTTTGGGGTCGAAAAGAAAAGTTGGGTATCATCGGCATATTGATGATACCCAACTCCAAAACCACGAATGATCTCACCCAGCGGTTTCATGTAGATGTTGAACAGGAGAGGCGAGAGAACCGACCCCTGAGGAACTCCACAAACGAGAGACCTAGGGGCCGATCTCTGCCCCCCTGCCAACACCGACTGCGAGCGTCCCAGGAGATAGGAGGAGAACCACTGAAGAACTGTGCCTCCCACTCCCAATCCCCTGAGACGCCGCAGCAAGATACCATGGTCGATGGTATCGAAAGCCGCCGAGAGGTCTAATAGGACTAGGACAGAGGAATGTCCCCTGTCCCGAGCCCTCCAGAGTTCATTCACCAGAGCGACCAATGCCGTCTCCGTGCTGTACCCGGGCCTGAAACCCGATTGGTAGGGGTCCAGATAATCCGCTTCATCCAGGACCATAGGAAGCTGATGCGCCACCACACTCTCGACAACCTTCGCAAGAAAGCGAAGGTTGGAGACTGGACGAAAGTTGTTCAATACAGCTGGGTCCAAGGCAGGCTTCTTGAGGAGAGGTCTCACCACCGCCTCCTTCAAGATGGCGGGGAAATAGCCCTCACTCAAGGAAGCAGATATGACCGCCTGGAGCCAGCCTCGTGTCCTCTCCCTAGCTGCATAAACCAGCCAGGAAGGGCACGGGTCCAACAAACATGTGGAGGAGCTCAGCCTTCCCATAATCCTGTCCACTTCATCAGGGGTCACAGAATCAAACTCCTCCCAGGTAACGTTGACAAGACCGCCCGTGTCCTGATCGCCTGACTCTGCCCAGTTGGAGTCCAAACCGGTCCGAATCCGAGCGATTTTATCCGACAGATGTTGGCTAAATTCCTCGGCACGACCCTGCAAGGGATCCTCCCTCACCTCCTGATTAAGAAGTGAGCGAGTCACCCTAAACAGGGCGGCTGGGCGATTATCTGCGGACGCGATGAGGGTGGAGAAGTAATTACACCTCGCCACCCTCATCGCTGCGAGATAAGACCTAATATAGGTTCTTAACCGCAACCGGTCAGGTTCGGATCGGCTAGACCTCCAACAGCTCTCTAGGCCCCGTTTCCGACGCTTCATCTCCCGGAGCTCCGCGGAGAACCATGGAGCTCACTGGGATCTGCGCCGGGTCAGGGGCCACAAGGGTACAACCCGGTCAAGTGCCTCAGTGGCTGCCCTTTCCCAGGCTTCCACTAAGGCATCCGCCGAGCTGTGAGCAATGGAGGCAGGTGGGGACCCCTGCGCCGGTTGGAATCTATCAGGATCCATTAAGCGTCTGGGGCGGTACCATCTAATTGGCTCCGTACCCCCACGGCGGGGGGTGGCAAAACGGAAGACCAGCCGCAGGAGATGATGATCGGTCCATGACAGGGGCATAATAAATGGAGCGCCCCCACCAAGATCATCCAACCACCGTCTAGATAAAAAAATCAGGTCAAGGGTGTGGCCTCCCTCATGGGTTGGCTCTGAAATTACTTGCGTCAGGTCCATGGCCGTCATGGAAGCCATGAACTCCCGAGCTAGCTCAGATGAACCTCCCAGGGATGGTAGATTGAAGTCTCCCAAAACTATAAGTTTGGGAAACTCAACCACCAAACCCGAGAGGATATCGAGCAGCTCGGGTAGGGCTACTGCTGTGCGACTAGGCGAAATGTACACCAGCAGCAAGCCCAACTGCGCCCCAGAGCCAAATCTCACAAAGAGAGACTCACACCCGACTATCTGAGACACGGTGGTCTCCCGCGGACATAAGGTCTCCCTAATAGTAACCGCCACTCCCCCACCCCTACCATGAGCTCGTGGCCGGTGTAGCACCCGGAAGCCTGGTGGGCAGAGGTCAACCAAAGGGACCCCACCCTCTGGGCCCAACCAAGTCTCCGTGATGCAAGCCAGGTCCGCATGCTCACCCTCAACTAAATCCCTAACGAGGGGAGCTTTATTAACCACGGACCTGGCATTCAGGTACACCAGCTGGAGCTCAGGAGGCTGCACATCCTCGCTCCCGGGATCTCGGGGAAGACGCAGAGGGTCGGAGCGCCTCACCGCTTGTAAGTAGCGGAGACGGCCCTCCCGATGGCGATACGGCCCCCTGTCTATCCGCCTGCTGCCATTCCCCGTCGTGGGAATTGCTAATCCCACGACCCGCTCATGAGCCCCGGCGACAACGCCACCCCGTACTCCCCCCGTGCAGTCGGACCCAAGTCTGGCCTGGACCATGGTTGATTGGCCACCCCCCATAGCCAAACAACCCCTATCTCCCACCCCACTCCCTAGCCCTATAAAAAATTTTGATAAAAAATTAATCAGAGGCCTTCTATTAGATTTACATAGACGGCCCCAATACCATCAATATTGAAAATTGCAGATAGAGATCAAACTCAAAAAACAAAGACATATTCATGTTCTCCCGGGTCAGGGAAGCCCACAAAAAAATGAGTTTTCGGAATCTGATCTGTCCCTTTGGAGTTTGGCCACGGCATAGCTCGAATTTGTCAAGAAAAATCCTTTATAACATGAGAAGTGAAAATTGGAGATAGAACTCAAATTCAAAAAACAGAGACATATTCATGTTCCGTCGGCTCAGGGAAACCCAAAAATAGATGAGTTTTCTGGATCTTATCTGTCCCTGTGCAGTTGGCCCAGGAGATATCTCGCATTTGTTAGGAAAAATCCCTTTTACCATCAATCGTGCAAATTGGAGATAGAGCTCAAATTCAAAAAAGAAACACATATTCATGTTCACCCGGGTCAGGGAAACCCAAAAAACCTTGAGTTTTCGAGACCTGATCTTTCCCTCTGCAGTTGGCGTATGGCATATCTCGCATTTGTTTGGAAAAATCCCATATACCATGAAAAGTGCAAATTGCAAATAGAGCTCAAATTTGAAAAACAAGCACATATTCATGTTCCCCTAGGTCAGGGAAGCCCCAAAAAGTTGAGTTTTTGGGATCTGATCTGTCTTTTTGGAGTTGGCCCAGGGCATATCTCGCATTTGTTAGGAAAAATCACTTATACCATCAATCGTGCAAATTGCAGATAGAGCTCAAATTCAAAAAAGAAAGACATATTCATATTCCCCCAAGTCAGGGAAAACAAAAAAAAACATTAGTTTCCTTGATCTGAAATGTCCCTGTGGAGTTGGCCCAGGGCATATCTCACATTTCTTAGGAAAAATCCCTTATACCATAAAAAAAGAAAGACATATTCTTGTTCGGGAACTGATCTTTCCCTGTGCAGTTGGCGCATGGCATATCTTGCATTTGTTAGGAAAAATCCCATATACCATGAAAAGTGCAAATTACAGATAGAGCTCAAATTTGAAGAAGAAACACATATTTATGTTCCCGCAGGTCACGGAACCCCTCCAAAGTTTTCTTGATCTGGTCTCTCCCTTTGGAGTTGGCCCAACTCATATCTCGCATTTGTTAGGAAAAATCCATTATACCTTGAAAAGTGCACATAGGAGATAGAGCTCAAATTCGAAAAACAAACACATATTCATATTCCCCTACATCAGGGAAGCCCAAAAAACATGAATATTTAGGATCTGATGTGTCCCTTTCGACTTGGCCCAGGGTATAACACGCATTTGTTAGGAAAAATCCATTATACCATCAATATTGAAAATTGCAGATAGAGGTCAAATTCGAAAAACAAAGACATATTCATGTTCGGGACCTGATCTTTCCTTGTGCACTTGGCGCATGGCATATCTTTGTTAGGAAAAATCCCATATTTGATGAAAAGTGAAAATTGGAGATAGAGCTCAAATTAAAAAAAAAAAGACATATTCCTATTCCCCTGGGTCAGGGAAGCCCAAAAACATGAGTTTCCTGGATCTTATCTGTCCCTGTGGAGTTGGCCAAGGGCATATCTCACATTTCTTAGGAAAAATCACTTATACCATCAATAGTGCAAATTGCAGATAGAGCTCAAATTCAAAAAAGAAAGACATATTCATATTCCCCTGGGTCAGGGAAACCCAAAAAACATGAGTTTTCGGCATCTGATCTATCCCTGTGGAGTTGGCCTAGAGCATATCTCGCATTTGTTAGGAAAAATCCCTTGTACCAACAATATTGAAAATTGCAGATAGAGGTCAAATTTGAAAAACAAAGACATATTCATGTGCCCCCTGGTCAGGGAAACGGAAAAAAATGTGAATTTCTGGGATCTGATCTGTCCCACAGGGTGTAACTCACATTTGTTAGGAAAAATCCATGAAAAGTGGAAATTGCAGATAGAGCTCAAATTCGAAAAACAAGCACATATTCATGTTCCCCTGGGTCAAGGAAGCCAGAAAAACTTGAGTTTTTGGGATCTGATCTTTCCCTTTGGAGTGGGCCCAGGGCATAACTCGCATTTCTTAGGAAAAATCACTTATACCATCAATAGTGCAAATTGCAGATAGAGCTCAAATTCGAAAAAGAAAGACATATTCACGTTCCCCGGTTCAGGGAAGCCCAAAAAACAAAAAACAAAAAAACCATGAGTTTCTGGGATCTGATCTTTCCCTGTGGAGTTGGCACAGGGCATAACTCACATTTCTTAGGAAAAATCCATGAAAAGTGGAAATTGGAGATAGAGCTCAAATTCGAAAAAGAAAGACATATTCACATTCCCCGGTTCAGGGAAGCCCAAAAAACATGAGTTTCCTGGATCTGATCTGTCCCTGTGGAGTTGGCCCAGGGCATATCTCACATTTCTTAGGAAAAATCACGTATACCATCAATAGTGCAAATTGCAGATAGAGCTCAAATTCGAAAAAGAAAGACATATTCATATTCCCCTGGGTCAGGGAAACCCAAAAAACATGAGTTTTCAGCATCTGATCTGTCCCTGTGGAGTTGGCCCAGAGCATATCTCGCATTTGTTAGGAAAAATTCCTTATACAATGAAAAGTGCAAATTGCAGATTGAACTCAAATTTGAAGAACAAACACATATTTATGTTCCCCCAGGTCTGGGAAGCCCTCCAAAAAGAGTTTTCTGGATCTGGTCTGTCCCTGTGGAGTTGGCCCAGGGCATATCTCGCATTTGTTAGGAAAAATCCCTTATACCATGAAAAGTGCAAATTGCAAATAGAGCTAAAATTCGAAAAACAAAGACATATTCATGTTCCCCCGGGTTAGGGAAACCCAAAAACACATTAGTTTCCTGGATCTGGTCTCTCCCTTTGGAGTTGGCCCAGGGCATATCTCACATTTCTCAGGAAAAATCCCTTGTACCATCAATAGTGCAAATTGCAGATAGAGGTCAAATTTGAAAAACAAAGACATATTCATGTGCCCCCTGGTCAGGGAAACAAAAAAAAACATGGGTTTCTGGGATCTGATCTGTCCCTGTGGAGTTGGCACAGGGCATAACTCACATTTGTTAGGAAAAATCCATGAAAAGTGGAAATTGGAGATAGAGCTCAAATTCGAAAAAGAAAGACATATTCACGTTCCCCGGTTCAGGGAAGCCCAAAAAAACATGAGTTTTCTGGTTCGGATATGTCCCTTTGGAGTTGGCCCAGAGCATATCTCGCATATGTTATGAACAATCCTATATACCATGAAAAGTGGAAATTGGAGATATAGCTCAAATTCGAAAAAGAAAGACATATTCACATTCCCCGGTTCAGGGAAGCCCAAAAAACATGGGTTTCCTGGATCTGATGTGTCCCTGTGGAGTTGGCCCAGGGCATATCTCACATTTCTTAGGAAAAATCACGTATACCATCAATAGTGCAAATTGCAGATAGAGCTCAAATTCGAAAAAGAAAGACATATTCATATTCCACTGGGTCAGGGAAACCCAAAAAACATGAGTTTTCAGCATCTGATCTGTCCCTGTGGAGTTGGCCCAGAGCATATCTCGCATTTGTTAGGAAAAATTCCTTATACAATGAAAAGTGCAAATTGCAGATTGAACTCAAATTTGAAGAACAAACACATATTTATGTTCCCCCAGGTCTGGGAAGCCATCCAAAAAGAGTTTTCTGGATCTGGTCTTTCCCTGTGGAGTTGGCCCAGGGCATATCTCGCATTTCTTAGGAAAAATCCCTTACACCATGAAAAGTGCAAATTGCAAATAGAGCTAAAATTCGAAAAACAAAGACATATTCATGTTCCCCCAGGTTAGGGAAACCCAAAAATACATGAGTTTCCTAGATCTGGTCTCTCCCTTTGGAGTTGGCCCAGGGCATATCTCACATTTCTTAGGAAAAATCCCTTGTACCATCAATAGTGCAAATTGCAGATAGAGGTCAAATTTGAAAAACAAAGACATATTTATGTGCACCCTGGTCAGGGAAACAAAAAAAAAACATGGGTTTCTGGGATCTGATCTGTCCCTGTGGAGTTGGCACAGGGCATAACTCACATTTGTTAGGAAAAATCCATGAAAAGTGGAAATTGGAGATAGAGCTCAAATTCGAAAAAGAAAGACATATTCACGTTCCCCGGTTCAGGGAAGCCCAAAAAACATGAGTTTTCGGCATCTGATCTATCCCTGTGGAGTTGGCCTAGAGCATATCTCGCATTTGTTAGGAAAAATCCCTTGCACCAACAATATTGAAAATTGCAAATAGAGGTCAAATTTGAAAAACAAAGACATATTCATGTGCCCCCTGGTCAGGGAAACGAAAAAAAAATGTGAGTTTCTGGGATCTGATCTGTCCCACTGGGTGTAACTCACATTTCTTAGGAAAAATCCATGAAAAGTGGAAATTGCAGATAGAGCTCAAATTCGAAAAACAAGCACATATTCATGTTCCCCTGGGTCAAGGAAGCCAGAAAAACTTGAGTTTTTGGGATCTGATCTTTCCCTTTGGAGTGGGCCCAGGGCATAACTTGCATATGTTAGGAAAAATTCCTTATTCAATGAAAAGTGCAAATTACAGATAGAGCTCAAATTTGAAGAAGAAACACATATTTATGTTCCCGCAGGTCACGGAAACCCTCCAAAATAGAGTTTTCTGGATCTGGTCTGTCCCTTTGGAGTTGGCCCAACTCATATCTCGCATTTGTTAGGAAAAATCCCTTATACCATGAAAAGTGCAAATTGCAAATAGAGCTAAAATTCGAAAAACAAAGACATATTCATGTTCCCCCGGGTTAGGGAAACCCAAAAAACCCAGCATCTGATCTGTCCCTGTGGAGTTGGCCAAGAACATATGTCGCATTTGTTAGGAAAAATTCCTTATACAATCAAAAGTGCAAATTGCAGATTGAACTCAAATTCGAAAAACAAAGACATATTCATGTTCCACCCGGTTAGGGAAACCCAAAAATACATGAGTTTTCTGGATCTTATCTGTCCCTGTGCAGTTGGCCCAGGACATATCTCGCATTTGTTTGGAAAACTCCATTATACCATGAAAAGTGAACATAGTTAGTTAGTTCAAATTCGAAATTCGAAAAACAAACACATATTCATATTCCCCTACGTCAGGGAAGCCCAAAAAACATGAATATTTAGGATCTGATCTGTCCCTTTCGACTTTGCCCAGGGTATAACTCGCATTTGTTAGGAAAAATCCATTATACCATAAAAATAGGAGACAGAGTTGAAATTCGAAAAACAAAGACAAATTCATGTTCCCCCGGGTCAGGGAAACCCAAAAAAACATGAGTTTCCTGGATCTTATCTGTCCCTGTGGAGTTGGCCAAGGGCATATCTCACATTTCTTAGGAAAAATCACTTATACCATCAATAGTGCAAATTGCAGATAGAGCTCAAATTCGAAAAAGAAAGACATATTCATATTCCCCTGGGTCAGGGAAGCCCAAACAAACATGAATATTTAGGATCTGATCTGTCCCTTTGGAGTTGGCCCAGGGTATAACTCGCATTTGTTAGGAAAAATCCCATATACCAGGAAAAGTGCACATAAGAGATAGAGCTCAAATTCAAAAAACAAAGACATATTCATATTCCCCCGGTTCAGGGAAGCCCAAAAAAACATGAATTCTCCAGATCTGATCTGTCCCTGTGGAGTTAGCTGAGGGCATGTCTCGCATTTGTTAGGAAAAAACATGAGTTTTCGGGACCTGATCTGTACCAAATAGAGCTCAAACTTGAAGAACAAACACATATTCAAAAAACAGAGATATATTCATGTTCCGTCGGGTCAGGGAAACCCAAAAACACATGAGTTTTCTGGATCTTATCTGTCCCTGTGCAGTTGGCCCATGGCATATCTCGCATTTGTTAGGAAAAATCCCATATACTATGAAAAGTGCAAATTGCAGATAGAGCTCAAATTTGAAGAACAAAGACATATTTATGTTCCACCAGTTCAGGGAAGCCCCCCCAAAAATGACTTTTTCGGATCTGATCTCTCCCTGTCGAGTTGGCCCAGGGCATAACTCGCATTTGTTAGGAAAAATCCCTTATACCATCAATCGTGCAAATTGGAGATAGAGCTCAAATTCGAAAAACAAACACATATTCATATTGCCCTGGGTCAGGGAAGCCCAAAAAACATGAATATTTAGGATCTGATCTGTCCCTTTGGAGATGGCCCGGGGTATAACTTTATTTTGTTAGGAAAAATTCCCTTATATGATGTAAAGTGAAAATTGGAGATAGAGCTCAAATTAAAAAAAAAAGACATATTCATATTCCCCTGGGTAAGGGAAACCCATAAAAAATGAGTTTCCTGGATCTGATCTGTCTTTTTGGAGTTGGCCTAGGGCATATCTCGCATTTCTTAGGAAAAATTCCTTATACAATCAAAAGTGCAAATTGCAGATTGAACTCAAATTTAAAGAACAAACACATATTAATGTTCCCCCGGGTCTGGGAAGCCCTCCAAAAAGAGTTTTCTGGATCTGGTCTGTCCCTGTGGAAAAATCCCATATACCATGAAAAGTGCAAATGGCAAATAGAGCTCAAATTTGAAAAACAAGCACATCAGGGAAGCCCCAAAAAGTTGGGTTTTCGGGATCTGATCTGTCTTTTTGGAGTTGGCCCAGGGCATATCTCACATTTCTTAGGAAAAATCCCTTATACCATAAAAAAAGAAAGACATATTCTTGTTCTGGAACTGATCTTTCCCTGTGCAGTTGGCGCATGGCATATCTTGCATTTGTTAGGAAAAATCCATTATACCATCAATATCGAAAATTGCAGATAGAGGTCAAATTCGAAAAACAAACACATATTCATGTTCGGGACATGATCTTTCCCTGTGCAGTTGGCGCATGGCATATCTTTGTTAGGAAAAATCCCATATTTGATGAAAAGTGAAAATTGGAGATAGAGCTCAAATTAAAAAAAAAAAGACATATTCCTATTCCCCTGGGTCAGGGAAGCCCAAAAAACATGAGTTTCCTGGATCTTATCTGTCCCTGTAGAGTTGGCCAAGGGCATATCTCACATTTCTTAGGAAAAATCACTTATACCATCAATAGTGCAAATTGCAGATAGAGCTCAAATTCGAAAAAGAAAGACATATTCATATTCCCCCAAGTCAGGGAAAACCAAAACATGAGTTTTCGGCATCTGATCTGTCCCTGTGGAGTTGGCCTAGAGCATATCTCGCATTTGTTTGGAAAAATCCCTTGTACCAACAATATTGAAAATTGCAGATAGAGGTCAAATTTGAAAAAGACATATTCATGTGCCCCCGGTCAGGGAAACGAAAAAAAATGTGAGTTTCTGGGATCTGATCTGTCCCACAACTCACATTTGTTAGGAAATGTGCAACTCACATTTGTTAGGAAAAATCCATGAAAAGTGGAAATTGGAGATAGAGCTCAAATTCGAAAAAGAAAGACATATTCACATTCCCCGGTTCAGGGAAGCCCAAAAAACATGAGTTTCCTGGATCTGATCTGTCCCTGTGGAGTTGGCCCAGGGCATATCTCACATTTCTTAGGAAAAATCACGTATACCATCAATAGTGCAAATTGCTGATAGAGCTCAAATTCGAAAAAGAAAGACATATTCATATTCCCCTGGGTCAGGGAAACCCAAAAAACATGAGTTTTCAGCATCTGATCTGTCCCTGTGGAGTTGGCCCAGAGCATATCTCGCATTTGTTAGGAAAAATTCCTTATACAATGAAAAGTGCAAATTGCAGATTGAACTCAAATTTGAAGAACAAACACATATTTATGTTCCCCCAGGTCTGGGAAGCCCTCCAAAAAGAGTTTTCTGGATCTGGTCTGTCCCTGTGGAGTTGGCCCAGGGCATATCTCACATTTGTTAGGAAAAATCCCTTATACCATGAAAAGTGCAAATTGCAAATAGAGCTAAAATTCGAAAAACAAAGACATATTCATGTTCCCCCGGGTTAGGGAAACCCAAAAATACATGAGTTTCCTGGATCTGGTCTCTCCCTTTGGAGTTGGCCCAACTCATATCTCGCATTTGTTAGGAAAAATCCATTATACCTTGAAAAGTGCACATAGGAGATAGAGCTCAAATTCGAAAAACAAACACATATTCATATTCCCCTGGGTCAGGGAAGCCCAAAAAACATGAATATTTAGGATCTGATCTGTCCCTTTGGAGATGGCCCGGGGTATAACTTTATTTTGTTAGGAAAAATTCCCTTATATGATGTAAAGTGAAAATTGGAGATAGAGCTCAAATTAAAAAAAAAACATATTCATATTCCCCTGGGTAAGGGAAACCCCAAAAAAATGAGTTTCCGGGATCTGACCTGTCTTTTTGGAGTTGGCCCAGGGCATATCTCGCATTTGTTAGGAAAAATCACTTATTCCATCAATAGTGCAAATTGCTGATAGAGCTCAAATTCGAAAAAGAAAGACATATTCATATTCCCCTGGGTCAAGGAAACCCAAAAAACCCAGCATCTGATCTGTCCCTGTGGAGTTGGCCCAGAGCATATCTCGCATTTGTTAGGAAAAATTCCTTATACAATCAAAAGTGCAAATTGCAGATTGAACTCAAATTTAAAGAACAAACACATATTTATGTTCCCCCGGGTCTGGGAAGCCCTCCAAAAAGAGTTTTCTGGATCTGGTCTGTCCCTGTGGAAAAATCCCATATACCATGAAAAGTGCAAATTACAGATAGAGCTCAAATTTGAAGAAGAAACACATATTTATGTTCCCCCAGGTCAGGGAAACCCTCCAAAAAAAGAGTTTTCTGGATCTGGTCTCTCCCTTTGGAGTTGGCCTAACTGATACCTCGCATTTGTTAGGAAAAATCCATTATACCATAAAAATAGGAGACAGAGATAAAATTCGAAAAACAAAGACAAATTCATGTTCCCCCGGGTTTGGGAAACCCCAAAAAACATGAGTTTTTGGGATCTGATCTGTCCCTGTGGAGTTGGCCCTCGGCATAACTCGCATTTGTTTGGAAAAATTCCATATACCATGAAAAGTGCAAATTGCAGATAGAGCTCAAATTTGTATAACAATCACATATTTAAGTTCCCCTGGGTCAGGGAAAAACTGCAAAAAAAGACTTTCCTGCATCTGGTCTCTCCCTTTGGAGTTGGCCCAGCTCATATCTCGCATTTGTTAGGAAAAATCCCTTATACCATCAATAGTGCAAATTGCAGATAGAGCTCTAATTCGAAAAACAAAGACATATTCATGTTCCCCCGGGTCACGGAAACCCCAAAAAACATGAGTTTTTGGGACCTGATCTTTCCCTTTGGAGTTGGCCCAGGGCATAACTTGCATATGTTAGGAAAAATCCAATATACCATGAAAAGTGCAAATTACAGATAGAGCTCAAATTTGAAGAAGAAACACATATTTATGTTCCCGCAGGTCACGGAAACCCTCCAAAATAGAGTTTTCTTGATCTGGTCTGTCCCTTTGGAGTTGGCCCAACTCATATCTTGCATTTGTTAGGAAAAATCCATTATACCTTGAAAAGTGCACATAGGAGATAGAGCTCAAATTCGAAAAACAAACACATATTCATATTCTCCTGGGTCAGGGAAGCCCAAAAAACATGAATATTTAGGATCTGATCTGTCCCTTTGGAGATGGCCCGGGGTATAACTTTATTTTGTTAGGAAAAATTCCCTTATATGATGTAAAGTGAAAATTGGAGATAGAGCTCAAATTAAAAAAAAAACATATTCATATTCCCCTGGGTAAGGGAAACCCCCAAAAAATGAGTTTCCGGGATCTGACCTGTCTTTTTGGAGTTGGCCCAGGGCATATCTCGCATTTGTTAGGAAAAATCACTTATTCCATCAATAGTGCAAATTGCTGATAGAGCTCAAATTCGAAAAAGAAAGACATATTCATATTCCCCTGGGTCAAGGAAACCCAAAAAACCCAGCATCTGATCTGTCCCTGGGAGTTGGCCCAGAGCATATCTCGCATTTGTTAGGAAAAATTCCTTATACAATCAAAAGTGCAAATTGCAGATTGAACTCAAATTTAAAGAACAAACACATATTTATGTTCCCCCGGGTCTGGGAAGCCCTCCAAAAAGAGTTTTCTGGATCTGGTCTGTCCCTGTGGAAAAATCCCATATACCATGAAAAGTGCAAATTACAGATAGAGCTCAAATTTGAAGAAGAAACACATATTTATGTTCCCCCAGGTCAGGGAAACCCTCCAAAAAAAGAGTTTTCTGGATCTGGTCTCTCCCTTTGGAGTTGGCCTAACTGATACCTCGCATTTGTTAGGAAAAATCCATTATACCATAAAAATAGGAGACAGAGATCAAATTCGAAAAACAAAGACAAATTCATGTTCTCCCGGGTTAGGAAAACCCCAAAAAACAGGAGTTTTTGGGATCTGATCTGTCCCTGTGGAGTTGGCCCTCGGCATATCTCGCATTTGTTTGGAAAAATCCCATGTACCATGAAAAGTGCAAATTCCCCCGGGTCAGGGAAGCCCAAAGAACATGAGTTTCCTGGATCTGATCTGTCCCTGTGGAGTTGGCCAAGGGCATATCTCACATTTCTTAGGAAAAATCACGTATACCATCAATAGTGCAAATTGCAGATAGAGCTCAAATTCGAAAAAGAAAGACATATTCACATTCCCCCGGGTTAGGGAAACCCAAAAATACATGAGTTTCCTGGATCTGGTCTCTCCCTTTGGAGTTGGCCCAGGGCATATCTCACATTTCTTAGGAAAAATCCCTTGTACCATCAATAGTGCAAATTGCAGATAGAGGTCAAATTTGAAAAACAAAGACATATTCATGTGCCCCCTGGTCAGGGAAACCAAAAAAACATGAGTTTCTGGGATCTGATCTGTCCCTGTGGAGTTGGCCCTCGGCATAACTCGCATTTGTTTGGAAAAATCCCATATACCATGAAAAGTGCAAATTACAGATAGAGCTCAAATTTGTATAACAATCACATATTTATGTTCCCCCGGGTCAGGGAAAAACTGCAAAAAAAGAGTTTCCTGGATCTGGTCTCTCCCTTTGGAGTTGGCCCAGCTCATATCTCGCATTTGTTAGGAAAAATCCATTATACCTTGAAAAGTGCACATAGGAGATAGAGCTCAAATTCGAAAAACAAACACATATTCATATTGCCCTGGGTCAGGGAAGCCCAAAAAACATGAATATTTAGGATCTGATCTGTCCCTTTGGAGATGGCCCGGGGTATAACTTTATTTTGTTAGGAAAAATTCCCTTATATGATGTAAAGTGAAAATTGGAGATAGAGCTCAAATTAAAAAAAAAAGACATATTCATATTCCCCTGGGTAAGGGAAACCCAAAAAAAATGAGTTTCCTGGATCTGATCTGTCTTTTTGGAGTTGGCCCAGGGCATATCTCGCATTTGTTAGGAAAAATCACTTATTCCATCAATAGTGCAAATTGCTGATAGAGCTCAAATTCGAAAAAGAAAGACATATTCATATTCCCCTGAGTCAGGGAAACCCAAAAAACCCAGCATCTGATCTGTCCCTGTGGAGTTGGCCCAGAGCATATCTCGCATTTGTTAGGAAAAATTCCTTATACAATCAAAAGTGCAAATTGCAGATTGAACTCAAATTTAAAGAACAAACACATATTTATGTTCCCCCGGGTCTGGGAAGCCCTCCAAAAAGAGTTTTCTGGATCTGGTCTGTCCCTGTGGAAAAATCCCATATACCATGAAAAGTGCAAATTACAGATAGAGCTCAAATTTGAAGAAGAAACACATATTTATGTTCCCCCAGGTCAGGGAAACCCTCCAAAAAAAGAGTTTTCTGGATCTGGTCTCTCCCTTTGGAGTTGGCCTAACTGATACCTCGCATTTGTTAGGAAAAATCCATTATACCATAAAAATAGGAGACAGAGATAAAATTCGAAAAACAAAGACAAATTCATGTTCCCCCGGGTTTGGGAAACCCCAAAAAACATGAGTTTTTGGGATCTGATCTGTCCCTGTGGAGTTGGCCCTCGGCATAACTCGCATTTGTTTGGAAAAATTCCATATACCATGAAAAGTGCAAATTGCAGATAGAGCTCAAATTTGTATAACAATCACATATTTAAGTTCCCCTGGGTCAGGGAAAAACTGCAAAAAAAGACTTTCCTGGATCTGGTCTCTCCCTTTGGAGTTGGCCCAGCTCATATCTCGCATTTGTTAGGAAAAATCCCTTATACCATCAATAGTGCAAATTGCAGATAGAGCTCTAATTCGAAAAACAAAGACATATTCATGTTCCCCCGGGTCACGGAAACCCCAAAAAACATGGGTTTTTGGGACCTGATCTTTCCCTTTGGAGTTGGCCCAGGGCATAACTTGCATATGTTAGGAAAAATCCAATATACCATGAAAAGTGCAAATTACAGATAGAGCTCAAATTTGAAGAAGAAACACATATTTATGTTCCCGCAGGTCACGGAAACCCTCCAAAATAGAGTTTTCTTGATCTGGTCTGTCCCTTTGGAGTTGGCCCAACTCATATCTTGCATTTGTTAGGAAAAATCCATTATACCTTGAAAAGTGCACATAGGAGATAGAGCTCAAATTCGAAAAACAAACACATATTCATATTCTCCTGGGTCAGGGAAGCCCAAAAAACATGAATATTTAGGATCTGATCTGTCCCTTTGGAGATGGCCCGGGGTATAACTTTATTTTGTTAGGAAAAATTCCCTTATATGATGTAAAGTGAAAATTGGAGATAGAGCTCAAATTAAAAAAAAAAACATATTCATATTCCCCTGGGTAAGGGAAACCCCCAAAAAATGAGTTTCCGGGATCTGACCTGTCTTTTTGGAGTTGGCCCAAGGCATATCTCGCATTTGTTAGGAAAAATCACTTATTCCATCAATAGTGCAAATTGCTGATAGAGCTCAAATTCGAAAAAGAAAGACATATTCATATTCCCCTGGGTCAAGGAAACCCAAAAAACCCAGCATCTGATCTGTCCCTGGGAGTTGGCCCAGAGCATATCTCGCATTTGTTAGGAAAAATTCCTTATACAATCAAAAGTGCAAATTGCAGATTGAACTCAAATTTAAAGAACAAACACATATTTATGTTCCCCCGGGTCTGGGAAGCCCTCCAAAAAGAGTTTTCTGGATCTGGTCTGTCCCTGTGGAAAAATCCCATATACCATGAAAAGTGCAAATTACAGATAGAGCTCAAATTTGAAGAAGAAACACATATTTATGTTCCCCCAGGTCAGGGAAACCCTCCAAAAAAAGAGTTTTCTGGATCTGGTCTCTCCCTTTGGAGTTGGCCTAACTGATACCTCGCATTTGTTAGGAAAAATCCATTATACCATAAAAATAGGAGACAGAGATCAAATTCGAAAAACAAAGACAAATTCATGTTCCCCCGGGTTAGGAAAACCCCAAAAAACAGGAGTTTTTGGGATCTGATCTGTCCCTGTGGAGTTGGCCCTCGGCATATCTCGCATTTGTTTGGAAAAATCCCATGTACCATGAAAAGTGCAAATTCCCCCGGGTCAGGGAAGCCCAAAGAACATGAGTTTCCTGGATCTGATCTGTCCCTGTGGAGTTGGCCAAGGGCATATCTCACATTTCTTAGGAAAAATCACGTATACCATCAATAGTGCAAATTGCAGATAGAGCTCAAATTCGAAAAAGAAAGACATATTCACATTCCCCCGGGTTAGGGAAACCCAAAAATACATGAGTTTCCTGGATCTGGTCTCTCCCTTTGGAGTTGGCCCAGGGCATATCTCACATTTCTTAGGAAAAATCCCTTGTACCATCAATAGTGCAAATTGCAGATAGAGGTCAAATTTGAAAAACAAAGACATATTCATGTGCCCCCTGGTCAGGGAAACCAAAAAAACATGAGTTTCTGGGATCTGATCTGTCCCTGTGGAGTTGGCCCTCGGCATAACTCGCATTTGTTTGGAAAAATCCCATATACCATGAAAAGTGCAAATTACAGATAGAGCTCAAATTTGTATAACAATCACATATTTATGTTCCCCCGGGTCAGGGAAAAACTGCAAAAAAAGAGTTTCCTGGATCTGGTCTCTCCCTTTGGAGTTGGCCCAGCTCATATCTCGCATTTGTTAGGAAAAATCCATTATACCTTGAAAAGTGCACATAGGAGATAGAGCTCAAATTCGAAAAACAAACACATATTCATATTGCCCTGGGTCAGGGAAGCCCAAAAAACATGAATATTTAGGATCTGATCTGTCCCTTTGGAGATGGCCCGGGGTATAACTTTATTTTGTTAGGAAAAATTCCCTTATATGATGTAAAGTGAAAATTGGAGATAGAGCTCAAATTAAAAAAAAAAGACATATTCATATTCCCCTGGGTAAGGGAAACCCAAAAAAAATGAGTTTCCTGGATCTGATCTGTCTTTTTGGAGTTGGCCCAGGGCATATCTCGCATTTGTTAGGAAAAATCACTTATTCCATCAATAGTGCAAATTGCTGATAGAGCTCAAATTCGAAAAAGAAAGACATATTCATATTCCCCTGAGTCAGGGAAACCCAAAAAACCCAGCATCTGATCTGTCCCTGTGGAGTTGGCCCAGAGCATATCTCGCATTTGTTAGGAAAAATTCCTTATACAATCAAAAGTGCAAATTGCAGATTGAACTCAAATTTAAAGAACAAACACATATTTATGTTCCCCCGGGTCTGGGAAGCCCTCCAAAAAGAGTTTTCTGGATCTGGTCTGTCCCTGTGGAAAAATCCCATATACCATGAAAAGTGCAAATTACAGATAGAGCTCAAATTTGAAGAAGAAACACATATTTATGTTCCCCCAGGTCAGGGAAACCCTCCAAAAAAAGAGTTTTCTGGATCTGGTCTCTCCCTTTGGAGTTGGCCTAACTGATACCTCGCATTTGTTAGGAAAAATCCATTATACCATAAAAATAGGAGACAGAGATAAAATTCGAAAAACAAAGACAAATTCATGTTCCCCCGGGTTTGGGAAACCCCAAAAAACATGAGTTTTTGGGATCTGATCTGTCCCTGTGGAGTTGGCCCTCGGCATAACTCGCATTTGTTTGGAAAAATTCCATATACCATGAAAAGTGCAAATTGCAGATAGAGCTCAAATTTGTATAACAATCACATATTTAAGTTCCCCTGGGTCAGGGAAAAACTGCAAAAAAAGACTTTCCTGGATCTGGTCTCTCCCTTTGGAGTTGGCCCAGCTCATATCTCGCATTTGTTAGGAAAAATCCCTTATACCATCAATAGTGCAAATTGCAGATAGAGCTCTAATTCGAAAAACAAAGACATATTCATGTTCCCCCGGGTCACGGAAACCCCAAAAAACATGGGTTTTTGGGACCTGATCTTTCCCTTTGGAGTTGGCCCAGGGCATAACTTGCATATGTTAGGAAAAATCCAATATACCATGAAAAGTGCAAATTACAGATAGAGCTCAAATTTGAAGAAGAAACACATATTTATGTTCCCGCAGGTCACGGAAACCCTCCAAAATAGAGTTTTCTTGATCTGGTCTGTCCCTTTGGAGTTGGCCCAACTCATATCTTGCATTTGTTAGGAAAAATCCATTATACCTTGAAAAGTGCACATAGGAGATAGAGCTCAAATTCGAAAAACAAACACATATTCATATTCTCCTGGGTCAGGGAAGCCCAAAAAACATGAATATTTAGGATCTGATCTGTCCCTTTGGAGATGGCCCGGGGTATAACTTTATTTTGTTAGGAAAAATTCCCTTATATGATGTAAAGTGAAAATTGGAGATAGAGCTCAAATTAAAAAAAAAAACATATTCATATTCCCCTGGGTAAGGGAAACCCCCAAAAAATGAGTTTCCGGGATCTGACCTGTCTTTTTGGAGTTGGCCCAAGGCATATCTCGCATTTGTTAGGAAAAATCACTTATTCCATCAATAGTGCAAATTGCTGATAGAGCTCAAATTCGAAAAAGAAAGACATATTCATATTCCCCTGGGTCAAGGAAACCCAAAAAACCCAGCATCTGATCTGTCCCTGGGAGTTGGCCCAGAGCATATCTCGCATTTGTTAGGAAAAATTCCTTATACAATCAAAAGTGCAAATTGCAGATTGAACTCAAATTTAAAGAACAAACACATATTTATGTTCCCCCGGGTCTGGGAAGCCCTCCAAAAAGAGTTTTCTGGATCTGGTCTGTCCCTGTGGAAAAATCCCATATACCATGAAAAGTGCAAATTACAGATAGAGCTCAAATTTGAAGAAGAAACACATATTTATGTTCCCCCAGGTCAGGGAAACCCTCCAAAAAAAGAGTTTTCTGGATCTGGTCTCTCCCTTTGGAGTTGGCCTAACTGATACCTCGCATTTGTTAGGAAAAATCCATTATACCATAAAAATAGGAGACAGAGATCAAATTCGAAAAACAAAGACAAATTCATGTTCCCCCGGGTTAGGAAAACCCCAAAAAACAGGAGTTTTTGGGATCTGATCTGTCCCTGTGGAGTTGGCCCTCGGCATATCTCGCATTTGTTTGGAAAAATCCCATGTACCATGAAAAGTGCAAATTCCCCCGGGTCAGGGAAGCCCAAAGAACATGAGTTTCCTGGATCTGATCTGTCCCTGTGGAGTTGGCCAAGGGCATATCTCACATTTCTTAGGAAAAATCACGTATACCATCAATAGTGCAAATTGCAGATAGAGCTCAAATTCGAAAAAGAAAGACATATTCACATTCCCCCGGGTTAGGGAAACCCAAAAATACATGAGTTTCCTGGATCTGGTCTCTCCCTTTGGAGTTGGCCCAGGGCATATCTCACATTTCTTAGGAAAAATCCCTTGTACCATCAATAGTGCAAATTGCAGATAGAGGTCAAATTTGAAAAACAAAGACATATTCATGTGCCCCCTGGTCAGGGAAACCAAAAAAACATGAGTTTCTGGGATCTGATCTGTCCCTGTGGAGTTGGCCCTCGGCATAACTCGCATTTGTTTGGAAAAATCCCATATACCATGAAAAGTGCAAATTACAGATAGAGCTCAAATTTGTATAACAATCACATATTTATGTTCCCCCGGGTCAGGGAAAAACTGCAAAAAAAGAGTTTCCTGGATCTGGTCTCTCCCTTTGGAGTTGGCCCAGCTCATATCTCGCATTTGTTAGGAAAAATCCATTATACCTTGAAAAGTGCACATAGGAGATAGAGCTCAAATTCGAAAAACAAACACATATTCATATTGCCCTGGGTCAGGGAAGCCCAAAAAACATGAATATTTAGGATCTGATCTGTCCCTTTGGAGATGGCCCGGGGTATAACTTTATTTTGTTAGGAAAAATTCCCTTATATGATGTAAAGTGAAAATTGGAGATAGAGCTCAAATTAAAAAAAAAAGACATATTCATATTCCCCTGGGTAAGGGAAACCCAAAAAAAATGAGTTTCCTGGATCTGATCTGTCTTTTTGGAGTTGGCCCAGGGCATATCTCGCATTTGTTAGGAAAAATCACTTATTCCATCAATAGTGCAAATTGCTGATAGAGCTCAAATTCGAAAAAGAAAGACATATTCATATTCCCCTGAGTCAGGGAAACCCAAAAAACCCAGCATCTGATCTGTCCCTGTGGAGTTGGCCCAGAGCATATCTCGCATTTGTTAGGAAAAATTCCTTATACAATCAAAAGTGCAAATTGCAGATTGAACTCAAATTTGAAGAACAAACACATATTTATGTTCCCCCGGGTCTGGGAAGCCCTCTAAAAAGAGTTTTCTGGATCTGGTCTGTCCCTGTGGAAAAATCCCATATACCATGAAAAGTGCAAATTACACATAGAGCTCAAATTTGAAGAAGAAACACATATTTATGTTCCCCCAGGTCAGGGAAACCCTCCAAAAAAAAGAGTTTTCTGGATCTGGTCTCTCCCTTTGGAGTTGACCCAACTGATACCTCGCATTTGTTAGGAAAAATCCATTATACCATAAAAATAGGAGACAGAGATCAAATTCGAAAAACAAAGACAAATTCATGTTCCCCCGGGTTAGGGAAACCCAAAAAAACAGGAGTTTTTGGGATCTGATCTGTCCCTGTGGAGTTGGCCCTCGGCATAACTCGCATTTGTTTGGAAAAATCCCATATACCATGAAAAGTGCAAATTGCAGATAGAGCTCAAATTTGTATAACAATCACATATTTATGTTCCCCCGGGTCAGGGAAAAACTGCAAAAAAAGAGTTTCCTGGATCTGGTCTCTCCCTTTGGAGTTGGCCCAGCTCATATCTCGCATTTGTTAGGAAAAATCCATTATAGCTTGAAAAGTGCACATAGGAGATAGAGCTCAAATTCGAAAAACAAACACATATTCATATTCCCCTGGGTCAGGGAAGAGCAAAAAAACATGAATATTTAGGATCTGATCTGTCCCTTTGGACATGGCCCGGGGTATAACTCGCTTTTATGAGGAAAAATCCCATATATAATGAAAAGTGAAAATTGGAGATAGAGCTCAAATTAAAAAAAAAAAGATATATTCATATTCCCCTGGGTCGTTGTTGTTGTTGTTGTTAGCTGCGAAGTCGTGTCCGACCCATCGCGACCCTATGGACAATGTTCCTCCAGGCCTTCCTGTCCTCTACCATCTTCTGGAGTCCATTTAAGCTCACGCCTACTGCTTCAGTGACTCCATCCAGCCACCTCATTCTCTGTCGCCCCCTTCTTCTATTGCCCTCGATCTTTCCCAGCATTAGGCTTTTCTCCAGTGAGTCTTTCCTTCTCATTAGGTGGCCAAAGTATTTGAGTTTTAGCTTCAGGATCTGGCCTTCTAAAGAGCAGTCGGGATTGATCTCCTCTAGGACTGACCGGTTTGATCGCTTTGCAGTCCAAGGGACTCGCAGGAGTCTTCTCCAGCACCATAGTTCAAAGGCCTCAATTCTTTGGCGCTCAGCCTTTCTTATGGTCCAACTTTCACTGCCATACATTGCAACTGGGAAGACCATAGCCTTGACTATACGCACTTTTGTTGACAGGGTGATGTCTCTGCTTTTTAGTGTGCTGTCTAGATTTGCCATGGCTTTCCTCCCCAGGAGCAAGCGTCTTTTAATTTCTTGGCTACAGTCCCCATCTGCAGTGATCTTGGAGCCCAGGAAAATAAAATCTGTCACTACCTCCATTTCTTCCCCATCTATTTGCCAGGAATTGAGAGGGCCAGATGCCATGATCTTGGTTTTCTTAATGTTAAGTTTCAACCCAAGTTTTGCACTCTCCTTCTTCACCCGCAACAAGAGGCTCTTTAGTTCTTCTTCACTTTCTGCCATTAGAGTGGTATCATCTGCGTATCTTAGGTTGTTGATATTTCTTCCGGCAATCTTAATTCCAACTTTTGATTCATATAGCCCTGCCTTTCTCATGATGTGCTCTGCATATAAGTTAAATAGGCAGGGCGACAGTATACAGCCTTGCCGGACTCCTTTCCCAATTTTGAACCAATCAGTGGTTCCATGTCCAGTTCTCACTGTTGCTTCTTGACCCGCATATAGGTTTCTCAAGAGACAAATAAGATGGTCTGGTACTCCCATCTCTTTAAGAACTTGCCACAGTTTGTTATGATCCACACAATCAAAGGCTTTAGCATAGTCAATGAAGCAGAAGTAGATGTTTTTCTGGAATTCCCTAGCTTTCTCCATGATCCAGCGTATGTTGGCAATTTGATCTCTAGTTCCTCTGCCTCTTCGAAATCCTGCCTGTACTTCTGGTAGTTCTCGATCCACATACTGCTGAAGTCTAGCTTGTAGGATTTTAAGCATGACTTTACTAGCATGAGAAATGAGTGCAATGGTGCGATAGTTTGAACATTCTTTGGCACTGCCTTTCTTTGGAATTGGAATGTAAACTGATCTTTTCCAATCCTGTGGCCACTGTTGAGTTTTCCAAATTTGCTGGCAAATTGAGTGTAGCACTTTTACTGCATTGTCTTTTAAGATTTTGAATAGCTCAGCTGGAATACTGTCACCTCCACTAGCTTTGTTGTTGCTCAGCTTTTCTAAGGCCCACTTCACTTCACATTCTAGGATGTCTGGCTCGAGGTCAGTGACCACCTCATTGTGATTATCTGGGACGTTAAGCTCATTCTTGTATAGTTCTTCTGTGTAATTTTGCCACCTCTTCTTAATCTCTTCTGCCTCTGTTAGGTCCCTGCCATTTTGGTCCCTTATCATGCCCATTTTTGCATTAAACGTTCCCTTTATCTCTCCAATTTTCTTGAAAAGATCTCTGGTCCTCCCTATTCTATTGTTTTCTTCTATTTCTTTGCACTGTTCATTTAAGAAGGCATTCTTATCTCTTCTAGCTATTCTCTGGAATTCTGCATTCAATTGGGCATATCTATGTTTTTCTCCCTTGCCTTTCGCTTCCCTCCTTTCCTCAGCTATTTGCAAAGCTTCCTCAGACAGCCATTTTGCTTTCTTGCATTTCTTTTTCTTTGGGATGGTTTTGGTTGCTACCTGTTGTACAATGTCGCGAACCTCTGTCCATAGTTCTTCAGGCACTCTGTCTATCAGATCTAATTCCTTAAATCTATTTGTCACCTCTACTGTATATTCAACAGGGATATGATTCAATTCATACCTGAGTGGCCTAGTGCTTTTCCCTACTTTCTTCAGTTTAAGCCTAAACTTTGCAAGGAGAAGCTCATGGTCTGAGCCACAGTCAGCTCCTGGTCTTGTTTTTACTGACTGTATAGAGCTTCTCCATCTTTGGCTGCAGAGCATATAGTCAATCTGATTTCTGTGTTGACCGTCTGGTGATGTCCATGTGTAGAGCCGTCTCTTGGGTTGTTGGAAAAGAGTGTTTGCTATGACCATCGTATTCTCTTGACAAAATTCTATCAGCCTGTGCCCTGCTTCATTTTGTACTCCAAGGCCAAACTTGCCTGTTATTCCAGTTATCTTTTGGCTTCCTACTTTAGCATTCCAATCCCCCATGATGATAAGGACATCATTTTTGGGTGTTAGTTCTATAAGGTGCTGTAGGGCTTCATAGAACCGGTCAATTTCTTCCTCTTCAGCACTGGTGGTTGGGGCATAGACTTGGACTACTGTGATATTGAATGGTTTGCCTTGGATTCGAACTGAGATCATTCTGTCATTTTGAGGATTGTATCCCAGTATTGCTTTTCCTACTCTTTTATTGACTATGAAGGCTACTCCATTTCTTCTGAGGGATTCTTGCCCGCAGTAGTATACCTGATGGTCATCTGAATTAAATTCACCCATTCCTGTCCATTTTAGTTCGCTGATACCTAAGATGTCGATGTTCAGTCTTGTCATCTCTTGTTTGACCACGTCCAACTTTCCTTGATTCATGGATCTTACATTCCAGGTTCCTATGGAGAAAAAATCTTTACAGCATCGGACTTTCCTTTCACCACCAGACACATCCACAGCTGAGCGTCCTTTCGGCTTTGGCCCAGTCGCTTCATTCTTTCTGGCGCTACTAGTACTAGCCCTCTGCTCTTCCCCAGTAGCATATTGGACGCCTTCCGACCTGAGGGGCTCATCTTCCAGCATCATATCGTTTTGCCTTTTGGTACTGTCCATAGGGTTTTCATGGCAAAGATACTGGAGTGGTTTGCCATTTCCTTCTCCAGTGGATCACGTTTTGTCAGAACTCTCTGCTATGACCTGTCCGTCTTGGGTGGCCCTGCACGGCATAGCTCATAGCTTCATTGAATTACGCAAGCCCCTTCGCCACGACAAGGCAGTAATCCATGAAGGGGTCCCCTGGGTCAGGGAAGCCCAAAAAACATGAGTTTCAAGGATCTGATCTGTCCCTGTGGAGTTGGCCCAGGGCATATCTCACATTTCTTAGGAAAAATCACTTATACCATCAATACTGCAAATTGCAGATAGAGCTCAAATTCGAAAAAGAAAGACATATTCATATTCCCCTGGGTCAGGGAAACCCAAAAAACATGAGTTTTCAGCATCTGATCTGTCCCTGTGGAGTTGGCCCAGAGCATATCTCGCATTTGTTAGGAAAAATTCCTTATACAATGAAAAGTGCAACTTGCAGATTGAACTCAAATTTGAAGAACAAACACATATTTATGTTCCCCCAGGTCTGGGAAGCCCTCCAAAGAGAGTTTTCTGGATCTGGTCTGTCCCTGTGGAGTTGGCCCAGGGCATATCTCGCATTTGTTAGGAAAAATCCCTTATACCATGAAAAGTGCAAATTGCAAATAGAGCTAAAATTCGAAAAACAAAGACATATTCATGTTCCCCCGGGTTAGGGAAACCCAAAAATACATGAGTTTCCTGGATCTGGTCTCTCCCTTTGGAGTTGGCCCAACTCATATCTCGCATTTGTTAGGAAAAATCCATTATACCATAAAAATAGGAGACAGAGATAAAATTCGAAAAACAAAGACAAATTCATGTTCCCCCGGGTTAGGGAAACCCCAAAAAACATGAGTTTTTGGGATCTGATCTGTCCCTGTGGAGTTGGCCCTCGGCATAACTCGCATTTGTTTGGAAAAATTCCATATACCATGAAAAGTGCAAATTGCAGATAGAGCTCAAATTTGTATAACAATCACATATTTAAGTTCCCCTGGGTCAGGGAAAAACTGCAAAAAAAGACTTTCCTGGATCTGGTCTCTCCCTTTGGAGTTGGCCCAGCTCATATCTCGCATTTGTTAGGAAAAATCCCTTATACCATCAATAGTGCAAATTGCAGATAGAGCTCTAATTCGAAAAACAAAGACATATTCATGTTCCCCCGGGTCACGGAAACCCCAAAAAACATGAGTTTTTGGGACCTGATCTTTCCCTTTGGAGTTGGCCCAGGGCATAACTTGCATATGTTAGGAAAAATCCAATATACCATGAAAAGTGCAAATTACAGATAGAGCTCAAATTTGAAGAAGAAACACATATTTATGTTCCCGCAGGTCACGGAAACCCTTCAAAATAGAGTTTTCTTGATCTGGTCTGTCCCTTTGGAGTTGGCCCAACTCATATCTTGCATTTGTTAGGAAAAATCCATTATACCTTGAAAACTGCACATAGGAGATAGAGCTCAAATTCGAAAAACAAACACATATTCATATTCCCCTGGGTCAGGGAAGCCCAAAAAACATGAATATTTAGGATCTGATCTGTCCCTTTGGAGATGGCCCGGGGTATAACTTTATTTTGTTAGGAAAAATTCCCTTATATGATGTAAAGTGAAAATTGGAGATAGAGCTCAAATTCAAAAAAAAAAACATATTCATATTCCCCTGGGTAAGGGAAACCCCCAAAAAATGAGTTTCCGGGATCTGACCTGTCTTTTTGGAGTTGGCCCAGGGCATATCTCGCATTTGTTAGGAAAAATCACTTATTCCATCAATAGTGCAAATTGCTGATAGAGCTCAAATTCGAAAAAGAAAGACATATTCATATTCCCCTGGGTCAAGGAAACCCAAAAAACCCAGCATCTGATCTGTCCCTGTGGAGTTGGCCCAGAGCATATCTCGCATTTGTTAGGAAAAATTCCTTATACAATCAAAAGTGCAAATTGCAGATTGAACTCAAATTTAAAGAACAAACACATATTTATGTTCCCCCGGGTCTGGGAAGCCCTCCAAAAAGAGTTTTCTGGATCTGGTCTGTCCCTGTGG
The DNA here is from genome assembly GCF_947247035.1 of Vipera ursinii. Lineage (NCBI taxonomy): Eukaryota > Metazoa > Chordata > Lepidosauria > Squamata > Viperidae > Vipera > Vipera ursinii. Next base: position 9,922,977 of record NC_139522.1, read on the forward strand.
AAAAATCCCATATACCATGAAAAGTGCAAATTACAGATAGAGCTCAAATTTGAAGAAGAAACACATATTTATGTTCCCCCAGGTCAGGGAAACCCTCCAAAAAAAGAGTTTTCTGGATCTGGTCTCTCCCTTTGGAGTTGGCCTAACTGATACCTCGCATTTGTTAGGAAAAATCCATTATACCATAAAAATAGGAGACAGAGATCAAATTCGAAAAACAAAGACAAATTCATGTTCCCCCGGGTTAGGAAAACCCCAAAAAACAGGAGTTTTTGGGATCTGATCTGTCCCTGTGGAGTTGGCCCTCGGCATATCTCGCATTTGTTTGGAAAAATCCCATGTACCATGAAAAGTGCAAATTCCCCCGGGTCAGGGAAGCCCAAAGAACATGAGTTTCCTGGATCTGATCTGTCCCTGTGGAGTTGGCCAAGGGCATATCTCACATTTCTTAGGAAAAATCACGTATACCATCAATAGTGCAAATTGCAGATAGAGCTCAAATTCGAAAAAGAAAGACATATTCACATTCCCCCGGGTTAGGGAAACCCAAAAATACATGAGTTTCCTGGATCTGGTCTCTCCCTTTGGAGTTGGCCCAGGGCATATCTCACATTTCTTAGGAAAAATCCCTTGTACCATCAATAGTGCAAATTGCAGATAGAGCTCAAATTCGAAAAAGAAAGACATATTCATATTCCCCCAAGTCAGGGAAAACCAAAAAAACATGAGTTTTCGGGCTCTCATCTGTCCCTGTGGAGTTGGCCCGGGGCATATAGTGCATTTGTTCGGAAAAATCCCTTATACCATCAATTTTGCAAATTGCAAATTGCAGATAGAGGTCAAATTCGAAAAACAAAGACATATTCATGTTCCTCCAAGTCAGGGAAACCCAAAAGAACATGAGTTTTTGGGATCTGATGTGTCCCTGGGCAGTTGGCCCAGGACATATCTCACATTTCTTAGGAAAAATCCCTTATACGATCAATCGTGCAAATTGCAAATAGTGCTCAAATTTGAAGAACAAAGACATATTCACGTTCTCTCGGGTCAGGGAAACCCCCCCAAAATTGAATATTTAGGATCTGATCTGTCCCTTTGGAGTTGGCCCAGGGTATAACTCGCATTTGTTAGGAAAAATCCCATATACCATGAAAAGTGCACATAAGAGATAGAGCTCATATTCGAAAAACAAAGACATATTCATATTCCCCTAGTTAAGGGAAGCCCAAAAAAAACATGAATTCTCCAGATCTGATCTGTCCCTGTGGAGTTAGCTGAGGGCATATCTGGCATTTGTTAGGAAAAATACCATATACCATGACAAGTGAAAATTGGAGATAGAGCTCAAATTTGAAGAAGAAACACATATTGTTAAGGAATTAGTTGTGCAGAGGTCTCCTTGTGCTACCAAAGAGTTGCCCAGACAAGGAAGGGTACTGAGAGCAGCAAGAGTCACACAGTAAACACAAGAGTATGCTGAGTTATAAAAACAAAAAGTACTTTACTTTAAGGTGGTGTAAGAACAAAAATGCACAGTCAAAAAGTAAACAGTCCAGGTCATAAACAATAGCAACAGTCCAAGGAGTAATCCAAACTACAAAGTCTTCTTACCGGTCCAAAGGTCAATACACAGTTCAGGTTACAACAGTAGAAAACCAACAGCAGAGCAAAAACAGTAATAGTAGAGATCAGTGAATTCAGAGAGAGAGAGAAGCTACATTCCTAGCTTCCTCTTATGGCCATGAGAACACTTACACACCCATTGGCCAATTAACTTCTTAAAGTCATAGCATTATGGTTAATATATTTTCAACCCAACATTGTAGGCTAACACCATATGCCTAACATTCTCCCCTTTGGGTAGAATAATATATAACTCTTACAATCTTATGCACATCCTTTCACAATTAGCATTGTGTTTCACAGCACTTTGTACCTTCGTAAAATGGTCTGCAATATTTACATCAGATGAACAATACTCTAGCTGTATTAATTTATCTTTGATACATTGTCTGACATTTAAATAACGATGATCAGTATATTTAGATCTTGTTCTTACTGCAGCATTGTTTGCCATCTTTATCGCAGCTTGATTGTCCTCATATACAATGAATGGATCATTTACATTTAAACCCATATCTAACAATAATTGTTTGTACACTAGCAGTTCTGTACATAACACTGATAGACATGAAAATTCAGCCTCCATTGTAGATAAGCTTATGTGTTTTTGTCTAATAGACTTCCATCCAATTAAAGAATCACCCAACATTATAGCCAATCCTGAAGTAGATTTGCGAGTGTTTGAATCAGAGGCAAAACTCGCATCTGCATATGCTGTGAGGATTAACTCACGATTTGGCTCTAGATATAACGAGTAGTGAATAGTTTGCTTCAAATACCTTAATACTCGTTTAGCTGATTGCCAGTGTCTAACAGTTGGATTATTGTTGTACCTAGCTAATTGGTTTACACAGTAAGAAATATCAGGTCTAGTCCAATTACTAAGATACATAAGACTTCCTATCAAAGATTGGTACATAGCCTTATCAAATACAGGACTCTCAACATTAGTGTCCTTAAAATCCATAGCCATCGGAGTTTTTGCTGGTTTACACATTTCCATATTGTATCTCTTTAATAACTGAGATATTTTACTGGCTTGTGACACCTTAAAACCCCTATTCGTTTTCACAATATCTAACCCCAAATAGTGGCTTATTTTCCCAAGATTTCTAATTGTGAATTTATTTTCCAATCTTGAAATGATAGTTTGTGCTTCTAACACAGTTTTTGTTATTATTGCAATATCATCTGTGAATAATAAGAGAAAAGATAACACTCCATTGTGTTCTCTTCTAAACAAACAAGGATCAGCATTACTGGCTACAAAACCTAATGCACTTAACTCATTAACTATACATGTATTCCACTCATAGCCTGATTGTTTCAATCCATAGAGGCTTTTCTTTAATTCCCAACAATCATGGTTTCTATCACTGGTCAATCCTGGTGGTATTCTTAAATAAATAGTATGTTGCAATGGAGCACGTAGATATGCAGTTTCAACATCTACATGGTGAACCATATATTGGTTTTTAGCCGCCCACACTAAAGCTGCTCTTAAAGTAGTTGCCCTCAGACTGGGTGCAAACACCACGTCATAATCCTCAGTAGTTTGGGCAAAATCTCTGATTCCTCTTTTATCTCCCCTATCTCTTCTTCATCTTTTATATTTACAGGAGATGTATTATCATTACTAGTTACGTTATCAGAGGAGTCCTCAAACACTAGAGGATCAGTATTAACAGTTCCTTGCTCTAACCTATCCCAACCAACGTGCTCAAGGAATTTTGCACTAGAACTATTATATACATTAGTTGTGCCTCGTTCCCAGAAACGATAGGATCTGTGGTTAGCTTCGTAACCTACGAAGTATAATTGCCTAGCCCTATGTTGGCCTTTACTCCTGAGTTGTGCAGGAATGTGGACCCAAGCTGGGGTGCCAAACGTGTGCAGGTAATCAAGGTTTGGTCTTCTACCATGCCATATTGTATATGGTATTTTACCAGTAGAAGTATTAACAACTAAATTCAGAACATGGTTTGCACATTTTGCTGCCTCCCCCCACAGTCTATCTGTTAAGCCAGAATCTCTTAACATGGTTCTCATCATGGCTTGTAACGTTTGCCCACGTCTCTCAACAAATGCATTATGTTGAGGCCTATAAGGGGCTGAACGTTTATGCTCAATGCCAGCTGATTCTAGCATATCAACAAAACGCTTGTTTGTAAATTCAGTACCATTATCAGTAATTATGCACTGAACCTTTCTCTTTGTTTTTTCTCTTTGTTTTTCTCTCCACAAACGTCAGCCAGTTTGCAAATTGTTGGAAAGTGTCTGCCTTTGACTTAAGCAGATAACAAAATCCATATCGAGAGTAATGGTCAAGTATACTTAAAATATAACATGACCCTCCTAAACTTGGTTTCATGGGTCCAATTAAATCAGCAAACACAACTTCCAAAGGTACAGTTGTTTTGAAGCCGTTTAACCTGTTTGCAGGAGTTGCCTTACTCTTTTCCTGATTACAGGCATTGCAATTCAAATACTTACTACATGGCTTCAGTTTAATTCCCTCTACTAACTCAACTGTTTTACGTAGTGAGTTAAAGTTTACATGCCCTAACCGCCTATGCAATAAATGTATACATTCATCATGTGGCTTCTTATTCTCACATATTGAGTTAGCTTTAACTGTACTAACCTGGTTACTTGTGAGAACGAATAAACCATTTTTCAAATTAGCAGTTACACAGGTTCCATCCCTCTCAATAGTGCATTGCTCCCCTCTGAATGTTACCAGAAACCCAACTTTAACCAATTCCCTTACAGATAACAGGTTGAATCTTAGTTTAGGTATATACAACATAGGTAACTGTTCATTAATGCATGGACAATAGGAATTACCTTCACCAGAGGCCTTCATCCTCCAACCGTTTGCCAGTGAAACATATTGGTTGCTGTTTTTCATATTAATAAACCTCTTTTTCTCTTTAGTGATGCATTGTGAAGCCCCACTATCAACAACCCACAATTCATTATTTCTGGATGTTGATTCATCAGAAACAGCCAAACCAATGCCCTTCTTAGCCTTCCCACTGCTATTTACATTCTGCTTTTTACCCTTTCTACAGAATTTGGCTACATGCCCTCTAGCCCCACAAGAATAACATTTCTTGACGTTGTAAGCAGTGGTAAATGGCTGCTCCTCTTGTGGCTGTGTCTCTCTCAGCTGGTCTCTGTCACGCCTCCTTCTGGACTCTTCCAGCAGTCTCCCAGTAATGTTAGTCAAAGTCAGTTCCTCTCTGGTCAGGACTTCCAAAGAAGAAACTTACCCATCATAACTCTCATCCAAAGATGACAGAATAATGTAGACCTGATGCAACTCTGAAAAAATCAGCTCCTTTTCATGAAGCTCTTGAAAGGTTGCCTTCATGTAGTTTAAATGGGTCAGCATATCTCCATTCTTCTGCAGACGAGCCCTAAACAGCTTACGTGTAAGGTGTATATGTGCACCCACACTGTCTCGAACATAAAGCCTTCACAAAACACCCCAACACCTAGCAGCAGACTCCTCACCACGAATATGGACAAACTGCTGGTCATTCAGTGTTAGTCCAATAATGCAAAGAGCTTTCTCATTGCTACGTTTAAAGTTGTCTAACTTCTTTGCATCCTCTTCGTCATCTGGATCCCAAGCAGTAGTATCTGGTGGGTTATTTACAACAGTCCATAGTCCTTCCTTGCGCAAAAGCAAGCAGCATTTTGTGGACCAGGAAACATAGTTTGTCCCATCCAACCGGGTTATGCAGGAGATGCCTGACAACAGTTCCTGTACCATTTTACACCAAATAGCTAACACAAACTCAGCTAGGATACTGTGTGTACTTACTCTCAGTACAGGCCTGGGCCCATAACCAGTGTTTCCAGGAGATGCCTGTTCAGTCCAAGGAGTAATCCAAACTACAAAGTCTTCTTACCGGTCCAGAGGTCAATACACAGTTCAGGTTACAACAGTAGTAAACCAACAGCAGAGCAAAAACAGTAACAGTAGAGATCAGTGAATTCAGAGAGAGAGAGAAGCTACATTCCTAGCTTCCTCTTATGGCCATGAGAACACTTACACACCCATTGGCCAATTAACTTCTTAAAGTCATAGCATTATGGTTAATATATTTTCAACCCAACATTGTAGGCTAACACCATATGCCTAACACATATTTATGTTCCCCCAGGTCAGGGAAACCCTCCAAATAAAGAGTTTTCTGGATCTGGTCTCTCCCTTTGGAGTTGGCCCAACTGATATCTCGCATTTGTTAGGAAAAATCCATTATACCATAAAAAGTGAACATAGGAGATAGAGTTCAAATTCTAAAAAAAACCACATATTCATATTCCCCTGGGTCAGGAAAGCCCAAAAAACCATGAATATTTAGGATCTGATCTGTCCCTTTGGAGTTGGCCCAACTCATATCTTGCATTTGTTAGTAAAAGTCCATTATACCTTGAAAAGTGCACATAGGAGATAGAGCTCAAATTCAAAAAACAAACACATAATCATATTCCCCCGGTTCAGGGAAGCGCAAAAAACCATGAATTCTCCAGATCTGATCTGTCCCTGTGCAGTTGGCCAAGGACATATCTTGCATTTGTTAGGAAAAATCCATTATACTATAAAAATAGGAGATAGAGTTCAAATTCGAAAAAGAAACACATATTCATATTCCCCTGGGTCAGGGAAGCCCAAACAAACATGAATATTTAGGATCTGATCTGTCCCTTTGGAGTTGGCCCAGGGTATAACTCGCATTTGTTAGGAAAAATCCCATATACCAGGAAAAGTGCACATAAGAGATAGAGCTCATATTCGAAAAACAAAGACATATTCATATTCCCCTAGTTCAGGGAAGCCCAAAAAAACATGAATTCTCCAGATCTGATCTGTCCCTTTGGAGTTTGGCCATGGCATATCTCGAATTTGTCAAGAAAAATCCTTTATACCATGAGAAGTGAAAATTGGAGATAGAGCTCAAATTCAAAAAACAGAGACATATTCATGTTCCGTCGGGTCAGGGAAACCCAAAAACACATGAGTTTTCTGGATCTGATCTCTCCCTGTCGAGTTGGCCCAGGGCATAACTCGCATTTGTTAGGAAAAATCCCTTATACCATCAATCGTGCAAATTGGAGATAGAGCTCAAATTCGAAAAAGAAAGACATATTCACGTTCCCCGGTTCAGGGAAGCCCAAAAAAACATGAGTTTTCGGGACCTGATCTTTCACTCTGCAGTTGGCGCATGGCATATTTCGCATTTGTTAGGAAAAATCCCATATACCACGAAAAGTGCAAATTGCAAATGGAGCTCAAATTCGAAAAACAAGCACATATTCATATTCCCCTAGGTCAGGGAAGCCCAAAAAAGTTGAGTTTTTGGGATCTGATCTGTCCCTTTGGAGTTGGCCCAGGACATATCTCGCATTTGTTAGGAAAAATCCCTTGTACCATCAATATTGCAAATTGCAGATAGAGCTCAAATTCGAAAAAGAAAGACATATTCATATTCCCCCAAGTCAGGGAAAACTAAAAAAACATGAGTTTTCGGGCTCTCAACTGTCCCTGTGGAGTTGGCACAGGGCATAACTCACATTTGTTAGGGAAAATCCATTATACCATCAATATTGAAAATTGCAGATAGAGATCAAACTCAAAAAACAAAGACATATTCATGTTCTCCCGGGTCAGGGAAGCCCACAAAAAATGAGTTTAAGGAATCTGATCTGTCCCTTTGGATTTTGGCCACGGCATAGCTCGAATTTGTCAAGAAAAATCCTTTATAACATGAGAAGTGAAAATTGGAGATAGAACTCAAATTCAAAAAACAGAGACATATTTATGTTCCGTCGGCTCAGGGAAACCCAAAAATACATGAGTTTTCTGGATCTTATCTGTCCCTGTGCAGTTGGCCCAGGAGATATCTCGCATTTGTTAGGAAAAATCCCTTATACCATCAATCGTGCAAATTGGAGATAGAGCTCAAATTCAAAAAAGAAAGACATATTCATGTTCACCCGGGTCAGGGAAACCCAAAAAACCTTGAGTTTTCGAGACCTGATCTTTCCCTCTGCAGTTGGCGTATGGCATATCTTGCATTTGTTTGGAAAAATCCCATATACCATGAAAAGTGCAAATTGCAAATAGAGCTCAAATTTGAAAAACAAGCACATATTCATGTTCCCCTAGGTCAGGGAAGCCCCAAAAAGTTGAGTTTTTGGGATCTGATCTGCCTTTTTGGAGTTGGCCCAGGGCATATCTCGCATTTGTTAGGAAAAATCACTTATACCATCAATCGTGCAAATTGCAGATAGAGCTCAAATTCAAAAAAGAAAGACATATTCATATTCCCCCAACTCAGGGAAAACAAAAAAAAAACATTAGTTTCCTTGATCTGAAATGTCCCTGTGGAGTTGGCCCAGGGCATATCTCACATTTCTTAGGAAAAATCCCTTATACCATAAAAAAAGAAAGACATATTCTTGTTCGGGAACTGATCTTTCCCTGTGCAGTTGGCGCATGGCATATCTTGCATTTGTTAGGAAAAATCCCATATACCATAAAAAGTGCAAATTGCAAATAGAGCACAAATTTGAAAAACAAAGACATATTCATGTTCCCCCGGGTCTCGGAAACCCAAAAAAACATGAGTTTTTGGGACCTGATCTTTCCCTTTGGAGTTGGCCCAGGGCATAACTTGCATATGTTAGGAAAAATCCCATATACCATGAAAAGTGCAAATTACAGATAGAGCTCAAATTTGAAGAAGAAACACATATTTATGTTCCCGCAGGTCACGGAACCCCTCCAAAATAGAGTTTTCTTGATCTAGTCTCTCCCTTTGGAGTTGGCCCAACTCATATCTCGCATTTGTTAGGAAAAATCCATTATACCTTGAAAAGTGCACATAGGAGATAGAGCTCAAATTCGAAAAACAAACACATATTCATATTCCCCTGGGTCAGGGAAGCCCAAAAAACATGAATATTTAGGATCTGATGTGTCCCTTTCGACTTGGCCCAGGGTATAACTCGCATTTGTTAGGAAAAATCCATTATACCATCAATATCGAAAATTGCAGATAGAGGTCAAATTCGAAAAACAAAGACATATTCATGTTCGGGACATGATCTTTCCCTGTACAGTTGGCGCATGGCATATATTTGTTAGGAAAAATCCCATATTTGATGAAAAGTGAAAATTGGAGATAGAGCTCAAATTTAAAAAAAAAAGACATATTCCTATTCCCCTGGGTCAGGGAAGCCCAAAAAACATGAGTTTCCTGGATCTTATCTGTCCCTGTAGAGTTGGCCAAGGGCATATCTCACATTTCTTAGGAAAAATCACTTATACCATCAATAGTGCAAATTGCAGATAGAGCTCAAATTCGAAAAAGAAAGACATATTCATATTCCCCCAAGTCAGGGAAAACCAAAACATGAGTTTTCGGCATCTGATCTATCCCTGTGGAGTTGGCCTAGAGCATATCTCGCATTTGTTTGGAAAAATCCCTTGTACCAACAATATTGAAAATTGCAGATAGAGGTCAAATTTGAAAAACAAAGACAAATTCATGTGCCCCCTGGTCAGGGAAACGAAAAAAAATGTGAGTTTCTGGGATCTGATCTGTCCCACAACTCACATTTGTTAGGAAATGTGCAACTCACATTTGTTAGGAAAAATCCATGAAAAGTGGAAATTGGAGATAGAGCTCAAATTCGAAAAAGAAAGACATATTCACATTCCCCGGTTCAGGGAAGCCCAAAAACCATGAGTTTCCTGGATCTGATCTGTCCCTGTGGAGTTGGCCCAGGGCATATCTCACATTTCTTAGGAAAAATCACGTATACCATCAATAGTGCAAATTGCAGATAGAGCTCAAATTCGAAAAAGAAAGACATATTCATATTCCCCTGGGTCAGGGAAACCCAAAAAACATGAGTTTTCAGCATCTGATCTGTCCCTGTGGAGTTGGCCCAGAGCATATCTCGCATTTGTTAGGAAAAATTCCTTATACAATGAAAAGTGCAAATTGCAGATTGAACTCAAATTTGAAGAACAAACACATATTTATGTTCCCCCAGGTCTGGGAAGCCCTCCAAAGAGAGTTTTCTGGATCTGGTCTGTCCCTGTGGAGTTGGCCCAGGGCATATCTCGCATTTGTTAGGAAAAATCCCTTATACCATGAAAAGTGCAAATTGCAAATAGAGCTAAAATTCGAAAAACAAAGACATATTCATGTTCCCCCGGGTTAGAGAAACCCAAAAATACATGAGTTTCCTGGATCTGGTCTCTCCCTTTGGAGTTGGCCCAACTCATATCTCGCATTTGTTAGGAAGAATCCATTATACCTTGAAAAGTGCACATAGGAGATAGAGCTCAAATTCGAAAAACAAACACATATTCATATTCCCCTGGGTCAGGGAAGCCCAAAAAACATGAATATTTAGGATCTGATCTGTCCCTTTAGAGATGGCCCGGGGTATAACTTTATTTTGTTAGGAAAAATTCCCTTATATGATGTAAAGTGAAAATTGGAGATAGAGCTCAAATTCAAAAAAAAAACATATTCATATTCCCCTGGGTAAGGGAAACCCCAAAAAAATGAGTTTCCGGGATCTGACCTGTCTTTTTGGAGTTGGCCCAGGGCATATCTCGCATTTGTTAGGAAAAATCACTTATTCCATCAATAGTGCAAATTGCTGATAGAGCTCAAATTCGAAAAAGAAAGACATATTCATATTCCCCTGGGTGAAGGAAACCCAAAAAACCCAGCATCTGATCTGTCCCTGTGGAGTTGGCCCAGAGCATATCTCGCATTTGTTAGGAAAAATTCCTTATACAATCAAAAGTGCAAATTACAGATAGAGCTCAAATTTGAAGAAGAAACACATATTTATGTTCCCCCAGGTCAGGGAAACCCTCCAAAAAAGAGTTTTCTGGATCTGGTCTCTCCCTTTCGAGTTGGCCCAACTGATACCTCGCATTTGTTAGGAAAAATCCATTATACCATAAAAATAGGAGACAGAGATCAAATTCGAAAAACAAAGTCAAATTCATGTTCCCCCGGGTTAGGGAAACCCCAAAAAACATGAGATTTTGGGATCTGATCTGTCCCTGTGGAGTTGGCCCTCGGCATATCTCGCATTTGTTTGGAAAAATCCCATGTACCATGAAAAGTGCAAATTCCCCCGGTTCAGGGAAGCCCAAAGAACATGAGTTTCCTGGATCTGATCTGTCCCTGTGGAGTTGGCCAAGGGCATATCTCACATTTCTTAGGAAAAATCACGTATACCATCAATAGTGCAAATTGCAGATAGAGCTCAAATTCGAAAAAGAAAGACATATTCACATTCCCCCGGGTTAGGGAAACCCAAAAATACATGAGTTTCCTGGATCTGGTCTCTCCCTTTGGAGTTGGCCCAGGGCATATCTCACATTTCTTAGGAAAAATCCCTTGTACCATCAATAGTGCAAATTGCAGATAGAGGTCAAATTTGAAAAACAAAGACATATTCATGTGCCCCCTGGTCAGGGAAACCAAAAAAACATGAGTTTCTGGGATCTGATCTGTCCCTGTGGAGTTGGCCCTCGGCATAACTCGCATTTGTTTGGAAAAATCCCATATACCATGAAAAGTGCAAATTACAGATAGAGCTCAAATTTGTATAACAATCACATATTTATGTTCCCCCGGGTCAGGGAAAAACTGCAAAAAAAGAGTTTCCTGGATCTGGTCTCTCCCTTTGGAGTTGGCCCAGCTCATATCTCGCATTTGTTAGGAAAAATCCATTATAGCTTGAAAAGTGCACATAGGAGATAGAGCTCAAATTCGAAAAACAAACACATATTCATATTCCCCTGGGTCAGGGAAGAGCAAAAAAACATGAATATTTAGGATCTGATCTGTACCTTTGGACATGGCCCGGGGTATAACTCGCTTTTGTTAGGAAAAATCCCATATATGATGAAAAGTGAAAATTGGAGATAGAGCTCAAATTAAAAAAAAAAGATATATTCATATTCCCCTGGGTCAGGGAAGCCCAAAAAACATGAGTTTCCTGGATCTGATCTGTCCCTGTGGAGTTGGCCCAGCGCATATCTCACATTTCTTAGGAAAAATCACTTATACCATCAATAGTGCAAATTGCAGATAGAGCTCAAATTCAAAAAAGAAAGACACATTCATATTCCCCTGGGTCAGGGAAACCCAAAAAACATGAGTTTTCGGCATCTGATCTATCCCTGTGGAGTTCGCCCGGAGCATATCTCGCATTTGTTAGGAAAAATCCCTTGTACCATCAATATTGCAAATTGCAGATAGAGGTCAAATTTGAAAAACAAAGACATATTCATGTGCCCCCTGGTCAGGGAAACCAAAAAAAATGTGAGTTTCTGGGATCTGATCTGTCCCAAAGGGTGTAACTCACATTTGTTAGGAAAAATCCATGAAAAGTGGAAATTGCAGATAGAGCTCAAATTCGAAAAACAAGCACATATTCATGTTCCCCTGGGTCAAGGAAGCCAGAAAAACTTGAGTTTTTGGGATCTGATCTTTCCCTTTGGAGTTGGCCCAGGGCATAACTCGCATTTCTTAGGAAAAATCACTTATATCATCAATAGTGCAAATTGCAGATAGTGGTCAAATTCGAAAAACAAAGACATATTCATGTTCCCCCGGGTCTCGGAAACCCAAAAAAACATGAGTTTTTGGGACCTGATCTTTCCCTTTGGAGTTGGCCCAGGGCATAACTTGCATATGTTAGGAAAAATCCCATATACCATGAAAAGTGCAAATTACAGATAGAGCACAAATTTGAAGAAGAAACACATATTTATGTTCCTGCAGGTCACGGAAACCCTCCAAAATAGAGTTTTCTGGATCTGGTCTCTCCCTTTGGAGTTGGCCCAACTCATATCTCGCATTTGTTAGGAAAAATCCATTATACCTTGAAAAGTGCACATAGGAGATAGAGCTCAAATTCGAAAAAGAAAGACATATTCATATTCCCCTGGGTAAGGGAAACCCAAAAATCATGAGTTTCCTGGATCTGATCTGTCCCTGTGGAGTTGGCCAAGGGCATATCTCGCATTTGTTAGGAAAAATCACTTATTCCATCAATAGTGCAAATTGCTGATAGAGCTCAAATTCGAAAAAGAAAGACATATTCATATTCCCCTGGGTAAGGGAAACCCAAAAAAATGAGTTTCCTGGATCTGATCTGTCCTTTTGGAGTTGGCCCAGGGCATATCTCGCATTTGTTAGGAAAAATCACTTATTCCATCAACAGTGCAAATTGCTGATAGAGCTCAAATTTGAAAAAGAAAGACATATTCATATAACCCTGGGTCAGGGAAACCCAAAAAACCCAGCATCTGATCTGTCCCTGTGGAGTTGGCCCAGAGCATATCTCGCATTTGTTAGGAAAAATTCCTTATACAATCAAAAGTGCAAATTGCAGATTGAACTCAAATTTGAAGAACAAACACATATTTATGTTTCCCCGGGTCTGGGAAGCCCTCCAAAAAGCGTTTTCTGGATCTGGTCTGTCCCTGTGGAAAAATCCCATATACCATGAAAACTGCAAATTACACATAGAGCTCAAATTTGAAGAAGAAACACATATTTATGTTCCCCCAGGTCAGGGAAACCCTCCAAATAAAGAGTTTTCTGGGTCTGGTCTCTCCCTTTGGAGTTGGCCCAACTGATACCTCGCATTTGTTAGGAAAAATCCATTATACCATAAAAATAGGAGACAGAGATAAAATTCGAAAAACAAAGACAAATTCATGTTCCCCCGGGTTAGGGAAACCCCAAAAAACATGAGTTTTTGGGATCTGATCTGTCCCTGTGGAGTTGGCCCTCGGCATAACTCGCATTTGTTTGGAAAAATTCCATATACCATGAAAAGTGCAAATTGCAGATAGAGCTCAAATTTGTATAACAATCACATATTTAAGTTCCCCTGGGTAAGGGAAAAACTGCAAAAAAAGACTTTCCTGGATCTGGTCTCTCCCTTTGGAGTTGGCCCAGCTCATATTTCGCATTTGTTAGGAAAAATCCCTTATACCATCAATAGTGCAAATTGCAGATAGAGCTCTAATTCGAAAAACAAAGACATATTCATGTTCCCCCGGGTCACGGAAACCCCAAAAAACATGAGTTTTTGGGACCTGATCTTTCCCTTTGGAGTTGGCCCAGGGCATAACTTGCATATGTTAGGAAAAATCCAATATACCATGAAAAGTGCAAATTACAGATAGAGCTCAAATTTGAAGAAGAAACACATATTTATGTTCCCGCAGGTCACGGAAACCCTCCAAAATAGAGTTTTCTTGATCTGGTCTGTCCCTTTGGAGTTGGCCCAACTCATATCTTGCATTTGTTAGGAAAAATCCATTATACCTTGAAAAGTGCACATAGGAGATAGAGCTCAAATTCGAAAAACAAACACATATTCATATTCCCCTGGGTCAGGGAAGCCCAAAAAACATGAATATTTAGGATCTGATCTGTCCCTTTGGAGATGGCCCGGGGTATAACTTTATTTTGTTAGGAAAAATTCCCTTATATGACGTAAAGTGAAAATTGGAGATAGAGCTCAAATTCAAAAAAAAACATATTCATATTCCCCTGGGTAAGGGAAACCCCAAAAAAATGAGTTTCCGGGATCTGACCTGTCTTTTTGGAGTTGGCCCAGGGCATATCTCGCATTTGTTAGGAAAAATCACTTATTCCATCAATAGTGCAAATTGCTGATTGAGCTCAAATTCGAAAAAGAAAGACATATTCATATTCCCCTGGGTCAAGGAAACCCAAAAAACCCAGCATCTGATCTGTCCCTGTGGAGTTGACCCAGAGCATATCTCGCATTTGTTAGGAAAAATTCCTTATACAATCAAAAGTGCAAATTGCAGATTGAACTCAAATTTAAAGAACAAACACATATTTATGTTCCCCCGGGTCTGGGAAGCCCTCCAAAAAGAGTTTTCTGGATCTGGTCTGTCCCTGTGGAAAAATCCCATATACCATGAAAAGTGCAAATTACAGATAGAGCTCAAATTTGAAGAAGAAACACATATTTATGTTCCCCCAGGTCAGGGAAACCCTCCAAAAAAAGAGTTTTTTGGATCTGGTCTCTCCCTTTGGAGTTGGCCTAACTGATACCTCGCATTTGTTAGGAAAAATCCATTATACCATAAAAATAGGAGACAGAGGTCAAATTCGAAAAACAAAGACAAATTCATGTTCCCCCGGGTTAGGAAAACCCCAAAAAACATGAGTTTTTGGGATCTGATCTGTCCCTGTGGAGTTGGCCCTCGGCATATCTCGCATTTGTTTGGAAAAATCCCATGTACCATGAAAAGTGCAAATTCCCCCGGGTCAGGGAAGCCCAAAGAACATGAGTTTCCTGGATCTGATCTGTCCCTGTGGAGTTGGCCAAGGGCATATCTCACATTTCTTAGGAAAAATCACGTATACCATCAATAGTGCAAATTGCAGATAGAGCTCAAATTCGAAAAAGAAAGACATATTCACATTCCCCCGGGTTAGGGAAACCCAAAAATACATGAGTTTCTTGGATCTGGTCTCTCCCTTTGGAGTTGGCCCAGGGCATATCTCACATTTCTTAGGAAAAATCCCTTGTACCATCAATAGTGCAAATTGCAGATAGAGGTCAAATTTGAAAAACAAAGACATATTCATGTGCCCCCTGGTCAGGGAAACCAAAAAAACATGAGTTTCTGGGATCTGATCTGTCCCTGTGGAGTTGGCCCTCGGCATAACTCGCATTTGTTTGGAAAAATCCCATATACCATGAAAAGTGCAAATTACAGATAGAGCTCAAATTTGTATAACAATCACATATTTATGTTCCCCCGGGTCAGGGAAAAACTGCAAAAAAAGAGTTTCCTGGATCTGGTCTCTCCCTTTGGAGTTGGCCCAGCTCATATCTCGCATTTGTTAGGAAAAATCCATTATAGCTTGAAAAGTGCACATAGGAGATAGAGCTCAAATTCGAAAAACAAACACATATTCATATTCCCCTGGGTCAGGGAAGAGCAAAAAAACATGAATATTTAGGATCTGATCTGTACCTTTGGACATGGCCCGGGGTATAACTCGCTTTTGTTAGGAAAAATCCCATATATGATGAAAAGTGAAAATTGGAGATAGAGCTCAAATTAAAAAAAAAAGATATATTCATATTCCCCTGGGTCAGGGAAGCCCAAAAAACATGAGTTTCCTGGATCTGATCTGTCCCTGTGGAGTTGGCCCAGCGCATATCTCACATTTGTTAGGAAAAATCCCTTGTACCATCAATATTGCAAATTGCAGATAGAGGTCAAATTTGAAAAACAAAGACATATTCATGTGCCCCCTGGTCAGGGAAACCAAAAAAAATGTGAGTTTCTGGGATCTGATCTGTCCCAAAGGGTGTAACTCACATTTGTTAGGAAAAATCCATGAAAAGTGGAAATTGCAGATAGAGCTCAAATTCGAAAAACAAGCACATATTCATGTTCCCCTGGGTCAAGGAAGCCAGAAAAACTTGAGTTTTTGGGATCTGATCTTTCCCTTTGGAGTTGGCCCAGGGCATAACTCGCATTTCTTAGGAAAAATCACTTATATCATCAATAGTGCAAATTGCAGATAGTGGTCAAATTCGAAAAACAAAGACATATTCATGTTCCCCCGGGTCTCGGAAACCCAAAAAAACATGAGTTTTTGGGACCTGATCTTTCCCTTTGGAGTTGGCCCAAGGCATAACTTGCATATGTTAGGAAAAATCCCATATACCATGAAAAGTGCAAATTACAGATAGAGCACAAATTTGAAGAAGAAACACATATTTATGTTCCTGCAGGTCACGGAAACCCTCCAAAATAGAGTTTTCTGGATCTGGTCTCTCCCTTTGGAGTTGGCCCAACTCATATCTCGCATTTGTTAGGAAAAATCCATTATACCTTGAAAAGTGCACATAGGAGATAGAGCTCAAATTCGAAAAAGAAAGACATATTCATATTCCCCTGGGTAAGGGAAACCCAAAAATCATGAGTTTCCTGGATCTGATCTGTCCCTGTGGAGTTGGCCAAGGGCATATCTCGCATTTGTTAGGAAAAATCACTTATTCCATCAATAGTGCAAATTGCTGATAGAGCTCAAATTCGAAAAAGAAAGACATATTCATATTCCCCTGGGTAAGGGAAACCCAAAAAAATGAGTTTCCTGGATCTGATCTGTCCTTTTGGAGTTGGCCCAGGGCATATCTCGCATTTGTTAGGAAAAATCACTTATTCCATCAACAGTGCAAATTGCTGATAGAGCTCAAATTTGAAAAAGAAAGACATATTCATATAACCCTGGGTCAGGGAAACCCAAAAAACCCAGCATCTGATCTGTCCCTGTGGAGTTGGCCCAGAGCATATCTCGCATTTGTTAGGAAAAATTCCTTATACAATCAAAAGTGCAAATTGCAGATTGAACTCAAATTTGAAGAACAAACACATATTTATGTTTCCCCAGGTCTGGGAAGCCCTCCAAAAAGCGTTTTCTGGATCTGGTCTGTCCCTGTGGAAAAATCCCATATACCATGAAAACTGCAAATTACACATAGAGCTCAAATTTGAAGAAGAAACACATATTTATGTTCCCCCAGGTCAGGGAAACCCTCCAAATAAAGAGTTTTCTGGGTCTGGTCTCTCCCTTTGGAGTTGGCCCAACTGATACCTCGCATTTGTTAGGAAAAATCCATTATACCATAAAAATAGGAGACAGAGATAAAATTCGAAAAACAAAGACAAATTCATGTTCCCCCGGGTTAGGGAAACCCCAAAAAACATGAGTTTTTGGGATCTGATCTGTCCCTGTGGAGTTGGCCCTCGGCATAACTCGCATTTGTTTGGAAAAATTCCATATACCATGAAAAGTGCAAATTGCAGATAGAGCTCAAATTTGTATAACAATCACATATTTAAGTTCCCCTGGGTCAGGGAAAAACTGCAAAAAAAGACTTTCCTGGATCTGGTCTCTCCCTTTGGAGTTGGCCCAGCTCATATCTCGCATTTGTTAGGAAAAATCCCTTATACCATCAATAGTGCAAATTGCAGATAGAGCTCTAATTCGAAAAACAAAGACATATTCATGTTCCCCCGGGTCACGGAAACCCCAAAAAACATGAGTTTTTGGGACCTGATCTTTCCCTTTGGAGTTGGCCCAGGGCATAACTTGCATATGTTAGGAAAAATCCAATATACCATGAAAAGTGCAAATTACAGATAGAGCTCAAATTTGAAGAAGAAACACATATTTATGTTCCCGCAGGTCACGGAAACCCTCCAAAATAGAGTTTTCTTGATCTGGTCTGTCCCTTTGGAGTTGGCCCAACTCATATCTTGCATTTGTTAGGAAAAATCCATTATACCTTGAAAAGTGCACATAGGAGATAGAGCTCAAATTCGAAAAACAAACACATATTCATATTCCCCTGGGTCAGGGAAGCCCAAAAAACATGAATATTTAGGATCTGATGTGTCCCTTTGGAGATGGCCCGGGGTATAACTTTATTTTGTTAGGAAAAATTCCCTTATATGATGTAAAGTGAAAATTGGAGATAGAGCTCAAATTCAAAAAAAAAACATATTCATATTCCCCTGGGTAAGGGAAACCCCAAAAAAATGAGTTTCCGGGATCTGACCTGTCTTTTTGGAGTTGGCCCAGGGCATATCTCGCATTTGTTAGGAAAAATCACTTATTCCATCAATAGTGCAAATTGCTGATAGAGCTCAAATTCGAAAAAGAAAGACATATTCATATTCCCCTGGGTCAAGGAAACCCAAAAAACCCAGCATCTGATCTGTCCCTGTGGAGTTGGCCCAGAGCATATCTCGCATTTGTTAGGAAAAATTCATTATACAATCAAAAGTGCAAATTGCAGATTGAACTCAAATTTAAAGAACAAACACATATTTATGTTCCCCCGGGTCTGGGAAGCCCTCCAAAAAGAGTTTTCTGGATCTGGTCTGTCCCTGTGGAAAAATCCCATATACCATGAAAAGTGCAAATTACAGATAGAGCTCAAATTTGAAGAAGAAACACATATTTATGTTCCCCCAGGTCAGGGAAACCCTCCAAAAAAAGAGTTTTCTGGATCTGGTCTCTCCCTTTGGAGTTGGCCTAACTGATACCTCGCATTTGTTAGGAAAAATCCATTATACCATAAAAATAGGAGACAGAGATCAAATTCGAAAAACAAAGACAAATTCATGTTCCCCCGGGTTAGGAAAACCCCAAAAAACATGAGTTTTTGGGATCTGATCTGTCCCTGTGGAGTTGGCCCTCGGCATATCTCGCATTTGTTTGGAAAAATCCCATGTACCATGAAAAGTGCAAATTCCCCCGGGTCAGGGAAGCCCAAAGAACATGAGTTTCCTGGATCTGATCTGTCCCTGTGGAGTTGGCCAAGGGCATATCTCACATTTCTTAGGAAAAATCACGTATACCATCAATAGTGCAAATTGCAGATAGAGCTCAAATTCGAAAAAGAAAGACATATTCACATTCCCCCGGGTTAGGGAAACCCAAAAATACATGAGTTTCTTGGATCTGGTCTCTCCCTTTGGAGTTGGCCCAGGGCATATTTCACATTTCTTAGGAAAAATCCCTTGTACCATCAATAGTGCAAATTGCAGATAGAGGTCAAATTTGAGAAACAAAGACATATTCATGTGCCCCCTGGTCAGGGAAACCAAAAAAACATGAGTTTCTGGGATCTGATCTGTCCCTGTGGAGTTGGCCCTCGGCATAACTCGCATTTGTTTGGAAAAATCCCATATACCATGAAAAGTGCAAATTACAGATAGAGCTCAAATTTGTATAACAATCACATATTTATGTTCCCCCGGGTCAGGGAAAAACTGCAAAAAAAGAGTTTCCTGGATCTGGTCTCTCCCTTTGGAGTTGGCCCAGCTCATATCTCGCATTTGTTAGGAAAAATCCATTATACCTTGAAAAGTGCACATAGGAGATAGAGCTCAAATTCGAAAAACAAACACATATTCATATTGCCCTGGGTCAGGGAAGCCCAAAAAACATGAATATTTAGGATCTGATCTGTCCCTTTGGAGATGGCCCGGGGTATAACTTTATTTTGTTAGGAAAAATTCCCTTATATGATGTAAAGTGAAAATTGGAGATAGAGCTCAAATTAAAAAAAAAAGACATATTCATATTCCCCTGGGTAAGGGAAACCCAAAAAAAATGAGTTTCCTGGATCTGATCTGTCTTTTTGGAGTTGGCCCAGGGCATATCTCGCATTTGTTAGGAAAAATCACTTATTCCATCAATAGTGCAAATTGCTGATAGAGCTCAAATTCGAAAAAGAAAGACATATTCATATTCCCCTGAGTCAGGGAAACCCAAAAAACCCAGCATCTGATCTGTCCCTGTGGAGTTGGCCCAGAGCATATCTCGCATTTGTTAGGAAAAATTCCTTATACAATCAAAAGTGCAAATTGCAGATTGAACTCAAATTTGAAGAACAAACACATATTTATGTTCCCCCGGGTCTGGGAAGCCCTCCAAAAAGAGTTTTCTGGATCTGGTCTGTCCCTGTGGAAAAATCCCATATACCATGAAAAGTGCAAATTACACATAGAGCTCAAATTTGAAGAAGAAACACATATTTATGTTCCCCCAGGTCAGGGAAACCCTCCAAAAAAAAGAGTTTTCTGGATCTGGTCTCTCCCTTTGGAGTTGGCACAACTGATACCTCGCATTTGTTAGGAAAAATCCATTATACCATAAAAATAGGAGACAGAGATCAAATTCGAAAAACAAAGACAAATTCATGTTCCCCCGGGTTAGGGAAACCCCAAAAAACATGAGTTTTTGGGATCTGATCTGTCCCTGTGGAGTTGGCCCTCGGCATAACTCGCATTTGTTTGGAAAAATCCCATATACCATGAAAAGTGCAAATTGCAGATAGAGCTCAAATTTGTATAACAATCACATATTTATGTTCCCCCGGGTCAGGGAAAAACTGCAAAAAAAGAGTTTCCTGGATCTGGTCTCTCCGTTTGGAGTTGGCCCAGCTCATATCTCGCATTTGTTAGGAAAAATCCATTATAGCTTGAAAAGTGCACATAGGAGATAGAGCTCAAATTCGAAAAACAAACACATATTCATATTCCCCTGGGTCAGGGAAGAGCAAAAAAACATGAATATTTAGGATCTGATCTGTCCCTTTGGACATGGCCCGGGGTATAACTCGCTTTTGTGAGGAAAAATCCCATATATAATGAAAAGTGAAAATTGGAGATAGAGCTCAAATTAAAAAAAAAAGATATATTCATATTCCCCTGGGTCAGGGAAGCCCAAAAAACATGAGTTTCAAGGATCTGATCTGTCCCTGTGGAGTTGGCCCAGGGCATATCTCACATTTCTTAGGAAAAATCACTTATACCATCAATACTGCAAATTGCAGATAGAGCTCAAATTCGAAAAAGAAAGACATATTCATATTCCCCTGGGTCAGGGAAACCCAAAAAACATGAGTTTTCAGCATCTGATCTGTCCCTGTGGAGTTGGCCCAGAGCATATCTCGCATTTGTTAGGAAAAATTCCTTATACAATGAAAAGTGCAAATTGCAGATTGAACTCAAATTTGAAGAACAAACACATATTTATGTTCCCCCAGGTCTGGGAAGCCCTCCAAAGAGAGTTTTCTGGATCTGGTCTGTCCCTGTGGAGTTCGCCCAGGGCATATCTCGCATTTGTTAGGAAAAATCCCTTATACCATGAAAAGTGCAAATTGCAAATAGAGCTAAAATTCGAAAAACAAAGACATATTCATGTTCCCCCGGGTTAGGGAAACCCAAAAATACATGAGTTTCCTGGATCTGGTCTCTCCCTTTGGAGTTGGCCCAACTCATATCTCGCATTTGTTAGGAAAAATCCATTATAGCTTGAAAAGTGCACATAGGAGATAGAGCTCAAATTCGAAAAACAAACACATATTCATATTCCCCTGGGTCAGGGAAGCCCAAAAAACATGAATATTTAGGATCTGATCTGTCCCTTTGGAGATGGCCCGGGGTATAACTTTATTTTGTTAGGAAAAATTCCCTTATATGATGTAAAGTGAAAATTGGAGATAGAGCTCAAATTCAAAAAAAAAAAACATATTCATATTCCCCTGGGTAAGGGAAACCCCAAAAAAATGAGTTTCTGGGATCTGACCTGTCTTTTTGGAGTTGGCCCAGGGCATATCTCGCATTTGTTAGGAAAAATCACTTATTCCATCAATAGTGCAAATTGCTGATAGAGCTCAAATTCGAAAAAGAAAGACATATTCATATTCCCCTGGGTCAGGGAAACCCAAAAAACCCAGCATCTGATCTGTCCCTGTGGAGTTGGCCCAGAGCATATCTCGCATTTGTTAGGAAAAATTCCTTATACAATCAAAAGTGCAAATTGCAGATTGAACTCAAATTTGAAGAACAAACACATATTTATGTTCCCCCGGGTCTGGGAAGCCCTCCAAAAAGCGTTTTCTGGATCTGGTCTGTCCCTGTGGAAAAATCCCATATACCATGAAAACTGCAAATTACAGATAGAGCTCAAATTTGAAGAAGAAACACATATTTATGTTCCCCCAGGTCAGGGAAACCCTCCAAATAAAGAGTTTTCTGGGTCTGGTCTCTCCCTTTGGAGTTGGCCCAACTGATACCTCGCATTTGTTAGGAAAAATCCATTATACCATAAAAATAGGAGACAGAGATAAAATTCGAAAAACAAAGACAAATTCATGTTCCCCCGGGTTAGGGAAACCCCAAAAAACATGAGTTTTTGGGATCTGATCTGTCCCTGTGGAGTTGGCCCTCGGCATAACTCGCATTTGTTTGGAAAAATTCCATATACCATGAAAAGTGCAAATTGCAGATAGAGCTCAAATTTGTATAACAATCACATATTTAAGTTCCCCTGGGTCAGGGAAAAACTGCAAAAAAAGACTTTCCTGGATCTGGTCTCTCCCTTTGGAGTTGGCCCAGCTCATATCTCGCATTTGTTAGGAAAAATCCCTTATACCATCAATAGTGCAAATTGCAGATAGAGCTCTAATTCGAAAAACAAAGACATATTCATGTTCCCCCGGGTCACGGAAACCCCCAAAAACATGAGTTTTTGGGACCTGATCTTTCCCTTTGGAGTTGGCCCAGGGCATAACTTGCATATGTTAGGAAAAATCCAATATACCATGAAAAGTGCAAATTACAGATAGAGCTCAAATTTGAAGAAGAAACACATATTTATGTTCCCGCAGGTCACGGAAACCCTCCAAAATAGAGTTTTCTTGATCTGGTCTGTCCCTTTGGAGTTGGCCCAACTCATATCTTGCATTTGTTAGGAAAAATCCATTATACCTTGAAAACTGCACATAGGAGATAGAGCTCAAATTCGAAAAACAAACACATATTCATATTCCCCTGGGTCAGGGAAGCCCAAAAAACATGAATATTTAGGATCTGATCTGTCCCTTTGGAGATGGCCCGGGGTATAACTTTATTTTGTTAGGAAAAATTCCCTTATATGATGTAAAGTGAAAATTGGAGATAGAGCTCAAATTCAAAAAAAAAACATATTCATATTCCCCTGGGTAAGGGAAACCCCAAAAAAATGAGTTTCTGGGATCTGACCTGTCTTTTTGGAGTTGGCCCAGGGCATATCTCGCATTTGTTAGGAAAAATCACTTATTCCATCAATAGTGCAAATTGCTGATAGAGCTCAAATTCGAAAAAGAAAGACATATTCATATAACCCTGGGTCAGGGAAACCCAAAAAACCCAGCATCTGATCTGTCCCTGTGGAGTTGGCCCAGAGCATATCTCGCATTTGTTAGGAAAAATTCCTTATACAATCAAAAGTGCAAATTGCAGATTGAACTCAAATTTGAAGAACAAACACATATTTATGTTCCCCCGGGTCTGGGAAGCCCTCCAAAAAGCGTTTTCTGGATCTGGTCTGTCCCTGTGGAAAAATCCCATATACCATGAAAACTGCAAATTACAGATAGAGCTCAAATTTGAAGAAGAAACACATATTTATGTTCCCCCAGGTCAGGGAAACCCTCCAAATAAAGAGTTTTCTGGGTCTGGTCTCTCCCTTTGGAGTTGGCCCAACTGATACCTCGCATTTGTTAGGAAAAATCCATTATACCATAAAAATAGGAGACAGAGATAAAATTCGAAAAACAAAGACAAATTCATGTTCCCCCGGGTTAGGGAAACCCCAAAAAACATGAGTTTTTGGGATCTGATCTGTCCCTGTGGAGTTGGCCGTCGGCATAACTCGCATTTGTTTGGAAAAATTCCATATACCATGAAAAGTGCAAATTGCAGATAGAGCTCAAATTTGTATAACAATCACATATTTAAGTTCCCCTGGGTCAGGGAAAAACTGCAAAAAAAGACTTTCCTGGATCTGGTCTCTCCCTTTGGAGTTGGCCCAGCTCATATCTCGCATTTGTTAGGAAAAATCCCTTATACCATCAATAGTGCAAATTGCAGATAGAGCTCTAATTCGAAAAACAAAGACATATTCATGTTCCCCCGGGTCACGGAAACCCCAAAAAACATGAGTTTTTGGGACCTGATCTTTCCCTTTGGAGTTGGCCCAGGGCATAACTTGCATATGTTAGGAAAAATCCAATATACCATGAAAAGTGCAAATTACAGATAGAGCTCAAATTTGAAGAAGAAACACATATTTATGTTCCCCCAGGTCAGGGAAACCCTCCAAAAAAAGAGTTTTCTGGATCTGGTCTCTCCCTTTGGAGTTGGCCTAACTGATACCTCGCATTTGTTAGGAAAAATCCATTATACCATAAAAATAGGAGACAGAGATCAAATTCGAAAAACAAAGACAAATTCATGTTCCCCCGGGTTAGGAAAACCCCAAAAAACATGAGTTTTTGGGATCTGATCTGTCCCTGTGGAGTTGGCCCTCGGCATATCTCGCATTTGTTTGGAAAAATCCCATGTACCATGAAAAGTGCAAATTCCCCCGGGTCAGGGAAGCCCAAAGAACATGAGTTTCCTGGATCTGATCTGTCCCTGTGGAGTTGGCCAAGGGCATATCTCACATTTCTTAGGAAAAATCACGTATACCATCAATAGTGCAAATTGCAGATAGAGCTCAAATTCGAAAAAGAAAGACATATTCACATTCCCCCGGGTTAGGGAAACCCAAAAATACATGAGTTTCCTGGATCTGGTCTCTCCCTTTGGAGTTGGCCCAGGGCATATCTCACATTTCTTAGGAAAAATCCCTTGTACCATCAATAGTGCAAATTGCAGATAGAGGTCAAATTTGAAAAACAAAGACATATTCATGTGCCCCCTGGTCAGGGAAACCAAAAAAACATGAGTTTCTGGGATCTGATCTGTCCCTGTGGAGTTGGCCCTCGGCATAACTCGCATTTGTTTGGAAAAATCCCATATACCATGAAAAGTGCAAATTACAGATAGAGCTCAAATTTGTATAACAATCACATATTTATGTTCCCCCGGGTCAGGGAAAAACTGCAAAAAAAGAGTTTCCTGGATCTGGTCTCTCCCTTTGGAGTTGGCCCAGCTCATATCTCGCATTTGTTAGGAAAAATCCATTATACCTTGAAAAGTGCACATAGGAGATAGAGCTCAAATTCGAAAAACAAACACATATTCATATTGCCCTGGGTCAGGGAAGCCCAAAAAACATGAATATTTAGGATCTGATCTGTCCCTTTGGAGATGGCCCGGGGTATAACTTTATTTTGTTAGGAAAAATTCCCTTATATGATGTAAAGTGAAAATTGGAGATAGAGCTCAAATTAAAAAAAAAGACATATTCATATTCCCCTGGGTAAGGGAAACCCAAAAAAAATGAGTTTCCTGGATCTGATCTGTCTTTTTGGAGTTGGCCCAGGGCATATCTCGCATTTGTTAGGAAAAATCACTTATTCCATCAATAGTGCAAATTGCTGATAGAGCTCAAATTCGAAAAAGAAAGACATATTCATATTCCCCTGAGTCAGGGAAACCCAAAAAACCCAGCATCTGATCTGTCCCTGTGGAGTTGGCCCAGAGCATATCTCGCATTTGTTAGGAAAAATTCCTTATACAATCAAAAGTGCAAATTGCAGATTGAACTCAAATTTGAAGAAGAAACACATATTTATGTTCCCCCAGGTCAGGGAAACCCTCCAAAAAAAGAGTTTTCTGGATCTGGTCTCTCCCTTTGGAGTTGGCCTAACTGATACCTCGCATTTGTTAGGAAAAATCCATTATACCATAAAAATAGCAGACAGAGATCAAATTCGAAAAACAAAGACAAATTCATGTTCCCCCGGGTTAGGAAAACCCCAAAAAACATGAGTTTTCGGGCTCTCATCTGTCCCTGTGGAGTTGGCCCGGGGCATATAGTGCATTTGTTCCGAATAATCCCTTATACCATCAATTTTGCAAATTGCAAATTGCAGATAGAGGTCAAATTCGAAAAACAAAGACATATTCATGTTCCTCCAAGTCAGGGAAACCCAAAAAAACATGAGTTTTTGGGATCTGATGTGTCCCTGGGCAGTTGGCCCAGGACATATCTCACATTTCTTAGGAAAAATCCCTTATACGATCAATCGTGCAAATTGCAAATAGTGCTCAAATTTGAAGAACAAAGACATATTCACGTTCTCTCGGGTCAGGGAAACCCCCCCAAAATTGAATATTTAGGATCTGATCTGTCCCTTTGGAGTTGGCCCAGGGTATAACTCGCATTTGTTAGGAAAAATCCCATATACCAGGAAAAGTGCACATAAGAGATAGAGCTCATATTCGAAAAACAAAGACATATTCATATTCCCCTAGTTAAGGGAAGCCCAAAAAAAACATGAATTCTCCAGATCTGATCTGTCCCTGTGGAGTTAGCTGAGGGCATATCTGGCATTTGTTAGGAAAAATACCATATACCATGACAAGTGAAAATTGGAGATAGAGCTCAAATTTGAAGAAGAAACACATATTGTTAAGGAATTAGTTGTGCAGAGGTCTCCTTGTGCTACCAAAGAGTTGCCCAGACAAGGAAGGGTACTGAGAGCAGCAAGAGTCACATAGTAAACACAAGAGTATGCTGAGTTATAAAAACAAAAAGTACTTTACTTTAAGGTGGTGTAAGAACAAAAATGCACAGTCAAAAAGTAAACAGTCCAGGTCATAAACAATAGCAACAGTCCAAGGAGTAATCCAAACTACAAAGTCTTCTTACCGGTCCAGAGGTCAATACACAGTTCAGGTTACAACAGTAGAAAACCAACAGCAGAGCAAAAACAGTAACAGTAGAGATCAGTGAATTCAGAGAGAGAGAGAAGCTACATTCCTAGCTTCCTCTTATGGCCATGAGAACACTTACACACCCATTGGCCAATTAACTTCTTAAAGTCATAGCATTATGGTTAATATATTTTCAACCCAACATTGTAGGCTAACACCATATGCCTAACATTCTCCCCTTTGGGTAGAATAATATATAACTCTTACAATCTTATGCACATCCTTTCACAATTAGCATTGTGTTTCACAGCACTTTGTACCTTCGTAAAATGGTCTGCAATATTTACATCAGATGAACAATACTCTAGCTGTATTAATTTATCTTTGATACATTGTCTGACATTTAAATAACGATGATCAGTATATTTAGATCTTGTTCTTACTGCAGCATTGTTTGCCATCTTTATCGCAGCTTGATTGTCCTCATATACAATGAATGGATCATTTACATTTAAACCCATATCTAACAATAATTGTTTGTACACTAGCAGTTCTGTACATAACACTGATAGACATGAAAATTCAGCCTCCATTGTAGATAAGCTTATGTGTTTTTGTCTAATAGACTTCCATCCAATTAAAGAATCACCCAACATTATAGCCAATCCTGAAGTAGATTTGCGAGTGTTTGAATCAGAGGCAAAACTCGCATCTGCATATGCTGTGAGGATTAACTCACGATTTGGCTCTAGATATAACGAGTAGTGAATAGTTTGCTTCAAATACCTTAATACTCGTTTAGCTGATTGCCAGTGTCTAACAGTTGGATTATTGTTGTACCTAGCTAATTGGTTTACACAGTAAGAAATATCAGGTCTAGTCCAATTACTAAGATACATAAGACTTCCTATCAAAGATTGGTACATAGCCTTATCAAATACAGGACTCTCAACATTAGTGTCCTTAAAATCCATAGCCATCGGAGTTTTTGCTGGTTTACACATTTCCATATTGTATCTCTTTAATAACTGAGATATTTTACTGGCTTGTGACACCTTAAAACCCCTATTCGTTTTCACAATATCTAACCCCAAATAGTGGCTTATTTTCCCAAGATTTCTAATTGTGAATTTATTTTCCAATCTTGAAATGATAGTTTGTGCTTCTAACACAGTTTTTGTTATTATTGCAATATCATCTGTGAATAATAAGAGAAAAGATAACACTCCATTGTGTTCTCTTCTAAACAAACAAGGATCAGCATTACTGGCTACAAAACCTAATGCACTTAACTCATTAACTATACATGTATTCCACTCATAGCCTGATTGTTTCAATCCATAGAGGCTTTTCTTTAATTCCCAACAATCATGGTTTCTATCACTGGTCAATCCTGGTGGTATTCTTAAATAAATAGTATGTTGCAATGGAGCACGTAGATATGCAGTTTCAACATCTACATGGTGAACCATATATTGGTTTTTAGCCGCCCACACTAAAGCTGCTCTTAAAGTAGTTGCCCTCAGACTGGGTGCAAACACCACGTCATAATCCTCAGTAGTTTGGGCAAAATCTCTGATTCCTCTTTTATCTCCCCTATCTCTTCTTCATCTTTTATATTTACAGGAGATGTATTATCATTACTAGTTACGTTATCAGAGGAGTCCTCAAACACTAGAGGATCAGTATTAACAGTTCCTTGCTCTAACCTATCCCAACCAACGTGCTCAAGGAATTTTGCACTAGAACTATTATATACATTAGTTGTGCCTCGTTCCCAGAAACGATAGGATCTGTGGTTAGCTTCGTAACCTACGAAGTATAATTGCCTAGCCCTATGTTGGCCTTTACTCCTGAGTTGTGCAGGAATGTGGACCCAAGCTGGGGTGCCAAACGTGTGCAGGTAATCAAGGTTTGGTCTTCTACCATGCCATATTGTATATGGTATTTTACCAGTAGAAGTATTAACAACTAAATTCAGAACATGGTTTGCACATTTTGCTGCCTCCCCCCACAGTCTATCTGTTAAGCCAGAATCTCTTAACATGGTTCTCATCATGGCTTGTAACGTTTGCCCACGTCTCTCAACAAATGCATTATGTTGAGGCCTATAAGGGGCTGAACGTTTATGCTCAATGCCAGCTGATTCTAGCATATCAACAAAACGCTTGTTTGTAAATTCAGTACCATTATCAGTAATTATGCACTGAACCTTTCTCTTTGTTTTTCTCTCCACAAACGTCAGCCAGTTTGCAAATTGTTGGAAAGTGTCTGCCTTTGACTTAAGCAGATAACAAAATCCATATCGAGAGTAATGGTCAAGTATACTTAAAATATAACATGACCCTCCTAAACTTGGTTTCATGGGTCCAATTAAATCAGCAAACACAACTTCCAAAGGTACAGTTGTTTTGAAGCCGTTTAACCTGTTTGCAGGAGTTGCCTTACTCTTTTCCTGATTACAGGCATTGCAATTCAAATACTTACTACATGGCTTCAGTTTAATTCCCTCTACTAACTCAACTGTTTTACGTAGTGAGTTAAAGTTTACATGCCCTAACCGCCTATGCAATAAATGTATACATTCATCATGTGGCTTCTTATTCTCACATATTGAGTTAGCCTTAACTGTACTAACCTGGTTACTTGTGAGAACGAATAAACCATTTTTCAAATTAGCAGTTACACAGGTTCCATCCCTCTCAATAGTGCATTGCTCCCCTCTGAATGTTACCAGAAACCCAACTTTAACCAATTCCCTTACAGATAACAGGTTGAATCTTAGTTTAGGTATATACAACATAGGTAACTGTTCATTAATGCATGGACAATAGGAATTACCTTCACCAGAGGCCTTCATCCTCCAACCGTTTGCCAGTGAAACATATTGGTTGCTGTTTTTCATATTAATAAACCTCTTTTTCTCTTTAGTGATGCATTGTGAAGCCCCACTATCAACAACCCACAATTCATTATTTCTGGATGTTGATTCATCAGAAACAGCCAAACCAATGCCCTTCTTAGCCTTCCCACTGCTATTTACATTCTGCTTTTTACCCTTTCTACAGAATTTGGCTACATGCCCTCTAGCCCCACAAGAATAACATTTCTTGACGTTGTAAGCAGTGGTAAATGGCTGCTCCTCTTGTGGCTGTGTCTCTCTCAGCTGGTCTCTGTCACGCCTCCTTCTGGACTCTTCCAGCAGTCTCCCAGTAATGTTAGTCAAAGTCAGTTCCTCTCTGGTCAGGACTTCCAAAGAAGAAACTTACCCATCATAACTCTCATCCAAAGATGACAGAATAATGTAGACCTGATGCAACTCTGAAAAAATCAGCTCCTTTTCATGAAGCTCTTGAAAGGTTGCCTTCATGTAGTTTAAATGGGTCAGCATATCTCCATTTTTCTGCAGACGAGCCCTAAACAGCTTACGTGTAAGGTGTATATGTGCACCCACACTGTCTCGAACATAAAGCCTTCGCAAAACACCCCAACACCTAGCAGCAGACTCCTCACCACGAATATGGACAAGCTGCTGGTCATTCAGTGTTAGTCCAATAATGCAAAGAGCTTTCTCATTGCTACGTTTAAAGTTGTCTAACTTCTTTGCATCCTCTTCGTCATCTGGATCCCAAGCAGTAGTATCTGGTGGGTTATTTACAACAGTCCATAGTCCTTCCTTGCGCAAAAGCAAGCAGCATTTTGTGGACCAGGAAACATAGTTTGTCCCATCCAACCGGGTTATGCAGGAGATGCCTGACAACAGTTCCTGTACCATTTTACACCAAATAGCTAACACAAACTCAGCTAGGATACTGTGTGTACTTACTCTCAGTACAGGCCTGGGCCCATAACCAGTGTTTCCAGGAGATGCCTGTTCAGTCCAAGGAGTAATCCAAACTACAAAGTCTTCTTACCGGTCCAGAGGTCAATACACAGTTCAGGTTACAACAGTAGTAAACCAACAGCAGAGCAAAAACAGTAACAGTAGAGATCAGTGAATTCAGAGAGAGAGAGAAGCTACATTCCTAGCTTCCTCTTATGGCCATGAGAACACTTACACACCCATTGGCCAATTAACTTCTTAAAGTCATAGCATTATGGTTAATATATTTTCAACCCAACATTGTAGGCTAACACCATATGCCTAACACATATTTATGTTCCCCCAGGTCAGGGAAACCCTCCAAATAAAGAGTTTTCTGGATCTGGTCTCTCCCTTTGGAGTTGGCCCAACTGATATCTCGCATTTGTTAGGAAAAATCCATTATACCATAAAAAGTGAACATAGGAGATAGAGTTCAAATTCTAAAAAAAACCACATATTCATATTCCCCTGGGTCAGGAAAGCCCAAAAAAACATGAATATTTAGGATCTGATCTGTCCCTTTGGAGTTGGCCCAACTCATATCTTGCATTTGTTAGTAAAAGTCCATTATACCTTGAAAAGTGCACATAGGAGATAGAGCTCAAATTCAAAAAACAAACACATAATCATATTCCCCCGGTTCAGGGAAGCGCAAAAAACCATGAATTCTCCAGATCTGATCTGTCCCTGTGCAGTTGGCCAAGGACATATCTTGCATTTGTTAGGAAAAATCCATTATACTATAAAAATAGGAGATAGAGTTCAAATTCGAAAAAGAAACACATATTCATATTCCCCTGGGTCAGGGAAGCCCAAACAAACATGAATATTTAGGATCTGATCTGTCCCTTTGGAGTTGGCCCAGGGTATAACTCGCATTTGTTAGGAAAAATCCCATATACCAGGAAAAGTGCACATAAGAGATAGAGCTCATATTCGAAAAACAAAGACATATTCATATTCCCCTAGTTCAGGGAAGCCCAAAAAAACATGAATTCTCCAGATCTGATCTGTCCCTTTGGAGTTTGGCCATGGCATATCTCGAATTTGTCAAGAAAAATCCTTTATACCATGAGAAGTGAAAATTGGAGATAGAGCTCAAATTCAAAAAACAGAGACATATTCATGTTCCGTCGGGTCAGGGAAACCCAAAAACACATGAGTTTTCTGGATCTGATCTCTCCCTGTCGAGTTGGCCCAGGGCATAACTCGCATTTGTTAGGAAAAATCCCTTATACCATCAATCGTGCAAATTGGAGATAGAGCTCAAATTCGAAAAAGAAAGACATATTCACGTTCCCCGGTTCAGGGAAGCCCCAAAAAACATGAGTTTTCGGGACCTGATCTTTCACTCTGCAGTTGGCGCATGGCATATTTCGCATTTGTTAGGAAAAATCCCATATACCACGAAAAGTGCAAATTGCAAATGGAGCTCAAATTCGAAAAACAAGCACATATTCATATTCCCCTAGGTCAGGGAAGCCCAAAAAAGTTGAGTTTTTGGGATCTGATCTGTCCCTTTGGAGTTGGCCCAGGACATATCTCGCATTTGTTAGGAAAAATCCCTTGTACCATCAATATTGCAAATTGCAGATAGAGCTCAAATTCGAAAAAGAAAGACATATTCATATTCCCCCAAGTCAGGGAAAACTAAAAAAACATGAGTTTTCGGGCTCTCAACTGTCCCTGTGGAGTTGGCACAGGGCATAACTCACATTTGTTAGGGAAAATCCATTATACCATCAATATTGAAAATTGCAGATAGAGATCAAACTCAAAAAACAAAGACATATTCATGTTCTCCCGGGTCAGGGAAGCCCACAAAAAAATGAGTTTAAGGAATCTGATCTGTCCCTTTGGATTTTGGCCACGGCATAGCTCGAATTTGTCAAGAAAAATCCTTTATAACATGAGAAGTGAAAATTGGAGATAGAACTCAAATTCAAAAAACAGAGACATATTTATGTTCCGTCGGCTCAGGGAAACCCAAAAATACATGAGTTTTCTGGATCTTATCTGTCCCTGTGCAGTTGGCCCAGGAGATATCTCGCATTTGTTAGGAAAAATCCCTTATACCATCAATCGTGCAAATTGGAGATAGAGCTCAAATTCAAAAAAGAAAGACATATTCATGTTCACCCGGGTCAGGGAAACCCAAAAAACCTTGAGTTTTCGAGACCTGATCTTTCCCTCTGCAGTTGGCGTATGGCATATCTCGCATTTGTTTGGAAAAATCCCATATACCATGAAAAGTGCAAATTGCAAATAGAGCTCAAATTTGAAAAACAAGCACATATTCATGTTCCCCTAGGTCAGGGAAGCCCCAAAAAGTTGAGTTTTTGGGATCTGATCTGCCTTTTTGGAGTTGGCCCAGGGCATATCTCGCATTTGTTAGGAAAAATCACTTATACCATCAATCGTGCAAATTGCAGATAGAGCTCAAATTCAAAAAAGAAAGACATATTCATATTCCCCCAACTCAGGGAAAACAAAAAAAAACATTAGTTTCCTTGATCTGAAATGTCCCTGTGGAGTTGGCCCAGGGCATATCTCACATTTCTTAGGAAAAATCCCTTATACCATAAAAAAAGAAAGACATATTCTTGTTCGGGAACTGATCTTTCCCTGTGCAGTTGGCGCATGGCATATCTTGCATTTGTTAGGAAAAATCCCATATACCATAAAAAGTGCAAATTGCAAATAGAGCACAAATTTGAAAAACAAAGACATATTCATGTTCCCCCGGGTCTCGGAAACCCAAAAAAACATGAGTTTTTGGGACCTGATCTTTCCCTTTGGAGTTGGCCCAGGGCATAACTTGCATATGTTAGGAAAAATCCCATATACCATGAAAAGTGCAAATTACAGATAGAGCTCAAATTTGAAGAAGAAACACATATTTATGTTCCCGCAGGTCACGGAACCCCTCCAAAATAGAGTTTTCTTGATCTGGTCTCTCCCTTTGGAGTTGGCCCAACTCATATCTCGCATTTGTTAGGAAAAATCCATTATACCTTGAAAACTGCACATAGGAGATAGAGCTCAAATTCGAAAAACAAACACATATTCATATTCCCCTACATCAGGGAAGCCCAAAAAACATGAATATTTAGGATCTTATGTGTCCCTTTCGGCTTGGCCCAGGGTATAACACGCATTTGTTAGGAAAAATCCATTATACCATCAATATTGAAAATTGCAGATAGAGGTCAAATTCGAAAAACAAAGACATATTCATGTTCGGGACCTGATCTTTCCTTGTGCAGTTGGCGCATGGCATATCTTTGTTAGGAAAAATTCCATATTTGATGAAAAGTGAAAATTGGAGATAGAGCTCAAATTAAAAAAAAAAGACATATTCCTATTCCCCTGGGTCAGGGAAGCCCAAAAAACATGAGTTTCCTGGATCTTATCTGTCCCTGTGGAATTGGCCAAGGGCATATCTCACATTTCTTAGGAAAAATCACTTATACCATCAATAGTGCAAATTGCAGATAGAGCTCAAATTCAAAAAAGAAAGACATATTCATATTCCCCTGGGTCAGGGAAACCCAAAAAACATGAGTTTTCGGCATCTGATCTATCCCTGTGGAGTTGGCCTAGAGCATATCTCGCATTTGTTAGGAAAAATCCTTTGTACCAACAATATTGAAAATTGCAGATAGAGGTCAAATTTGAAAAACAAAGACATATTCATGTGCCCCCTGGTCAGGGAAACGAAAAAAAATGTGACTTTCTGGGATCTGATCTATCCCACAGGGTGTAACTCACATTTGTTAGGAAAAATCCATGAAAAGTGGAAATTGGAGATAGAGCTCAAATTCGAAAAAGAAAGACATATTCACATTCCCCGGTTCAGGGAAGCCCAAAAAACATGAGTTTCCTGGATCTGATCTGTCCCTGTGGAGTTGGCCCAGGGCATATCTCACATTTCTTAGGAAAAATCACGTATACCATCAATAGTGCAAATTGCTGATAGAGCTCAAATTCGAAAAAGAAAGACATATTCATATTCCCCTGGGTCAGGGAAACCCAAAAAACATGAGTTTTCAGCATCTGATCTGTCCCTGTGGAGTTGGCCCAGAGCATATCTCGCATTTGTTAGGAAAAATTCCTTATACAATGAAAAGTGCAAATTGCAGATTGAACTCAAATTTGAAGAACAAACACATATTTATGTTCCCCCAGGTCTGGGAAGCCCTCCAAAAAGAGTTTTCTGGATCTGGTCTGTCCCTGTGGAGTTGGCCCAGGGCATATCTCACATTTGTTAGGAAAAATCCCTTATACCATGAAAAGTGCAAATTGCAAATAGAGCTAAAATTCGAAAAACAAAGACATATTCATGTTCCCCCGGGTTAGGGAAACCCAAAAATACATGAGTTTCCTGGATCTGGTCTCTCCCTTTGGAGTTGGCCCAACTCATATCTCGCATTTGTTAGGAAAAATCCATTATAGCTTGAAAAGTATACATAGGAGATAGAGCTCAAATTCGAAAAACAAACACATATTCATATTCCCCTGGGTCAGGGAAGCCCAAAAAACATGAATATTAAGGATCTGATCTGTCCCTTTGGAGATGGCCCGGGGAATAACTTTATTTTGTTAGGAAAAATTCCCTTATATGATGTAAAGTGAAAATTGGAGATAGAGCTCAAATTCAAAAAAAAAACATATTCATATTCCCCAGGGTAAGGGAAACCCCAAAAAAATGAGTTTCCGGGATCTGACCTGTCTTTTTGGAGTTGGCCCAGAGCATATCTCGCATTTGTTAGGAAAAATCACTTATTCCATCAATAGTGCAAATTGCTGATAGAGCTCAAATTCGAAAAAGAAAGACATATTCATATTCCCCTGGGTCAGGGAAACCCAAAAAACCCAGCATCTGATCTGTCCCTGTGGAGTTGGCCCAGAGCATGTCTCGCATTTGTTAGGAAAAATTCCTTATACAATCAAAAGTGCAAATTGCAGATTGAACTCAAATTTGAAGAACAAACACATACTTATGTTCCCCCGGGTCTGGGAAGCCCTCCAAAAAGTGTTTTCTGGATCTGGTCTGTCCCTGTGGAAAAATCCGATATACCATGAAAAGTGCAAATTACAGATAGAGCTCAAATTTGAAGAAGAAACACATATTTATGTTCCCCCAGGTCAGGGAAACCCTCCAAATAAAGAGTTTTCTGGGTCTGGTCTCTCCCTTTGGAGTTGGCCCAACTGATACCTCGCATTTGTTAGGAAAAATCCATTATACCATAAAAATAGGAGACAGAGATCAAATTCGAAAAACAAAGACAAATTCATGTTCCCCCGGGTTAGGGAAACCCCAAAAAACATGAGTTTTTGGGATCTGATCTGTCCCTGTGGAGTTGGCCCTCGGCATAACTCGCATTTGTTTGGAAAAATCCCATATACCATGAAAAGTGCAAATTGCAGATAGAGCTCAAATTTGTATAACAATCACATATTTATGTTCCCCCGGGTCAGGGAAAAACTGCAAAAAAAGAGTTTCCTGGATCTGGTCTCTCCCTTTGGAGTTGGCCCAGCTCATATCTCGCATTTGTTAGGAAAAATCCATTATAGCTTGAAAAGTGCACATAGGAGATAGAGCTCAAATTCGAAAAACAAACACATATTCATATTCCCCTGGGTCAGGGAAGCCCAAAAAACATGAATATTTAGGATCTGATCTGTCCCTTTGGAGATGGCCCGGGGTATAACTTTATTTTGTTAGGAAAAATTCCCTTATATGATGTAAAGTGAAAATTGGAGATAGAGCTCAAATTAAAAAAAAAAACATATTCATATTCCCCTGGGTAAGGGAAACCCCAAAAAAATGAGTTTCTGGGATCTGACCTGTCTTTTTGGAGTTGGCCCAGGGCATATCTCGCATTTGTTAGGAAAAATCACTTATTCCATCAATAGTGCAAATTGCTGATAGAGCTCAAATTCGAAAAAGAAAGACATATTCATATTCCCCTGGGTCAGGGAAACCCAAAAAACCCAGCATCTGATCTGTCCCTGTGGAGTTGGCCCAGAGCATGTCTCGCATTTGTTAGGAAAAATTCCTTATACAATCAAAAGTGCAAATTGCAGATTGAACTCAAATTTGAAGAACAAACACATACTTATGTTCCCCCGGGTCTGGGAAGCCCTCCAAAAAGTGTTTTCTGGATCTGGTCTGTCCCTGTGGAAAAATCCGATATACCATGAAAAGTGCAAATTACAGATAGAGCTCAAATTTGAAGAAGAAACACATATTTATGTTCCCCCAGGTCAGGGAAACCCTCCAAATAAAGAGTTTTCTGGGTCTGGTCTCTCCCTTTGGAGTTGGCCCAACTGATACCTCGCATTTGTTAGGAAAAATCCATTATACCATAAAAATAGGAGACAGAGATCAAATTCGAAAAACAAAGACAAATTCATGTTCCCCCGGGTTAGGGAAACCCCAAAAAACATGAGTTTTTGGGATCTGATCTGTCCCTGTGGAGTTGGCCCTCGGCATAACTCGCATTTGTTTGGAAAAATCCCATATACCATGAAAAGTGCAAATTGCAGATAGAGCTCAAATTTGTATAACAATCACATATTTATGTTCCCCCGGGTCAGGGAAAAACTGCAAAAAAAGAGTTTCCTGGATCTGGTCTCTCCCTTTGGAGTTGGCCCAGCTCATATCTCGCATTTGTTAGGAAAAATCCATTATAGCTTGAAAAGTGCACATAGGAGATAGAGCTCAAATTCGAAAAACAAACACATATTCATATTCCCCTGGGTCAGGGAAGAGCAAAAAAACATGAATATTTAGGATCTGATCTGTCCCTTTGGACATGGCCCGGGGTATAACTCGCTTTTGTGAGGAAAAATCCCATATATAATGAAAAGTGAAAATTGGAGATAGAGCTCAAATTAAAAAAAAGATATATTCATATTCCCCTGGGTCAGGGAAGCCCAAAAAACATGAGTTTCAAGGATCTGATCTGTCCCTGTGGAGTTGGCCCAGGGCATATCTCACATTTCTTAGGAAAAATCACTTATACCATCAATACTGCAAATTGCAGATAGAGATCAAATTCGAAAAAGAAAGACATATTCATATTCCCCTGGGTCAGGGAAACCCAAAAAACATGAGTTTTCAGCATCTGATCTGTCCCTGTGGAGTTGGCCCAGAGCATATCTCGCATTTGTTAGGAAAAATTCCTTATACAATGAAAAGTGCAAATTGCAGATTGAACTCAAATTTGAAGAACAAACACATATTTATGTTCCCCCAGGTCTGGGAAGCCCTCCAAAGAGAGTTTTCTGGATCTGGTCTGTCCCTGTGGAGTTGGCCCAGGGCATATCTCGCATTTGTTAGGAAAAATCCCTTATACCATGAAAAGTGCAAATTGCAAATAGAGCTAAAATTCGAAAAACAAATACATATTCATGTTCCCCCGGGTTAGGGAAACCCAAAAATACATGAGTTTCCTGGATCTGGTCTCTCCCTTTGGAGTTGGCCCAACTCATATCTCGCATTTGTTAGGAAAAATCCATTATAGCTTGAAAAGTGCACATAGGAGATAGAGCTCAAATTCGAAAAACAAACACATATTCATATTCCCCTGGGTCAGGGAAGCCCAAAAAACATGAATATTTAGGATCTGATCTGTCCCTTTGGAGATGGCCCGGGGTATAACTTTATTTTGTTAGGAAAAATTCCCTTATATGATGTAAAGTGAAAATTGGAGATAGAGCTCAAATTCAAAAAAAAAACATATTCATATTCCCCTGGGTAAGGGAAACCCCAAAAAAATGAGTTTCTGGGATCTGACCTGTCTTTTTGGAGTTGGCCCAGGGCATATCTCGCATTTGTTAGGAAAAATCACTTATTCCATCAATAGTGCAAATTGCTGATAGAGCTCAAATTCGAAAAAGAAAGACATATTCATATAACCCTGGGTCAGGGAAACCCAAAAAACCCAGCATCTGATCTGTCCCTGTGGAGTTGGCCCAGAGCATATCTCGCATTTGTTAGGAAAAATTCCTTATACAATCAAAAGTGCAAATTGCAGATTGAACTCAAATTTGAAGAACAAACACATATTTATGTTCCCCCGGGTCTGGGAAGCCCTCCAAAAAGCGTTTTCTGGATCTGGTCTGTCCCTGTGGAAAAATCCCATATACCATGAAAACTGCAAATTACAGATAGAGCTCAAATTTGAAGAAGAAACACATATTTATGTTCCCCCAGGTCAGGGAAACCCTCCAAATAAAGAGTTTTCTGGGTCTGGTCTCTCCCTTTGGAGTTGGCCCAACTGATACCTCGCATTTGTTAGGAAAAATCCATTATACCATAAAAATAGGAGACAGAGATAAAATTCGAAAAACAAAGACAAATTCATGTTCCCCCGGGTTTGGGAAACCCCAAAAAACATGAGTTTTTGGGATCTGATCTGTCCCTGTGGAGTTGGCCCTCGGCATAACTCGCATTTGTTTGGAAAAATTCCATATACCATGAAAAGTGCAAATTGCAGATAGAGCTCAAATTTGTATAACAATCACATATTTAAGTTCCCCTGGGTCAGGGAAAAACTGCAAAAAAAGACTTTCCTGGATCTGGTCTCTCCCTTTGGAGTTGGCCCAGCTCATATCTCGCATTTGTTAGGAAAAATCCCTTATACCATCAATAGTGCAAATTGCAGATAGAGCTCTAATTCGAAAAACAAAGACATATTCATGTTCCCCCGGGTCACGGAAACCCCAAAAAACATGAGTTTTTGGGACCTTATCTTTCCCTTTGGAGTTGGCCCAGGGCATAACTTGCATATGTTAGGAAAAATCCAATATACCATGAAAAGTGCAAATTACAGATAGAGCTCAAATTTGAAGAAGAAACACATATTTATGTTCCCGCAGGTCACGGAACCCCTCCAAAATAGAGTTTTCTTGATCTGGTCTGTCCCTTTGGAGTTGGCCCAACTCATATCTTGCATTTGTTAGGAAAAATCCATTATACCTTGAAAACTGCACATAGGAGATAGAGCTCAAATTCGAAAAACAAACACATATTCATATTCCCCTGGGTCAGGGAAGCCCAAAAAACATGAATATTTAGGATCTGATCTGTCCCTTTGGAGATGGCCCGGGGTATAACTTTATTTTGTTAGGAAAAATTCCCTTATATGATGTAAAGTGAAAATTGGAGATAGAGCTCAAATTCAAAAAAAAACATATTCATATTCCCCTGGGTAAGGGAAACCCCAAAAAAATGAGTTTCCGGGATCTGACCTGTCTTTTTGGAGTTGGCCCAGGGCATATCTCGCATTTGTTAGGAAAAATCACTTATTCCATCAATAGTGCAAATTGCTGATAGAGCTCAAATTCGAAAAAGAAAGACATATTCATATTCCCCTGGGTCAAGGAAACCCAAAAAACCCAGCATCTGATCTGTCCCTGTGGAGTTGGCCCAGAGCATATCTCGCATTTGTTAGGAAAAATTCCTTATACAATCAAAAGTGCAAATTGCAGATTGAACTCAAATTTGAAGAACAAACACATATTTATGTTCCCCCGGGTCTGGGAAGCCCTCCAAAAAGCGTTTTCTGGATCTGGTCTGTCCCTGTGGAAAAATCCCATATACCATGAAAACTGCAAATTACAGATAGAGCTCAAATTTGAAGAAGAAACACATATTTATATTCCCCCAGGTCAGGGAAACCCTCCAAATAAAGAGTTTTCTGGGTCTGGTCTCTCCCTTTGGAGTTGGCCCAACTGATACCTCGCATTTGTTAGGAAAAATCCATTATACCATAAAAATAGGAGACAGAGATAAAATTCGAAAAACAAAGACAAATTCATGTCCCCCGGGTCAGGGAAACCCCCCAAAAAAAGAGTTTTCTGGATCTGGTCTCTCCCTTTGGAGTTGGCCTAACTGATACCTCGCATTTGTTAGGAAAAATCCATTATACCATAAAAATAGGAGACAGAGATAAAATTCGAAAAACAAAGACAAATTGATGTTCCCCCGGGTTTGGGAAACCCCAAAAAACATGAGTTTTTGGGATCTGATCTGTCCCTGTGGAGTTGGCCCTCGGCATAACTCGCATTTGTTTGGAAAAATTCCATATACCATGAAAAGTGCAAATTGCAGATAGAGCTCAAATTTGTATAACAATCACATATTTAAGTTCCCCTGGGTCAGGGAAAAACTGCAAAAAAAGACTTTCCTGGATCTGGTCTCTCCCTTTGGAGTTGGCCCAGCTCATATCTCGCATTTGTTAGGAAAAATCCCTTATACCATCAATAGTGCAAATTGCAGATAGAGCTCTAATTCGAAAAACAAAGACATATTCATGTTCCCCCGGGTCACGGAAACCCCAAAAAACATGAGTTTTTGGGACCTGATCTTTCCCTTTGGAGTTGGCCCAGGGCATAACTTGCATATGTTAGGAAAAATCCAATATACCATGAAAAGTGCAAATTACAGATAGAGCTCAAATTTGAAGAAGAAACACATATTTATGTTCCCGCAGGTCACGGAAACCCTCCAAAATAGAGTTTTCTTGATCTGGTCTGTCCCTTTGGAGTTGGCCCAACTCATATCTTGCATTTGTTAGGAAAAATCCATTATACCTTGAAAAGTGCACATAGGAGATAGAGCTCAAATTCGAAAAACAAACACATATTCATATTCCCCTGGGTCAGGGAAGCCCAAAAAACATGAATATTTAGGATCTGATCTGTCCCTTTGGAGATGGCCCGGGGTATAACTTTATTTTGTTAGGAAAAATTCCCTTATATGATGTAAAGTGAAAATTGGAGATAGAGCTCAAATTAAAAAAAAAACATATTCATATTCCCCTGGGTAAGGGAAACCCCAAAAAAATGAGTTTCCGGGATCTGACCTGTCTTTTTGGAGTTGGCCCAGGGCATATCTCGCATTTGTTAGGAAAAATCACTTATTCCATCAATAGTGCAAATTGCTGATAGAGCTCAAATTCGAAAAAGAAAGACATATTCATATTCCCCTGGGTCAAGGAAACCCAAAAAACCCAGCATCTGATCTGTCCCTGTGGAGTTGGCCCAGAGCATATCTCGCATTTGTTAGGAAAAATTCCTTATACAATCAAAAGTGCAAATTGCAGATTGAACTCAAATTTAAAGAACAAACACATATTTATGTTCCCCCGGGTCTGGGAAGCCCTCCAAAAAGAGTTTTCTGGATCTGGTCTGTCCCTGTGGAAAAATCCCATATACCATGAAAAGTGCAAATTACAGATAGAGCTCAAATTTGAAGAAGAAACACATATTTATGTTCCCCCAGGTCAGGGAAACCCTCCAAAAAAAGAGTTTTCTGGATCTGGTCTCTCCCTTTGGAGTTGGCCTAACTGATACCTCGCATTTGTTAGGAAAAATCCATTATACCATAAAAATAGGAGACAGAGATCAAATTCGAAAAACAAAGACAAATTCATGTTCCCCCGGGTTAGGAAAACCCCAAAAAACATGAGTTTTTGGGATCTGATCTGTCCCTGTGGAGTTGGCCCTCGGCATATCTCGCATTTGTTTGGAAAAATCCCATGTACCATGAAAAGTGCAAATTCCCCCGGGTCAGGGAAGCCCAAAGAACATGAGTTTCCTGGATCTGATCTGTCCCTGTGGAGTTGGCCAAGGGCATATCTCACATTTCTTAGGAAAAATCACGTATACCATCAATAGTGCAAATTGCAGATAGAGCTCAAATTCGAAAAAGGAAGACATATTCACATTCCCCCGGGTTAGGGAAACCCAAAAATACATGAGTTTCCTGGATCTGGTCTCTCCCTTTGGAGTTGGCCCAGGGCATATCTCACATTTCTTAGGAAAAATCCCTTGTACCATCAATAGTGCAAATTGCAGATAGAGGTCAAATTTGAAAAACAAAGACATATTCATGTGCCCCCTGGTCAGGGAAACCAAAAAAACATGAGTTTCTGGGATCTGATCTGTCCCTGTGGAGTTGGCCCTCGGCATAACTCGCATTTGTTTGGAAAAATCCCATATACCATGAAAAGTGCAAATTACAGATAGAGCTCAAATTTGTATAACAATCACATATTTATGTTCCCCCGGGTCAGGGAAAAACTGCAAAAAAAGAGTTTCCTGGATCTGGTCTCTCCCTTTGGAGTTGGCCCAGCTCATATCTCGCATTTGTTAGGAAAAATCCATTATACCTTGAAAAGTGCACATAGGAGATAGAGCTCAAATTCGAAAAACAAACACATATTCATATTGCCCTGGGTCAGGGAAGCCCAAAAAACATGAATATTTAGGATCTGATCTGTCCCTTTGGAGATGGCCCGGGGTATAACTTTATTTTGTTAGGAAAAATTCCCTTATATGATGTAAAGTGAAAATTGGAGATAGAGCTCAAATTAAAAAAAAAAGACATATTCATATTCCCCTGGGTAAGGGAAACCCAAAAAAAATGAGTTTCCTGGATCTGATCTGTCTTTTTGGAGTTGGCCCAGGGCATATCTCGCATTTGTTAGGAAAAATCACTTATT
The DNA here is from genome assembly GCF_947247035.1 of Vipera ursinii. Lineage (NCBI taxonomy): Eukaryota > Metazoa > Chordata > Lepidosauria > Squamata > Viperidae > Vipera > Vipera ursinii. The sequence continues at coordinate 9,966,280 of NC_139522.1, forward strand.
CCATCAATAGTGCAAATTGCTGATAGAGCTCAAATTCGAAAAAGAAAGACATATTCATATTCCCCTGAGTCAGGGAAACCCAAAAAACCCAGCATCTGATCTGTCCCTGTGGAGTTGGCCCAGAGCATATCTCGCATTTGTTAGGAAAAATTCCTTATACAATCAAAAGTGCAAATTGCAGATTGAACTCAAATTTGAAGAACAAACACATATTTATGTTCCCCCGGGTCTGGGAAGCCCTCCAAAAAGAGTTTTCTGGATCTGGTCTGTCCCTGTGGAAAAATCCCATATACCATGAAAAGTGCAAATTACACATAGAGCTCAAATTTGAAGAAGAAACACATATTTATGTTCCCCCAGGTCAGGGAAACCCTCAAAAAAAAGAGTTTTCTGGATCTGGTCTCTCCCTTTGGAGTTGGCCCAACTGATACCTCGCATTTGTTAGGAAAAATCCATTATACCATAAAAATAGGAGACAGAGATCAAATTCGAAAAACAAAGACAAATTCATGTTCCCCCGGGTTAGGGAAACCCCAAAAAACATGAGTTTTTGGTATCTGATCTGTCCCTGTGGAGTTGGCCCTCGGCATAACTCGCATTTGTTTGGAAAAATCCCATATACCATGAAAAGTGCAAATTGCAGATAGAGCTCAAATTTGTATAACAATCACATATTTATGTTCCCCCGGGTCAGGGAAAAACTGCAAAAAAAGAGTTTCCTGGATCTGGTCTCTCCCTTTGGAGTTGGCCCAGCTCATATCTCGCATTTGTTAGGAAAAATCCATTATAGCTTGAAAAGTGCACATAGGAGATAGAGCTCAAATTCGAAAAACAAACACATATTCATATTCCCCTGGGTCAGGGAAGAGCAAAAAAACATGAATATTTAGGATCTGATCTGTCCCTTTGGACATGGCCCGGGGTATAACTCGCTTTTGTGAGGAAAAATCCCATATATAATGAAAAGTGAAAATTGGAGATAGAGCTCAAATTAAAAAAAAAAGATATATTCATATTCCCCTGGGTCAGGGAAGCCCAAAAAACATGAGTTTCAAGGATCTGATCTGTCCCTGTGGAGTTGGCCCAGGGCATATCTCACATTTCTTAGGAAAAATCACTTATACCATCAATACTGCAAATTGCAGATAGAGCTCAAATTCGAAAAAGAAAGACATATTCATATTCCCCTGGGTCAGGGAAACCCAAAAAACATGAGTTTTCAGCATCTGATCTGTCCCTGTGGAGTTGGCCCAGAGCATATCTCGCATTTGTTAGGAAAAATTCCTTATACAATGAAAAGTGCAAATTGCAGATTGAACTCAAATTTGAAGAACAAACACATATTTATGTTCCCCCAGGTCTGGGAAGCCCTCCAAAGAGAGTTTTCTGGATCTGGTCTGTCCCTGTGGAGTTGGCCCAGGGCATATCTCGCATTTGTTAGGAAAAATCCCTTATACCATGAAAAGTGCAAATTGCAAATAGAGCTAAAATTCGAAAAACAAAGACATATTCATGTTCCCCCGGGTTAGGGAAACCCAAAAATACATGAGTTTCCTGGATCTGGTCTCTCCCTTTGGAGTTGGCCCAACTCATATCTCGCATTTGTTAGGAAAAATCCATTATAGATTGAAAAGTGCACATAGGAGATAGAGCTCAAATTCGAAAAACAAACACATATTCATATTCCCCTGGGTCAGGGAAGCCCAAAAAACATGAATATTTAGGATCTGATCTGTCCCTTTGGAGATGGCCCGGGGTATAACTTTATTTTGTTAGGAAAAATTCCCTTATATGATGTAAAGTGAAAATTGGAGATAGAGCTCAAATTCAAAAAAAAAAACATATTCATATTCCCCTGGGTAAGGGAAACCCCAAAAAAATGAGTTTCTGGGATCTGACCTGTCTTTTTGGAGTTGGCCCAGGGCATATCTCGCATTTGTTAGGAAAAATCACTTATTCCATCAATAGTGCAAATTGCTGATAGAGCTCAAATTCGAAAAAGAAAGACATATTCATATAACCCTGGGTCAGGGAAACCCAAAAAACCCAGCATCTGATCTGTCCCTGTGGAGTTGGCCCAGAGCATATCTCGCATTTGTTAGGAAAAATTCCTTATACAATCAAAAGTGCAAATTGCAGATTGAACTCAAATTTGAAGAACAAACACATATTTATGTTCCCCCGGGTCTGGGAAGCCCTCCAAAAAGCGTTTTCTGGATCTGGTCTGTCCCTGTGGAAAAATCCCATATACCATGAAAACTGCAAATTACAGATAGAGCTCAAATTTGAAGAAGAAACACATATTTATATTCCCCCAGGTCAGGGAAACCCTCCAAATAAAGAGTTTTCTGGGTCTGGTCTCTCCCTTTGGAGTTGGCCCAACTGATACCTCGCATTTGTTAGGAAAAATCCATTATACCATAAAAATAGGAGACAGAGATAAAATTCGAAAAACAAAGACAAATTCATGTCCCCCGGGTTAGGGAAACCCCAAAAAACATGAGTTTTTGGGATCTGATCTGTCCCTGTGGAGTTGGCCCTCGGCATAACTCGCATTTGTTTGGAAAAATTCCATATACCATGAAAAGTGCAAATTGCAGATAGAGCTCAAATTTGTATAACAATCACATATTTAAGTTCCCCTGGGTCAGGGAAAAACTGCAAAAAAAGACTTTCCTGGATCTGGTCTCTCCCTTTGGAGTTGGCCCAGCTCATATCTTGCATTTGTTAGGAAAAATCCCTTATACCATCAATAGTGCAAATTGCAGATAGAGCTCCAATTCGAAAAACAAAGACATATTCATGTTCCCCCGGGTCACGGAAACCCCAAAAAACATGAGTTTTTGGGACCTGATCTTTCCCTTTGGAGTTGGCCCAGGGCATAACTTGCATATGTTAGGAAAAATCCAATATACCATGAAAAGTGCAAATTACAGATAGAGCTCAAATTTGAAGAAGAAACACATATTTATGTTCCCGCAGGTCACGGAAACCCTCCAAAATAGAGTTTTCTTGATCTGGTCTGTCCCTTTGGAGTTGGCCCAACTCATATCTTGCATTTGTTAGGAAAAATCCATTATACCTTGAAAACTGCACATAGGAGATAGAGCTCAAATTCGAAAAACAAACACATATTCATATTGCCCTGGGTCAGGGAAGCCCAAAAAACATGAATATTTAGGATCTGATCTGTCCCTTTGGAGATGGCCCGGGGTATAACTTTATTTTGTTAGGAAAAATTCCCTTATATGATGTAAAGTGAAAATTGGAGATAGAGCTCAAATTCAAAAAAAAAACATATTCATATTCCCCTGGGTAAGGGAAACCCCAAAAAAATGAGTTTCCGGGATCTGACCTGTCTTTTTGGAGTTGGCCCAGGGCATATCTCGCATTTGTTAGGAAAAATCACTTATTCCATCTATAGTGCAAATTGCTGATAGAGCTCAAATTCGAAAAAGAAAGACATATTCATATTCCCCTGGGTCAAGGAAACCCAAAAAACCCAGCATCTGATCTGTCCCTGTGGAGTTGGCCCAGAGCATATCTCGCATTTGTTAGGAAAAATTCCTTATACAATCAAAAGTGCAAATTGCAGATTGAACTCAAATTTAAAGAACAAACACATATTTATGTTCCCCCGGGTCTGGGAAGCCCGCCAAAAAGAGTTTTCTGGATCTGGTCTGTCCCTGTGGAAAAATCCCATATACCATGAAAAGTGCAAATTACAGATAGAGCTCAAATTTGAAGAAGAAACACATATTTATGTTCCCCCAGGTCAGGGAAACCCTCCAAAAAAAGAGTTTTCTGGATCTGGTCTCTCCCTTTGGAGTTGGCCTAACTGATACCTCGCATTTGTTAGGAAAAATCCATTATACCATAAAAATAGGAGACAGAGATCAAATTCGAAAAACAAAGACAAATTCATGTTCCCCCGGGTTAGGAAAACCCCAAAAAACATGAGTTTTTGGGATCTGATCTGTCCCTGTGGAGTTGGCCCTCGGCATATCTCGCATTTGTTTGGAAAAATCCCATGTACCATGAAAAGTGCAAATTCCCCCGGGTCAGGGAAGCCCAAAGAACATGAGTTTCCTGGATCTGATCTGTCCCTGTGGAGTTGGCCAAGGGCATATCTCACATTTCTTAGGAAAAATCACGTATACCATCAATAGTGCAAATTGCAGATAGAGCTCAAATTCGAAAAAGAAAGACATATTCACATTCCCCCGGGTTAGGGAAACCCAAAAATACATGAGTTTCCTGGATCTGGTCTCTCCCTTTGGAGTTGGCCCAGGGCATATCTCACATTTCTTAGGAAAAATCCCTTGTACCATCAATAGTGCAAATTGCAGATAGAGGTCAAATTTGAAAAACAAAGACATATTCATGTGCCCCCTGGTCAGGGAAACCAAAAAAACATGAGTTTCTGGGATCTGATCTGTCCCTGTGGAGTTGGCCCTCGGCATAACTCGCATTTGTTTGGAAAAATCCCATATACCATGAAAAGTGCAAATTACAGATAGAGCTCAAATTTGTATAACAATCACATATTTATGTTCCCCCGGGTCAGGGAAAAACTGCAAAAAAAGAGTTTCCTGGATCTGGTCTCTCCCTTTGGAGTTGGCCCAGCTCATATCTCGCATTTGTTAGGAAAAATCCATTATACCTTGAAAAGTGCACATAGGAGATAGAGCTCAAATTCGAAAAACAAACACATATTCATATTGCCCTGGGTCAGGGAAGCCCAAAAAACATGAATATTTAGGATCTGATCTGTCCCTTTGGAGATGGCCCGGGGTATAACTTTATTTTGTTAGGAAAAATTCCCTTATATGATGTAAAGTGAAAATTGGAGATAGAGCTCAAATTCAAAAAAAAAACACATATTCATATTCCCCTGGGTAAGGGAAACCCCAAAAAAATGAGTTTCCTGGATCTGATCTGTCTTTTTGGAGTTGGCCCAGGGCATATCTCGCATTTGTTAGGAAAAATCACTTATTCCATCAATAGTGCAAATTGCTGATAGAGCTCAAATTCGAAAAAGAAAGACATATTCATATTCCCCTGAGTCAGGGAAACCCAAAAAACCCAGCATCTGATCTGTCCCTGTGGAGTTGGCCCAGAGCATATCTCGCATTTGTTAGGAAAAATTCCTTATACAATCAAAAGTGCAAATTGCAGATTGAACTCAAATTTGAAGAACAAACACATATTTATGTTCCCCCGGGTCTGGGAAGCCCTCTAAAAAGAGTTTTCTGGATCTGGTCTGTCCCTGTGGAAAAATCCCATATACCATGAAAAGTGCAAATTACACATAGAGCTCAAATTTGAAGAAGAAACACATATTTATGTTCCCCCAGGTCAGGGAAACCCTCCAAAAAAAAGAGTTTTCTGGATCTGGTCTCTCCCTTTGGAGTTGACCCAACTGATACCTCGCATTTGTTAGGAAAAATCCATTATACCATAAAAATAGGAGACAGAGATCAAATTCGAAAAACAAAGACAAATTCATGTTCCCCCGGGTTAGGGAAACCCCAAAAAACAGGAGTTTTTGGGATCTGATCTGTCCCTGTGGAGTTGGCCCTCGGCATAACTCGCATTTGTTTGGAAAAATCCCATATACCATGAAAAGTGCAAATTGCAGATAGAGCTCAAATTTGTATAACAATCACATATTTATGTTCCCCCGGGTCAGGGAAAAACTGCAAAAAAAGAGTTTCCTGGATCTGGTCTCTCCCTTTGGAGTTGGCCCAGCTCATATCTCGCATTTGTTAGGAAAAATCCATTATAGCTTGAAAAGTGCACATAGGAGATAGAGCTCAAATTCGAAAAACAAACACATATTCATATTCCCCTGGGTCAGGGAAGAGCAAAAAAACATGAATATTTAGGATCTGATCTGTCCCTTTGGACATGGTCCGGGGTATAACTCGCTTTTGTGAGGAAAAATCCCATATATAATGAAAAGTGAAAATTGGAGATAGAGCTCAAATTAAAAAAAAAAAGATATATTCATATTCCCCTGGGTCGTTGTTGTTGTTGTTGTTAGCTGCGAAGTCGTGTCCGACCCATCGCGACCCTATGGACAATGTTCCTCCAGGCCTTCCTGTCCTCTACCATCTTCTGGAGTCCATTTAAGCTCACGCCTACTGCTTCAGTGACTCCATCCAGCCACCTCATTCTCTGTTGCCCCCTTCTTCTATTGCCCTCGATCTTTCCCAGCATTAGCCTTTTCTCCAGTGAGTCTTTCCTTCTCATTAGGTGGCCAAAGTATTTGAGTTTTAGCTTCAGGATCTGGCCTTCTAAAGAGCAGTCGGGATTGATCTCCTCTAGGACTGACCGGTTTGATCGCTTTGCAGTCCAAGGGACTCGCAGGAGTCTTCTCCAGCACCATAGTTCAAAGGCCTCAATTCTTTGGCGCTCAGCCTTTCTTATGGTCCAACTTTCACTGCCATACATTGCAACTGGGAAGACCATAGCCTTGACTATACGCACTTTTGTTGACAGGGTGATGTCTCTGCTTTTTAGTGTGCTGTCTAGATTTGCCATGGCTTTCCTCCCCAGGAGCAAGCGTCTTTTAATTTCTTGGCTACAGTCCCCATCTGCAGTGATCTTGGAGCCCAGGAAAATAAAATCTGTCACTACCTCCATTTCTTCCCCATCTATTTGCCAGGAATTGAGAGGGCCAGATGCCATGATCTTGGTTTTCTTCATGTTAAGTTTCAACCCAAGTTTTGCACTCTCCTTCTTCACCCGCAACAAGAGGCTCTTTAGTTCTTCTTCACTTTCTGCCATTAGAGTGGTATCATCTGCGTATCTTAGGTTGTTGATATTTCTTCCGGCAATCTTAATTCCAACTTTTGATTCATATAGCCCTGCCTTTCTCATGATGTGCTCTGCATATAAGTTAAATAGGCAGGGCGACAGTATACAGCCTTGCCGGACTCCTTTCCCAATTTTGAACCAATCAGTGGTTCCGTGTCCAGTTCTCACTGTTGCTTCTTGACCCGCATATAGGTTTCTCAAGAGACAAATAAGATGGTCTGGTACTCCCATCTCTTTAAGAACTTGCCACAGTTTGTTATGATCCACACAATCAAAGGCTTTAGCATAGTCAATGAAGCAGAAGTAGATGTTTTTCTGGAATTCCCTAGCTTTCTCCATGATCCAGCGTATGTTGGCAATTTGATCTCTAGTTCCTCTGCCTCTTCGAAATCCTGCCTGTACTTCTGGTAGTTCTCGATCCACATACTGCTGAAGTCTAGCTTGTAGGATTTTAAGCATGACTTTACTAGCATGAGAAATGAGTGCAATGGTGCGATAGTTTGAACATTCTTTGGCACTGCCTTTCTTTGGAATTGGAATGTAAACTGATCTTTTCCAATCCTGTGGCCACTGTTGAGTTTTCCAAATTTGCTGGCAAATTGAGTGTAGCACTTTTACTGCATTGTCTTTTAAGATTTTGAATAGCTCAGCTGGAATACTGTCACCTCCACTAGCTTTGTTGTTGCTCAGCTTTTCTAAGGCCCACTTCACTTCACATTCTAGGATGTCTGGCTCGAGGTCAGTGACCACCTCATTGTGATTATCTGGGACGTTAAGCTCATTCTTGTATAGTTCTTCTGTGTAATTTTGCCACCTCTTCTTAATCTCTTCTGCCTCTGTTAGGTCCCTGCCATTTTGGTCCCTTATCATGCCCATTTTTGCATTAAACGTTCCCTTCATCTCTCCAATTTTCTTGAAAAGATCTCTGGTCCTCCCTATTCTATTGTTTTCTTCTATTTCTTTGCACTGTTCATTTAAGAAGGCATTCTTATCTCTTCTAGCTATTCTCTGGAATTCTGCATTCAATTGGGCATATCTATGTTTTTCTCCCTTGCCTTTCGCTTCCCTCCTTTCCTCAGCTATTTGCAAAGCTTCCTCAGACAGCCATTTTGCTTTCTTGCATTTCTTTTTCTTTGGGATGGTTTTGGTTGCTACCTGTTGTACAATGTCGCGAACCTCTGTCCATAGTTCTTCAGGCACTCTGTCTATCAGATCTAATTCCTTAAATCTATTTGTCACCTCTACTGTATATTCAACAGGGATATGATTCAATTCATACCTGAGTGGCCTAGTGCTTTTCCCTACTTTCTTCAGTTTAAGCCTAAACTTTGCAAGGAGAAGCTCATGGTCTGAGCCACAGTCAGCTCCTGGTCTTGTTTTTACTGACTGTATAGAGCTTCTCCATCTTTGGCTGCAGAGCATATAGTCAATCTGATTTCTGTGTTGACCGTCTGGTGATGTCCATGTGTAGAGCCGTCTCTTGGGTTGTTGGAAAAGAGTGTTTGCTATGACCATCGTATTCTCTTGACAAAATTCTATCAGCCTGTGCCCTGCTTCATTTTGTACTCCAAGGCCAAACTTGCCTGTTATTCCAGTTATCTTTTGGCTTCCTACTTTAGCATTCCAATCCCCCATGATGATAAGGACATCATTTTTGGGTGTTAGTTCTATAAGGTGCTGTAGGGCTTCATAGAACCGGTCAATTTCTTCCTCTTCAGCACTGGTGGTTGGGGCATAGACTTGGACTACTGTGATATTGAATGGTTTGCCTTGGATTCGAACTGAGATCATTCTGTCATTTTGAGGATTGTATCCCAGTATTGCTTTTCCTACTCTTTTATTGACTATGAAGGCTACTCCATTTCTTCTGAGGGATTCTTGCCCGCAGTAGTATACCTGATGGTCATCTGAATTAAATTCACCCATTCCTGTCCATTTTAGTTCGCTGATACCTAAGATGTCGATGTTCAGTCTTGTCATCTCTTGTTTGACCACGTCCAACTTTCCTTGATTCATGGATCTTACATTCCAGGTTCCTATGGAGAAAAAATCTTTACAGCATCGGACTTTCCTTTCACCACCAGACACATCCACAGCTGAGCGTCCTTTCGGCTTTGGCCCAGTCGCTTCATTCTTTCTGGCGCTACTAGTACTAGCCCTCTGCTCTTCCCCAGTAGCATATTGGACGCCTTCCGACCTGAGGGGCTCATCTTCCAGCATCATATCGTTTTGCCTTTTGGTACTGTCCATAGGGTTTTCATGGCAAAGATACTGGAGTGGTTTGCCATTTCCTTCTCCAGTGGATCACGTTTTGTCAGAACTCTCTGCTATGACCTGTCCGTCTTGGGTGGCCCTGCACGGCATAGCTCATAGCTTCATTGAATTACGCAAGCCCCTTCGCCACGACAAGGCAGTAATCCATGAAGGGGTCCCCTGGGTCAGGGAAGCCCAAAATCATGAGTTTCAAGGATCTGATCTGTCCCTGTGGAGTTGGCCCAGGGCATATCTCACATTTCTTAGGAAAAATCACTTATACCATCAATACTGCAAATTGCAGATAGAGCTCAAATTCGAAAAAGAAAGACATATTCATATTCCCCTGGGTCAGGGAAACCCAAAAAACATGAGTTTTCAGCATCTGATCTGTCCCTGTGGAGTTGGCCCAGAGCATATCTCGCATTTGTTAGGAAAAATTCCTTATACAATGAAAAGTGCAACTTGCAGATTGCACTCAAATTTGAAGAACAAACACATATTTATGTTCCCCCAGGTCTGGGAAGCCCTCCAAAGAGAGTTTTCTGGATCTGGTCTGTCCCTGTGGAGTTGGCCCAGGGCATATCTCGCATTTGTTAGGAAAAATCCCTTATACCATGAAAAGTGCAAATTGCAAATAGAGCTAAAATTCGAAAAACAAAGACATATTCATGTTCCCCCGGGTTAGGGAAACCCAAAAATACATGAGTTTCCTGGATCTGGTCTCTCCCTTTGGAGTTGGCCCAACTCATATCTCGCATTTGTTAGGAAAAATCCATTATACCATAAAAATAGGAGACAGAGATAAAATTCGAAAAACAAAGACAAATTCATGTTCCCCCGGGTTAGGGAAACCCCAAAAAACATGAGTTTTTGGGATCTGATCTGTCCCTGTTGAGTTGGCCCTCGGCATAACTCGCATTTGTTTGGAAAAATTCCATATACCATGAAAAGTGCAAATTGCAGATAGAGCTCAAATTTGTATAACAATCACATATTTAAGTTCCCCTGGGTCAGGGAAAAACTGCAAAAAAAGACTTTCCTGGATCTGGTCTCTCCCTTTGGAGTTGGCCCAGCTCATATCTCGCATTTGTTAGGAAAAATCCCTTATACCATCAATAGTGCAAATTGCAGATAGAGCTCTAATTCGAAAAACAAAGACATATTCATGTTCCCCCGGGTCACGGAAACCCCAAAAAACATGAGTTTTTGGGACCTGATCTTTCCCTTTGGAGTTGGCCCAGGGCATAACTTGCATATGTTAGGAAAAATCCAATATACCATGAAAAGTGCAAATTACAGATAGAGCTCAAATTTGAAGAAGAAACACATATTTATGTTCCCGCAGGTCACGGAAACCCTCCAAAATAGAGTTTTCTTGATCTGGTCTGTCCCTTTGGAGTTGGCCCAACTCATATCTTGCATTTGTTAGGAAAAATCCATTATACCTTGAAAACTGCACATAGGAGATAGAGCTCAAATTCGAAAAACAAACACATATTCATATTCCCCTGGGTCAGGGAAGCCCAAAAAACATGAATATTTAGGATCTGATCTGTCCCTTTGGAGATGGCCCGGGGTATAACTTTATTTTGTTAGGAAAAATTCCCTTATATGATGTAAAGTGAAAATTGGAGATAGAGCTCAAATTCAAAAAAAAAACATATTCATATTCCCCTGGGTAAGGGAAACCCCCAAAAAATGAGTTTCCGGGATCTGACCTGTCTTTTTGGAGTTGGCCCAGGGCATATCTCGCATTTGTTAGGAAAAATCACTTATTCCATCAATAGTGCAAATTGCTGATAGAGCTCAAATTCGAAAAAGAAAGACATATTCATATTCCCCTGGGTCAAGGAAACCCAAAAAACCCAGCATCTGATCTGTCCCTGTGGAGTTGGCCCAGAGCATATCTCGCATTTGTTAGGAAAAATTCCTTATACAATCAAAAGTGCAAATTGCAGATTGAACTCAAATTTAAAGAACAAACACATATTTATGTTCCCCCGGGTCTGGGAAGCCCTCCAAAAAGAGTTTTCTGGATCTGGTCTGTCCCTGTGGAAAAATCCCATATACCATGAAAAGTGCAAATTACAGATAGAGCTCAAATTTGAAGAAGAAACACATATTTATGTTCCCCCAGGTCAGGGAAACCCTCCAAAAAAAGAGTTTTCTGGATCTGGTCTCTCCCTTTGGAGTTGGCCTAACTGATACCTCGCATTTGTTAGGAAAAATCCATTATACCATAAAAATAGGAGACAGAGATCAAATTCAAAAAACAAAGACAAATTCATGTTCCCCCGGGTTAGGAAAACCCCAAAAAACATGAGTTTTTGGGATCTGATCTGTCCCTGTGGAGTTGGCCCTCGGCATATCTCGCATTTGTTTGGAAAAATCCCATGTACCATGAAAAGTGCAAATTCCCCCGGGTCAGGGAAGCCCAAAGAACATGAGTTTCCTGGATCTGATCTGTCCCTGTGGAGTTGGCCAAGGGCATATCTCACATTTCTTAGGAAAAATCACGTATACCATCAATAGTGCAAATTGCAGATAGAGCTCAAATTCGAAAAAGAAAGACATATTCACATTCCCCCGGGTTAGGGAAACCCAAAAATACATGAGTTTCCTGGATCTGGTCTCTCCCTTTGGAGTTGGCCCAGGGCATATCTCACATTTCTTAGGAAAAATCCCTTGTACCATCAATAGTGCAAATTGCAGATAGAGCTCAAATTCGAAAAAGAAAGACATATTCATATTCCCCCAAGTCAGGGAAAACCAAAAAAACATGAGTTTTCGGGCTCTCATCTGTCCCTGTGGAGTTGGCCCGGGGCATATAGTGCATTTGTTCGGAATAATCCCTTATACCATCAATTTTGCAAATTGCAAATTGCAGATAGAGGTCAAATTCGAAAAACAAAGACATATTCATGTTCCTCCAAGTCAGGGAAACCCAAAAGAACATGAGTTTTTGGGATCTGATGTGTCCCTGGGCAGTTGGCCCAGGACATATCTCACATTTCTTAGGAAAAATCCCTTATACGATCAATCGTGCAAATTGCAAATAGTGCTCAAATTTGAAGAACAAAGACATATTCACGTTCTCTCGGGTCAGGGAAACCCCCCCAAAATTGAATATTTAGGATCTGATCTGTCCCTTTGGAGTTGGCCCAGGGTATAACTCGCATTTGTTAGGAAAAATCCCATATACCAGGAAAAGTGCACATAAGAGATAGAGCTCATATTCGAAAAACAAAGACATATTCATATTCCCCTAGTTAAGGGAAGCCCAAAAAAAACATGAATTCTCCAGATCTGATCTGTCCCTGTGGGGTTAGCTGAGGGCATATCTGGCATTTGTTAGGAAAAATACCATATACCATGACAAGTGAAAATTGGAGATAGAGCTCAAATTTGAAGAAGAAACACATATTGTTAAGGAATTAGTTGTGCAGAGGTCTCCTTGTGCTACCAAAGAGTTGCCCAGACAAGGAAGGGTACTGAGAGCAGCAAGAGTCACACAGTAAACACAAGAGTATGCTGAGTTATAAAAACAAAAAGTACTTTACTTTAAGGTGGTGTAAGAACAAAAATGCACAGTCAAAAAGTAAACAGTCCAGGTCATAAACAATAGCAACAGTCCAAGGAGTAATCCAAACTACAAAGTCTTCTTACCGGTCCAGAGGTCAATACACAGTTCAGGTTACAACAGTAGAAAACCAACAGCAGAGCAAAAACAGTAACAGTAGAGATCAGTGAATTCAGAGAGAGAGAGAAGCTACATTCCTAGCTTCCTCTTATGGCCATGAGAACACTTACACACCCATTGGCCAATTAACTTCTTAAAGTCATAGCATTATGGTTAATATATTTTCAACCCAACATTGTAGGCTAACACCATATGCCTAACATTCTCCCCTTTGGGTAGAATAATATATAACTCTTACAATCTTATGCACATCCTTTCACAATTAGCATTGTGTTTCACAGCACTTTGTACCTTCGTAAAATGGTCTGCAATATTTACATCAGATGAACAATACTCTAGCTGTATTAATTTATCTTTGATACATTGTCTGACATTTAAATAACGATGATCAGTATATTTAGATCTTGTTCTTACTGCAGCATTGTTTGCCATCTTTATCGCAGCTTGATTGTCCTCATATACAATGAATGGATCATTTACATTTAAACCCATATCTAACAATAATTGTTTGTACACTAGCAGTTCTGTACATAACACTGATAGACATGAAAATTCAGCCTCCATTGTAGATAAGCTTATGTGTTTTTGTCTAATAGACTTCCATCCAATTAAAGAATCACCCAACATTATAGCCAATCCTGAAGTAGATTTGCGAGTGTTTGAATCAGAGGCAAAACTCGCATCTGCATATGCTGTGAGGATTAACTCACGATTTGGCTCTAGATATAACGAGTAGTGAATAGTTTGCTTCAAATACCTTAATACTCGTTTAGCTGATTGCCAGTGTCTAACAGTTGGATTATTGTTGTACCTAGCTAATTGGTTTACACAGTAAGAAATATCAGGTCTAGTCCAATTACTAAGATACATAAGACTTCCTATCAAAGATTGGTACATAGCCTTATCAAATACAGGACTCTCAACATTAGTGTCCTTAAAATCCATAGCCATCGGAGTTTTTGCTGGTTTACACATTTCCATATTGTATCTCTTTAATAACTGAGATATTTTACTGGCTTGTGACACCTTAAAACCCCTATTCGTTTTCACAATATCTAACCCCAAATAGTGGCTTATTTTCCCAAGATTTCTAATTGTGAATTTATTTTCCAATCTTGAAATGATAGTTTGTGCTTCTAACACAGTTTTTGTTATTATTGCAATATCATCTGTGAATAATAAGAGAAAAGATAACACTCCATTGTGTTCTCTTCTAAACAAACAAGGATCAGCATTACTGGCTACAAAACCTAATGCACTTAACTCATTAACTATACATGTATTCCACTCATAGCCTGATTGTTTCAATCCATAGAGGCTTTTCTTTAATTCCCAACAATCATGGTTTCTATCACTGGTCAATCCTGGTGGTATTCTTAAATAAATAGTATGTTGCAATGGAGCACGTAGATATGCAGTTTCAACATCTACATGGTGAACCATATATTGGTTTTTAGCCGCCCACACTAAAGCTGCTCTTAAAGTAGTTGCCCTCAGACTGGGTGCAAACACCACGTCATAATCCTCAGTAGTTTGGGCAAAATCTCTGATTCCTCTTTTATCTCCCCTATCTCTTCTTCATCTTTTATATTTACAGGAGATGTATTATCATTACTAGTTACGTTATCAGAGGAGTCCTCAAACACTAGAGGATCAGTATTAACAGTTCCTTGCTCTAACCTATCCCAACCAACGTGCTCAAGGAATTTTGCACTAGAACTATTATATACATTAGTTGTGCCTCGTTCCCAGAAACGATAGGATCTGTGGTTAGCTTCGTAACCTACGAAGTATAATTGCCTAGCCCTATGTTGGCCTTTACTCCTGAGTTGTGCAGGAATGTGGACCCAAGCTGGGGTGCCAAACGTGTGCAGGTAATCAAGGTTTGGTCTTCTACCATGCCATATTGTATATGGTATTTTACCAGTAGAAGTATTAACAACTAAATTCAGAACATGGTTTGCACATTTTGCTGCCTCCCCCCACAGTCTATCTGTTAAGCCAGAATCTCTTAACATGGTTCTCATCATGGCTTGTAACGTTTGCCCACGTCTCTCAACAAATGCATTATGTTGAGGCCTATAAGGGGCTGAACGTTTATGCTCAATGCCAGCTGATTCTAGCATATCAACAAAACGCTTGTTTGTAAATTCAGTACCATTATCAGTAATTATGCACTGAACCTTTCTCTTTGTTTTTCTCTCCACAAACGTCAGCCAGTTTGCAAATTGTTGGAAAGTGTCTGCCTTTGACTTAAGCAGATAACAAAATCCATATCGAGAGTAATGGTCAAGTATACTTAAAATATAACATGACCCTCCTAAACTTGGTTTCATGGGTCCAATTAAATCAGCAAACACAACTTCCAAAGGTACAGTTGTTTTGAAGCCGTTTAACCTGTTTGCAGGAGTTGCCTTACTCTTTTCCTGATTACAGGCATTGCAATTCAAATACTTACTACATGGCTTCAGTTTAATTCCCTCTACTAACTCAACTGTTTTACGTAGTGAGTTAAAGTTTACATGCCCTAACCGCCTATGCAATAAATGTATACATTCATCATGTGGCTTCTTATTCTCACATATTGAGTTAGCCTTAACTGTACTAACCTGGTTACTTGTGAGAACGAATAAACCATTTTTCAAATTAGCAGTTACACAGGTTCCATCCCTCTCAATAGTGCATTGCTCCCCTCTGAATGTTACCAGAAACCCAACTTTAACCAATTCCCTTACAGATAACAGGTTGAATCTTAGTTTAGGTATATACAACATAGGTAACTGTTCATTAATGCATGGACAATAGGAATTACCTTCACCAGAGGCCTTCATCCTCCAACCGTTTGCCAGTGAAACATATTGGTTGCTGTTTTTCATATTAATAAACCTCTTTTTCTCTTTAGTGATGCATTGTGAAGCCCCACTATCAACAACCCACAATTCATTATTTCTGGATGTTGATTCATCAGAAACAGCCAAACCAATGCCCTTCTTAGCCTTCCCACTGCTATTTACATTCTGCTTTTTACCCTTTCTACAGAATTTGGCTACATGCCCTCTAGCCCCACAAGAATAACATTTCTTGACGTTGTAAGCAGTGGTAAATGGCTGCTCCTCTTGTGGCTGTGTCTCTCTCAGCTGGTCTCTGTCACGCCTCCTTCTGGACTCTTCCAGCAGTCTCCCAGTAATGTTAGTCAAAGTCAGTTCCTCTCTGGTCAGGACTTCCAAAGAAGAAACTTACCCATCATAACTCTCATCCAAAGATGACAGAATAATGTAGACCTGATGCAACTCTGAAAAAATCAGCTCCTTTTCATGAAGCTCTTGAAAGGTTGCCTTCATGTAGTTTAAATGGGTCAGCATATCTCCATTCTTCTGCAGACGAGCCCTAAACAGCTTACGTGTAAGGTGTATATGTGCACCCACACTGTCTCGAACATAAAGCCTTCGCAAAACACCCCAACACCTAGCAGCAGACTCCTCACCACGAATATGGACAAGCTGCTGGTCATTCAGTGTTAGTCCAATAATGCAAAGAGCTTTCTCATTGCTACGTTTAAAGTTGTCTAACTTCTTTGCATCCTCTTCGTCATCTGGATCCCAAGCAGTAGTATCTGGTGGGTTATTTACAACAGTCCATAGTCCTTCCTTGCGCAAAAGCAAGCAGCATTTTGTGGACCAGGAAACATAGTTTGTCCCATCCAACCGGGTTATGCAGGAGATGCCTGACAACAGTTCCTGTACCATTTTACACCAAATAGCTAACACAAACTCAGCTAGGATACTGTGTGTACTTACTCTCAGTACAGGCCTGGGCCCATAACCAGTGTTTCCAGGAGATGCCTGTTCAGTCCAAGGAGTAATCCAAACTACAAAGTCTTCTTACCGGTCCAGAGGTCAATACACAGTTCAGGTTACAACAGTAGTAAACCAACAGCAGAGCAAAAACAGTAACAGTAGAGATCAGTGAATTCAGAGAGAGAGAGAAGCTACATTCCTAGCTTCCTCTTATGGCCATGAGAACACTTACACACCCATTGGCCAATTAACTTCTTAAAGTCATAGCATTATGGTTAATATATTTTCAACCCAACATTGTAGGCTAACACCATATGCCTAACACATATTTATGTTCCCCCAGGTCAGGGAAACCCTCCAAATAAAGAGTTTTCTGGATCTGGTCTCTCCCTTTGGAGTTGGCCCAACTGATATCTCGCATTTGTTAGGAAAAATCCATTATACCATAAAAAGTGAACATAGGAGATAGAGTTCAAATTCTAAAAAAAACCACATATTCATATTCCCCTGGGTCAGGAAAGCCCAAAAAAACATGAATATTTAGGATCTGATCTGTCCCTTTGGAGTTGGCCCAACTCATATCTTGCATTTGTTAGTAAAAGTCCATTATACCTTGAAAAGTGCACATAGGAGATAGAGCTCAAATTCAAAAAACAAACACATAATCATATTCCCCCGGTTCAGGGAAGCGCAAAAAACCATGAATTCTCCAGATCTGATCTGTCCCTGTGCAGTTGGCCAAGGACATATCTTGCATTTGTTAGGAAAAATCCATTATACTATAAAAATAGGAGATAGAGTTCAAATTCGAAAAAGAAACACATATTCATATTCCCCTGGGTCAGGGAAGCCCAAACAAACATGAATATTTAGGATCTGATCTGTCCCTTTGGAGTTGGCCCAGGGTATAACTCGCATTTGTTAGGAAAAATCCCATATACCAGGAAAAGTGCACATAAGAGATAGAGCTCATATTCGAAAAACAAAGACATATTCATATTCCCCTAGTTCAGGGAAGCCCAAAAAAACATGAATTCTCCAGATCTGATCTGTCCCTTTGGAGTTTGGCCATGGCATATCTCGAATTTGTCAAGAAAAATCCTTTATACCATGAGAAGTGAAAATTGGAGATAGAGCTCAAATTCAAAAAACAGAGACATATTCATGTTCCGTCGGGTCAGGGAAACCCAAAAACACATGAGTTTTCTGGATCTGATCTCTCCCTGTCGAGTTGGCCCAGGGCATAACTCGCATTTGTTAGGAAAAATCCCTTATACCATCAATCGTGCAAATTGGAGATAGAGCTCAAATTCGAAAAAGAAAGACATATTCACGTTCCCCGGTTCAGGGAAGCCCCAAAAAACATGAGTTTTCGGGACCTGATCTTTCACTCTGCAGTTGGCGCATGGCATATTTCGCATTTGTTAGGAAAAATCCCATATACCACGAAAAGTGCAAATTGCAAATGGAGCTCAAATTCGAAAAACAAGCACATATTCATATTCCCCTAGGTCAGGGAAGCCCAAAAAAGTTGAGTTTTTGGGATCTGATCTGTCCCTTTGGAGTTGGCCCAGGACATATCTCGCATTTGTTAGGAAAAATCCCTTGTACCATCAATATTGCAAATTGCAGATAGAGCTCAAATTCGAAAAAGAAAGACATATTCATATTCCCCCAAGTCAGGGAAAACTAAAAAAACATGAGTTTTCGGGCTCTCAACTGTCCCTGTGGAGTTGGCACAGGGCATAACTCACATTTGTTAGGGAAAATCCATTATACCATCAATATTGAAAATTGCAGATAGAGATCAAACTCAAAAAACAAAGACATATTCATGTTCTCCCGGGTCAGGGAAGCCCACAAAAAAATGAGTTTAAGGAATCTGATCTGTCCCTTTGGATTTTGGCCACGGCATAGCTCGAATTTGTCAAGAAAAATCCTTTATAACATGAGAAGTGAAAATTGGAGATAGAACTCAAATTCAAAAAACAGAGACATATTTATGTTCCGTCGGCTCAGGGAAACCCAAAAATACATGAGTTTTCTGGATCTTATCTGTCCCTGTGCAGTTGGCCCAGGAGATATCTCGCATTTGTTAGGAAAAATCCCTTATACCATCAATCGTGCAAATTGGAGATAGAGCTCAAATTCAAAAAAGAAAGACATATTCATGTTCACCCGGGTCAGGGAAACCCAAAAAACCTTGAGTTTTCGAGACCTGATCTTTCCCTCTGCAGTTGGCGTATGGCATATCTCGCATTTGTTTGGAAAAATCCCATATACCATGAAAAGTGCAAATTGCAAATAGAGCTCAAATTTGAAAAACAAGCACATATTCATGTTCCCCTAGGTCAGGGAAGCCCCAAAAAGTTGAGTTTTTGGGATCTGATCTGCCTTTTTGGAGTTGGCCCAGGGCATATCTCGCATTTGTTAGGAAAAATCACTTATACCATCAATCGTGCAAATTGCAGATAGAGCTCAAATTCAAAAAAGAAAGACATATTCATATTCCCCCAACTCAGGGAAAACAAAAAAAAACATTAGTTTCCTTGATCTGAAATGTCCCTGTGGAGTTGGCCCAGGGCATATCTCACATTTCTTAGGAAAAATCCCTTATACCATAAAAAAAGAAAGACATATTCTTGTTCGGGAACTGATCTTTCCCTGTGCAGTTGGCGCATGGCATATCTTGCATTTGTTAGGAAAAATCCCATATACCATAAAAAGTGCAAATTGCAAATAGAGCACAAATTTGAAAAACAAAGACATATTCATGTTCCCCCGGGTCTCGGAAACCCAAAAAAACATGAGTTTTTGGGACCTGATCTTTCCCTTTGGAGTTGGCCCAGGGCATAACTTGCATATGTTAGGAAAAATCCCATATACCATGAAAAGTGCAAATTACAGATAGAGCTCAAATTTGAAGAAGAAACACATATTTATGTTCCCGCAGGTCACGGAACCCCTCCAAAATAGAGTTTTCTTGATCTGGTCTCTCCCTTTGGAGTTGGCCCAACTCATATCTCGCATTTGTTAGGAAAAATCCATTATACCTTGAAAACTGCACATAGGAGATAGAGCTCAAATTCGAAAAACAAACACATATTCATATTCCCTTACATCAGGGAAGCCCAAAAAACATGAATATTTAGGATCTTATGTGTCCCTTTCGGCTTGGCCCAGGGTATAACACGCATTTGTTAGGAAAAATCCATTATACCATCAATATTGAAAATTGCAGATAGAGGTCAAATTCGAAAAACAAAGACATATTCATGTTCGGGACCTGATCTTTCCTTGTGCAGTTGGCGCATGGCATATCTTTGTTAGGAAAAATTCCATATTTGATGAAAAGTGAAAATTGGAGATAGAGCTCAAATTAAAAAAAAAAAGACATATTCCTATTCCCCTGGGTCAGGGAAGCCCAAAAAACATGAGTTTCCTGGATCTTATCTGTCCCTGTGGAATTGGCCAAGGGCATATCTCACATTTCTTAGGAAAAATCACTTATACCATCAATAGTGCAAATTGCAGATAGAGCTCAAATTCAAAAAAGAAAGACATATTCATATTCCCCTGGGTCAGGGAAACCCAAAAAACATGAGTTTTCGGCATCTGATCTATCCCTGTGGAGTTGGCCTAGAGCATATCTCGCATTTGTTAGGAAAAATCCTTTGTACCAACAATATTGAAAATTGCAGATAGAGGTCAAATTTGAAAAACAAAGACATATTCATGTGCCCCCTGGTCAGGGAAACGAAAAAAAATGTGACTTTCTGGGATCTGATCTATCCCACAGGGTGTAACTCACATTTGTTAGGAAAAATCCATGAAAAGTGGAAATTGGAGATAGAGCTCAAATTCGAAAAAGAAAGACATATTCACATTCCCCGGTTCAGGGAAGCCCAAAAAACATGAGTTTCCTGGATCTGATCTGTCCCTGTGGAGTTGGCCCAGGGCATATCTCACATTTCTTAGGAAAAATCACGTATACCATCAATAGTGCAAATTGCTGATAGAGCTCAAATTCGAAAAAGAAAGACATATTCATATTCCCCTGGGTCAGGGAAACCCAAAAAACATGAGTTTTCAGCATCTGATCTGTCCCTGTGGAGTTGGCCCAGAGCATATCTCGCATTTGTTAGGAAAAATTCCTTATACAATGAAAAGTGCAAATTGCAGATTGAACTCAAATTTGAAGAACAAACACATATTTATGTTCCCCCAGGTCTGGGAAGCCCTCCAAAAAGAGTTTTCTGGATCTGGTCTGTCCCTGTGGAGTTGGCCCAGGGCATATCTCACATTTGTTAGGAAAAATCCCTTATACCATGAAAAGTGCAAATTGCAAATAGAGCTAAAATTCGAAAAACAAAGACATATTCATGTTCCCCCGGGTTAGGGAAACCCAAAAATACATGAGTTTCCTGGATCTGGTCTCTCCCTTTGGAGTTGGCCCAACTCATATCTCACATTTGTTAGGAAAAATCCATTATAGCTTGAAAAGTATACATAGGAGATAGAGCTCAAATTCGAAAAACAAACACATATTCATATTCCCCTGGGTCAGGGAAGCCCAAAAAACATGAATATTAAGGATCTGATCTGTCCCTTTGGAGATGGCCCGGGGTATAACTTTATTTTGTTAGGAAAAATTCCCTTATATGATGTAAAGTGAAAATTGGAGATAGAGCTCAAATTCAAAAAAAAAAAACATATTCATATTCCCCAGGGTAAGGGAAACCCCAAAAAAATGAGTTTCTGGGATCTGACCTGTCTTTTTGGAGTTGGCCCAGGGCATATCTCGCATTTGTTAGGAAAAATCACTTATTCCATCAATAGTGCAAATTGCTGATAGAGCTCAAATTCGAAAAAGAAAGACATATTCATATAACCCTGGGTCAGGGAAACCCAAAAAACCCAGCATCTGATCTGTCCCTGTGGAGTTGGCCCAGAGCATATCTCGCATTTGTTAGGAAAAATTCCTTATACAATCAAAAGTGCAAATTGCAGATTGAACTCAAATTTGAAGAACAAACACATACTTATGTTCCCCCGGGTCTGGGAAGCCCTCCAAAAAGCGTTTTCTGGATCTGGTCTGTCCCTGTGGAAAAATCCCATATACCATGAAAACTGCAAATTACAGATAGAGCTCAAATTTGAAGAAGAAACACATATTTATGTTCCCCCAGGTCAGGGAAACCCTCCAAATAAAGAGTTTTCTGGGTCTGGTCTCTCCCTTTGGAGTTGGCCCAACTGATACCTCGCATTTGTTAGGAAAAATCCATTATACCATAAAAATAGGAGACAGAGATAAAATTCGAAAAACAAAGACAAATTCATGTTCCCCCGGGTTAGGGAAACCCCAAAAAACATGAGTTTTTGGGATCTGATCTGTCCCTGTGGAGTTGGCCCTCGGCATATCTCGCATTTGTTTGGAAAAATTCCATATACCATGAAAAGTGCAAATTGCAGATAGAGCTCAAATTTGTATAACAATCACATATTTAAGTTCCCCTGGGTCAGGGAAAAACTGCAAAAAAAGACTTTCCTGGATCTGGTCTCTCCCTTTGGAGTTGGCCCAGCTCATATCTCGCATTTGTTAGGAAAAATCCCTTATACCATCAATAGTGCAAATTGCAGATAGAGCTCTAATTCGAAAAACAAAGACATATTCATGTTCCCCCGGGTCACGGAAACCCCAAAAAACATGAGTTTTTGGGACCTGATCTTTCCCTTTGGAGTTGGCCCAGGGCATAACTTGCATATGTTAGGAAAAATCCAATATACCATGAAAAGTGCAAATTACAGATAGAGCTCAAATTTGAAGAAGAAACACATATTTATGTTCCCGCAGGTCACGGAAACCCTCCAAAATAGAGTTTTCTTGATCTGGTCTGTCCCTTTGGAGTTGGCCCAACTCATATCTTGCGTTTGTTAGGAAAAATCCATTATACCTTGAAAACTGCACATAGGAGATAGAGCTCAAATTCGAAAAACAAACACATATTCATATTCCCCTGGGTCAGGGAAGCCCAAAAAACATGAATATTTAGGATCTGATCTGTCCCTTTGGAGATGGCCCGGGGTATAACTTTATTTTGTTAGGAAAAATTCCCTTATATGATGTAAAGTGAAAATTGGAGATAGAGCTCAAATTCAAAAAAAAAATATATATTCATATTCCCCTGGGTAAGGGAAACCCCAAAAAAATGAGTTTCCGGGATCTGACCTGTCTTTTTGGAGTTGGCCCAGGGCATATCTCGCATTTGTTAGGAAAAATCACTTATTCCATCAATAGTGCAAATTGCTGATAGAGCTCAAATTCGAAAAAGAAAGACATATTCATATTCCCCTGGGTCAAGGAAACCCAAAAAACCCAGCATCTGATCTGTCCCTGTGGAGTTGGCCCAGAGCATATCTCGCATTTGTTAGGAAAAATTCCTTATACAATCAAAAGTGCAAATTGCAGATTGAACTCAAATTTAAAGAACAAACACATATTTATGTTCCCCCGGGTCTGGGAAGCCCTCCAAAAAGAGTTTTCTGGATCTGGTCTGTCCCTGTGGAAAAATCCCATATACCATGAAAAGTGCAAATTACAGATAGAGCTCAAATTTGAAGAAGAAACACATATTTATGTTCCCCCAGGTCAGGGAAACCGCCCAAAAAATGAGTTTTCTGGATCTGGTCTCTCCCTTTTGAGTTGGCCTAACTGATACCTCGCATTTGTTAGGAAAAATCCATTATACCATAAAAATAGGAGACAGAGATAAAATTCGAAAAACAAAGACAAATTGATGTTCCCCCGGGTTTGGGAAACCCCAAAAAACATGAGTTTTTGGGATCTGATCTGTCCCTGTGGAGTTGGCCCTCGGCATAACTCGCATTTGTTTGGAAAAATTCCATATACCATGAAAAGTGCAAATTGCAGATAGAGCTCAAATTTGTATAACAATCACATATTTAAGTTCCCCTGGGTCAGGGAAAAACTGCAAAAAAAGACTTTCCTGGATCTGGTCTCTCCCTTTGGAGTTGGCCCAGCTCATATCTCGCATTTGTTAGGAAAAATCCCTTATACCATCAATAGTGCAAATTGCAGATAGAGCTCTAATTCGAAAAACAAAGACATATTCATGTTCCCCCGGGTCACGGAAACCCCAAAAAACATGAGTTTTTGGGACCTGATCTTTCCCTTTGGAGTTGGCCCAGGGCATAACTTGCATATGTTAGGAAAAATCCAATATACCATGAAAAGTGCAAATTACAGATAGAGCTCAAATTTGAAGAAGAAACACATATTTATGTTCCCGCAGGTCACGGAAACCCTCCAAAATAGAGTTTTCTTGATCTGGTCTGTCCCTTTGGAGTTGGCCCAACTCATATCTTGCATTTGTTAGGAAAAATCCATTATACCTTGAAAAGTGCACATAGGAGATAGAGCTCAAATTCGAAAAACAAACACATATTCATATTCCCCTGGGTCAGGGAAGCCCAAAAAACATGAATATTTAGGATCTGATCTGTCCCTTTGGAGATGGCCCGGGGTATAACTTTATTTTGTTAGGAAAAATTCCCTTATATGATGTAAAGTGAAAATTGGAGATAGAGCTCAAATTCAAAAAAAAACATATTCATATTCCCCTGGGTAAGGGAAACCCCAAAAAAATGAGTTTCCGGGATCTGACCTGTCTTTTTGGAGTTGGCCCAGGGCATATCTCGCATTTGTTAGGAAAAATCACTTATTCCATCAATAGTGCAAATTGCTGATAGAGCTCAAATTCGAAAAAGAAAGACATATTCATATTCCCCTGGGTCAAGGAAACCCAAAAAACCCAGCATCTGATCTGTCCCTGTGGAGTTGGCCCAGAGCATATCTCGCATTTGTTAGGAAAAATTCATTATACAATCAAAAGTGCAAATTGCAGATTGAACTCAAATTTAAAGAACAAACACATATTTATGTTCCCCCGGGTCTGGGAAGCCCTCCAAAAAGAGTTTTCTGGATCTGGTCTGTCCCTGTGGAAAAATCCCATATACCATGAAAAGTGCAAATTACAGATAGAGCTCAAATTTGAAGAAGAAACACATATTTATGTTCCCCCAGGTCAGGGAAACCCTCCAAAAAAAGAGTTTTCTGGATCTGGTCTCTCCCTTTGGAGTTGGCCTAACTGATACCTCGCATTTGTTAGGAAAAATCCATTATACCATAAAAATAGGAGACAGAGATCAAATTCGAAAAACAAAGACAAATTCATGTTCCCCCGGGTTAGGAAAACCCCAAAAAACATGAGTTTTTGGGATCTGATCTGTCCCTGTGGAGTTGGCCCTCGGCATATCTCGCATTTGTTTGGAAAAATCCCATGTACCATGAAAAGTGCAAATTCCCCCGGGTCAGGGAAGCCCAAAGAACATGAGTTTCCTGGATCTGATCTGTCCCTGTGGAGTTGGCCAAGGGCATATCTCACATTTCTTAGGAAAAATCACGTATACCATCAATAGTGCAAATTGCAGATAGAGCTCAAATTCGAAAAAGAAAGACATATTCACATTCCCCCGGGTTAGGGAAACCCAAAAATACATGAGTTTCCTGGATCTGGTCTCTCCCTTTGGAGTTGGCCCAGGGCATATCTCACATTTCTTAGGAAAAATCCCTTGTACCATCAATAGTGCAAATTGCAGATAGAGGTCAAATTTGAAAAACAAAGACATATTCATGTGCCCCCTGGTCAGGGAAACCAAAAAAACATGAGTTTCTGGGATCTGATCTGTCCCTGTGGAGTTGGCCCTCGGCATAACTCGCATTTGTTTGGAAAAATCCCATATACCATGAAAAGTGCAAATTACAGATAGAGCTCAAATTTGTATAACAATCACATATTTATGTTCCCCCGGGTCAGGGAAAAACTGCAAAAAAAGAGTTTCCTGGATCTGGTCTCTCCCTTTGGAGTTGGCCCAGCTCATATCTCGCATTTGTTAGGAAAAATCCATTATACCTTGAAAAGTGCACATAGGAGATAGAGCTCAAATTCGAAAAACAAACACATATTCATATTGCCCTGGGTCAGGGAAGCCCAAAAAACATGAATATTTAGGATCTGATCTGTCCCTTTGGAGATGGCCCGGGGTATAACTTTATTTTGTTAGGAAAAATTCCCTTATATGATGTAAAGTGAAAATTGGAGATAGAGCTCAAATTAAAAAAAAAAGACATATTCATATTCTTCTGGGTAAGGGAAACCCAAAAAAAATGAGTTTCCTGGATCTGATCTGTCTTTTTGGAGTTGGCCCAGGGCATATCTCGCATTTGTTAGGAAAAATCACTTATTCCATCAATAGTGCAAATTGCTGATAGAGCTCAAATTTGAAAAAGAAAGACATATTCATATTCCCCTGAGTCAGGGAAACCCAAAAAACCCAGCATCTGATCTGTCCCTGTGGAGTTGGCCCAGAGCATATCTCGCATTTGTTAGGAAATAATCCTTATACAATCAAAAGTGCAAATTGCAGATTGAACTCAAATTTGAAGAACAAACACATATTTATGTTCCCCCGGGTCTGGGAAGCCCTCCAAAAAGAGTTTTCTGGATCTGGTCTGTCCCTGTGGAAAAATCCCATATACCATGAAAAGTGCAAATTACACATAGAGCTCAAATTTGAAGAAGAAACACATATTTATGTTCCCCCAGGTCAGGGAAACCCTCAAAAAAAAGAGTTTTCTGGATCTGGTCTCTCCCTTTGGAGTTGGCCCAACTGATACCTCGCATTTGTTAGGAAAAATCCATTATACCATAAAAATAGGAGACAGAGATCAAATTCGAAAAACAAAGACAAATTCATGTTCCCCCGGGTTAGGGAAACCCCAAAAAACATGAGTTTTTGGTATCTGATCTGTCCCTGTGGAGTTGGCCCAGAGCATATCTCGCATTTGTTAGGAAAAATTCCTTATACAATCAAAAGTGCAAATTGCAGATTGAACTCAAATTTAAAGAACAAACACATATTTATGTTCCCCCGGGTCTGGGAAGCCCGCCAAAAAGAGTTTTCTGGATCTGGTCTGTCCCTGTGGAAAAATCCCATATACCATGAAAAGTGCAAATTACAGATAGAGCTCAAATTTGAAGAAGAAACACATATTTATGTTCCCCCAGGTCAGGGAAACCCTAAAAAAAAAAGAGTTTCCTGGATCTGGTCTCTCCCTTTGGAGTTGGCCCAGCTCATATCTCGCATTTGTTAGGAAAAATCCATTATAGCTTGAAAAGTGCACATAGGAGATAGAGCTCAAATTCGAAAAACAAACACATATTCATATTCCCCTGGGTCAGGGAAGAGCAAAAAAACATGAATATTTAGGATCTGATCTGTCCCTTTGGACATGGCCCGGGGTATAACTCGCTTTTGTGAGGAAAAATCCCATATATAATGAAAAGTGAAAATTGGAGATAGAGCTCAAATTAAAAAAAAAAGATATATTCATATTCCCCTGGGTCAGGGAAGCCCAAAAAACATGAGTTTCAAGGATCTGATCTGTCCCTGTGGAGTTGGCCCAGGGCATATCTCACATTTCTTAGGAAAAATCACTTATACCATCAATACTGCAAATTGCAGATAGAGCTCAAATTCGAAAAAGAAAGACATATTCATATTCCCCTGGGTCAGGGAAACCCAAAAAACATGAGTTTTCAGCATCTGATCTGTCCCTGTGGAGTTGGCCCAGAGCATATCTCGCATTTGTTAGGAAAAATTCCTTATACAATGAAAAGTGCAAGTTGCAGATTGAACTCAAATTTGAAGAACAAACACATATTTATGTTCCCCCAGGTCTGGGAAGCCCTCCAAAGAGAGTTTTCTGGATCTGGTCTGTCCCTGTGGAGTTGGCCCAGGGCATATCTCGCATTTGTTAGGAAAAATCCCTTATACCATGAAAAGTGCAAATTGCAAATAGAGCTAAAATTCGAAAAACAAAGACATATTCATGTTCCCCCGGGTTAGGGAAACCCAAAAATACATGAGTTTCCTGGATCTGGTCTCTCCCTTTGGAGTTGGCCCAACTCATATCTCGCATTTGTTAGGAAAAATCCATTATAGATTGAAAAGTGCACATAGGAGATAGAGCTCAAATTCGAAAAACAAACACATATTCATATTCCCCTGGGTCAGGGAAGCCCAAAAAACATGAATATTTAGGATCTGATCTGTCCCTTTGGAGATGGCCCGGGGTATAACTTTATTTTGTTAGGAAAAATTCCCTTATATGATGTAAAGTGAAAATTGGAGATAGAGCTCAAATTCAAAAAAAAAACATATTCATATTCCCCTGGGTAAGGGAAACCCCAAAAAAATGAGTTTCTGGGATCTGACCTGTCTTTTTGGAGTTGGCCCAGGGCATATCTCGCATTTGTTAGGAAAAATCACTTATTCCATCAATAGTGCAAATTGCTGATAGAGCTCAAATTCGAAAAAGAAAGACATATTCATATAACCCTGGGTCAGGGAAACCCAAAAAACCCAGCATCTGATCTGTCCCTGTGGAGTTGGCCCAGAGCATATCTCGCATTTGTTAGGAAAAATTCCTTATACAATCAAAAGTGCAAATTGCAGATTGAACTCAAATTTGAAGAACAAACACATATTTATGTTCCCCCGGGTCTGGGAAGCCCTCCAAAAAGCGTTTTCTGGATCTGGTCTGTCCCTGTGGAAAAATCCCATATACCATGAAAACTGCAAATTACAGATAGAGCTCAAATTTGAAGAAGAAACACATATTTATGTTCCCCCAGGTCAGGGAAACCCTCCAAATAAAGAGTTTTCTGGGTCTGGTCTCTCCCTTTGGAGTTGGCCCAACTGATACCTCGCATTTGTTAGGAAAAATCCATTATACCATAAAAATAGGAGACAGAGATAAAATTCGAAAAACAAAGACAAATTCATGTCCCCCGGGTTAGGGAAACCCCAAAAAACATGAGTTTTTGGGATCTGATCTGTCCCTGTGGAGTTGGCCCTCGGCATAACTCGCATTTGTTTGGAAAAATTCCATATACCATGAAAAGTGCAAATTGCAGATAGAGCTCAAATTTGTATAACAATCACATATTTAAGTTCCCCTGGGTCAGGGAAAAACTGCAAAAAAAGACTTTCCTGGATCTGGTCTCTCCCTTTGGAGTTGGCCCAGCTCATATCTCGCATTTGTTAGGAAAAATCCCTTATACCATCAATAGTGCAAATTGCAGATAGAGCTCTAATTCGAAAAACAAAGACATATTCATGTTCCCCCGAGTCACGGAAACCCCAAAAAACATGAGTTTTTGGGACCTGATCTTTCCCTTTGGAGTTGGCCCAGGGCATAACTTGCATATGTTAGGAAAAATCCAATATACCATGAAAAGTGCAAATTACAGATAGAGCTCAAATTTGTATAACAATCACATATTTATGTTCCCCCGGGTCAGGGAAAAACTGCAAAAAAAGAGTTTCCTGGATCTGGTCTGTCCCTTTGGAGTTGGCCCAGCTCATATCTCGCATTTGTTAGGAAAAATCCATTATACCTTGAAAACTGCACATAGGAGATAGAGCTCAAATTCGAAAAACAAACACATATTCATATTGCCCTGGGTCAGGGAAGCCCAAAAAACATGAATATTTAGGATCTGATCTGTCCCTTTGGAGATGGCCCGGGGTATAACTTTATTTTGTTAGGAAAAATTCCCTTATATGATGTAAAGTGAAAATTGGAGATAGAGCTCAAATTAAAAAAAAAACATATTCATATTCCCCTGGGTAAGGGAAACCCCAAAAAAATGAGTTTCCGGGATCTGATCTGTCTTTTTGGAGTTGGCCCAGGGCATATCTCGCATTTGTTAGGAAAAATCACTTATTCCATCAATAGTGCAAATTGCTGATAGAGCTCAAATTCGAAAAAGAAAGACATATTCATATTCCCCTGAGTCAGGGAAACCCAAAAAACCCAGCATCTGATCTGTCCCTGTGGAGTTGGCCCAGAGCATATCTCGCATTTGTTAGGAAAAATTCCTTATATAATCAAAAGTGCAAATTGCAGATTGAACTCAAATTTGAAGAACAAACACATATTTATGTTCCCCCGGGTCTGGGAAGCCCTCTAAAAAGAGTTTTCTGGATCTGGTCTGTCCCTGTGGAAAAATCCCATATACCATGAAAAGTGCAAATTACACATAGAGCTCAAATTTGAAGAAGAAACACATATTTATGTTCCCCCAGGTCAGGGAAACCCTCCAAAAAAAAGAGTTTTCTGGATCTGGTCTCTCCCTTTGGAGTTGACCCAACTGATACCTCGCATTTGTTAGGAAAAATCCATTATACCATAAAAATAGGAGACAGAGATCAAATTCGAAAAACAAAGACAAATTCATGTTCCCCCGGGTTAGGGAAACCCCAAAAAACAGGAGTTTTTGGGATCTGATCTGTCCCTGTGGAGTTGGCCCTCGGCATAACTCGCATTTGTTTGGAAAAATCCCATATACCATGAAAAGTGCAAATTGCAGATAGAGCTCAAATTTGTATAACAATCACATATTTATGTTCCCCCGGGTCAGGGAAAAACTGCAAAAAAAGAGTTTCCTGGATCTGGTCTCTCCCTTTGGAGTTGGCCCAGCTCATATCTCGCATTTGTTAGGAAAAATCCATTATAGCTTGAAAAGTGCACATAGGAGATAGAGCTCAAATTCGAAAAACAAACACATATTCATATTCCCCTGGGTCAGGGAAGAGCAAAAAAACATGAATATTTAGGATCTGATCTGTCCCTTTGGACATGGCCCGGGGTATAACTCGCTTTTGTGAGGAAAAATCCCATATATAATGAAAAGTGAAAATTGGAGATAGAGCTCAAATTAAAAAAAAAAAGATATATTCATATTCCCCTGGGTCGTTGTTGTTGTTGTTGTTAGCTGCGAAGTCGTGTCCGACCCATCGCGACCCTATGGACAATGTTCCTCCAGGCCTTCCTGTCCTCTACCATCTTCTGGAGTCCATTTAAGCTCACGCCTACTGCTTCAGTGACTCCATCCAGCCACCTCATTCTCTGTCGCCCCCTTCTTCTATTGCCCTCGATCTTTCCCAGCATTAGCCTTTTCTCCAGTGAGTCTTTCCTTCTCATTAGGTGGCCAAAGTATTTGAGTTTTAGCTTCAGGATCTGGCCTTCTAAAGAGCAGTCGGGATTGATCTCCTCTAGGACTGACCGGTTTGATCGCTTTGCAGTCCAAGGGACTCGCAGGAGTCTTCTCCAGCACCATAGTTCAAAGGCCTCAATTCTTTGGCGCTCAGCCTTTCTTATGGTCCAACTTTCACTGCCATACATTGCAACTGGGAAGACCATAGCCTTGACTATACGCACTTTTGTTGACAGGGTGATGTCTCTGCTTTTTAGTGTGCTGTCTAGATTTGCCATGGCTTTCCTCCCCAGGAGCAAGCGTCTTTTAATTTCTTGGCTACAGTCCCCATCTGCAGTGATCTTGGAGCCCAGGAAAATAAAATCTGTCACTACCTCCATTTCTTCCCCATCTATTTGCCAGGAATTGAGAGGGCCAGATGCCATGATCTTGGTTTTCTTCATGTTAAGTTTCAACCCAAGTTTTGCACTCTCCTTCTTCACCCGCAACAAGAGGCTCTTTAGTTCTTCTTCACTTTCTGCCATTAGAGTGGTATCATCTGCGTATCTTAGGTTGTTGATATTTCTTCCGGCAATCTTAATTCCAACTTTTGATTCATATAGCCCTGCCTTTCTCATGATGTGCTCTGCATATAAGTTAAATAGGCAGGGCGACAGTATACAGCCTTGCCGGACTCCTTTCCCAATTTTGAACCAATCAGTGGTTCCATGTCCAGTTCTCACTGTTGCTTCTTGACCCGCATATAGGTTTCTCAAGAGACAAATAAGATGGTCTGGTACTCCCATCTCTTTAAGAACTTGCCACAGTTTGTTATGATCCACACAATCAAAGGCTTTAGCATAGTCAATGAAGCAGAAGTAGATGTTTTTCTGGAATTCCCTAGCTTTCTCCATGATCCAGCGTATGTTGGCAATTTGATCTCTAGTTCCTCTGCCTCTTCGAAATCCTGCCTGTACTTCTGGTAGTTCTCGATCCACATACTGCTGAAGTCTAGCTTGTAGGATTTTAAGCATGACTTTACTAGCATGAGAAATGAGTGCAATGGTGCGATAGTTTGAACATTCTTTGGCACTGCCTTTCTTTGGAATTGGAATGTAAACTGATCTTTTCCAATCCTGTGGCCACTGTTGAGTTTTCCAAATTTGCTGGCAAATTGAGTGTAGCACTTTTACTGCATTGTCTTTTAAGATTTTGAATAGCTCAGCTGGAATACTGTCACCTCCACTAGCTTTGTTGTTGCTCAGCTTTTCTAAGGCCCACTTCACTTCACATTCTAGGATGTCTGGCTCGAGGTCAGTGACCACCTCATTGTGATTATCTGGGACGTTAAGCTCATTCTTGTATAGTTCTTCTGTGTAATTTTGCCACCTCTTCTTAATCTCTTCTGCCTCTGTTAGGTCCCTGCCATTTTGGTCCCTTATCATGCCCATTTTTGCATTAAACGTTCCCTTCATCTCTCCAATTTTCTTGAAAAGATCTCTGGTCCTCCCTATTCTATTGTTTTCTTCTATTTCTTTGCACTGTTCATTTAAGAAGGCATTCTTATCTCTTCTAGCTATTCTCTGGAATTCTGCATTCAATTGGGCATATCTATGTTTTTCTCCCTTGCCTTTCGCTTCCCTCCTTTCCTCAGCTATTTGCAAAGCTTCCTCAGACAGCCATTTTGCTTTCTTGCATTTCTTTTTCTTTGGGATGGTTTTGGTTGCTACCTGTTGTACAATGTCGCGAACCTCTGTCCATAGTTCTTCAGGCACTCTGTCTATCAGATCTAATTCCTTAAATCTATTTGTCACCTCTACTGTATATTCAACAGGGATATGATTCAATTCATACCTGAGTGGCCTAGTGCTTTTCCCTACTTTCTTCAGTTTAAGCCTAAACTTTGCAAGGAGAAGCTCATGGTCTGAGCCACAGTCAGCTCCTGGTCTTGTTTTTACTGACTGTATAGAGCTTCTCCATCTTTGGCTGCAGAGCATATAGTCAATCTGATTTCTGTGTTGACCGTCTGGTGATGTCCATGTGTAGAGCCGTCTCTTGGGTTGTTGGAAAAGAGTGTTTGCTATGACCATCGTATTCTCTTGACAAAATTCTATCAGCCTGTGCCCTGCTTCATTTTGTACTCCAAGGCCAAACTTGCCTGTTATTCCAGTTATCTTTTGGCTTCCTACTTTAGCATTCCAATCCCCCATGATGATAAGGACATCATTTTTGGGTGTTAGTTCTATAAGGTGCTGTAGGGCTTCATAGAACCGGTCAATTTCTTCCTCTTCAGCACTGGTGGTTGGGGCATAGACTTGGACTACTGTGATATTGAATGGTTTGCCTTGGATTCGAACTGAGATCATTCTGTCATTTTGAGGATTGTATCCCAGTATTGCTTTTCCTACTCTTTTATTGACTATGAAGGCTACTCCATTTCTTCTGAGGGATTCTTGCCCGCAGTAGTATACCTGATGGTCATCTGAATTAAATTCACCCATTCCTGTCCATTTTAGTTCGCTGATACCTAAGATGTCGATGTTCAGTCTTGTCATCTCTTGTTTGACCACGTCCAACTTTCCTTGATTCATGGATCTTACATTCCAGGTTCCTATGGAGAAAAAATCTTTACAGCATCGGACTTTCCTTTCACCACCAGACACATCCACAGCTGAGCGTCCTTTCGGCTTTGGCCCAGTCGCTTCATTCTTTCTGGCGCTACTAGTACTAGCCCTCTGCTCTTCCCCAGTAGCATATTGGACGCCTTCCGACCTGAGGGGCTCATCTTCCAGCATCATATCGTTTTGCCTTTTGGTACTGTCCATAGGGTTTTCATGGCAAAGATACTGGAGTGGTTTGCCATTTCCTTCTCCAGTGGATCACGTTTTGTCAGAACTCTCTGCTATGACCTGTCCGTCTTGGGTGGCCCTGCACGGCATAGCTCATAGCTTCATTGAATTACGCAAGCCCCTTCGCCACGACAAGGCAGTAATCCATGAAGGGGTCCCCTGGGTCAGGGAAGCCCAAAATCATGAGTTTCAAGGATCTGATCTGTCCCTGTGGAGTTGGCCCAGGGCATATCTCACATTTCTTAGGAAAAATCACTTATACCATCAATACTGCAAATTGCAGATAGAGCTCAAATTCGAAAAAGAAAGACATATTCATATTCCCCTGGGTCAGGGAAACCCAAAAAACATGAGTTTTCAGCATCTGATCTGTCCCTGTGGAGTTGGCCCAGAGCATATCTCGCATTTGTTAGGAAAAATTCCTTATACAATGAAAAGTGCAACTTGCAGATTGAACTCAAATTTGAAGAACAAACACATATTTATGTTCCCCCAGGTCTGGGAAGCCCTCCAAAGAGAGTTTTCTGGATCTGGTCTGTCCCTGTGGAGTTGGCCCAGGGCATATCTCGCATTTGTTAGGAAAAATCCCTTATACCATGAAAAGTGCAAATTGCAAATAGAGCTAAAATTCGAAAAACAAAGACATATTCATGTTCCCCCGGGTTAGGAAAACCCAAAAATACATGAGTTTCCTGGATCTGGTCTCTCCCTTTGGAGTTGGCCCAACTCATATCTCGCATTTGTTAGGAAAAATCCATTATACCATAAAAATAGGAGACAGAGATAAAATTCGAAAAACAAAGACAAATTCATGTTCCCCCGGGTTAGGGAAACCCCAAAAAACATGAGTTTTTGGGATCTGATCTGTCCCTGTGGAGTTGGCCCTCGGCATAACTCGCATTTGTTTGGAAAAATTCCATATACCATGAAAAGTGCAAATTGCAGATAGAGCTCAAATTTGTATAACAATCACATATTTAAGTTCCCCTGGGTCAGGGAAAAACTGCAAAAAAAGACTTTCCTGGATCTGGTCTCTCCCTTTGGAGTTGGCCCAGCTCATATCTCGCATTTGTTAGGAAAAATCCCTTATACCATCAATAGTGCAAATTGCAGATAGAGCTCTAATTCGAAAAACAAAGACATATTCATGTTCCCCCGGGTCACGGAAACCCCAAAAAACATGAGTTTTTGGGACCTGATCTTTCCCTTTGGAGTTGGCCCAGGGCATATCTCACATTTCTTAGGAAAAATCACTTATACCATCAATACTGCAAATTGCAGATAGAGCTCAAATTCGAAAAAGAAAGACATATTCATATTCCCCTGGGTCAGGGAAACCCAAAAAACATGAGTTTTCAGCATCTGATCTGTCCCTGTGGAGTTGGCCCAGAGCATATCTCGCATTTGTTAGGAAAAATTCCTTATACAATGAAAAGTGCAACTTGCAGATTGAACTCAAATTTGAAGAACAAACACATATTTATGTTCCCCCAGGTCTGGGAAGCCCTCCAAAGAGAGTTTTCTGGATCTGGTCTGTCCCTGTGGAGTTGGCCCAGGGCATATCTCGCATTTGTTAGGAAAAATCCCTTATACCATGAAAAGTGCAAATTGCAAATAGAGCTAAAATTCGAAAAACAAAGACATATTCATGTTCCCCCGGGTTAGGAAAACCCAAAAATACATGAGTTTCCTGGATCTGGTCTCTCCCTTTGGAGTTGGCCCAACTCATATCTCGCATTTGTTAGGAAAAATCCATTATACCATAAAAATAGGAGACAGAGATAAAATTCGAAAAACAAAGACAAATTCATGTTCCCCCGGGTTAGGGAAACCCCAAAAAACATGAGTTTTTGGGATCTGATCTGTCCCTGTGGAGTTGGCCCTCGGCATAACTCGCATTTGTTTGGAAAAATTCCATATACCATGAAAAGTGCAAATTGCAGATAGAGCTCAAATTTGTATAACAATCACATATTTAAGTTCCCCTGGGTCAGGGAAAAACTGCAAAAAAAGACTTTCCTGGATCTGGTCTCTCCCTTTGGAGTTGGCCCAGCTCATATCTCGCATTTGTTAGGAAAAATCCCTTATACCATCAATAGTGCAAATTGCAGATAGAGCTCTAATTCGAAAAACAAAGACATATTCATGTTCCCCCGGGTCACGGAAACCCCAAAAAACATGAGTTTTTGGGACCTGATCTTTCCCTTTGGAGTTGGCCCAGGGCATAACTTGCATATGTTAGGAAAAATCCAATATACCATGAAAAGTGCAAATTACAGATAGAGCTCAAATTTGAAGAAGAAACACATATTTATGTTCCCGCAGGTCACGGAAACCCTCCAAAATAGAGTTTTCTTGATCTGGTCTGTCCCTTTGGAGTTGGCCCAACTCATATCTTGCATTTGTTAGGAAAAATCCATTATACCTTGAAAACTGCACATAGGAGATAGAGCTCAAATTCGAAAAACAAACACATATTCATATTCCCCTGGGTCAGGGAAGCCCAAAAAACATGAATATTTAGGATCTGATCTGTCCCTTTGGAGATGGCCCGGGGTATAACTTTATTTTGTTAGGAAAAATTCCCTTATATGATGTAAAGTGAAAATTGGAGATAGAGCTCAAATTCAAAAAAAAAAACATATTCATATTCCCCTGGGTAAGGGAAACCCCCAAAAAATGAGTTTCCGGGATCTGACCTGTCTTTTTGGAGTTGGCCCAGGGCATATCTCGCATTTGTTAGGAAAAATCACTTATTCCATCAATAGTGCAAATTGCTGATAGAGCTCAAATTCGAAAAAGAAAGACATATTCATATTCCCCTGGGTCAAGGAAACCCAAAAAACCCAGCATCTGATCTGTCCCTGTGGAGTTGGCCCAGAGCATATCTCGCATTTGTTAGGAAAAATTCCTTATACAATGAAAAGTGCAAATTGCAGATTGAACTCAAATTTGAAGAACAAACACATATTTATGTTCCCCCAGGTCTGGGAAGCCCTCCAAAAAGAGTTTTCTGGATCTGGTCTTTCCCTGTGGAGTTGGCCCAGGGCATATCTCGCATTTCTTAGGAAAAATCCCTTATACCATGAAAAGTGCAAATTGCAAATAGAGCTAAAATTCGAAAAACAAAGACATATTCATGTTCCCCCGGGTTAGGGAAACCCAAAAATACATGAGTTTCCTGGATCTGGTCTCTCCCTTTGGAGTTGGCCCAGGGCATATCTCACATTTCTCAGGAAAAATCCCTTGTACCATCAATAGTGCAAATTGCAGATAGAGGTCAAATTTGAAAAACAAAGACATATTCATGTGCACCCTGGTCAGGGAAACAAAAAAAAAACATGGGTTTCTGGGATCTGATCTGTCCCTGTGGAGTTGGCACAGGGCATAACTCACATTTGTTAGGAAAAATCCATGAAAAGTGGAAATTGGAGATAGAGCTCAAATTCGAAAAAGAAAGACATATTCACATTCCCCGGTTCAGGGAAGCCCAAAAAAACATGAGTTTTCTGGTTCGGATATGTCCCTTTGGAGTTGGCCCAGAGCATATCTCGCATATGTTAGGAACAATCCTATATACCATGAAAAGTGGAAATTGCAGATAGAGCTCAAATTCGAAAAAGAAAGACATATTCATATTCCCCTGGGTCAGGGAAACCCAAAAAACATGAGTTTTCGGCATCTGATCTATCCCTGTGGAGTTGGCCTAGAGCATATCTCGCATTTGTTAGGAAAAATCCCTTGCACCAACAATATTGAAAATTGCAAATAGAGGTCAAATTTGAAAAACAAAGACATATTCATGTGCCCCCTGGTCAGGGAAACGAAAAAAAAATGTGAGTTTCTGGGATCTGATCTGTCCCACAGGGTGTAACTCACATTTCTTAGGAAAAATCCATGAAAAGTGGAAATTGCAGATAGAGCTCAAATTCGAAAAACAAGCACATATTCATGTTCCCCTGGGTCAAGGAAGCCAGAAAAACTTGAGTTTTTGGGATCTGATCTTTCCCTTTGGAGTGGGCCCAGGGCATAACTTGCATATGTTAGGAAAAATTCCTTATACAATGAAAAGTGCAAATTACAGATAGAGCTCAAATTTGAAGAAGAAACACATATTTATGTTCCCGCAGGTCACGGAAACCCTCCAAAATAGAGTTTTCTGGATCTGGTCTGTCCCTTTGGAGTTGGCCCAACTCATATCTCGCATTTGTTAGGAAAAATCCCTTATACCATGAAAAGTGCAAATTGCAAATAGAGCTAAAATTCGAAAAACAAAGACATATTCATGTTCCACCCGGTTAGGGAAACCCAAAAATTCATGAGTTTTCTGGATCTTATCTGTCCCTGTGCAGTTGGCCCAGGACATATCTCGCATTTGTTTGGAAAACTCCATTATACCATGAAAAGTGAACATAGTTAGTTTGTTCAAATTCGAAATTCGAAAAACAAACACATATTCATATTCCCCTACGTCAGGGAAGCCCAAAAAACATGAATATTTAGGATCTGATCTGTCCCTTTCGACTTTGCCCAGGGTATAACTCGCATTTGTTAGGAAAAATCCATTATACCATAAAAATAGGAGACAGAGTTGAAATTCGAAAAACAAAGACAAATTCATGTTCCCCCGGGTCAGGGAAACCCAAAAAAACATGAGTTTCCTGGATCTTATCTGTCCCTGTGGAGTTGGCCAAGGGCATATCTCACATTTCTTAGGAAAAATCACTTATACCATCAATAGTGCAAATTGCAGATAGAGCTCAAATTCGAAAAAGAAAGACATATTCATATTCCCCTGGGTCAGGGAAGCCCAAACAAACATGAATATTTAGGATCTGATCTGTCCCTTTGGAGTTGGCCCAGGGTATAACTCGCATTTGTTAGGAAAAATCCCATATACCAGGAAAAGTGCACATAAGAGATAGAGCTCAAATTCAAAAAACAAAGACATATTCATATTCCCCCGGTTCAGGGAAGCCCAAAAAAACATGAATTCTCCAGATCTGATCTGTCCCTGTGGAGTTAGCTGAGGGCATGTCTCGCATTTGTTAGGAAAAAACATGAGTTTTCGGGACCTGATCTGTACCAAATAGAGCTCAAACTTGAAGAACAAACACATATTCAAAAAACAGAGATATATTCATGTTACGTCGGGTCAGGGAAACCCAAAAACACATGAGTTTTCTGGATCTTATCTGTCCCTGTGCAGTTGGCCCATGGCATATCTCGCATTTGTTAGGAAAAATCCCATATACTATGAAAAGTGCAAATTGCAGATAGAGCTCAAATTTGAAGAACAAAGACATATTTATGTTCCACCAGTTCAGGGAAGCCCCCCCAAAAATGACTTTTTCGGATCTGATCTCTCCCTGTCGAGTTGGCCCAGGGCATAACTCGCATTTGTTAGGAAAAATCCCTTATACCATCAATCGTGCAAATTGGAGATAGAGCTCAAATTCGAAAAAGAAAGACATATTCACGTTCCCCGGTTCAGGGAAGCCCAAAAAAACATGAGTTTTCGGGACCTGATCTTTCACTCTGCAGTTGGCGCATGGCATATTTCGCATTTGTTAGGAAAAATCCCATATACCACGAAAAGTGCAAATTGCAAATGGAGCTCAAATTCGAAAAACAAGCACATATTCATATTCCCCTAGGTCAGGGAAGCCCAAAAAAGTTGAGTTTTTGGGATCTGATCTGTCCCTTTGGAGTTGGCCCAGGACATATCTCGCATTTGTTGGGAAAAATCCCTTGTACCATCAAAATTGCAAATTGCAGATAGAGCTCAAATTCGAAAAAGAAAGAAATATTCATATTCCCCCAAGTCATGGAAAACTAAAAAAACATGAGTTTTCGGGCTCTCAACTGTCCCTGTGGAGTTGGCACAGGGCATAACTCACATTTGTTAGGGAAAATCCATTATACCATCAATATTGAAAATTGCAGATAGAGATCAAACTCAAAAAACAAAGACATATTCATGTTCCCCGTGGTCAGGGAAGCCCAAAAAATGTAAGTTTTTAGGATCTGATCTGTCCCTTTGGAGTTGGCCCAGGGCATAACTCGCATTTGTTAGGGAAAATCCATTATACCATCAATATTGAAAATTACAGATAGAGATCAAACTCAAAAAACAAAGACATATTCATGTTCTCCCGGGTCAGGGAAGCCCACAAAAAAATGAGTTTTTGGAATCTGATCTGTCCCTTTGGAGTTTGGCCACGGACATAGCTCGAATTTGTCAAGAAAAATCCTTTATAACATGAGAAGTGAAAATTGGAGATAGAACTCAAATTCAAAAAACAGAGACATATTCATGTTCCGTCGGCTCAGGGAAACCCAAAAATAGATGAGTTTTCTGGATCTTATCTGTCCCTGTGCAGTTGGCCCAGGAGATATCTCGCATTTGTTAGGAAAAATCCCTTATACCATCAATCGTGCAAATTGGAGATAGAGCTCAAATTCAAAAAAGAAAGACATATTCATGTTCACCCGGGTCAGGGAAACCCAAAAAACCTTGAGTTTTCGAGACCTGATCTTTCCCTCTGCAGTTGGCGTATGGCATATCTCGCATTTGTTTGGAAAAATCCCATATACCATGAAAAGTGCAAATTGCAAATAGAGCTCAAATTTGAAAAACAAAGACATATTCATATTCCCCTAGTTCAGGGAAGCCCAAAAAAACATGAATTCTCCAGATCTGATCTGTCCCTTTGGAGTTTGGCCATGGCATATCTCGAATTTGTCAAGAAAAATCCTTTATACCATGAGAAGTGAAAATTGGAGATAGAGCTCAAATTCAAAAAACAGAGACATATTCATGTTCCGTCGGGTCAGGGAAACCCAAAAACACATGAGTTTTCTGGATCTGATCTCTCCCTGTCGAGTTGGCCCAGGGCATAACTCGCATTTGTTAGGAAAAATCCCTTATACCATCAATCGTGCAAATTGGAGATAGAGCTCAAATTCGAAAAAGAAAGACATATTCACGTTCCCCGGTTCAGGGAAGCCCAAAAAAACATGAGTTTTCGGGACCTGATCTTTCACTCTGCAGTTGGCGCATGGCATATTTCGCATTTGTTAGGAAAAATCCCATATACCACGAAAAGTGCAAATTGCAAATGGAGCTCAAATTCGAAAAACAAGCACATATTCATATTCCCCTAGGTCAGGGAAGCCCAAAAAAGTTGAGTTTTTGGGATATGATCTGTCCCTTTGGAGTTGGCCCAGGACATATCTCGCATTTGTTAGGAAAAATCCCTTGTACCATCAATATTGCAAATTGCAGATAGAGCTCAAATTCGAAAAAGAAAGACATATTCATATTCCCCCAAGTCAGGGAAAACTAAAAAAACATGAGTTTTCGGGCTCTCAACTGTCCCTGTGGAGTTGGCACAGGGCATAACTCACATTTGTTAGGGAAAATCCATTATACCATCAATATTGAAAATTGCAGATAGAGATCAAACTCAAAAAACAAAGACATATTCATGTTCTCCCGGGTCAGGGAAGCCCACAAAAAAATGAGTTTAAGGAATCTGATCTGTCCCTTTGGATTTTGGCCACGGCATAGCTCGAATTTGTCAAGAAAAATCCTTTATAACATGAGAAGTGAAAATTGGAGATAGAACTCAAATTCAAAAAACAGAGACATATTTATGTTCCGTCGGCTCAGGGAAACCCAAAAATACATGAGTTTTCTGGATCTTATCTGTCCCTGTGCAGTTGGCCCAGGAGATATCTCGCATTTGTTAGGAAAAATCCCTTATACCATCAATCGTGCAAATTGGAGATAGAGCTCAAATTCAAAAAAGAAAGACATATTCATGTTCACCCGGGTCAGGGAAACCCAAAAAACCTTGAGTTTTCGAGACCTGATCTTTCCCTCTGCAGTTGGCGTATGGCATATCTCGCATTTGTTTGGAAAAATCCCATATACCATGAAAAGTGCAAATTGCAAATAGAGCTCAAATTTGAAAAACAAGCACATATTCATGTTCCCCTAGTTCAGGGAAGCCCCAAAAAGTTGAGTTTTTGGGATCTGATCTGCCTTTTTGGAGTTGGCCCAGGGCATATCTCGCATTTGTTAGGAAAAATCACTTATACCATCAATCGTGCAAATTGCAGATAGAGCTCAAATTCAAAAAAGAAAGACATATTCATATTCCCCCAACTCAGGGAAAACAAAAAAAAACATTAGTTTCCTTGATCTGAAATGTCCCTGTGGAGTTGGCCCAGGGCATATCTCACATTTCTTAGGAAA
Source organism: Vipera ursinii (assembly GCF_947247035.1). Taxonomy (NCBI): domain Eukaryota; kingdom Metazoa; phylum Chordata; class Lepidosauria; order Squamata; family Viperidae; genus Vipera; species Vipera ursinii. Next base: position 10,008,090 of record NC_139522.1, read on the forward strand.
AATCCCTTATACCATAAAAAAAGAAAGACATATTCTTGTTCGGGAACTGATCTTTCCCTGTGCAGTTGGCGCATGGCATATCTTGCATTTGTTAGGAAAAATCCCATATACCATAAAAAGTGCAAATTGCAAATAGAGCACAAATTTGAAAAACAAAGACATATTCATGTTCCCCCGGGTCTCGGAAACCCAAAAAAACATGAGTTTTTGGGACCTGATCTTTCCCTTTGGAGTTGGCACAGGGCATAACTTGCATATGTTAGGAAAAATCCCATATACCATGAAAAGTGCAAATTACAGATAGAGCTCAAATTTGAAGAAGAAACACATATTTATGTTCCCGCAGGTCACGGAACCCCTCCAAAATAGAGTTTTCTTGATCTGGTCTCTCCCTTTGGAGTTGGCCCAACTCATATCTCGCATTTGTTAGGAAAAATCCATTATACCTTGAAAACTGCACATAGGAGATAGAGCTCAAATTCGAAAAACAAACACATATTCATATTCCCTTACATCAGGGAAGCCCAAAAAACATGAATATTTTTGATCTTATGTGTCCCTTTCGACTTGGCCCAGGGTATAACACGCATTTGTTAGGAAAAATCCATTATACCATCAATATTGAAAATTGCAGATAGAGGTCAAATTCGAAAAACAAAGACATATTCATGTTCGGGACCTGATCTTTCCTTGTGCAGTTGGCGCATGGCATATCTTTGTTAGGAAAAATCCCATATTTGATGAAAAGTGAAAATTGGAGATAGAGCTCAAATTAAAAAAAAAAGACATATTCCTATTCCCCTGGGTCAGGGAAGCCCAAAAAACATGAGTTTCCTGGATCTTATTTGTCCCTGTGGAATTGGCCAAGGGCATATCTCACATTTCTTAGGAAAAATCACTTATACCATCAATAGTGCAAATTGCAGATAGAGCTCAAATTCAAAAAAGAAAGACATATTCATGTTCACCCGGGTCAGGGAAACCCAAAAAACCTTGAGTTTTCGAGACCTGATCTTTCCCTCTGCAGTTGGCGTATGGCATATCTCGCATTTGTTTGGAAAAATCCCATATACCATGAAAAGTGCAAATTGCAAATAGAGCTCAAATTTGAAAAACAAGCACATATTCATGTTCCCCTAGGTCAGGGAAGCCCCAAAAAGTTGAGTTTTTGGGATCTGATCTGCCTTTTTGGAGTTGGCCCAGGGCATATCTCGCATTTGTTAGGAAAAATCACTTATACCATCAATCGTGCAAATTGCAGATAGAGCTCAAATTCAAAAAAGAAAGACATATTCATATTCCCCCAACTCAGGGAAAACAAAAAAAAAACATTAGTTTCCTTGATCTGAAATGTCCCTGTGGAGTTGGCCCAGGGCATATCTCACATTTCTTAGGAAAAATCCCTTATACCATAAAAAAAGAAAGACATATTCTTGTTCGGGAACTGATCTTTCCCTGTGCAGTTGGCGCATGGCATATCTTGCATTTGTTAGGAAAAATCCCATATACCATAAAAAGTGCAAATTGCAAATAGAGCACAAATTTGAAAAACAAAGACATATTCATGTTCCCCCGGGTCTCGGAAACCCAAAAAAACATGAGTTTTTGGGACCTGATCTTTCCCTTTGGAGTTGGCCCAGGGCATAACTTGCATATGTTAGGAAAAATCCCATATACCATGAAAAGTGCAAATTACAGATAGAGCTCAAATTTGAAGAAGAAACACATATTTATGTTCCCGCAGGTCACGGAACCCCTCCAAAATAGAGTTTTCTTGATCTGGTCTCTCCCTTTGGAGTTGGCCCAACTCATATCTCGCATTTGTTAGGAAAAATCCATTATACCTTGAAAACTGCACATAGGAGATAGAGCTCAAATTCGAAAAACAAACACATATTCATATTCCCTTACATCAGGGAAGCCCAAAAACATGAATATTTTTGATCTTATGTGTCCCTTTCGACTTGGCCCAGGGTATAACACGCATTTGTTAGGAAAAATCCATTATACCATCAATATTGAAAATTGCAGATAGAGGTCAAATTCGAAAAACAAAGACATATTCATGTTCGGGACCTGATCTTTCCTTGTGCAGTTGGCGCATGGCATATCTTTGTTAGGAAAAATCCCATATTTGATGAAAAGTGAAAATTGGAGATAGAGCTCAAATTAAAAAAAAAAGACATATTCCTATTCCCCTGGGTCAGGGAAGCCCAAAAAACATGAGTTTCCTGGATCTTATCTGTCCCTGTGGAATTGGCCAAGGGCATATCTCACATTTCTTAGGAAAAATCACTTATACCATCAATAGTGCAAATTGCAGATAGAGCTCAAATTCAAAAAAGAAAGACATATTCATATTCCCCTGGGTCAGGGAAACCCAAAAAACATGAGTTTTCGGCATCTGATCTATCCCTGTGGAGTTGGCCTAGAGCATATCTCGCATTTGTTAGGAAAAATCCTTTGTACCAACAATATTGAAAATTGCAGATAGAGGTCAAATTTGAAAAACAAAGACATATTCATGTGCCCCCTGGTCAGGGAAACGAAAAAAAATGTGACTTTCTGGGATCTGATCTATCCCACAACTCACATTTGTTAGGAAATGTGCAACTCACACTTGTTAGGAAAAATCCATGAAAAGTAGAAATTGGAGATAGAGCTCAAATTCGAAAAAGAAAGACATATTCACATTCCCCGGTTCAGGGAAGCCCAAAAAACATGAGTTTCCTGGATCTGATCTGTCCCTGTGGAGTTGGCCCAGGGCATATCTCACATTTCTTAGGAAAAATCACGTATACCATCAATAGTGCAAATTGCTGATAGAGCTCAAATTCGAAAAAGAAAGACATATTCATATTCCCCTGGGTCAGGGAAACCCAAAAAACATGAGTTTTCAGCATCTGATCTGTCCCTGTGGAGTTGGCCCAGAGCATATCTCGCATTTCTTAGGAAAAATTCCTTATACAATGAAAAGTGCAAATTGCAGATTGAACTCAAATTTGAAGAACAAACACATATTTATGTTCCCCCAGGTCTGGGAAGCCCTCCAAAAAGAGTTTTCTGGATCTGGTCTGTCCCTGTGGAGTTGGCCCAGGGCATATCTCACATTTGTTAGGAAAAATCCCTTATACCATGAAAAGTGCAAATTGCAAATAGAGCTAAAATTCGAAAAACAAAGACATATTCATGTTCCCCCGGGTTAGGGAAACCCAAAAATACATGAGTTTCCTGGATCTGGTCTCTCCCTTTGGAGTTGGCCCAACTCATATCTCGCATTTGTTAGGAAAAATCCATTATAGCTTGAAAAGTGCACATAGGAGATAGAGCTCAAATTCGAAAAACAAACACATATTCATATTCCCCTGGGTCAGGGAAGCCCAAAAAACATGAATATTAAGGATCTGATCTGTCCCTTTGGAGATGGCCCGGGGTATAACTTTATTTTGTTAGGAAAAATTCCCTTCTATGATGTAAAGTGAAAATTGGAGATAGAGCTCAAATTCAAAAAAAAACAACATATTCATATTCCCCAGGGTAAGGGAAACCCCAAAAAAATGAGTTTCCGGGATCTGACCTGTCTTTTTGGAGTTGGCCCAGGGCATATCTCGCATTTGTTAGGAAAAATCACTTATTCCATCAATAGTGCAAATTGCTGATAGAGCTCAAATTCGAAAAAGAAAGACATATTCATATTCCCCTGGGTCAGGGAAACCCAAAAAACCCAGCATCTGATCTGTCCCTGTGGAGTTGGCCCAGAGCATGTCTCGCATTTGTTAGGAAAAATTCCTTATACAATCAAAAGTGCAAATTGCAGATTGAACTCAAATTTGAAGAACAAACACATACTTATGTTCCCCCGGGTCTGGGAAGCCCTCCAAAAAGAGTTTTCTGGATCTGGTCTGTCCCTGTGGAAAAATCCCATATACCATGAAAAGTGCAAATTACAGATAGAGCTCAAATTTGAAGAAGAAACACATATTTATGTTCCCCCAGGTCAGGGAAACCCTCCAAATAAAGAGTTTTCTGGGTCTGGTCTCTCCCTTTGGAGTTGGCCCAACTGATACCTCGCATTTGTTAGGAAAAATCCATTATACCATAAAAATAGGAGACAGAGATCAAATTCGAAAAACAAAGACAAATTCATGTTCCCCCGGGTTAGGGAAACCCCAAAAAACATGAGTTTTTGGGATCTGATCTGTCCCTGTGGAGTTGGCCCTCGGCATATCTCGCATTTGTTTGGAATAATCCCATATACCATGAAAAGTGCAAATTCCCCCGGGTCAGGGAAGCCCAAAAAACATGGTTTTCCTGGATCTGATGTGTCCCTGTGGAGTTGGCCCAGGGCATATCTCACATTTCTTAGGAAAAATCACGTATACCAAAAATAGTGCAAATTGCAAATAGAGCTCAAATTCGAAAAAGAAAGACATATTCATATTCCCCTGGGTCAGGGAAACCCAAAAAACATGAGTTTTCAGCATCTGATCTGTCCCTGTGGAGTTGGCCCAGAGCATACCTCTCATTTGTTAGGAAAAATTCCTTATACAATGAAAAGTGCAAATTGCAGATTGAACTCAAATTTGAAGAACAAACACATATTTATGTTCCCCCAGGTCTGGGAAGCCCTCCAAAAAGAGTTTTCTGGATCTGGTCTGTCCCTGTGGAAAAATCCCATATACCATGAAAAGTGCAAATTACAGATAGAGCTCAAATTTGAAGAAGAAACACATATTTATGTTCCCCCAGGTCAGGGAAACCCTCCAAAAAAAGAGTTTTCTGGATCTGGTCTCTCCCTTTGGAGTTGGCCCAACTGATACCTCGCATTTGTTAGGAAAAATCAATTATACCATAAAAATAGGAGACAGAGATAAAATTCGAAAAACAAATACAAATTCATGTTCCCCCGGGTTAGGGAAACCCCAAAAAACATGAGTTTTTGGGATCTGATCTGTCCCTGTGGAGTTGGCCCTCGGCATATCTCGCATTTGTTTGGAAAAATCCCATATACCATGAAAAGTGCAAATTCCCCCGGGTCAGGGAAGCCCAAAGAACATGAGTTTCCTGGATCTGATCTGTCCCTGTGGAGTTGGCCAAGGGCATATCTCACATTTCTTAGGAAAAATCACTTATACCATCAATAGTGCAAATTGCAGATAGAGCTCAAATTCGAAAAAGAAAGACATATTCACGTTCCCCAGTTCAGGGAAGCCCAAAAACATGAGTTTTATAGTTCGGATATGTCCCTGTGGAGTTGGCCCAGAGCATATCTCGCATATGTTAGGAAAAATCCCATATACCATGAAAAGTGGAAATTGGAGATAGAGCTCAAATTCGAAAAAGAAAGACATATTCACATTCCCCGGTTCAGGGAAGCCCAAAAAACATGGGTTTCCTGGATCTGATGTGTCCCTGTTTAGTTGTGCCCAGGGCATATCTCACATTTCTTAGGAAAAATCACGTATACCATCAATAGTGCAAATTGCAGATAGAGCTCAAATTCGAAAAAGAAAGACATATTCATATTCCCCTGGGTCAGGGAAACCCAAAAAACATGAGTTTTCAGCATCTGATCTGTCCCTGTGGAGTTGGCCCAGAGCATATCTCGCATTTGCTAGGAAAAATTCCTTATACCATGAAAAGTGCAAATTGCAAATAGAGCTAAAATTTGAAAAACAAAGACATATTCATGTTCCCCCGGGTTAGGGAAACCCAAAAACACATTAGTTTCCTGGATCTGGTCTCTCCCTTTGGAGTTGGCCCAGGGCATATCTCACATTTCTCAGGAAAAATCCCTTGTACCATCAATAGTGCAAATTGCAAATAGAGGTCAAATTTGAAAAACAAAGACATATTCATGTGCCCCCTGGTCAGGGAAACAAAAAAAAACATGGGTTTCTGGGATCTGATCTGTCCCTGTTGAGTTGGCACAGGGCATAACTCACATTTGTTAGGAAAAATCCATGAAAAGTGGAAATTGGAGATAGAGCTCAAATTCGAAAAAGAAAGACATATTCACGTTCCCCTGTTCAGGGAAGCCCAAAAAAACATGAGTTTTCTGGTTCGGATATGTCCCTTTGGAGTTGGCCCAGAGCATATCTCGCATATGTTATGAACAATCCTATATACCATGAAAAGTGGAAATTGGAGATATAGCTCAAATTCGAAAAAGAAAGACATATTCACATTCCCCGGTTCAGGGAAGCCCAAAAAACATGGGTTTCCTGTATCTGATGTGTCCCTGTGGAGTTGGCCCAGGGCATATCTCACATTTCTTAGGAAAAATCACGTATACCATCAATAGTGCAAATTGCAGATAGAGCTCAAATTCGAAAAAGAAAGACATATTCATATTCCACTGGGTCAGGGAAACCCAAAAAACATGAGTTTTCAGCATCTGATCTGTCCCTGTGGAGTTGGCCCAGAGCATATCTCGCATTTGTTAGGAAAAATTCCTTATACAATGAAAAGTGCAAATTGCAGATTGAACTCAAATTTGAAGAACAAACACATATTTATGTTCCCCCAGGTCTGGGAAGCCCTCCAAAAAGAGTTTTCTGGATCTGGTCTTTCCCTGTGGAGTTGGCCCAGGGCATATCTCGCATTTCTTAGGAAAAATCCCTTATACCATGAAAAGTGCAAATTGCAAATAGAGCTAAAATTCGAAAAACAAAGACATATTCATGTTCCCCCGGGTTAGGGAAACCCAAAAATACATGAGTTTCCTGGATCTGGTCTCTCCCTTTGGAGTTGGCCCAGGGCATATCTCACATTTCTCAGGAAAAATCCCTTGTACCATCAATAGTGCAAATTGCAGATAGAGGTCAAATTTGAAAAACAAAGACATATTCATGTGCACCCTGGTCAGGGAAACAAAAAAAAAACATGGGTTTCTGGGATCTGATCTGTCCCTGTGGAGTTGGCACAGGGCATAACTCACATTTGTTAGGAAAAATCCATGAAAAGTGGAAATTGGAGATAGAGCTCAAATTCGAAAAAGAAAGACATATTCACGTTCCCCGGTTCAGGGAAGCCCAAAAAAACATGAGTTTTCTGGTTCGGATATGTCCCTTTGGAGTTGGCCCAGAGCATATCTCGCATATGTTAGGAACAATCCTATATACCATGAAAAGTGGAAATTGCAGATAGAGCTCAAATTCGAAAAAGAAAGACATATTCATATTCCCCTGGGTCAGGGAAACCCAAAAAACATGAGTTTTCGGCATCTGATCTATCCCTGTGGAGTTGGCCTAGAGCATATCTCGCATTTGTTAGGAAAAATCCCTTGCACCAACAATATTGAAAATTGCAAATAGAGGTCAAATTTGAAAAACAAAGACATATTCATGTGCCCCCTGGTCAGGGAAACGAAAAAAAAATGTGAGTTTCTGGGATCTGATCTGTCCCACAGGGTGTAACTCACATTTCTTAGGAAAAATCCATGAAAAGTGGAAATTGCAGATAGAGCTCAAATTCGAAAAACAAGCACATATTCATGTTCCCCTGGGTCAAGGAAGCCAGAAAAACTTGAGTTTTTGGGATCTGATCTTTCCCTTTGGAGTGGGCCCAGGGCATAACTTGCATATGTTAGGAAAAATTCCTTATACAATGAAAAGTGCAAATTACAGATAGAGCTCAAATTTGAAGAAGAAACACATATTTATGTTCCCGCAGGTCACGGAAACCCTCCAAAATAGAGTTTTCTGGATCTGGTCTGTCCCTTTGGAGTTGGCCCAACTCATATCTCGCATTTGTTAGGAAAAATCCCTTATACCATGAAAAGTGCAAATTGCAAATAGAGCTAAAATTCGAAAAACAAAGACATATTCATGTTCCACCCGGTTAGGGAAACCCAAAAATACATGAGTTTTCTGGATCTTATCTGTCCCTGTGCAGTTGGCCCAGGACATATCTCGCATTTGTTTGGAAAACTCCATTATACCATGAAAAGTGAACATAGTTAGTTAGTTCAAATTCGAAATTCGAAAAACAAACACATATTCATATTCCCCTACGTCAGGGAAGCCCAAAAAACATGAATATTTAGGATCTGATCTGTCCCTTTCGACTTTGCCCAGGGTATAACTCGCATTTGTTAGGAAAAATCCATTATACCATAAAAATAGGAGACAGAGTTGAAATTCGAAAAACAAAGACAAATTCATGTTCCCCCGGGTCAGGGAAACCCAAAAAAACATGAGTTTCCTGGATCTTATCTGTCCCTGTGGAGTTGGCCAAGGGCATATCTCACATTTCTTAGGAAAAATCACTTATACCATCAATAGTGCAAATTGCAGATAGAGCTCAAATTCGAAAAAGAAAGACATATTCATATTCCCCTGGGTCAGGGAAGCCCAAACAAACATGAATATTTAGGATCTGATCTGTCCCTTTGGAGTTGGCCCAGGGTATAACTCGCATTTGTTAGGAAAAATCCCATATACCAGGAAAAGTGCACATAAGAGATAGAGCTCAAATTCAAAAAACAAAGACATATTCATATTCCCCCGGTTCAGGGAAGCCCAAAAAAACATGAATTCTCCAGATCTGATCTGTCCCTGTGGAGTTAGCTGAGGGCATGTCTCGCATTTGTTAGGAAAAAACATGAGTTTTCGGGACCTGATCTGTACCAAATAGAGCTCAAACTTGAAGAACAAACACATATTCAAAAAACAGAGATATATTCATGTTACGTCGGGTCAGGGAAACCCAAAAACACATGAGTTTTCTGGATCTTATCTGTCCCTGTGCAGTTGGCCCATGGCATATCTCGCATTTGTTAGGAAAAATCCCATATACTATGAAAAGTGCAAATTGCAGATAGAGCTCAAATTTGAAGAACAAAGACATATTTATGTTCCACCAGTTCAGGGAAGCCCCCCCAAAAATGACTTTTTCGGATCTGATCTCTCCCTGTCGAGTTGGCCCAGGGCATAACTCGCATTTGTTAGGAAAAATCCCTTATACCATCAATCGTGCAAATTGGAGATAGAGCTCAAATTCGAAAAAGAAAGACATATTCACGTTCCCCGGTTCAGGGAAGCCCAAAAAAACATGAGTTTTCGGGACCTGATCTTTCACTCTGCAGTTGGCGCATGGCATATTTCGCATTTGTTAGGAAAAATCCCATATACCACGAAAAGTGCAAATTGCAAATGGAGCTCAAATTCGAAAAACAAGCACATATTCATATTCCCCTAGGTCAGGGAAGCCCAAAAAAGTTGAGTTTTTGGGATCTGATCTGTCCCTTTGGAGTTGGCCCAGGACATATCTCGCATTTGTTGGGAAAAATCCCTTGTACCATCAAAATTGCAAATTGCAGATAGAGCTCAAATTCGAAAAAGAAAGAAATATTCATATTCCCCCAAGTCATGGAAAACTAAAAAAACATGAGTTTTCGGGCTCTCAACTGTCCCTGTGGAGTTGGCACAGGGCATAACTCACATTTGTTAGGGAAAATCCATTATACCATCAATATTGAAAATTGCAGATAGAGATCAAACTCAAAAAACAAAGACATATTCATGTTCCCCGTGGTCAGGGAAGCCCAAAAAATGTAAGTTTTTAGGATCTGATCTGTCCCTTTGGAGTTGGCCCAGGGCATAACTCGCATTTGTTAGGGAAAATCCATTATACCATCAATATTGAAAATTACAGATAGAGATCAAACTCAAAAAACAAAGACATATTCATGTTCTCCCGGGTCAGGGAAGCCCACAAAAAAATGAGTTTTTGGAATCTGATCTGTCCCTTTGGAGTTTGGCCACGGACATAGCTCGAATTTGTCAAGAAAAATCCTTTATAACATGAGAAGTGAAAATTGGAGATAGAACTCAAATTCAAAAAACAGAGACATATTCATGTTCCGTCGGCTCAGGGAAACCCAAAAATAGATGAGTTTTCTGGATCTTATCTGTCCCTGTGCAGTTGGCCCAGGAGATATCTCGCATTTGTTAGGAAAAATCCCTTATACCATCAATCGTGCAAATTGGAGATAGAGCTCAAATTCAAAAAAGAAAGACATATTCATGTTCACCCGGGTCAGGGAAACCCAAAAAACCTTGAGTTTTCGAGACCTGATCTTTCCCTCTGCAGTTGGCGTATGGCATATCTCGCATTTGTTTGGAAAAATCCCATATACCATGAAAAGTGCAAATTGCAAATAGAGCTCAAATTTGAAAAACAAGCACATATTCATATTCCCCTAGGTCAGGGAAGCCCCAAAAAGTTGAGTTTCTCTTTTTGGAGTTGGCCCAGGGCATATCTCACATTTCTTAGGAAAAATCCCTTATACCATAAAAAAAGAAAGACATATTCTTGTTCTGGAACTGATCTTTCCCTGTGCAGTTGGCGCATGGCATATCTTGCATTTGTTAGGAAAAATCCCATATACCATAAAAAGTGCAAATTGCAAATAGAGCTCAAATTTGAAAAACAAAGACATATTCATGTTCCCCCGGGTCTCGGAAACCCAAAAAAACATGAGTTTTTGGGACCTGATCTTTCCCTTTGGAGTTGGCCCAGGGCATAACTTGCATATGTTAGGAAAAATCCCATATACCATGAAAAGTGCAAATTAGAGATAGAGCTCAAATTTGAAGAAGAAACACATATTTATGTTCCCCCAGGTCAGGGAAACCCTCCAAAAAAAGAGTTTTCTGGATCTGGTCTCTCCGTTTGGAGTTGGCCCAACTGATACCTCGCATTTGTTAGGAAAAATCCATTATACCATAAAAATAGGAGACAGAGATAAAATTCGAAAAACAAAGACAAATTCATGTTCCCCCGGGTCAGGGAAGCCCAAAGAACATGACTTTTTGGGATCTGATCTGTCCCTGTGGAGTTGGCCAAGGGCATATCTCACATTTCTTAGGAAAAATCCCTTGTACCATCAATAGTGCAAATTGCAGATAGAGGTCAAATTTGAAAAACAAAGACATATTCATGTGCCCCTGGGTCAGGGAAGCCCACAAAAAAATGAGTTTTTGGAATCTGATCTGTCCCTTTGGAGTTTGGCCACGGACATAGCTCGAATTTGTCAAGAAAAATCCTTTATAACATGAGAAGTGAAAATTGGAGATAGAACTCAAATTCAAAAAACAGAGACATATTCATGTTCCGTCGGCTCAGGGAAACCCAAAAATAGATGAGTTTTCTGGATCTTATCTGTCCCTGTGCAGTTGGCCCAGGAGATATCTCGCATTTGTTAGGAAAAATCCCTTATACCATCAATCGTGCAAATTGGAGATAGAGCTCAAATTCAAAAAAGAAAGACATATTCATGTTCACCCGGGTCAGGGAAACCCAAAAAACCTTGAGTTTTCGAGACCTGATCTTTCCCTCTGCAGTTGGCGTATGGCATATCTCGCATTTGTTTGGAAAAATCCCATATACCATGAAAAGTGCAAATTGCAAATAGAGCTCAAATTTGAAAAACAAGCACATATTCATATTCCCCTAGGTCAGGGAAGCCCCAAAAAGTTGAGTTTCTCTTTTTGGAGTTGGCCCAGGGCATATCTCACATTTCTTAGGAAAAATCCCTTATACCATAAAAAAAGAAAGACATATTCTTGTTCTGGAACTGATCTTTCCCTGTGCAGTTGGCGCATGGCATATCTTGCATTTGTTAGGAAAAATCCCATATACCATAAAAAGTGCAAATTGCAAATAGAGCTCAAATTTGAAAAACAAAGACATATTCATGTTCCCCCGGGTCTCGGAAACCCAAAAAAACATGAGTTTTTGGGACCTGATCTTTCCCTTTGGAGTTGGCCCAGGGCATAACTTGCATATGTTAGGAAAAATCCCATATACCATGAAAAGTGCAAATTAGAGATAGAGCTCAAATTTGAAGAAGAAACACATATTTATGTTCCCCCAGGTCAGGGAAACCCTCCAAAAAAAGAGTTTTCTGGATCTGGTCTCTCCGTTTGGAGTTGGCCCAACTGATACCTCGCATTTGTTAGGAAAAATCCATTATACCATAAAAATAGGAGACAGAGATAAAATTCGAAAAACAAAGACAAATTCATGTTCCCCCGGGTCAGGGAAGCCCAAAGAACATGACTTTTTGGGATCTGATCTGTCCCTGTGGAGTTGGCCAAGGGCATATCTCACATTTCTTAGGAAAAATCCCTTGTACCATCAATAGTGCAAATTGCAGATAGAGGTCAAATTTGAAAAACAAAGACATATTCATGTGCCCCCTGGTCAGGGAACCAAAAAAAAAACATGGGTTTCTGGGAACTGATCTGTCCCTGTGGAGTTGGCACAGGGCATTACTCACATTTGTTATGAAAAATCGATGAAAAGTGGAAATTGGAGATAGAGCTCAAATTCGAAAAAGAAAGACATATTCACATACCCCTGTTCAGGGAAGCCCAAAAAAACATGAGTTTTCTGGTTCGGATATGTCCCTGTGGAGTTGGTCCAGAGCATATCTCGCATATGTTAGGAACAATCCTATATACCATGAAAAGTGGAAATTGGAGATAGAGCTCAAATTCGAAAAAGAAAGACATATTCACATTTCCTGGTTCAGGGAAGCCCAAAAAACATGGGTTTCCTGGATCTGATGTGTCCCTGTGGAGTTGGCCCAGGGCATATCTCACATTTCTTAGGAAAAATCGCGTATACCATCAATAGTGCAAATTGCAGATAGAGCTCAAATTCGAAAAAGAAAGACATATTCATATTCCCCTGGGTCAGGGAAACCCAAAAAACATGAGTTTTCAGCATCTGATCTGTCCCTGTGGAGTTGGCCCAGAGCATATCTCGCAATTGTTAGGAAAAATTCCTTATACAATGAAAAGTGCAAATTGCAGATTGAACTCAAATTTGAAGAACAAACACATATTTATGTTCCCCCAGGTCTGGGAAGCCCTCCAAAAAGAGTTTTCTGGATCTGGTCTTTCCCTGTGGAGTTGGCCCAGGGCATATCTCGCATTTGTTAGGAAAAATCCCTTATACCATGAAAAGTGCAAATTGCAAATAGAGCTAAAATTCGAAAAACAAAGACATATTCATGTTCCCCCGGGTTAGGGAAACCCAAAAACACATTAGTTTCCTGGATCTGGTCTCTCCCTTTGGAGTTGGCCCAGGGCATATCTCACATTTCTCAGGAAAAATCCCTTGTACCATCAATAGTGCAAATTGCAGATAGAGGTCAAATTTGAAAAACAAAGACATATTCATGTGCCCCCTGGTCAGGGAACCAAAAAAAAACATGGGTTTCTGGGATCTGATCTGTCCCTGTGGAGTTGGCACAGGGCATAATTCACATTTGTTATGAAAAATCCATGAAAAGTGGAAATTGGAGATAGAGCTCAAATTCGAAAAAGAAAGACATATTCACGTTCCCCTGTTCAGGGAAGCCCAAAAAAACATGAGTTTTCTGGTTCGGATATGTCCCTTTGGAGTTGGCCCAGAGCATATCTCGCATATGTTATGAACAATCCTATATACCATGAAAAGTGGAAATTGGAGATATAGTGTTGTGACTCAGGGCCAGCCTGTGGGTCCGACAGCCGGCTCCGACGTATCGGAGGACTCAGATGAGGGGGAGGAGGGAGACGAACCGGCTGATGATGGTTTGGAGGCTTTGCAGAGTCCTCAGCCGGGGACCTCTTCTCAGCTGCATGAGCCCGAGAGTGCGGAGGATGATGACCCACAGCTGGCCCTGTTCAAGGACGCCCGACGCAGGAGGCAGTCGAGCAGGAACAAACAAAGAAAGGCTATGGGACTCCTCGGGAGGAGGCACAGGGAGACCACGCCCTGAGCTCTCTATAAAAGGAGTGTTTGGGGAGGGGCTGGTTGCTGAAAGCAACTTTTCCGCTTGAGAAGACAAGCTCTAGTGTTTTTGTTAACTGCGTAATTAAATCTTGGCAGATGCCTTTTAACCTTGGACGCTCTCCAGTCTCTTCTTTCTGATAAGGGGTTTGCCTTACTACAAGGCCAGAAGGGCTGGTTCAGAACATATAGCTCAAATTCGAAAAAGAAAGACATATTCACATTCCCCGGTTCAGGGAAGCCCAAAAAACATGGGTTTCCTGGATCTGATGTGTCCCTGTGGAGTTGGCCCAGGGCATATCTCACATTTCTTAGGAAAAATCGCGTATACCATCAATAGTGCAAATTGCAGATAGAACTCAAATTCAAAAAAGAAAGACATATTCATATTCCCCTGGGTCAGGGAAACCCAAAAAACATGAGTTTTCAGCATCTGATCTGTCCCTGTGGAGTTGGCCCAGAGCATATCTCGCAATTGTTAGGAAAAATTCCTTATACAATGAAAAGTGCAAATTGCAGATTGAACTCAAATTTGAAGAACAAACACATATTTATGTTCCCCCAGGTCTGGGAAGCCCTCCAAAAAGAGTTTTCTGGATCTGGTCTTTCCCTGTGGAGTTGGCCCAGGGCATATCTCGCATTTGTTAGGAAAAATCCCTTATACCATGAAAAGTGCAAATTGCAAATAGAGCTAAAATTCGAAAAACAAAGACATATTCATGTTCCCCCGGGTTAGGGAAACCCAAAAACACATTAGTTTCCTGGATCTGGTCTCTCCCTTTGGAGTTGGCCCAGGGCATATCTCACATTTCTCAGGAAAAATCCCTTGTACCATCAATAGTGCAAATTGCAAATAGAGGTCAAATTTGAAAAACAAAGACATATTCATGTGCCCCCTGGTCAGGGAAACAAAAAAAAACATGGGTTTCTGGGATCTGATCTGTCCCTGTGGAGTTGGCACAGGGCATAACTCACATTTGTTAGGAAAAATCCATGAAAAGTGGAAATTGGAGATAGAGCTCAAATTCGAAAAAGAAAGACATATTCACGTTCCCCTGTTCAGGGAAGCCCAAAAAAACATGAGTTTTCTGGTTCGGATATGTCCCTTTGGAGTTGGCCCAGAGCATATCTCGCATATGTTATGAACAATCCTATATACCATGAAAAGTGGAAATTGGAGATATAGCTCAAATTCGAAAAAGAAAGACATATTCACATTCCCCGGTTCAGGGAAGCCCAAAAAACATGGGTTTCCTGGATCTGATGTGTCCCTGTGGAGTTGGCCCAGGGCATATCTCACATTTCTTAGGAAAAATCACGTATACCATCAATAGTGCAAATTGCAGATAGAGCTCAAATTCGAAAAAGAAAGACATATTCATATTCCACTGGGTCAGGGAAACCCAAAAAACATGAGTTTTCAGCATCTGATCTGTCCCTGTGGAGTTGGCCCAGAGCATATCTCGCATTTGTTAGGAAAAATTCCTTATACAATGAAAAGTGCAAATTGCAGATTGAACTCAAATTTGAAGAACAAACACATATTTATGTTCCCCCAGGTCTGGGAAGCCCTCCAAAAAGAGTTTTCTGGATCTGGTCTTTCCCTGTGGAGTTGGCCCAGGGCATATCTCGCATTTCTTAGGAAAAATCCCTTATACCATGAATAGTGCAAATTGCAAATAGAGCTAAAATTCGAAAAACAAAGACATATTCATGTTCCCCCGGGTTAGGGAAACCCAAAAATACATGAGTTTCCTGGATCTGGTCTCTCCCTTTGGAGTTGGCCAAGGGCATATCTCACATTTCTTAGGAAAAATCACTTATACCATCAATAGTGCAAATTGCAGATAGAGCTCAAATTCGAAAAAGAAAGACATATTCATGTTCCCCGTGGTCAGGGAAGCCCAAAAAATGTAAGTTTTTAGGATCTGATCTGTCCCTTTGGAGTTGGCCCAGGGCATAACTCGCATTTGTTAGGGAAAATCCATTATACCATCAATATTGAAAATTGCAGATAGAGATCAAACTCAAAAAACAAAGACATATTCATGTTCTCCCGGGTCAGGGAAGCCCACAAAAAAATGAGTTTTCGGAATCTGATCTGTCCCTTTGGAGTTTGGCCACGGCATAGCTCGAATTTGTCAAGAAAAATCCTTTATAACATGAGAAGTGAAAATTGGAGATAGAACTCAAATTCAAAAAACAGAGACATATTCATGTTCCGTCGGCTCAGGGAAACCCAAAAATAGATGAGTTTTCTGGATCTTATCTGTCCCTGTGCAGTTGGCCCAGGAGATATCTCGCATTTGTTAGGAAAAATCCCTTATACCATCAATCGTGCAAATTGGAGATAGAGCTCAAATTCAAAAAAGAAAGACATATTCATGTTCACCCGGGTCAGGGAAACCCAAAAAACCTTGAGTTTTCGAGACCTGATCTTTCCCTCTGCAGTTGGCGTATGGCATATCTCGCATTTGTTTGGAAAAATCCCATATACCATGAAAAGTGCAAATGGCAAATAGAGCTCAAATTTGAAAAACAAGCACATATTCATATTCCCCTAGGTCAGGGAAGCCCCAAAAAGTTGGGTTTTCGGGATCTGATCTGTCTTTTTGGAGTTGGCCCAGGGCATATCTCACATTTCTTAGGAAAAATCCCTTATACCATAAAAAAAGAAAGACATATTCTTGTTCTGGAACTGATCTTTCCCTGTGCAGTTGGCGCATGGCATATCTTGCATTTGTTAGGAAAAATCCCATATACCATAAAAAGTGCAAATTGCAAATAGAGCTCAAATTTGAAAAACAAAGACATATTCATGTTCCCCCGGGTCTCGGAAACCCAAAAAAACATGAGTTTTTGGGACCTGATCTTTCCCTTTGGAGTTGGCCCAGGGCATAACTTGCATATGTTAGGAAAAATCCCATATACCATGAAAAGTGCAAATTAGAGATAGAGCTCAAATTTGAAGAAGAAACACATATTTATGTTCCCGCAGGTCACGGAACCCCTCCAAAATAGAGTTTTCTGGATCTGGTCTCTCCCTTTGGAGTTGGCCCAACTCATATCTCGCATTTGTTAGGAAAAATCCATTATACCTTGAAAAGTGCACATAGGAGATAGAGCTCAAATTCGAAAAACAAACACATATTCATATTCCCCTGGGTCAGGGAAGCCCAAAAAACATGAATATTTAGGATCTGATGTGTCCCTTTCGACTTGGCCCAGGGTATAACTCGCATTTGTTAGGAAAAATCCATTATACCATCAATATCGAAAATTGCAGATAGAGGTCAAATTTGAAAAACAAAGACATATTGATGTTCGGGACATGATCTTTCCCTGTGCAGTTGGCGCATGGCATATCTTTGTTAGGAAAAATCCCATATTTGATGAAAAGTGAAAATTGGAGATAGAGCTCAAATTAAAAAAAAAGACATATTCCTATTCCCCTGGGTCAGGGAAGCCCAAAAAACATGAGTTTCCTGGATCTTATCTGTCCCTGTAGAGTTGGCCAAGGGCATATCTCACATTTCTTAGGAAAAATCACTTATACCATCAATAGTGCAAATTGCAGATAGAGCTCAAATTCGAAAAAGAAAGACATATTCATGTGCCCCCAAGTCAGGGAAAACCAAAACATGAGTTTTCGGCATCTGATCTATCCCTGTGGAGTTGGCCTAGAGCATATCTCGCATTTGTTTGGAAAAATCCCTTGTACCAACAATATTGAAAATTGCAGATAGAGGTCAAATTTGAAAAACAAAGACAAATTCATGTGCCCCCTGGTCAGGGAAACGAAAAAAAATGTGAGTTTCTGGGATCTGATCTGTCCCACAACTCACATTTGTTAGGAAATGTGCAACTCACATTTGTTAGGAAAAATCCATGAAAAGTGGAAATTGGAGATAGAGCTCAAATTCGAAAAAGAAAGACATATTCACATTCCCCGGTTCAGGGAAGCCCAAAAACCATGAGTTTCCTGGATCTGATCTGTCCCTGTGGAGTTGGCCCAGGGCATATCTCACATTTCTTAGGAAAAATCACGTATACCATCAATAGTGCAAATTGCAGATAGAGCTCAAATTCGAAAAAGAAAGACATATTCATATTCCCCTGGGTCAGGGAAACCCAAAAAACATGAGTTTTCAGCATCTGATCTGTCCCTGTGGAGTTGGCCCAGAGCATATCTCGCATTTGTTAGGAAAAATTCCTTATACAATGAAAAGTGCAAATTGCAGATTGAACTCAAATTTGAAGAACAAACACATATTTATGTTCCCCCAGGTCTGGGAAGCCCTCCAAAGAGAGTTTTCTGGATCTGGTCTGTCCCTGTGGAGTTGGCCCAGGGCATATCTCGCATTTGTTAGGAAAAATCCCTTATACCATGAAAAGTGCAAATTGCAAATAGAGCTAAAATTCGAAAAACAAAGACATATTCATGTTCCCCCGGGTTAGAGAAACCCAAAAATACATGAGTTTCCTGGATCTGGTCTCTCCCTTTGGAGTTGGCCCAACTCATATCTCGCATTTGTTAGGAAAAATCCATTATACCTTGAAAAGTGCACATAGGAGATAGAGCTCAAATTCGAAAAACAAACACATATTCATATTCCCCTGGGTCAGGGAAGCCCAAAAAACATGAATATTTAGGATCTGATCTGTCCCTTTAGAGATGGCCCGGGGTATAACTTTATTTTGTTAGGAAAAATTCCCTTATATGATGTAAAGTGAAAATTGGAGATAGAGCTCAAATTCAAAAAAAAAAAAACATATTCATATTCCCCTGGGTAAGGGAAACCCCAAAAAAATGAGTTTCCGGGATCTGACCTGTCTTTTTGGAGTTGGCCCAGGGCATATCTCGCATTTGTTAGGAAAAATCACTTATTCCATCAATAGTGCAAATTGCTGATAGAGCTCAAATTCGAAAAAGAAAGACATATTCATATTCCCCTGGGTGAAGGAAACCCAAAAAACCCAGCATCTGATCTGTCCCTGTGGAGTTGGCCCAGAGCATATCTCGCATTTGTTAGGAAAAATTCCTTATACAATCAAAAGTACAAATTACAGATAGAGCTCAAATTTGAAGAAGAAACACATATTTATGTTCCCCCAGGTCAGGGAAACCCTCCAAAAAAGAGTTTTCTGGATCTGGTCTCTCCCTTTCGAGTTGGCCCAACTGATACCTCGCATTTGTTAGGAAAAATCCATTATACCATAAAAATAGGAGACAGAGATCAAATTCGAAAAACAAATTCAAATTCATGTTCCCCCGGGTTAGGGAAACCCAAAAAAACATGAGATTTTGGGATCTGATCTGTCCCTGTGGAGTTGGCCCTCGGCATATCTCGCATTTGTTTGGAAAAATCCCATGTACCATGAAAAGTGCAAATTCCCCCGGTTCAGGGAAGCCCAAAGAACATGAGTTTCCTGGATCTGATCTGTCCCTGTGGAGTTGGCCAAGGGCATATCTCACATTTCTTAGGAAAAATCACGTATACCATCAATAGTGCAAATTGCAGATAGAGCTCAAATTCGAAAAAGAAAGACATATTCACATTCCCCCGGGTTAGGGAAACCCAAAAATACATGAGTTTCCTGGATCTGGTCTCTCCCTTTGGAGTTGGCCCAGGGCATATCTCACATTTCTTAGGAAAAATCCCTTGTACCATCAATAGTGCAAATTGCAGATAGAGGTCAAATTTGAAAAACAAAGACATATTCATGTGCCCCCTGGTCAGGGAAACCAAAAAAACATGAGTTTCTGGGATCTGATCTGTCCCTGTGGAGTTGGCCCTCGGCATAACTCGCATTTGTTTGGAAAAATCCCATATACCATGAAAAGTGCAAATTACAGATAGAGCTCAAATTTGTATAACAATCACATATTTATGTTCCCCCGGGTCAAGGAAAAACTGCAAAAAAAGAGTTTCCTGGATCTGGTCTCTCCCTTTGGAGTTGGCCCAGCTCATATCTCGCATTTGTTAGGAAAAATCCATTATAGCTTGAAAAGTGCACATAGGAGATAGAGCTCAAATTCGAAAAACAAACACATATTCATATTCCCCTTGGTCAGGGAAGAGCAAAAAAACATGAATATTTAGGATCTGATCTGTACCTTTGGACATGGCCCGGGGTATAACTCGCTTTTGTTAGGAAAAATCCCATATATGATGAAAAGTGAAAATTGGAGATAGAGCTCAAATTAAAAAAAAAAGATATATTCATATTCCCCTGGGTCAGGGAAGCCCAAAAAACATGAGTTTCCTGGATCTGATCTGTCCCTGTGGAGTTGGCCCAGCGCATATCTCACATTTCTTAGGAAAAATCACTTATACCATCAATAGTGCAAATTGCAGATAGAGCTCAAATTCAAAAAAGAAAGACACATTCATATTCCCCTGGGTCAGGGAAACCCAAAAAACATGAGTTTTCGGCATCTGATCTATCCCTGTGGAGTTCGCCCGGAGCATATCTCGCATTTGTTAGGAAAAATCCCTTGTACCATCAATATTGCAAATTGCAGATAGAGGTCAAATTTGAAAAACAAAGACATATTCATGTGCCCCCTGGTCAGGGAAACCAAAAAAAATGTGAGTTTCTGGGATCTGATCTGTCCCAAAGGGTGTAACTCACATTTGTTAGGAAAAATCCATGAAAAGTGGAAATTGCAGATAGAGCTCAAATTCGAAAAACAAGCACATATTCATGTTCCCCTGGGTCAAGGAAGCCAGAAAAACTTGAGTTTTTGGGATCTGATCTTTCCCTTTGGAGTTGGCCCAGGGCATAACTCGCATTTCTTAGGAAAAATCACTTATATCATCAATAGTGCAAATTGCAGATAGTGGTCAAATTCGAAAAACAAAGACATATTCATGTTCCCCCGGGTCTCGGAAACCCAAAAAAACATGAGTTTTTGGGACCTGATCTTTCCCTTTGGAGTTGGCCCAGGGCATAACTTGCATATGTTAGGAAAAATCCCATATACCATGAAAAGTGCAAATTACAGATAGAGCACAAATTTGAAGAAGAAACACATATTTATGTTCCTGCAGGTCACGGAAACCCTCCAAAATAGAGTTTTCTGGATCTGGTCTCTCCCTTTGGAGTTGGCCCAACTCATATCTCGCATTTGTTAGGAAAAATCCATTATACCTTGAAAAGTGCACATAGGAGATAGAGCTCAAATTCGAAAAAGAAAGACATATTCATATTCCCCTGGGTAAGGGAAACCCAAAAATCATGAGTTTCCTGGATCTGATCTGTCCCTGTGGAGTTGGCCAAGGGCATATCTCGCATTTGTTAGGAAAAATCAATTATTCCATCAATAGTGCAAATTGCTGATAGAGCTCAAATTCGAAAAAGAAAGACATATTCATATTCCCCTGGGTAAGGGAAACCCAAAAAAATGAGTTTCCTGGATCTGATCTGTCCTTTTGGAGTTGGCCCAGGGCATATCTCGCATTTGTTAGGAAAAATCACTTATTCCATCAACAGTGCAAATTGCTGATAGAGCTCAAATTTGAAAAAGAAAGACATATTCATATAACCCTGGGTCAGGGAAACCCAAAAAACCCAGCATCTGATCTGTCCCTGTGGAGTTGGCCCAGAGCATATCTCGCATTTGTTAGGAAAAATTCCTTATACAATCAAAAGTGCAAATTGCAGATTGAACTCAAATTTGAAGAACAAACACATATTTATGTTTCCCCGGGTCTGGGAAGCCCTCCAAAAAGCGTTTTCTGGATCTGGTCTGTCCCTGTGGAAAAATCCCATATACCATGAAAACTGCAAATTACACATAGAGCTCAAATTTGAAGAAGAAACACATATTTATGTTCCCCCAGGTCAGGGAAACCCTCCAAATAAAGAGTTTTCTGGGTCTGGTCTCTCCCTTTGGAGTTGGCCCAACTGATACCTCGCATTTGTTAGGAAAAATCCATTATACCATAAAAATAGGAGACAGAGATAAAATTCGAAAAACAAAGACAAATTCATGTTCCCCCGGGTTAGGGAAACCCCAAAAAACATGAGTTTTTGGGATCTGATCTGTCCCTGTGGAGTTGGCCCTCGGCATAACTCGCATTTGTTTGGAAAAATTCCATATACCATGAAAAGTGCAAATTGCAGATAGAGCTCAAATTTGTATAACAATCACATATTTAAGTTCCCCTGGGTCAGGGAAAAACTGCAAAAAAAGACTTTCCTGGATCTGGTCTCTCCCTTTGGAGTTGGCCCAGCTCATATCTCGCATTTGTTAGGAAAAATCCCTTATACCATCAATAGTGCAAATTGCAGATAGAGCTCTAATTCGAAAAACAAAGACATATTCATGTTCCCCCGGGTCACGGAAACCCCAAAAAACATGAGTTTTTGGGACCTGATCTTTCCCTTTGGAGTTGGCCCAGGGCATAACTTGCATATGTTAGGAAAAATCCAATATACCATGAAAAGTGCAAATTACAGATAGAGCTCAAATTTGAAGAAGAAACACATATTTATGTTCCCGCAGGTCACGGAAACCCTCCAAAATAGAGTTTTCTTGATCTGGTCTGTCCCTTTGGAGTTGGCCCAACTCATATCTTGCATTTGTTAGGAAAAATCCATTATACCTTGAAAAGTGCACATAGGAGATAGAGCTCAAATTCGAAAAACAAACACATATTCATATTCCCCTGGGTCAGGGAAGCCCAAAAAACATGAATATTTAGGATCTGATCTGTCCCTTTGGAGATGGGCCGGGGTATAACTTTATTTTGTTAGGAAAAATTCCCTTATATGATGTAAAGTGAAAATTGGAGATAGAGCTCAAATTCAAAAAAAAAAACATATTCATATTCCCCTGGGTAAGGGAAACCCCAAAAAAATGAGTTTCCGGGATCTGACCTGTCTTTTTGGAGTTGGCCCAGGGCATATCTCGCATTTGTTAGGAAAAATCACTTATTCCATCAATAGTGCAAATTGCTGATAGAGCTCAAATTCGAAAAAGAAAGACATATTCATATTCCCCTGGGTCAAGGAAACCCAAAAAACCCAGCATCTGATCTGTCCCTGTGGAGTTGGCCCAGAGCATATCTCGCATTTGTTAGGAAAAATTCCTTATACAATCAAAAGTGCAAATTGCAGATTGAACTCAAATTTAAAGAACAAACACATATTTATGTTCCCCCGGGTCTGGGAAGCCCTCCAAAAAGAGTTTTCTGGATCTGGTCTGTCCCTGTGGAAAAATCCCATATACCATGAAAAGTGCAAATTACAGATAGAGCTCAAATTTGAAGAAGAAACACATATTTATGTTCCCCCAGGTCAGGGAAACCCTCCAAAAAAAGAGTTTTCTGGATCTGGTCTCTCCCTTTGGAGTTGGCCTAACTGATACCTCGCATTTGTTAGGAAAAATCCATTATACCATAAAAATAGGAGACAGAGTTGAAATTCGAAAAACAAAGACAAATTCATGTTCCCCCGGGTCAGGGAAACCCAAAAAAACATGAGTTTCCTGGATCTTATCTGTCCCTGTGGAGTTGGCCAAGGGCATATCTCACATTTCTTAGGAAAAATCACTTATACCATCAATAGTGCAAATTGCAGATAGAGCTCAAATTCGAAAAAGAAAGACATATTCATATTCCCCTGGGTCAGGGAAGCCCAAACAAACATGAATATTTAGGATCTGATCTGTCCCTTTGGAGTTGGCCCAGGGTATAACTCGCATTTGTTAGGAAAAATCCCATATACCAGGAAAAGTGCACATAAGAGATAGAGCTCAAATTCAAAAAACAAAGACATATTCATATTCCCCCGGTTCAGGGAAGCCCAAAAAAACATGAATTCTCCAGATCTGATCTGTCCCTGTGGAGTTAGCTGAGGGCATGTCTCGCATTTGTTAGGAAAAAACATGAGTTTTCGGGACCTGATCTGTACCAAATAGAGCTCAAACTTGAAGAACAAACACATATTCAAAAAACAGAGATATATTCATGTTACGTCGGGTCAGGGAAACCCAAAAACACATGAGTTTTCTGGATCTTATCTGTCCCTGTGCAGTTGGCCCATGGCATATCTCGCATTTGTTAGGAAAAATCCCATATACTATGAAAAGTGCAAATTGCAGATAGAGCTCAAATTTGAAGAACAAAGACATATTTATGTTCCACCAGTTCAGGGAAGCCCCCCCAAAAATGACTTTTTCGGATCTGATCTCTCCCTGTCGAGTTGGCCCAGGGCATAACTCGCATTTGTTAGGAAAAATCCCTTATACCATCAATCGTGCAAATTGGAGATAGAGCTCAAATTCGAAAAAGAAAGACATATTCACGTTCCCCGGTTCAGGGAAGGCCAAAAAACCATGAGTTTTCGGGACCTGATCTTTCACTCTGCAGTTGGCGCATGGCATATTTCGCATTTGATAGGAAAAATCCCATATACCACGAAAAGTGCAAATTGCAAATGGAGCTCAAATTCGAAAAACAAGCACATATTCATATTCCCCTAGGTCAGGGAAGCCCAAAAAAGTTGAGTTTTTGGGATCTGATCTGTCCCTTTGGAGTTGGCCCAGGACATATCTCGCATTTGTTGGGAAAAATCCCTTGTACCATCAAAATTGCAAATTGCAGATAGAGCTCAAATTCGAAAAAGAAAGAAATATTCATATTCCCCCAAGTCATGGAAAACTAAAAAAACATGAGTTTTCGGGCTCTCAACTGTCCCTGTGGAGTTGGCACAGGGCATAACTCACATTTGTTAGGGAAAATCCATTATACCATCAATATTGAAAATTGCAGATAGAGATCAAACTCAAAAAACAAAGACATATTCATGTTCCCCGTGGTCAGGGAAGCCCAAAAAATGTAAGTTTTTAGGATCTGATCTGTCCCTTTGGAGTTGGCCCAGGGCATAACTCGCATTTGTTAGGGAAAATCCATTATACCATCAATATTGAAAATTGCAGATAGAGATCAAACTCAAAAAACAAAGACATATTCATGTTCTCCCGGGTCAGGGAAGCCCACAAAAAAATGAGTTTTTGGAATCTGATCTGTCCCTTTGGAGTTTGGCCACGGACATAGCTCGAATTTGTCAAGAAAAATCCTTTATAACATGAGAAGTGAAAATTGGAGATAGAACTCAAATTCAAAAAACAGAGACATATTCATGTTCCGTCGGCTCAGGGAAACCCAAAAATAGATTAGTTTTCTGGATCTTATCTGTCCCTGTGCAGTTGGCCCAGGAGATATCTCGCATTTGTTAGGAAAAATCCCTTATACCATCAATCGTGCAAATTGGAGATAGAGCTCAAATTCAAAAAAGAAAGACATATTCATGTTCACCCGGGTCAGGGAAACCCAAAAAACCTTGAGTTTTCGAGACCTGATCTTTCCCTCTGCAGTTGGCGTATGGCATATCTCGCATTTGTTTGGAAAAATCCCATATACCATGAAAAGTGCAAATTGCAAATAGAGCTCAAATTTGAAAAACAAGCACATATTCATATTCCCCTAGGTCAGGGAAGCCCCAAAAAGTTGAGTTTCTCTTTTTGGAGTTGGCCCAGGGCATATCTCACATTTCTTAGGAAAAATCCCTTATACCATAAAAAAAGAAAGACATATTCTTGTTCTGGAACTGATCTTTCCCTGTGCAGTTGGCGCATGGCATATCTTGCATTTGTTAGGAAAAATCCCATATACCATAAAAAGTGCAAATTGCAAATAGAGCTCAAATTTGAAAAACAAAGACATATTCATGTTCCCCCGGGTCTCGGAAACCCAAAAAAACATGAGTTTTTGGGACCTGATCTTTCCCTTTGGAGTTGGCCCAGGGCATAACTTGCATATGTTAGGAAAAATCCCATATACCATGTAAAAGTGCAAATTAGAGATAGAGCTCAAATTTGAAGAAGAAACACATATTTATGTTCCCCCAGGTCAGGGAAACCCTCCAAAAAAAGAGTTTTCTGGATCTGGTCTCTCCCTTTGGAGTTGGCCCAACTGATACCTCGCATTTGTTAGGAAAAATCCATTATACCATAAAAATAGGAGACAGAGATCAAATTCGAAAAACAAAGACAAATTCATGTTCCCCCGGGTCAGGGAAGCCCAAAGAACATGAGTTTTTGGGATCTGATCTGTCCCTGTGGAGTTGGCCAAGGGCATATCTCACATTTCTTAGGAAAAATCCCTTGTACCATCAATAGTGCAAATTGCAGATAGAGGTCAAATTTGAAAAACAAAGACATATTCATGTGCCCCCTGGTCAGGGAACCAAAAAAAAAACATGGGTTTCTGGGAACTGATCTGTCCCTGTGGAGTTGGCACAGGGCATAACTCACATTTGTTAGGAAAAATCCATGAAAAGTGGAAATTGGAGATAGAGCTCAAATTCGAAAAAGAAAGACATATTCACGTTCCCCTGTTCAGGGAAGCCCAAAAAAACATGAGTTTTCTGGTTCGGATATGTCCCTTTGGAGTTGGCCCAGAGCATATCTCGCATATGTTATGAACAATCCTATATACCATGAAAAGTGGAAATTGGAGATATAGCTCAAATTCGAAAAAGAAAGACATATTCACATTCCCCGGTTCAGGGAAGCCCAAAAAACATGGGTTTCCTGGATCTGATGTGTCCCTGTGGAGTTGGCCCAGGGCATATCTCACATTTCTTAGGAAAAATCACGTATACCATCAATAGTGCAAATTGCAGATAGAGCTCAAATTCGAAAAAGAAAGACATATTCATATTCCACTGGGTCAGGGAAACCCAAAAAACATGAGTTTTCAGCATCTGATCTGTCCCTGTGGAGTTGGCCCAGAGCATATCTCGCATTTGTTAGGAAAAATTCCTTATACAATGAAAAGTGCAAATTGCAGATTGAACTCAAATTTGAAGAACAAACACATATTTATGTTCCCCCAGGTCTGGGAAGCCCTCCAAAAAGAGTTTTCTGGATCTGGTCTTTCCCTGTGGAGTTGGCCCAGGGCATATCTCGCATTTCTTAGGAAAAATCCCTTATACCATGAAAAGTGCAAATTGCAAATAGAGCTAAAATTCGAAAAACAAAGACATATTCATGTTCCCCCGGGTTAGGGAAACCCAAAAATACATGAGTTTCCTGGATCTGGTCTCTCCCTTTGGAGTTGGCCCAGGGCATATCTCACATTTCTTAGGAAAAATCCCTTGTACCATCAATAGTGGAAATTACAGATAGAGCTCAAATTCGAAAAAGAAAGACATATTCATATTCCCCTGGGTCTGGGAAACCCAAAAAACATGAGTTTTCGGCATCTGATCTATCCCTGTGTAGTTGGCCTAGAGCATATCTCGCATTTGTTAGGAAAAATCCCTTGCACCAACAATATTGAAAATTGCAGATAGAGGTCAAATTTGAAAAACAAAGACATATTCATGTGCCCCCTGGTCAGGGAAACGAAAAAAAAATGTGAGTTTCTGGGATCTGATCTGTCCCACAGGGTGTAACTCACATTTCTTAGGAAAAATCCATGAAAAGTGGAAATTGCAGATAGAGCTCAAATTCGAAAAACAAGCACATATTCATGTTCCCCTGGGTCAAGGAAGCCAGAAAAACTCGAGTTTTTGGGATCTGATCTTTCCCTTTGGAGTGGGCCCAGGGCATAACTCGCATTTCTTAGGAAAAATCACTTATACCATGAATAGTGCAAATTGCAGATAGAGCTCAAATTCGAAAAAGAAAGACATATTCACGTTCCCCGGTTCAGGGAAGCCCAAAAAACAAAAACCAAAAAAACCATGAGTTTCTGCGATCTGATCTTTCCCTGTGGAGTTGGCACAGGGCATAACTCACATTTGTTAGGAAAAATCCATGAAAAGTGGAAATTGGAGATAGAGCTCAAATTCGAAAAAGAAAGACATATTCACATTTCCTGGTTCAGGGAAGCCCAAAAAACATGGGTTTCCTGGATCTGATGTGTCCCTGTGGAGTTGGCCCAGGGCATATCTCACATTTCTTAGGAAAAATCGCGTATACCATCAATAGTGCAAATTGCAGATAGAGCTCAAATTCGAAAAAGAAAGACATATTCATATTCCCCTGGGTCAGGGAAACCCAAAAAACATGAGTTTTCAGCATCTGATCTGTCCCTGTGGAGTTGGCCCAGAGCATATCTCGCAATTGTTAGGAAAAATTCCTTATACAATGAAAAGTGCAAATTGCAGATTGAACTCAAATTTGAAGAACAAACACATATTTATGTTCCCCCAGGTCTGGGAAGCCCTCCAAAAAGAGTTTTCTGGATCTGGTCTTTCCCTGTGGAGTTGGCCCAGGGCATATCTCGCATTTGTTAGGAAAAATCCCTTATACCATGAAAAGTGCAAATTGCAAATAGAGCTAAAATTCGAAAAACAAAGACATATTCATGTTCCCCCGGGTTAGGGAAACCCAAAAACACATTAGTTTCCTGGATCTGGTCTCTCCCTTTGGAGTTGGCCCAGGGCATATCTCACATTTCTCAGGAAAAATCCCTTGTACCATCAATAGTGCAAATTGCAGATAGAGGTCA
This sequence comes from Vipera ursinii, assembly GCF_947247035.1. NCBI lineage: Eukaryota > Metazoa > Chordata > Lepidosauria > Squamata > Viperidae > Vipera > Vipera ursinii. The sequence goes on from NC_139522.1 coordinate 10,036,409, forward strand.
AATTTGAAAAACAAAGACATATTCATGTGCCCCCTGGTCAGGGAACCAAAAAAAAACATGGGTTTCTGGGATCTGATCTGTCCCTGTGGAGTTGGCACAGGGCATAATTCACATTTGTTATGAAAAATCCATGAAAAGTGGAAATTGGAGATAGAGCTCAAATTCGAAAAAGAAAGACATATTCACGTTCCCCTGTTCAGGGAAGCCCAAAAAAACATGAGTTTTCTGGTTCGGATATGTCCCTTTGGAGTTGGCCCAGAGCATATCTCGCATATGTTATGAACAATCCTATATACCATGAAAAGTGGAAATTGGAGATATAGTGTTGTGACTCAGGGCCAGCCTGTGGGTCCGACAGCCGGCTCCGACGTATCGGAGGACTCAGATGAGGGGGAGGAGGGAGACGAACCGGCTGATGATGGTTTGGAGGCTTTGCAGAGTCCTCAGCCGGGGACCTCTTCTCAGCTGCATGAGCCCGAGAGTGCGGAGGATGATGACCCACAGCTGGCCCTGTTCAAGGACGCCCGACGCAGGAGGCAGTCGAGCAGGAACAAACAAAGAAAGGCTATGGGACTCCTCGGGAGGAGGCACAGGGAGACCACGCCCTGAGCTCTCTATAAAAGGAGTGTTTGGGGAGGGGCTGGTTGCTGAAAGCAACTTTTCCGCTTGAGAAGACAAGCTCTAGTGTTTTTGTTAACTGCGTAATTAAATCTTGGCAGATGCCTTTTAACCTTGGACGCTCTCCAGTCTCTTCTTTCTGATAAGGGGTTTGCCTTACTACAAGGCCAGAAGGGCTGGTTCAGAACATATAGCTCAAATTCGAAAAAGAAAGACATATTCACATTCCCCGGTTCAGGGAAGCCCAAAAAACATGGGTTTCCTGGATCTGATGTGTCCCTGTGGAGTTGGCCCAGGGCATATCTCACATTTCTTAGGAAAAATCGCGTATACCATCAATAGTGCAAATTGCAGATAGAACTCAAATTCAAAAAAGAAAGACATATTCATATTCCCCTGGGTCAGGGAAACCCAAAAAACATGAGTTTTCAGCATCTGATCTGTCCCTGTGGAGTTGGCCCAGAGCATATCTCGCAATTGTTAGGAAAAATTCCTTATACAATGAAAAGTGCAAATTGCAGATTGAACTCAAATTTGAAGAACAAACACATATTTATGTTCCCCCAGGTCTGGGAAGCCCTCCAAAAAGAGTTTTCTGGATCTGGTCTTTCCCTGTGGAGTTGGCCCAGGGCATATCTCGCATTTGTTAGGAAAAATCCCTTATACCATGAAAAGTGCAAATTGCAAATAGAGCTAAAATTCGAAAAACAAAGACATATTCATGTTCCCCCGGGTTAGGGAAACCCAAAAACACATTAGTTTCCTGGATCTGGTCTCTCCCTTTGGAGTTGGCCCAGGGCATATCTCACATTTCTCAGGAAAAATCCCTTGTACCATCAATAGTGCAAATTGCAAATAGAGGTCAAATTTGAAAAACAAAGACATATTCATGTGCCCCCTGGTCAGGGAAACAAAAAAAAACATGGGTTTCTGGGATCTGATCTGTCCCTGTGGAGTTGGCACAGGGCATAACTCACATTTGTTAGGAAAAATCCATGAAAAGTGGAAATTGGAGATAGAGCTCAAATTCGAAAAAGAAAGACATATTCACGTTCCCCTGTTCAGGGAAGCCCAAAAAAACATGAGTTTTCTGGTTCGGATATGTCCCTTTGGAGTTGGCCCAGAGCATATCTCGCATATGTTATGAACAATCCTATATACCATGAAAAGTGGAAATTGGAGATATAGCTCAAATTCGAAAAAGAAAGACATATTCACATTCCCCGGTTCAGGGAAGCCCAAAAAACATGGGTTTCCTGTATCTGATGTGTCCCTGTGGAGTTGGCCCAGGGCATATCTCACATTTCTTAGGAAAAATCACGTATACCATCAATAGTGCAAATTGCAGATAGAGCTCAAATTCGAAAAAGAAAGACATATTCATATTCCACTGGGTCAGGGAAACCCAAAAAACATGAGTTTTCAGCATCTGATCTGTCCCTGTGGAGTTGGCCCAGAGCATATCTCGCATTTGTTAGGAAAAATTCCTTATACAATGAAAAGTGCAAATTGCAGATTGAACTCAAATTTGAAGAACAAACACATATTTATGTTCCCCCAGGTCTGGGAAGCCCTCCAAAAAGAGTTTTCTGGATCTGGTCTTTCCCTGTGGAGTTGGCCCAGGGCATATCTCGCATTTCTTAGGAAAAATCACGTATACCATGAAAAGTGCAAATTGCAAATAGAGCTAAAATTCGAAAAACAAAGACATATTCATGTTCCCCCGGGTTAGGGAAACCCAAAAATACATGAGTTTCCTGGATCTGGTCTCTCCCTTTGGAGTTGGCCCAGGGCATATCTCACATTTCTCAGGAAAAATCCCTTGTACCATCAATAGTGCAAATTGCAGATAGAGGTCAAATTTGAAAAACAAAGACATATTCATGTGCACCCTGGTCAGGGAAACAAAAAAAAAACATGGGTTTCTGGGATCTGATCTGTCCCTGTGGAGTTGGCACAGGGCATAACTCACATTTGTTAGGAAAAATCCATGAAAAGTGGAAATTGGAGATAGAGCTCAAATTCGAAAAAGAAAGACATATTCACGTTCCCCGGTTCAGGGAAGCCCAAAAAAACATGAGTTTTCTGGTTCGGATATGTCCCTTTGGAGTTGGCCCAGAGCATATCTCGCATATGTTAGGAACAATCCTATATACCATGAAAAGTGGAAATTGCAGATAGAGCTCAAATTCGAAAAAGAAAGACATATTCATATTCCCCTGGGTCAGGGAAACCCAAAAAACATGAGTTTTCGGCATCTGATCTATCCCTGTGGAGTTGGCCTAGAGCATATGTCGCATTTGTTAGGAAAAATCCCTTGCACCAACAATATTGAAAATTGCAAATAGAGGTCAAATTTGAAAAACAAAGACATATTCATGTGCCCCCTGGTCAGGGAAACGAAAAAAAAATGTGAGTTTCTGGGATCTGATCTGTCCCACAGGGTGTAACTCACATTTCTTAGGAAAAATCCATGAAAAGTGGAAATTGCAGATAGAGCTCAAATTCGAAAAAGAAAGAAATATTCATATTCCCCCAAGTCATGGAAAACTAAAAAAACATGAGTTTTCGGGCTCTCAACTGTCCCTGTGGAGTTGGCACAGGGCATAACTCACATTTGTTAGGGAAAATCCATTATACCATCAATATTGAAAATTGCAGATAGAGATCAAACTCAAAAAACAAAGACATATTCATGTTCCCCGTGGTCAGGGAAGCCCAAAAAATGTAAGTTTTTAGGATCTGATCTGTCCCTTTGGAGTTGGCCCAGGGCATAACTCGCATTTGTTAGGGAAAATCCATTATACCATCAATATTGAAAATTACAGATAGAGATCAAACTCAAAAAACAAAGACATATTCATGTTCTCCCGGGTCAGGGAAGCCCACAAAAAAATGAGTTTTTGGAATCTGATCTGTCCCTTTGGAGTTTGGCCACGGACATAGCTCGAATTTGTCAAGAAAAATCCTTTATAACATGAGAAGTGAAAATTGGAGATAGAACTCAAATTCAAAAAACAGAGACATATTCATGTTCCGTCGGCTCAGGGAAACCCAAAAATAGATGAGTTTTCTGGATCTTATCTGTCCCTGTGCAGTTGGCCCAGGAGATATCTCGCATTTGTTAGGAAAAATCCCTTATACCATCAATCGTGCAAATTGGAGATAGAGCTCAAATTCAAAAAAGAAAGACATATTCATGTTCACCCGGGTCAGGGAAACCCAAAAAACCTTGAGTTTTCGAGACCTGATCTTTCCCTCTGCAGTTGGCGTATGGCATATCTCGCATTTGTTTGGAAAAATCCCATATACCATGAAAAGTGCAAATTGCAAATAGAGCTCAAATTTGAAAAACAAGCACATATTCATATTCCCCTAGGTCAGGGAAGCCCCAAAAAGTTGAGTTTCTCTTTTTGGAGTTGGCCCAGGGCATATCTCACATTTCTTAGGAAAAATCCCTTATACCATAAAAAAAGAAAGACATATTCTTGTTCTGGAACTGATCTTTCCCTGTGCAGTTGGCGCATGGCATATCTTGCATTTGTTAGGAAAAATCCCATATACCATAAAAAGTGCAAATTGCAAATAGAGCTCAAATTTGAAAAACAAAGACATATTCATGTTCCCCCGGGTCTCGGAAACCCAAAAAAACATGAGTTTTTGGGACCTGATCTTTCCCTTTGGAGTTGGCCCAGGGCATAACTTGCATATGTTAGGAAAAATCCCATATACCATGAAAAGTGCAAATTAGAGATAGAGCTCAAATTTGAAGAAGAAACACATATTTATGTTCCCCCAGGTCAGGGAAACCCTCCAAAAAAAGAGTTTTCTGGATCTGGTCTCTCCCTTTGGAGTTGGCCCAACTGATACCTCGCATTTGTTAGGAAAAATCCATTATACCATAAAAATAGGAGACAGAGATCAAATTCGAAAAACAAAGACAAATTCATGTTCCCCCGGGTCAGGGAAGCCCAAAGAACATGAGTTTTTGGGATCTGATCTGTCCCTGTGGAGTTGGCCAAGGGCATATATCACATTTCTTAGGAAAAATCCCTTGTACCATCAATAGTGCAAATTGCAGATAGAGGTCAAATTTGAAAAACAAAGACATATTCATGTGCCCCCTGGTCAGGGAACCAAAAAAAAACATGGGTTTCTGGGAACTGATCTGTCCCTGTGGAGTTGGCACAGGGCATAACTCACATTTGTTATGAAAAATCGATGAAAAGTGGAAATTGGAGATAGAGCTCAAATTCGAAAAAGAAAGACATATTCACATACCCCTGTTCAGGGAAGCCCAAAAAAACATGAGTTTTCTGGTTCGGATATGTCCCTGTGGAGTTGGTCCAGAGCATATCTCGCATATGTTAGGAACAATCCTATATACCATGAAAAGTGGAAATTGGAGATAGAGCTCAAATTCGAAAAAGAAAGACATATTCACATTTCCTGGTTCAGGGAAGCCCAAAAAACATGGGTTTCCTGGATCTGATGTGTCCCTGTGGAGTTGGCCCAGGGCATATCTCACATTTCTTAGGAAAAATCGCGTATACCATCAATAGTGCAAATTGCAGATAGAGCTCAAATTCGAAAAAGAAAGACATATTCATATTCCCCTGGGTCAGGGAAACCCAAAAAACATGAGTTTTCAGCATCTGATCTGTCCCTGTGGAGTTGGCCCAGAGCATATCTCGCAATTGTTAGGAAAAATTCCTTATACAATGAAAAGTGCAAATTGCAGATTGAACTCAAATTTGAAGAACAAACACATATTTATGTTCCCCCAGGTCTGGGAAGCCCTCCAAAAAGAGTTTTCTGGATCTGGTCTTTCCCTGTGGAGTTGGCCCAGGGCATATCTCGCATTTGTTAGGAAAAATCCCTTATACCATGAAAAGTGCAAATTGCAAATAGAGCTAAAATTCGAAAAACAAAGACATATTCATGTTCCCCCGGGTTAGGGAAACCCAAAAACACATTAGTTTCCTGGATCTGGTCTCTCCCTTTGGAGTTGGCCCAGGGCATATCTCACATTTCTCAGGAAAAATCCCTTGTACCATCAATAGTGCAAATTGCAGATAGAGGTCAAATTTGAAAAACAAAGACATATTCATGTGCCCCCTGGTCAGGGAACCAAAAAAAACATGGGTTTCTGGGATCTGATCTGTCCCTGTGCAGTTGGCACAGGGCATAATTCACATTTGTTATGAAAAATCCATGAAAAGTGGAAATTGGAGATAGAGCTCAAATTCGAAAAAGAAAGACATATTCACGTTCCCCTGTTCAGGGAAGCCCAAAAAAACATGAGTTTTCTGGTTCGGATATGTCCCTTTGGAGTTGGCCCAGAGCATATCTCGCATATGTTATGAACAATCCTATATACCATGAAAAGTGGAAATTGGAGATATAGTGTTGTGACTCAGGGCCAGCCTGTGGGTCCGACAGCCGGCTCCGACGTATCGGAGGACTCAGATGAGGGGGAGGAGGGAGACGAACCGGCTGATGATGGTTTGGAGGCTTTGCAGAGTCCTCAGCCGGGGACCTCTTCTCAGCTGCATGAGCCCGAGAGTGCGGAGGATGATGACCCACAGCTGGCCCTGTTCAAGGACGCCCGACGCAGGAGGCAGTCGAGCAGGAACAAACAAAGAAAGGCTATGGGACTCCTCGGGAGGAGGCACAGGGAGACCACGCCCTGAGCTCTCTATAAAAGGAGTGTTTGGGGAGGGGCTGGTTGCTGAAAGCAACTTTTCCGCTTGAGAAGACAAGCTCTAGTGTTTTTGTTAACTGCGTAATTAAATCTTGGCAGATGCCTTTTAACCTTGGACGCTCTCCAGTCTCTTCTTTCTGATAAGGGGTTTGCCTTACTACAAGGCCAGACGGGCTGGTTCAGAACATATAGCTCAAATTCGAAAAAGAAAGACATATTCACATTCCCCGGTTCAGGGAAGCCCAAAAAACATGGGTTTCCTGGATCTGATGTGTCCCTGTGGAGTTGGCCCAGGGCATATCTCACATTTCTTAGGAAAAATCGCGTATACCATCAATAGTGCAAATTGCAGATAGAACTCAAATTCAAAAAAGAAAGACATATTCATATTCCCCTGGGTCAGGGAAACCCAAAAAACATGAGTTTTCAGCATCTGATCTGTCCCTGTGGAGTTGGCCCAGAGCATATCTCGCAATTGTTAGGAAAAATTCCTTATACAATGAAAAGTGCAAATTGCAGATTGAACTCAAATTTGAAGAACAAACACATATTTATGTTCCCCCAGGTCTGGGAAGCCCTCCAAAAAGAGTTTTCTGGATCTGGTCTTTCCCTGTGGAGTTGGCCCAGGGCATATCTCGCATTTGTTAGGAAAAATCCCTTATACCATGAAAAGTGCAAATTGCAAATAGAGCTAAAATTCGAAAAACAAAGACATATTCATGTTCCCCCGGGTTAGGGAAACCCAAAAACACATTAGTTTCCTGGATCTGGTCTCTCCCTTTGGAGTTGGCCCAGGGCATATCTCACATTTCTCAGGAAAAATCCCTTGTACCATCAATAGTGCAAATTGCAAATAGAGGTCAAATTTGAAAAACAAAGACATATTCATGTGCCCCCTGGTCAGGGAAACAAAAAAAAACATGGGTTTCTGGGATCTGATCTGTCCCTGTGGAGTTGGCACAGGGCATAACTCACATTTGTTAGGAAAAATCCATGAAAAGTGGAAATTGGAGATAGAGCTCAAATTCGAAAAAGAAAGACATATTCACGTTCCCCTGTTCAGGGAAGCCCAAAAAAACATGAGTTTTCTGGTTCGGATATGTCCCTTTGGAGTTGGCCCAGAGCATATCTCGCATATGTTATGAACAATCCTATATACCATGAAAAGTGGAAATTGGAGATATAGCTCAAATTCGAAAAAGAAAGACATATTCACATTCCCCGGTTCAGGGAAGCCCAAAAAACATGGGTTTCCTGGATCTGATGTGTCCCTGTGGAGTTGGCCCAGGGCATATCTCACATTTCTTAGGAAAAATCACGTATACCATCAATAGTGCAAATTGCAGATAGAGCTCAAATTCGAAAAAGAAAGACATATTCATATTCCACTGGGTCAGGGAAACCCAAAAAACATGAGTTTTCAGCATCTGATCTGTCCCTGTGGAGTTGGCCCAGAGCATATCTCGCATTTGTTAGGAAAAATTCCTTATACAATGAAAAGTGCAAATTGCAGATTGAACTCAAATTTGAAGAACAAACACATATTTATGTTCCCCCAGGTCTGGGAAGCCCTCCAAAAAGAGTTTTCTGGATCTGGTCTTTCCCTGTGGAGTTGGCCCAGGGCATATCTCGCATTTCTTAGGAAAAATCCCTTATACCATGAAAAGTGCAAATTGCAAATAGAGCTAAAATTCGAAAAACAAAGACATATTCATGTTCCCCCGGGTTAGGGAAACCCAAAAATACATGAGTTTCCTGGATCTGGTCTCTCCCTTTGGAGTTGGCCCAGGGCATATCTCACATTTCTTAGGAAAAATCCCTTGTACCATCAATAGTGGAAATTACAGATAGAGCTCAAATTCGAAAAAGAAAGACATATTCATATTCCCCTGGGTCAGGGAAACCCAAAAAACATGAGTTTTCGGCATCTGATCTATCCCTGTGGAGTTGGCCTAGAGCATATCTCGCATTTGTTAGGAAAAATCCCTTGCACCAACAATATTGAAAATTGCAGATAGAGGTCAAATTTGAAAAACAAAGACATATTCATGTGCCCCCTGGTCAGGGAAACGAAAAAACAATGTGAGTTTCTGGGATCTGATCTGTCCCACAGGGTGTAACTCACATTTCTTAGGAAAAATCCATGAAAAGTGGAAATTGCAGATAGAGCTCAAATTCGAAAAACAAGCACATATTCATGTTCCCCTGGGTCAAGGAAGCCAGAAAAACTTGAGTTTTTGGGATCTGATCTTTCCCTTTCGAGTGGGCCCAGGGCATAACTCGCATTTCTTAGGAAAAATCACTTATACCATGAATAGTGCAAATTGCAGATAGAGCTCAAATTCGAAAAAGAAAGACATATTCACGTTCCCCGGTTCAGGGAAGCCCAAAAAACAAAAACCAAAAAAACCATGAGTTTCTGGGATCTGATCTTTCCCTGTGGAGTTGGCACAGGGCATAACTCACATTTGTTAGGAAAAATCCATGAAAAGTGGAAATTGGAGATAGAGCTCAAATTCGAAAAAGAAAGACATATTCACATTCCCCGGTTCAGGGAAGCCCAAAAAACATGAGTTTCCTGGATCTGATCTGTCCCTGTGGAGTTGGCCCAGGACATATCTCAGATTTCTTAGGAAAAATCACTTATACCATCAATAGTGCAAATTGCAGATAGTGGTCAAATTCGAAAAACAAAGACATATTCATGTTCCCCCGGGTCTCGGAAACCCAAAAAAACATGAGTTTTTGGGACCTGATCTTTCCCTTTGGAGTTGGCCCAGGGCATAACTTGCATATGTTAGGAAAAATTCCTTATACAATGAAAAGTGCAAATTACAGATAGAGCTCAAATTTGAAGAAGAAACACATATTTATGTTCCCGCAGGTCACTGAAACCCTCCAAAATAGAGTTTTCTGGATCTGGTCTGTCCCTTTGGAGTTGGCCCAACTCATATCTCGCATTTGTTAGGAAAAATCCCTTATACCATGAAAAGTGCAAATTGCAAATAGAGCTAAAATTCGAAAAACAAAGACATATTCATGTTCCCCCGGGTTAGGGAAACCCAAAAAACCCAGCATCTGATCTGTCCCTGTGGAGTTGGCGAAGAACATATGTCGCATTTGTTAGGAAAAATTCCTTATACAATCAAAAGTGCAAATTGTAGATTGAACTCAAATTCGAAAAACAAAGACATATTCATGTTCCCCCCGGTTAGGGAAACCCAAAAATACATGAGTTTTCTGGATCTTATCTGTCCCTGTGCAGTTGGCCCAGGACATATCTCGCATTTGTTTGGAAAACTCCATTATACCATGAAAAGTGAACATAGTTAGTTAGTTCAAATTCGAAATTCGAAAAACAAACACATATTCATATTCCCCTACGTCAAGGAAGCCCAAAAAACATGAATTTTTAGGATCTGATCTGTCCCTTTCGACTTTGCCCAGGGTATAACTCGCATTTGTTAGGAAAAATCCATTATACCATAAAAATAGGAGACAGAGTTGAAATTCGAAAAACAAAGACAAATTCATGTTCCCCCGGGTCAGGGAAACCCAAAAAAACATGAGTTTCCTGGATCTTATCTGTCCCTGTGGAGTTGGCCAAGGGCATATCTCACATTTCTTAGGAAAAATCACTTATACCATCAATAGTGCAAATTGCAGATAGAGCTCAAATTCGAAAAAGAAAGACATATTCATGTTCCCCGTGGTCAGGGAAGCCCAAAAAATGTAAGTTTTTAGGATCTGATCTGTCCCTTTGGAGTTGGCCCAGGGCATAACTCGCATTTGTTAGGGAAAATCCATTATACCATCAATATTGAAAATTGCAGATAGAGATCAAACTCAAAAAACAAAGACATATTCATGTTCTCCCGGGTCAGGGAAGCCCACAAAAAAATGAGTTTTCGGAATCTGATCTGTCCCTTTGGAGTTTGGCCACGGCATAGCTCGAATTTGTCAAGAAAAATCCTTTATAACATGAGAAGTGAAAATTGGAGATAGAACTCAAATTCAAAAAACAGAGACATATTCATGTTCCGTCGGCTCAGGGAAACCCAAAAATAGATGAGTTTTCTGGATCTTATCTGTCCCTGTGCAGTTGGCCCAGGAGATATCTCGCATTTGTTAGGAAAAATCCCTTATACCATCAATCGTGCAAATTGGAGATAGAGCTCAAATTCAAAAAAGAAAGACATATTCATGTTCACCCGGGTCAGGGAAACCCAAAAAACCTTGAGTTTTCGAGACCTGATCTTTCCCTCTGCAGTTGGCGTATGGCATATCTCGCATTTGTTTGGAAAAATCCCATATACCATGAAAAGTGCAAATGGCAAATAGAGCTCAAATTTGAAAAACAAGCACATATTCATATTCCCCTAGGTCAGGGAAGCCCCAAAAAGTTGGGTTTTCGGGATCTGATCTGTCTTTTTGGAGTTGGCCCAGGGCATATCTCACATTTCTTAGGAAAAATCCCTTATACCATAAAAAAAGAAAGACATATTCTTGTTCTGGAACTGATCTTTCCCTGTGCAGTTGGCGCATGGCATATCTTGCATTTGTTAGGAAAAATCCCATATACCATAAAAAGTGCAAATTGCAAATAGAGCTCAAATTTGAAAAACAAAGACATATTCATGTTCCCCCGGGTCTCGGAAACCCAAAAAAACATGAGTTTTTGGGACCTGATCTTTCCCTTTGGAGTTGGCCCAGGGCATAACTTGCATATGTTAGGAAAAATCCCATATACCATGAAAAGTGCAAATTAGAGATAGAGCTCAAATTTGAAGAAGAAACACATATTTATGTTCCCGCAGGTCACGGAACCCCTCCAAAATAGAGTTTTCTGGATCTGGTCTCTCCCTTTGGAGTTGGCCCAACTCATATCTCGCATTTGTTAGGAAAAATCCATTATACCTTGAAAAGTGCACATAGGAGATAGAGCTCAAATTCGAAAAACAAACACATATTCATATTCCCCTGGGTCAGGGAAGCCCAAAAAACATGAATATTTAGGATCTGATGTGTCCCTTTCGACTTGGCCCAGGGTATAACTCGCATTTGTTAGGAAAAATCCATTATACCATCAATATCGAAAATTGCAGATAGAGGTCAAATTCGAAAAACAAAGACATATTGATGTTCGGGACATGATCTTTCCCTGTGCAGTTGGCGCATGGCATATCTTTGTTAGGAAAAATCCCATATTTGATGAAAAGTGAAAATTGGAGATAGAGCTCAAATTAAAAAAAAAAGACATATTCCTATTCCCCTGGGTCAGGGAAGCCCAAAAAACATGAGTTTCCTGGATCTTATCTGTCCCTGTAGAGTTGGCCAAGGGCATATCTCACATTTCTTAGGAAAAATCACTTATACCATCAATAGTGCAAATTGCAGATAGAGCTCAAATTCGAAAAAGAAAGACATATTCATATTCCCCCAAGTCAGGGAAAACCAAAACATGAGTTTTCGGCATCTGATCTATCCCTGTGGAGTTGGCCTAGAGCATATCTCGCATTTGTTTGGAAAAATCCCTTGTACCAACAATATTGAAAATTGCAGATAGAGGTCAAATTTGAAAAACAAAGACAAATTCATGTGCCCCCTGGTCAGGGAAACGAAAAAAAATGTGAGTTTCTGGGATCTGATCTGTCCCACAACTCACATTTGTTAGGAAATGTGCAACTCACATTTGTTAGGAAAAATCCATGAAAAGTGGAAATTGGAGATAGAGCTCAAATTCGAAAAAGAAAGACATATTCACATTCCCCGGTTCAGGGAAGCCCAAAAACCATGAGTTTCCTGGATCTGATCTGTCCCTGTGGAGTTGGCCCAGGGCATATCTCACATTTCTTAGGAAAAATCACGTATACCATCAATAGTGCAAATTGCAGATAGAGCTCAAATTCGAAAAAGAAAGACATATTCATATTCCCCTGGGTCAGGGAAACCCAAAAAACATGAGTTTTCAGCATCTGATCTGTCCCTGTGGAGTTGGCCCAGAGCATATCTCGCATTTGTTAGGAAAAATTCCTTATACAATGAAAAGTGCAAATTGCAGATTGAACTCAAATTTGAAGAACAAACACATATTTATGTTCCCCCAGGTCTGGGAAGCCCTCCAAAGAGAGTTTTCTGGATCTGGTCTGTCCCTGTGGAGTTGGCCCAGGGCATATCTCGCATTTGTTAGGAAAAATCCCTTATACCATGAAAAGTGCAAATTGCAAATAGAGCTAAAATTCGAAAAACAAAGACATATTCATGTTCCCCCGGGTTAGAGAAACCCAAAAATACATGAGTTTCCTGGATCTGGTCTCTCCCTTTGGAGTTGGCCCAAGTCATATCTCGCATTTGTTAGGAAAAATCCATTATACCTTGAAAAGTGCACATAGGAGATAGAGCTCAAATTCGAAAAACAAACACATATTCATATTCCCCTGGGTCAGGGAAGCCCAAAAAACATGAATATTTAGGATCTGATCTGTCCCTTTAGAGATGGCCCGGGGTATAACTTTATTTTGTTAGGAAAAATTCCCTTATATGATGTAAAGTGAAAATTGGAGATAGAGCTCAAATTCAAAAAAAAAAAACATATTCATATTCCCCTGGGTAAGGGAAACCCCAAAAAAATGAGTTTCCGGGATCTGACCTGTCTTTTTGGAGTTGGCCCAGGGCATATCTCGCATTTGTTAGGAAAAATCACGTATTCCATCAATAGTGCAAATTGCTGATAGAGCTCAAATTCGAAAAAGAAAGACATATTCATATTCCCCTGGGTGAAGGAAACCCAAAAAACCCAGCATCTGATCTGTCCCTGTGGAGTTGGCCCAGAGCATATCTCGCATTTGTTAGGAAAAATTCCTTATACAATCAAAAGTACAAATTACAGATAGAGCTCAAATTTGAAGAAGAAACACATATTTATGTTCCCCCAGGTCAGGGAAACCCTCCAAAAAAGAGTTTTCTGGATCTGGTCTCTCCCTTTCGAGTTGGCCCAACTGATACCTCGCATTTGTTAGGAAAAATCCATTATACCATAAAAATAGGAGACAGAGATCAAATTCGAAAAACAAATTCAAATTCATGTTCCCCCGGGTTAGGGAAACCCAAAAAAACATGAGATTTTGGGATCTGATCTGTCCCTGTGGAGTTGGCCCTCGGCATATCTCGCATTTGTTTGGAAAAATCCCATGTACCATGAAAAGTGCAAATTCCCCCGGTTCAGGGAAGCCCAAAGAACATGAGTTTCCTGGATCTGATCTGTCCCTGTGGAGTTGGCCAAGGGCATATCTCACATTTCTTAGGAAAAATCACGTATACCATCAATAGTGCAAATTGCAGATAGAGCTCAAATTCGAAAAAGAAAGACATATTCACATTCCCCCGGGTTAGGGAAACCCAAAAATACATGAGTTTCCTGGATCTGGTCTCTCCCTTTGGAGTTGGCCCAGGGCATATCTCACATTTCTTAGGAAAAATCCCTTGTACCATCAATAGTGCAAATTGCAGATAGAGGTCAAATTTGAAAAACAAAGACATATTCATGTGCCCCCTGGTCAGGGAAACCAAAAAAACATGAGTTTCTGGGATCTGATCTGTCCCTGTGGAGTTGGCCAAGGGCATATCTCACATTTCTTAGGAAAAATCACTTATACCATCAATAGTGCAAATTGCAGATAGAGCTCAAATTCGAAAAAGAAAGACATATTCATGTTCCCCGTGGTCAGGGAAGCCCAAAAAATGTAAGTTTTTAGGATCTGATCTGTCCCTTTGGAGTTGGCCCAGGGCATAACTCGCATTTGTTAGGGAAAATCCATTATACCATCAATATTGAAAATTGCAGATAGAGATCAAACTCAAAAAACAAAGACATATTCATGTTCTCCCGGGTCAGGGAAGCCCACAAAAAAATGAGTTTTCGGAATCTGATCTGTCCCTTTGGAGTTTGGCCACGGCATAGCTCGAATTTGTCAAGAAAAATCCTTTATAACATGAGAAGTGAAAATTGGAGATAGAACTCAAATTCAAAAAACAGAGACATATTCATGTTCCGTCGGCTCAGGGAAACCCAAAAATAGATGAGTTTTCTGGATCTTATCTGTCCCTGTGCAGTTGGCCCAGGAGATATCTCGCATTTGTTAGGAAAAATCCCTTATACCATCAATCGTGCAAATTGGAGATAGAGCTCAAATTCAAAAAAGAAAGACATATTCATGTTCACCCGGGTCAGGGAAACCCAAAAAACCTTGAGTTTTCGAGACCTGATCTTTCCCTCTGCAGTTGGCGTATGGCATATCTCGCATTTGTTTGGAAAAATCCCATATACCATGAAAAGTGCAAATGGCAAATAGAGCTCAAATTTGAAAAACAAGCACATATTCATATTCCCCTAGGTCAGGGAAGCCCCAAAAAGTTGGGTTTTCGGGATCTGATCTGTCTTTTTGGAGTTGGCCCAGGGCATATCTCACATTTCTTAGGAAAAATCCCTTATACCATAAAAAAAGAAAGACATATTCTTGTTCTGGAACTGATCTTTCCCTGTGCAGTTGGCGCATGGCATATCTTGCATTTGTTAGGAAAAATCCCATATACCATAAAAAGTGCAAATTGCAAATAGAGCTCAAATTTGAAAAACAAAGACATATTCATGTTCCCCCGGGTCTCGGAAACCCAAAAAAACATGAGTTTTTGGGACCTGATCTTTCCCTTTGGAGTTGGCCCAGGGCATAACTTGCATATGTTAGGAAAAATCCCATATACCATGAAAAGTGCAAATTAGAGATAGAGCTCAAATTTGAAGAAGAAACACATATTTATGTTCCCGCAGGTCACGGAACCCCTCCAAAATAGAGTTTTCTGGATCTGGTCTCTCCCTTTGGAGTTGGCCCAACTCATATCTCGCATTTGTTAGGAAAAATCCATTATACCTTGAAAAGTGCACATAGGAGATAGAGCTCAAATTCGAAAAACAAACACATATTCATATTCCCCTGGGTCAGGGAAGCCCAAAAAACATGAATATTTAGGATCTGATGTGTCCCTTTCGACTTGGCCCAGGGTATAACTCGCATTTGTTAGGAAAAATCCATTATACCATCAATATCGAAAATTGCAGATAGAGGTCAAATTCGAAAAACAAAGACATATTGATGTTCGGGACATGATCTTTCCCTGTGCAGTTGGCGCATGGCATATCTTTGTTAGGAAAAATCCCATATTTGATGAAAAGTGAAAATTGGAGATAGAGCTCAAATTAAAAAAAAAAGACATATTCCTATTCCCCTGGGTCAGGGAAGCCCAAAAAACATGAGTTTCCTGGATCTTATCTGTCCCTGTAGAGTTGGCCAAGGGCATATCTCACATTTCTTAGGAAAAATCACTTATACCATCAATAGTGCAAATTGCAGATAGAGCTCAAATTCGAAAAAGAAAGACATATTCATATTCCCCCAAGTCAGGGAAAACCAAAACATGAGTTTTCGGCATCTGATCTATCCCTGTGGAGTTGGCCTAGAGCATATCTCGCATTTGTTTGGAAAAATCCCTTGTACCAACAATATTGAAAATTGCAGATAGAGGTCAAATTTGAAAAACAAAGACAAATTCATGTGCCCCCTGGTCAGGGAAACGAAAAAAAATGTGAGTTTCTGGGATCTGATCTGTCCCACAACTCACATTTGTTAGGAAATGTGCAACTCACATTTGTTAGGAAAAATCCATGAAAAGTGGAAATTGGAGATAGAGCTCAAATTCGAAAAAGAAAGACATATTCACATTCCCCGGTTCAGGGAAGCCCAAAAACCATGAGTTTCCTGGATCTGATCTGTCCCTGTGGAGTTGGCCCAGGGCATATCTCACATTTCTTAGGAAAAATCACGTATACCATCAATAGTGCAAATTGCAGATAGAGCTCAAATTCGAAAAAGAAAGACATATTCATATTCCCCTGGGTCAGGGAAACCCAAAAAACATGAGTTTTCAGCATCTGATCTGTCCCTGTGGAGTTGGCCCAGAGCATATCTCGCATTTGTTAGGAAAAATTCCTTATACAATGAAAAGTGCAAATTGCAGATTGAACTCAAATTTGAAGAACAAACACATATTTATGTTCCCCCAGGTCTGGGAAGCCCTCCAAAGAGAGTTTTCTGGATCTGGTCTGTCCCTGTGGAGTTGGCCCAGGGCATATCTCGCATTTGTTAGGAAAAATCCCTTATACCATGAAAAGTGCAAATTGCAAATAGAGCTAAAATTCGAAAAACAAAGACATATTCATGTTCCCCCGGGTTAGAGAAACCCAAAAATACATGAGTTTCCTGGATCTGGTCTCTCCCTTTGGAGTTGGCCCAAGTCATATCTCGCATTTGTTAGGAAAAATCCATTATACCTTGAAAAGTGCACATAGGAGATAGAGCTCAAATTCGAAAAACAAACACATATTCATATTCCCCTGGGTCAGGGAAGCCCAAAAAACATGAATATTTAGGATCTGATCTGTCCCTTTAGAGATGGCCCGGGGTATAACTTTATTTTGTTAGGAAAAATTCCCTTATATGATGTAAAGTGAAAATTGGAGATAGAGCTCAAATTCAAAAAAAAAAAAAACATATTCATATTCCCCTGGGTAAGGGAAACCCCAAAAAAATGAGTTTCCGGGATCTGACCTGTCTTTTTGGAGTTGGCCCAGGGCATATCTCGCATTTGTTAGGAAAAATCACTTATTCCATCAATAGTGCAAATTGCTGATAGAGCTCAAATTCGAAAAAGAAAGACATATTCATATTCCCCTGGGTGAAGGAAACCCAAAAAACCCAGCATCTGATCTGTCCCTGTGGAGTTGGCCCAGAGCATATCTCGCATTTGTTAGGAAAAATTCCTTATACAATCAAAAGTACAAATTACAGATAGAGCTCAAATTTGAAGAAGAAACACATATTTATGTTCCCCCAGGTCAGGGAAACCCTCCAAAAAAGAGTTTTCTGGATCTGGTCTCTCCCTTTCGAGTTGGCCCAACTGATACCTCGCATTTGTTAGGAAAAATCCATTATACCATAAAAATAGGAGACAGAGATCAAATTCGAAAAACAAATTCAAATTCATGTTCCCCCGGGTTAGGGAAACCCAAAAAAACATGAGATTTTGGGATCTGATCTGTCCCTGTGGAGTTGGCCCTCGGCATATCTCGCATTTGTTTGGAAAAATCCCATGTACCATGAAAAGTGCAAATTCCCCCGGTTCAGGGAAGCCCAAAGAACATGAGTTTCCTGGATCTGATCTGTCCCTGTGGAGTTGGCCAAGGGCATATCTCACATTTCTTAGGAAAAATCACGTATACCATCAATAGTGCAAATTGCAGATAGAGCTCAAATTCGAAAAAGAAAGACATATTCACATTCCCCCGGGTTAGGGAAACCCAAAAATACATGAGTTTCCTGGATCTGGTCTCTCCCTTTGGAGTTGGCCCAGGGCATATCTCACATTTCTTAGGAAAAATCCCTTGTACCATCAATAGTGCAAATTGCAGATAGAGGTCAAATTTGAAAAACAAAGACATATTCATGTGCCCCCTGGTCAGGGAAACCAAAAAAACATGAGTTTCTGGGATCTGATCTGTCCCTGTGGAGTTGGCCCTCGGCATAACTCGCATTTGTTTGGAAAAATCCCATATACCATGAAAAGTGCAAATTACAGATAGAGCTCAAATTTGTATAACAATCACATATTTATGTTCCCCCGGGTCAAGGAAAAACTGCAAAAAAAGAGTTTCCTGGATCTGGTCTCTCCCTTTGGAGTTGGCCCAGCTCATATCTCGCATTTGTTAGGAAAAATCCATTATAGCTTGAAAAGTGCACATAGGAGATAGAGCTCAAATTCGAAAAACAAACACATATTCATATTCCCCTGGGTCAGGGAAGAGCAAAAAAACATGAATATTTAGGATCTGATCTGTACCTTTGGACATGGCCCGGGGTATAACTCGCTTTTGTTAGGAAAAATCCCATATATGATGAAAAGTGAAAATTGGAGATAGAGCTCAAATTAAAAAAAAAAGATATATTCATATTCCCCTGGGTCAGGGAAGCCCAAAAAACATGAGTTTCCTGGATCTGATCTGTCCCTGTGGAGTTGGCCCAGCGCATATCTCACATTTCTTAGGAAAAATCACTTATACCATCAATAGTGCAAATTGCAGATAGAGCTCAAATTCAAAAAAGAAAGACACATTCATATTCCCCTGGGTCAGGGAAACCCAAAAAACATGAGTTTTCGGCATCTGATCTATCCCTGTGGAGTTCGCCCGGAGCATATCTCGCATTTGTTAGGAAAAATCCCTTGTACCATCAATATTGCAAATTGCAGATAGAGGTCAAATTTGAAAAACAAAGACATATTCATGTGCCCCCTGGTCAGGGAAACCAAAAAAAATGTGAGTTTCTGGGATCTGATCTGTCCCAAAGGGTGTAACTCACATTTGTTAGGAAAAATCCATGAAAAGTGGAAATTGCAGATAGAGCTCAAATTCGAAAAACAAGCACATATTCATGTTCCCCTGGGTCAAGGAAGCCAGAAAAACTTGAGTTTTTGGGATCTGATCTTTCCCTTTGGAGTTGGCCCAGGGCATAACTCGCATTTCTTAGGAAAAATCACTTATATCATCAATAGTGCAAATTGCAGATAGTGGTCAAATTCGAAAAACAAAGACATATTCATGTTCCCCCGGGTCTCGGAAACCCAAAAAAACATGAGTTTTTGGGACCTGATCTTTCCCTTTGGAGTTGGCCCAGGGCATAACTTGCATATGTTAGGAAAAATCCCATATACCATGAAAAGTGCAAATTACAGATAGAGCACAAATTTGAAGAAGAAACACATATTTATGTTCCTGCAGGTCACGGAAACCCTCCAAAATAGAGTTTTCTGGATCTGGTCTCTCCCTTTGGAGTTGGCCCAACTCATATCTCGCATTGGTTAGGAAAAATCCATTATACCTTGAAAAGTGCACATAGGAGATAGAGCTCAAATTCGAAAAAGAAAGACATATTCATATTCCCCTGGGTAAGGGAAACCCAAAAATCATGAGTTTCCTGGATCTGATCTGTCCCTGTGGAGTTGGCCAAGGGCATATCTCGCATTTGTTAGGAAAAATCAATTATTCCATCAATAGTGCAAATTGCTGATAGAGCTCAAATTCGAAAAAGAAAGACATATTCATATTCCCCTGGGTAAGGGAAACCCAAAAAAATGAGTTTCCTGGATCTGATCTGTCCTTTTGGAGTTGGCCCAGGGCATATCTCGCATTTGTTAGGAAAAATCACTTATTCCATCAACAGTGCAAATTGCTGATAGAGCTCAAATTTGAAAAAGAAAGACATATTCATATAACCCTGGGTCAGGGAAACCCAAAAAACCCAGCATCTGATCTGTCCCTGTGGAGTTGGCCCAGAGCATATCTCGCATTTGTTAGGAAAAATTCCTTATACAATCAAAAGTGCAAATTGCAGATTGAACTCAAATTTGAAGAACAAACACATATTTATGTTTCCCCGGGTCTGGGAAGCCCTCCAAAAAGCGTTTTCTGGATCTGGTCTGTCCCTGTGGAAAAATCCCATATACCATGAAAACTGCAAATTACACATAGAGCTCAAATTTGAAGAAGAAACACATATTTATGTTCCCCCAGGTCAGGGAAACCCTCCAAATAAAGAGTTTTCTGGGTCTGGTCTCTCCCTTTGGAGTTGGCCCAACTGATACCTCGCATTTGTTAGGAAAAATCCATTATACCATAAAAATAGGAGACAGAGATAAAATTCGAAAAACAAAGACAAATTCATGTTCCCCCGGGTTAGGGAAACCCCAAAAAACATGAGTTTTTGGGATCTGATCTGTCCCTGTGGAGTTGGCCCTCGGCATAACTCGCATTTGTTTGGAAAAATTCCATATACCATGAAAAGTGCAAATTGCAGATAGAGCTCAAATTTGTATAACAATCACATATTTAAGTTCCCCTGGGTCAGGGAAAAACTGCAAAAAAAGACTTTCCTGGATCTGGTCTCTCCCTTTGGAGTTGGCCCAGCTCATATCTCGCATTTGTTAGGAAAAATCCCTTATACCATCAATAGTGCAAATTGCAGATAGAGCTCTAATTCGAAAAACAAAGACATATTCATGTTCCCCCGGGTCACGGAAACCCCAAAAAACATGAGTTTTTGGGACCTGATCTTTCCCTTTGGAGTTGGCCCAGGGCATAACTTGCATATGTTAGGAAAAATCCAATATACCATGAAAAGTGCAAATTACAGATAGAGCTCAAATTTGAAGAAGAAACACATATTTATGTTCCCGCAGGTCACGGAAACCCTCCAAAATAGAGTTTTCTTCATCTGGTCTGTCCCTTTGGAGTTGGCCCAACTCATATCTTGCATTTGTTAGGAAAAATCCATTATACCTTGAAAAGTGCACATAGGAGATAGAGCTCAAATTCGAAAAACAAACACATATTCATATTCCCCTGGGTCAGGGAAGCCCAAAAAACATGAATATTTAGGATCTGATCTGTCCCTTTGGAGATGGGCCGGGGTATAACTTTATTTTGTTAGGAAAAATTCCCTTATATGATGTAAAGTGAAAATTGGAGATAGAGCTCAAATTCAAAAAAAAAACATATTCATATTCCCCTGGGTAAGGGAAACCCCAAAAAAATGAGTTTCCGGGATCTGACCTGTCTTTTTGGAGTTGGCCCAGGGCATATCTCGCATTTGTTAGGAAAAATCACTTATTCCATCAATAGTGCAAATTGCTGATAGAGCTCAAATTCGAAAAAGAAAGACATATTCATATTCCCCTGGGTCAAGGAAACCCAAAAAACCCAGCATCTGATCTGTCCCTGTGGAGTTGGCCCAGAGCATATCTCGCATTTGTTAGGAAAAATTCCTTATACAATCAAAAGTGCAAATTGCAGATTGAACTCAAATTTAAAGAACAAACACATATTTATGTTCCCCCGGGTCTGGGAAGCCCTCCAAAAAGAGTTTTCTGGATCTGGTCTGTCCCTGTGGAAAAATCCCATATACCATGAAAAGTGCAAATTACAGATAGAGCTCAAATTTGAAGAAGAAACACATATTTATGTTCCCCCAGGTCAGGGAAACCCTCCAAAAAAAGAGTTTTCTGGATCTGGTCTCTCCCTTTGGAGTTGGCCTAACTGATACCTCGCATTTGTTAGGAAAAATCCATTATACCATAAAAATAGGAGACAGAGTTGAAATTCGAAAAACAAAGACAAATTCATGTTCCCCCGGGTCAGGGAAACCCAAAAAAACATGAGTTTCCTGGATCTTATCTGTCCCTGTGGAGTTGGCCAAGGGCATATCTCACATTTCTTAGGAAAAATCACTTATACCATCAATAGTGCAAATTGCAGATAGAGCTCAAATTCGAAAAAGAAAGACATATTCATATTCCCCTGGGTCAGGGAAGCCCAAACAAACATGAATATTTAGGATCTGATCTGTCCCTTTGGAGTTGGCCCAGGGTATAACTCGCATTTGTTAGGAAAAATCCCATATACCAGGAAAAGTGCACATAAGAGATAGAGCTCAAATTCAAAAAACAAAGACATATTCATATTCCCCCGGTTCAGGGAAGCCCAAAAAAACATGAATTCTCCAGATCTGATCTGTCCCTGTGGAGTTAGCTGAGGGCATGTCTCGCATTTGTTAGGAAAAAACATGAGTTTTCGGGACCTGATCTGTACCAAATAGAGCTCAAACTTGAAGAACAAACACATATTCAAAAAACAGAGATATATTCATGTTACGTCGGGTCAGGGAAACCCAAAAACACATGAGTTTTCTGGATCTTATCTGTCCCTGTGCAGTTGGCCCATGGCATATCTCGCATTTGTTAGGAAAAATCCCATATACTATGAAAAGTGCAAATTGCAGATAGAGCTCAAATTTGAAGAACAAAGACATATTTATGTTCCACCAGTTCAGGGAAGCCCCCCCAAAAATGACTTTTTCGGATCTGATCTCTCCCTGTCGAGTTGGCCCAGGGCATAACTCGCATTTGTTAGGAAAAATCCCTTATACCATCAATCGTGCAAATTGGAGATAGAGCTCAAATTCGAAAAAGAAAGACATATTCACGTTCCCCGGTTCAGGGAAGGCCAAAAAACCATGAGTTTTCGGGACCTGATCTTTCACTCTGCAGTTGGCGCATGGCATATTTCGCATTTGATAGGAAAAATCCCATATACCATGAAAAGTGCAAATTGCAAATGGAGCTCAAATTCGAAAAACAAGCACATATTCATATTCCCCTAGGTCAGGGAAGCCCAAAAAAGTTGAGTTTTTGGGATCTGATCTGTCCCTTTGGAGTTGGCCCAGGACATATCTCGCATTTGTTGGGAAAAATCCCTTGTACCATCAAAATTGCAAATTGCAGATAGAGCTCAAATTCGAAAAAGAAAGAAATATTCATATTCCCCCAAGTCATGGAAAACTAAAAAAACATGAGTTTTCGGGCTCTCAACTGTCCCTGTGGAGTTGGCACAGGGCATAACTCACATTTGTTAGGGAAAATCCATTATACCATCAATATTGAAAATTGCAGATAGAGATCAAACTCAAAAAACAAAGACATATTCATGTTCCCCGTGGTCAGGGAAGCCCAAAAAATGTAAGTTTTTAGGATCTGATCTGTCCCTTTGGAGTTGGCCCAGGGCATAACTCGCATTTGTTAGGGAAAATCCATTATACCATCAATATTGAAAATTGCAGATAGAGATCAAACTCAAAAAACAAAGACATATTCATGTTCTCCCGGGTCAGGGAAGCCCACAAAAAAATGAGTTTTTGGAATCTGATCTGTCCCTTTGGAGTTTGGCCACGGACATAGCTCGAATTTGTCAAGAAAAATCCTTTATAACATGAGAAGTGAAAATTGGAGATAGAACTCAAATTCAAAAAACAGAGACATATTCATGTTCCGTCGGCTCAGGGAAACCCAAAAATAGATTAGTTTTCTGGATCTTATCTGGCCCAGGAGATATCTCGCATTTGTTAGGAAAAATCCCTTATACCATCAATCGTGCAAATTGGAGATAGAGCTCAAATTCAAAAAAGAAAGACATATTCATGTTCACCCGGGTCAGGGAAACCCAAAAAACCTTGAGTTTTCGAGACCTGATCTTTCCCTCTGCAGTTGGCGTATGGCATATCTCGCATTTGTTTGGAAAAATCCCATATACCATGAAAAGTGCAAATTGCAAATAGAGCTCAAATTTGAAAAACAAGCACATATTCATATTCCCCTAGGTCAGGGAAGCCCCAAAAAGTTGAGTTTCTCTTTTTGGAGTTGGCCCAGGGCATATCTCACATTTCTTAGGAAAAATCCCTTATACCATAAAAAAAGAAAGACATATTCTTGTTCTGGAACTGATCTTTCCCTGTGCAGTTGGCGCATGGCATATCTTGCATTTGTTAGGAAAAATCCCATATACCATAAAAAGTGCAAATTGCAAATAGAGCTCAAATTTGAAAAACAAAGACATATTCATGTTCCCCCGGGTCTCGGAAACCCAAAAAAACATGAGTTTTTGGGACCTGATCTTTCCCTTTGGAGTTGGCCCAGGGCATAACTTGCATATGTTAGGAAAAATCCCATATACCATGAAAAGTGCAAATTAGAGATAGAGCTCAAATTTGAAGAAGAAACACATATTTATGTTCCCCCAGGTCAGGGAAACCCTCCAAAAAAAGAGTTTTCTGGATCTGGTCTCTCCCTTTGGAGTTGGCCCAACTGATACCTCGCATTTGTTAGGAAAAATCCATTATACCATAAAAATAGGAGACAGAGATCAAATTCGAAAAACAAAGACAAATTCATGTTCCCCCGGGTCAGGGAAGCCCAAAGAACATGAGTTTTTGGGATCTGATCTGTCCCTGTGGAGTTGGCCAAGGGCATATATCACATTTCTTAGGAAAAATCCCTTGTACCATCAATAGTGCAAATTGCAGATAGAGGTCAAATTTGAAAAACAAAGACATATTCATGTGCCCCCTGGTCAGGGAACCAAAAAAAAAACATGGGTTTCTGGGAACTGATCTGTCCCTGTGGAGTTGGCACAGGGCATAACTCACATTTGTTATGAAAAATCGATGAAAAGTGGAAATTGGAGATAGAGCTCAAATTCGAAAAAGAAAGACATATTCACATACCCCTGTTCAGGGAAGCCCAAAAAAACATGAGTTTTCTGGTTCGGATATGTCCCTGTGGAGTTGGTCCAGAGCATATCTCGCATATGTTAGGAACAATCCTATATACCATGAAAAGTGGAAATTGGAGATAGAGCTCAAATTCGAAAAAGAAAGACATATTCACATTTCCTGGTTCAGGGAAGCCCAAAAAACATGGGTTTCCTGGATCTGATGTGTCCCTGTGGAGTTGGCCCAGGGCATATCTCACATTTCTTAGGAAAAATCGCGTATACCATCAATAGTGCAAATTGCAGATAGAGCTCAAATTCGAAAAAGAAAGACATATTCATATTCCCCTGGGTCAGGGAAACCCAAAAAACATGAGTTTTCAGCATCTGATCTGTCCCTGTGGAGTTGGCCCAGAGCATATCTCGCAATTGTTAGGAAAAATTCCTTATACAATGAAAAGTGCAAATTGCAGATTGAACTCAAATTTGAAGAACAAACACATATTTATGTTCCCCCAGGTCTGGGAAGCCCTCCAAAAAGAGTTTTCTGGATCTGGTCTTTCCCTGTGGAGTTGGCCCAGGGCATATCTCGCATTTGTTAGGAAAAATCCCTTATACCATGAAAAGTGCAAATTGCAAATAGAGCTAAAATTCGAAAAACAAAGACATATTCATGTTCCCCCGGGTTAGGGAAACCCAAAAACACATTAGTTTCCTGGATCTGGTCTCTCCCTTTGGAGTTGGCCCAGGGCATATCTCACATTTCTCAGGAAAAATCCCTTGTACCATCAATAGTGCAAATTGCAGATAGAGGTCAAATTTGAAAAACAAAGACATATTCATGTGCCCCCTGGTCAGGGAACCAAAAAAAAACATGGGTTTCTGGGATCTGATCTGTCCCTGTGGAGTTGGCACAGGGCATAATTCACATTTGTTATGAAAAATCCATGAAAAGTGGAAATTGGAGATAGAGCTCAAATTCGAAAAAGAAAGACATATTCACGTTCCCCTGTTCAGGGAAGCCCAAAAAAACATGAGTTTTCTGGTTCGGATATGTCCCTTTGGAGTTGGCCCAGAGCATATCTCGCATATGTTATGAACAATCCTATATACCATGAAAAGTGGAAATTGGAGATATAGTGTTGTGACTCAGGGCCAGCCTGTGGGTCCGACAGCCGGCTCCGACGTATCGGAGGACTCAGATGAGGGGGAGGAGGGAGACGAACCGGCTGATGATGGTTTGGAGGCTTTGCAGAGTCCTCAGCCGGGGACCTCTTCTCAGCTGCATGAGCCCGAGAGTGCGGAGGATGATGACCCACAGCTGGCCCTGTTCAAGGACGCCCGACGCAGGAGGCAGTCGAGCAGGAACAAACAAAGAAAGGCTATGGGACTCCTCGGGAGGAGGCACAGGGAGACCACGCCCTGAGCTCTCTATAAAAGGAGTGTTTGGGGAGGGGCTGGTTGCTGAAAGCAACTTTTCCGCTTGAGAAGACAAGCTCTAGTGTTTTTGTTAACTGCGTAATTAAATCTTGGCAGATGCCTTTTAACCTTGGACGCTCTCCAGTCTCTTCTTTCTGATAAGGGGTTTGCCTTACTACAAGGCCAGAAGGGCTGGTTCAGAACATATAGCTCAAATTCGAAAAAGAAAGACATATTCACATTCCCCGGTTCAGGGAAGCCCAAAAAACATGGGTTTCCTGGATCTGATGTGTCCCTGTGGAGTTGGCCCAGGGCATATCTCACATTTCTTAGGAAAAATCGCGTATACCATCAATAGTGCAAATTGCAGATAGAACTCAAATTCAAAAAAGAAAGACATATTCATATTCCCCTGGGTCAGGGAAACCCAAAAAACATGAGTTTTCAGCATCTGATCTGTCCCTGTGGAGTTGGCCCAGAGCATATCTCGCAATTGTTAGGAAAAATTCCTTATACAATGAAAAGTGCAAATTGCAGATTGAACTCAAATTTGAAGAACAAACACATATTTATGTTCCCCCAGGTCTGGGAAGCCCTCCAAAAAGAGTTTTCTGGATCTGGTCTTTCCCTGTGGAGTTGGCCCAGGGCATATCTCGCATTTGTTAGGAAAAATCCCTTATACCATGAAAAGTGCAAATTGCAAATAGAGCTAAAATTCGAAAAACAAAGACATATTCATGTTCCCCCGGGTTAGGGAAACCCAAAAACACATTAGTTTCCTGGATCTGGTCTCTCCCTTTGGAGTTGGCCCAGGGCATATCTCACATTTCTCAGGAAAAATCCCTTGTACCATCAATAGTGCAAATTGCAAATAGAGGTCAAATTTGAAAAACAAAGACATATTCATGTGCCCCCTGGTCAGGGAAACAAAAAAAAACATGGGTTTCTGGGATCTGATCTGTCCCTGTGGAGTTGGCACAGGGCATAACTCACATTTGTTAGGAAAAATCCATGAAAAGTGGAAATTGGAGATAGAGCTCAAATTCGAAAAAGAAAGACATATTCACGTTCCCCTGTTCAGGGAAGCCCAAAAAAACATGAGTTTTCTGGTTCGGATATGTCCCTTTGGAGTTGGCCCAGAGCATATCTCGCATATGTTATGAACAATCCTATATACCATGAAAAGTGGAAATTGGAGATATAGCTCAAATTCGAAAAAGAAAGACATATTCACATTCCCCGGTTCAGGGAAGCCCAAAAAACATGGGTTTCCTGTATCTGATGTGTCCCTGTGGAGTTGGCCCAGGGCATATCTCACATTTCTTAGGAAAAATCACGTATACCATCAATAGTGCAAATTGCAGATAGAGCTCAAATTCGAAAAAGAAAGACATATTCATATTCCACTGGGTCAGGGAAACCCAAAAAACATGAGTTTTCAGCATCTGATCTGTCCCTGTGGAGTTGGCCCAGAGCATATCTCGCATTTGTTAGGAAAAATTCCTTATACAATGAAAAGTGCAAATTGCAGATTGAACTCAAATTTGAAGAACAAACACATATTTATGTTCCCCCAGGTCTGGGAAGCCCTCCAAAAAGAGTTTTCTGGATCTGGTCTTTCCCTGTGGAGTTGGCCCAGGGCATATCTCGCATTTCTTAGGAAAAATCCCTTATACCATGAAAAGTGCAAATTGCAAATAGAGCTAAAATTCGAAAAACAAAGACATATTCATGTTCCCCCGGGTTAGGGAAACCCAAAAATACATGAGTTTCCTGGATCTGGTCTCTCCCTTTGGAGTTGGCCCAGGGCATATCTCACATTTCTCAGGAAAAATCCCTTGTACCATCAATAGTGCAAATTGCAGATAGAGGTCAAATTTGAAAAACAAAGACATATTCATGTGCACCCTGGTCAGGGAAACAAAAAAAAAACATGGGTTTCTGGGATCTGATCTGTCCCTGTGGAGTTGGCACAGGGCATAACTCACATTTGTTAGGAAAAATCCATGAAAAGTGGAAATTGGAGATAGAGCTCAAATTCGAAAAAGAAAGACATATTCACGTTCCCCGGTTCAGGGAAGCCCAAAAAAACATGAGTTTTCTGGTTCGGATATGTCCCTTTGGAGTTGGCCCAGAGCATATCTCGCATATGTTAGGAACAATCCTATATACCATGAAAAGTGGAAATTGCAGATAGAGCTCAAATTCGAAAAAGAAAGACATATTCATATTCCCCTGGGTCAGGGAAACCCAAAAAACATGAGTTTTCGGCATCTGATCTATCCCTGTGGAGTTGGCCTAGAGCATATCTCGCATTTGTTAGGAAAAATCCCTTGCACCAACAATATTGAAAATTGCAAATAGAGGTCAAATTTGAAAAACAAAGACATATTCATGTGCCCCCTGGTCAGGGAAACGAAAAAAAAATGTGAGTTTCTGGGATCTGATCTGTCCCACAGGGTGTAACTCACATTTCTTAGGAAAAATCCATGAAAAGTGGAAATTGCAGATAGAGCTCAAATTCGAAAAACAAGCACATATTCATGTTCCCCTGGGTCAAGGAAGCCAGAAAAACTTGAGTTTTTGGGATCTGATCTTTCCCTTTGGAGTGGGCCCAGGGCATAACTTGCATATGTTAGGAAAAATTCCTTATACAATGAAAAGTGCAAATTACAGATAGAGCTCAAATTTGAAGAAGAAACACATATTTATGTTCCCGCAGGTCACGGAAACCCTCCAAAATAGAGTTTTCTGGATCTGGTCTGTCCCTTTGGAGTTGGCCCAACTCATATCTCGCATTTGTTAGGAAAAATCCCTTATACCATGAAAAGTGCAAATTGCAAATAGAGCTAAAATTCGAAAAAGAAAGACATATTCATGTTCCACCCGGTTAGGGAAACCCAAAAATACATGAGTTTTCTGGATCTTATCTGTCCCTGTGCAGTTGGCCCAGGACATATCTCGCATTTGTTTGGAAAACTCCATTATACCATGAAAAGTGAACATAGTTAGTTAGTTCAAATTCGAAATTCGAAAAACAAACACATATTCATATTCCCCTACGTCAGGGAAGCCCAAAAAACATGAATATTTAGGATCTGATCTGTCCCTTTCGACTTTGCCCAGGGTATAACTCGCATTTGTTAGGAAAAATCCATTATACCATAAAAATAGGAGACAGAGTTGAAATTCGAAAAACAAAGACAAATTCATGTTCCCCCGGGTCAGGGAAACCCAAAAAAACATGAGTTTCCTGGATCTTATCTGTCCCTGTGGAGTTGGCCAAGGGCATATCTCACATTTCTTAGGAAAAATCACTTATACCATCAATAGTGCAAATTGCAGATAGAGCTCAAATTCGAAAAAGAAAGACATATTCATATTCCCCTGGGTCAGGGAAGCCCAAACAAACATGAATATTTAGGATCTGATCTGTCCCTTTGGAGTTGGCCCAGGGTATAACTCGCATTTGTTAGGAAAAATCCCATATACCAGGAAAAGTGCACATAAGAGATAGAGCTCAAATTCAAAAAACAAAGACATATTCATATTCCCCCGGTTCAGGGAAGCCCAAAAAAACATGAATTCTCCAGATCTGATCTGTCCCTGTGGAGTTAGCTGAGGGCATGTCTCGCATTTGTTAGGAAAAAACATGAGTTTTCGGGACCTGATCTGTACCAAATAGAGCTCAAACTTGAAGAACAAACACATATTCAAAAAACAGAGATATATTCATGTTCCGTCGGGTCAGGGAAACCCAAAAACACATGAGTTTTCTGGATCTTATCTGTCCCTGTGCAGTTGGCCCATGGCATATCTCGCATTTGTTAGGAAAAATCCCATATACTATGAAAAGTGCAAATTGCAGATAGAGCTCAAATTTGAAGAACAAAGACATATTTATGTTCCACCAGTTCAGGGAAGCCCCCCCAAAAATGACTTTTTCGGATCTGATCTCTCCCTGTCGAGTTGGCCCAGGGCATAACTCGCATTTGTTAGGAAAAATCCCTTATACCATCAATCGTGCAAATTGGAGATAGAGCTCAAATTCGAAAAAGAAAGACATATTCACGTTCCCCGGTTCAGGGAAGCCCAAAAAAACATGAGTTTTCGGGACCTGATCTTTCACTCTGCAGTTGGCGCATGGCATATTTCGCATTTGTTAGGAAAAATCCCATATACCACGAAAAGTGCAAATTGCAAATGGAGCTCAAATTCGAAAAACAAGCACATATTCATATTCCCCTAGGTCAGGGAAGCCCAAAAAAGTTGAGTTTTTGGGATCTGATCTGTCCCTTTGGAGTTGGCCCAGGACATATCTCGCATTTGTTGGGAAAAATCCCTTGTACCATCAAAATTGCAAATTGCAGATAGAGCTCAAATTCGAAAAAGAAAGAAATATTCATATTCCCCCAAGTCATGGAAAACTAAAAAAACATGAGTTTTCGGGCTCTCAACTGTCCCTGTGGAGTTGGCACAGGGCATAACTCACATTTGTTAGGGAAAATCCATTATACCATCAATATTGAAAATTGCAGATAGAGATCAAACTCAAAAAACAAAGACATATTCATGTTCCCCGTGGTCAGGGAAGCCCAAAAAATGTAAGTTTTTAGGATCTGATCTGTCCCTTTGGAGTTGGCCCAGGGCATAACTCGCATTTGTTAGGGAAAATCCATTATACCATCAATATTGAAAATTACAGATAGAGATCAAACTCAAAAAACAAAGACATATTCATGTTCTCCCGGGTCAGGGAAGCCCACAAAAAAATGAGTTTTTGGAATCTGATCTGTCCCTTTGGAGTTTGGCCACGGACATAGCTCGAATTTGTCAAGAAAAATCCTTTATAACATGAGAAGTGAAAATTGGAGATAGAACTCAAATTCAAAAAACAGAGACATATTCATGTTCCGTCGGCTCAGGGAAACCCAAAAATAGATGAGTTTTCTGGATCTTATCTGTCCCTGTGCAGTTGGCCCAGGAGATATCTCGCATTTGTTAGGAAAAATCCCTTATACCATCAATCGTGCAAATTGGAGATAGAGCTCAAATTCAAAAAAGAAAGACATATTCATGTTCACCCGGGTCAGGGAAACCCAAAAAACCTTGAGTTTTCGAGACCTGATCTTTCCCTCTGCAGTTGGCGTATGGCATATCTCGCATTTGTTTGGAAAAATCCCATATACCATGAAAAGTGCAAATTGCAAATAGAGCTCAAATTTGAAAAACAAAGACATATTCATATTCCCCTAGTTCAGGGAAGCCCAAAAAAACATGAATTCTCCAGATCTGATCTGTCCCTTTGGAGTTTGGCCATGGCATATCTCGAATTTGTCAAGAAAAATCCTTTATACCATGAGAAGTGAAAATTGGAGATAGAGCTCAAATTCAAAAAACAGAGACATATTCATGTTCCGTCGGGTCAGGGAAACCCAAAAACACATGAGTTTTCTGGATCTGATCTCTCCCTGTCGAGTTGGCCCAGGGCATAACTCGCATTTGTTAGGAAAAATCCCTTATACCATCAATCGTGCAAATTGGAGATAGAGCTCAAATTCGAAAAAGAAAGACATATTCACGTTCCCCGGTTCAGGGAAGCCCAAAAAAACATGAGTTTTCGGGACCTGATCTTTCACTCTGCAGTTGGCGCATGGCATATTTCGCATTTGTTAGGAAAAATCCCATATACCACGAAAAGTGCAAATTGCAAATGGAGCTCAAATTCGAAAAACAAGCACATATTCATATTCCCCTAGGTCAGGGAAGCCCAAAAAAGTTGAGTTTTTGGGATATGATCTGTCCCTTTGGAGTTGGCCCAGGACATATCTCGCATTTGTTAGGAAAAATCCCTTGTACCATCAATATTGCAAATTGCAGATAGAGATCAAACTCAAAAAACAAAGACATATTCATATTCCCCCAAGTCAGGGAAAACTAAAAAAACATGAGTTTTCGGGCTCTCAACTGTCCCTGTGGAGTTGGCACAGGGCATAACTCACATTTGTTAGGGAAAATCCATTATACCATCAATATTGAAAATTGCAGATAGAGATCAAACTCAAAAAACAAAGACATATTCATGTTCTCCCGGGTCAGGGAAGCCCACAAAAAAATGAGTTTAAGGAATCTGATCTGTCCCTTTGGATTTTGGCCACGGCATAGCTCGAATTTGTCAAGAAAAATCCTTTATAACATGAGAAGTGAAAATTGGAGATAGAACTCAAATTCAAAAAACAGAGACATATTTATGTTCCGTCGGCTCAGGGAAACCCAAAAATACATGAGTTTTCTGGATCTTATCTGTCCCTGTGCAGTTGGCCCAGGAGATATCTCGCATTTGTTAGGAAAAATCCCTTATACCATCAATCGTGCAAATTGGAGATAGAGCTCAAATTCAAAAAAGAAAGACATATTCATGTTCACCCGGGTCAGGGAAACCCAAAAAACCTTGAGTTTTCGAGACCTGATCTTTCCCTCTGCAGTTGGCGTATGGCATATCTCGCATTTGTTTGGAAAAATCCCATATACCATGAAAAGTGCAAATTGCAAATAGAGCTCAAATTTGAAAAACAGGCACATATTCATGTTCCCCTAGGTCAGGGAAGCCCCAAAAAGTTGAGTTTTTGGGATCTGATCTGCCTTTTTGGAGTTGGCCCAGGGCATATCTCGCATTTGTTAGGAAAAATCACTTATACCATCAATCGTGCAAATTGCAGATAGAGCTCAAATTCAAAAAAGAAAGACATATTCATATTCCCCCAACTCAGGGAAAACAAAAAAAAAACATTAGTTTCCTTGATCTGAAATGTCCCTGTGGAGTTGGCCCAGGGCATATCTCACATTTCTTAGGAAAAATCCCTTATACCATAAAAAAAGAAAGACATATTCTTGTTCGGGAACTGATCTTTCCCTGTGCAGTTGGCGCATGGCATATCTTGCATTTGTTAGGAAAAATCCCATATACCATAAAAAGTGCAAATTGCAAATAGAGCACAAATTTGAAAAACAAAGACATATTCATGTTCCCCCGGGTCTCGGAAACCCAAAAAAACATGAGTTTTTGGGACCTGATCTTTCCCTTTGGAGTTGGCCCAGGGCATAACTTGCATATGTTAGGAAAAATCCCATATACCATGAAAAGTGCAAATTACAGATAGAGCTCAAATTTGAAGAAGAAACACATATTTATGTTCCCGCAGGTCACGGAACCCCTCCAAAATAGAGTTTTCTTGATCTGGTCTCTCCCTTTGGAGTTGGCCCAACTCATATCTCGCATTTGTTAGGAAAAATCCATTATACCTTGAAAACTGCACATAGGAGATAGAGCTCAAATTCGAAAAACAAACACATATTCATATTCCCTTACATCAGGGAAGCCCAAAAAACATGAATATTTTTGATCTTATGTGTCCCTTTCGACTTGGCCCAGGGTATAACACGCATTTGTTAGGAAAAATCCATTATACCATCAATATTGAAAATTGCAGATAGAGGTCAAATTCGAAAAACAAAGACATATTCATGTTCGGGACCTGATCTTTCCTTGTGCAGTTGGCGCATGGCATATCTTTGTTAGGAAAAATCCCATATTTGATGAAAAGTGAAAATTGGAGATAGAGCTCAAATTAAAAAAAAAAGACATATTCCTATTCCCCTGGGTCAGGGAAGCCCAAAAAACATGAGTTTCCTGGATCTTATCTGTCCCTGTGGAATTGGCCAAGGGCATATATCACATTTCTTAGGAAAAATCACTTATACCATCAATAGTGCAAATTGCAGATAGAGCTCAAATTCAAAAAAGAAAGACATATTCATATTCCCCTGGGTCAGGGAAACCCAAAAAACATGAGTTTTCGGCATCTGATCTATCCCTGTGGAGTTGGCCTAGAGCATATCTCGCATTTGTTAGGAAAAATCCTTTGTACCAACAATATTGAAAATTGCAGATAGAGGTCAAATTTGAAAAACAAAGACATATTCATGTGCCCCCTGGTCAGGGAAACGAAAAAAAATGTGACTTTCTGGGATCTGATCTATCCCACAACTCACATTTGTTAGGAAATGTGGAACTCACACTTGTTAGGAAAAATCCATGAAAAGTGGAAATTGGAGATAGAGCTCAAATTCGAAAAAGAAAGACATATTCACATTCCCCGGTTCAGGGAAGCCCAAAAAACATGAGTTTCCTGGATCTGATCTGTCCCTGTGGAGTTGGCCCAAGGCATATCTCACATTTGTTAGGAAAAATTCCTTATACAATCAAAAGTGCAAATTGCAGATTGAACTCAAATTTGAAGAACAAACACATACTTATGTTCCCCCGGGTCTGGGAAGCCCTCCAAAAAGAGTTTTCTGGATCTGGTCTGTCCCTGTGGAAAAATCCCATATACCATGAAAAGTGCAAATTACAGATAGAGCTCAAATTTGAAGAAGAAACACATATTTATGTTCCCCCAGGTCAGGGAAACCCTCCAAATAAAGAGTTTTCTGGGTCTGGTCTCTCCCTTTGGAGTTGGCCCAACTGATACCTCGCATTTGTTAGGAAAAATCCATTATACCATAAAAATAGGAGACAGAGATCAAATTCGAAAAACAAAGACAAATTCATGTTCCCCCGGGTTAGGGAAACCCCAAAAAACATGAGTTTTTGGGATCTGATCTGTCCCTGTGGAGTTGGCCCTCGGCATATCTCGCATTTGTTTGGAATAATCCCATATACCATGAAAAGTGCAAATTCCCCCGGGTCAGGGAAGCCCAAAAAACATGGTTTTCCTGGATCTGATGTGTCCCTGTGGAGTTGGCCCAGGGCATATCTCACATTTCTTAGGAAAAATCACGTATACCAAAAATAGTGCAAATTGCAAATAGAGCTCAAATTCGAAAAAGAAAGACATATTCATATTCCCCTGGGTCAGGGAAACCCAAAAAACATGAGTTTTCAGCATCTGATCTGTCCCTGTGGAGTTGGCCCAGAGCATACCTCTCATTTGTTAGGAAAAATTCCTTATACAATGAAAAGTGCAAATTGCAGATTGAACTCAAATTTGAAGAACAAACACATATTTATGTTCCCCCAGGTCTGGGAAGCCCTCCAAAAAGAGTTTTCTGGATCTGGTCTGTCCCTGTGGAGTTGGCCCAAGGCATATCTCACATTTGTTAGGAAAAATCCCTTATACCATGAAAAGTGCAAATTGCAAATAGAGCTAAAATTCGAAAAACAAAGACATATTCATGTTCCCCCGAGTTAGGGAAACCCAAAAATACATGAGTTTCCTGGATCTGGTCTCTCCCTTTGGAGTTGGCCCAACTCATATCTCGCATTTGTTAGGAAAAATCCATTATAGCTTGAAAAGTGCACATAGGAGATAGAGCTCAAATTCGAAAAACAAACACATATTCACATTCCCCTGGGTCAGGGAAGCCCAAAAAACATGAATATTTAGGATCTGATCTGTCCCTTTGGAGATGGCCCGGGGTATAACTTTATTTTGTTAGGAAAAATTCCCTTATATGATCTAAAGTGAAAATTGGAGATAGAGCTCAAATTAAAAAAAAAACATATTCATATTCCCCTGGGTAAGGGAAACCCCAAAATAATGAGTTTCCGGGATCTGACCTGTCTTTTTGGAGTTGGACCAGGGCATATCTCGCATTTGTTAGGAAAAATCACTTATTCCATCAATAGTGCAAATTGCTGATAGAGCTCAAATTCGAAAAAGAAAGACATATTCATATTCCCCTGGGTCAGGGAAACCCAAAAAACATGAGTTTTCAGCATCTGATCTCTCCCTGTGGAGTTGGCCCAGAGCATATCTCGCATTTGTTAGGAAAAATTCCTTATACAATCAAAAGTGCAAATTGCAGATTGAACTCAAATTTGAAGAACAAACACATACTTATGTTCCCCCGGGTCTGGGAAGCCCTCCAAAAAGAGTTTTCTGGATCTGGTCTGTCCCTGTGGAAAAATCCCATATACCATGAAAAGTGCAAATTACAGATAGAGCTCAAATTTGAAGAAGAAACACATATTTATGTTCCCCCAGGTCAGGGAAACCCTCCAAAAAAAGAGTTTTCTGGATCTGGTCTCTCCCTTTGGAGTTGGCCCAACTGATACCTCGCATTTGTTAGGAAAAATCAATTATACCATAAAAATAGGAGACAGAGATAAAATTCGAAAAACAAATACAAATTCATGTTCCCCCGGGTTAGGGAAACCCCAAAAAACATGAGTTTTTGGGATCTGATCTGTCCCTGTGGAGTTGGCCCTCGGCATATCTCGCATTTGTTTGGAAAAATCCCATATACCATGAAAAGTGCAAATTCCCCCGGGTCAGGGAAGCCCAAAGAACATGAGTTTCCTGGATCTGATCTGTCCCTGTGGAGTTGGCCAAGGGCATATCTCACATTTCTTAGGAAAAATCACTTATACCATCAATAGTGCAAATTGCAGATAGAGCTCAAATTCGAAAAAGAAAGACATATTCACGTTCCCCAGTTCAGGGAAGCCCAAAAACATGAGTTTTATAGTTCGGATATGTCCCTGTGGAGTTGGCCCAGAGCATATCTCGCATATGTTAGGAAAAATCCCATATACCATGAAAAGTGGAAATTGAGAGATAGAGCTCAAATTCGAAAAAGAAAGACATATTCACATTCCCCGGTTCAGGGAAGCCCAAAAAACATGGGTTTCCTGGATCTGATGTGTCCCTGTTTAGTTGTGCCCAGGGCATATCTCACATTTCTTAGGAAAAATCACGTATACCATCAATAGTGCAAATTGCAGATAGAGCTCAAATTCGAAAAAGAAAGACATATTCATATTCCCCTGGGTCAGGGAAACCCAAAAAACATGAGTTTTCAGCATCTGATCTGTCCCTGTGGAGTTGGCCCAGAGCAT
This sequence comes from Vipera ursinii, assembly GCF_947247035.1. Taxonomy (NCBI): domain Eukaryota; kingdom Metazoa; phylum Chordata; class Lepidosauria; order Squamata; family Viperidae; genus Vipera; species Vipera ursinii. The sequence goes on from NC_139522.1 coordinate 10,073,255, forward strand.
ATCTCGCATTTGCTAGGAAAAATTCCTTATACCATGAAAAGTGCAAATTGCAAATAGAGCTAAAATTCGAAAAACAAAGACATATTCATGTTCCCCCGGGTTAGGGAAACCCAAAAACACATTAGTTTCCTGGATCTGGTCTCTCCCTTTGGAGTTGGCCCAGGGCATATCTCACATTTCTCAGGAAAAATCCCTTGTACCATCAATAGTGCAAATTGCAAATAGAGGTCAAATTTGAAAAACAAAGACATATTCATGTGCCCCCTGGTCAGGGAAACAAAAAAAAACATGGGTTTCTGGGATCTGATCTGTCCCTGTGGAGTTGGCACAGGGCATAACTCACATTTGTTAGAAAAAATCCATGAAAAGTGGAAATTGGAGATAGAGCTCAAATTCGAAAAAGAAAGACATATTCACGTTCCCCTGTTCAGGGAAGCCCAAAAAACATGAGTTTTCTGGTTCGGATATGTCCCTTTGGAGTTGGCCCAGAGCATATCTCGCATATGTTATGAACAATCCTATATACCATGAAAAGTGGAAATTGGAGATATAGCTCAAATTCGAAAAAGAAAGACATATTCACATTCCCCGGTTCAGGGAAGCCCAAAAAACATGGGTTTCCTGTATCTGATGTGTCCCTGTGGAGTTGGCCCAGGGCATATCTCACATTTCTTAGGAAAAATCACGTATACCATCAATAGTGCAAATTGCAGATAGAGCTCAAATTCGAAAAAGAAAGACATATTCATATTCCACTGGGTCAGGGAAACCCAAAAAACATGAGTTTTCAGCATCTGATCTGTCCCTGTGGAGTTGGCCCAGAGCATATCTCGCATTTGTTAGGAAAAATTCCTTATACAATGAAAAGTGCAAATTGCAGATTGAACTCAAATTTGAAGAACAAACACATATTTATGTTCCCCCAGGTCTGGGAAGCCCTCCAAAAAGAGTTTTCTGGATCTGGTTTTTCCCTGTGGAGTTGGCCCTGGGCATATCTCGCATTTGTTAGGAAAAATCCCTTATACCATGAAAAGTGCAAATTGCAAATAGAGCTAAAATTCGAAAAACAAAGACATATTCATGTTCCCCCGGGTTAGGGAAACCCAAAAATACATGAGTTTCCTGGATCTGGTCTCTCCCTTTGGAGTTGGCCCAGGGCATATCTCACATTTCTCAGGAAAAATCCCTTGTACCATCAATAGTGCAAATTGCAGATAGAGGTCAAATTTGAAAAACAAAGACATATTCATGTGCACCCTGGTCAGGGAAACAAAAAAAAAAACATGGGTTTCTGGGATCTGATCTGTCCCTGTGGAGTTGGCACAGGGCATAACTCACATTTGTTAGGAAAAATCCATGAAAAGTGGAAATTGGAGATAGAGCTCAAATTCGAAAAAGAAAGACATATTCACGTTCCCCGGTTCAGGGAAGCCCAAAAAAACATGAGTTTTCTGGTTCGGATATGTCCCTTTGGAGTTGGCCCAGAGCATATCTCGCATATGTTAGGAACAATCCTATATACCATGAAAAGTGGAAATTGCAGATAGAGCTCAAATTCGAAAAAGAAAGACATATTCATATTCCCCTGGGTCAGGGAAACCCAAAAAACATGAGTTTTCGGCATCTGATCTATCCCTGTGGAGTTGGCCTAGAGCATATCTCGCATTTGTTAGGAAAAATCCCTTGCACCAACAATATTGAAAATTGCAAATAGAGGTCAAATTTGAAAAACAAAGACATATTCATGTGCCCCCTGGTCAGGGAAACGAAAAAAAAATGTGAGTTTCTGGGATCTGATCTGTCCCACAGGGTGTAACTCACATTTCTTAGGAAAAATCCATGAAAAGTGGAAATTGCAGATAGAGCTCAAATTCGAAAAACAAGCACATATTCATGTTCCCCTGGGTCAAGGAAGCCAGAAAAACTTGAGTTTTTGGGATCTGATCTTTCCCTTTGGAGTGGGCCCAGGGCATAACTTGCATATGTTAGGAAAAATTCCTTATACAATGAAAAGTGCAAATTACAGATAGAGCTCAAATTTGAAGAAGAAACACATATTTATGTTCCCGCAGGTCACGGAAACCCTCCAAAATAGAGTTTTCTGGATCTGGTCTGTCCCTTTGGAGTTGGCCCAACTCATATCTCGCATTTGTTAGGAAAAATCCCTTATACCATGAAAAGTGCAAATTGCAAATAGAGCTAAAATTCGAAAAACAAAGACATATTCATGTTCCACCCGGTTAGGGAAACCCAAAAATACATGAGTTTTCTGGATCTTATCTGTCCCTGTGCAGTTGGCCCAGGACATATCTCGCATTTGTTTGGAAAACTCCATTATACCATGAAAAGTGAACATAGTTAGTTAGTTCAAATTCAAAATTCGAAAAACAAACACATATTCATATTCCCCTACGTCAGGGAAGCCCAAAAAACATGAATATTTAGGATCTGATCTGTCCCTTTCGACTTTGCCCAGGGTATAACTCGCATTTGTTAGGAAAAATCCATTATACCATAAAAATAGGAGACAGAGTTGAAATTCGAAAAACAAAGACAAATTCATGTTCCCCCGGGTCAGGGAAACCCAAAAAAACATGAGTTTCCTGGATCTTATCTGTCCCTGTGGAGTTGGCCAAGGGCATATCTCACATTTCTTAGGAAAAATCACTTATACCATCAATAGTGCAAATTGCAGATAGAGCTCAAATTCGAAAAAGAAAGACATATTCATATTCCCCTGGGTCAGGGAAGCCCAAACAAACATGAATATTTAGGATCTGATCTGTCCCTTTGGAGTTGGCCCAGGGTATAACTCGCATTTGTTAGGAAAAATCCCATATACCAGGAAAAGTGCACATAAGAGATAGAGCTCAAATTCAAAAAACAAAGACATATTCATATTCCCCCGGTTCAGGGAAGCCCAAAAAAACATGAATTCTCCAGATCTGATCTGTCCCTGTGGAGTTAGCTGAGGGCATGTCTCGCATTTGTTAGGAAAAAACATGAGTTTTCGGGACCTGATCTGTACCAAATAGAGCTCAAACTTGAAGAACAAACACATATTCAAAAAACAGAGATATATTCATGTTACGTCGGGTCAGGGAAACCCAAAAACACATGAGTTTTCTGGATCTTATCTGTCCCTGTGCAGTTGGCCCATGGCATATCTCGCATTTGTTAGGAAAAATCCCATATACTATGAAAAGTGCAAATTGCAGATAGAGCTCAAATTTGAAGAACAAAGACATATTTATGTTCCACCAGTTCAGGGAAGCCCCCCCAAAAATGACTTTTTCGGATCTGATCTCTCCCTGTCGAGGGCAGGGCATAACTCACATTTGTTAGGGAAAATCCATTATACCATCAATATTGAAAATTGCAGATAGAGATCAAACTCAAAAAACAAAGACATATTCATGTTCCCCGTGGTCAGGGAAGCCCAAAAAATGTAAGTTTTTAGGATCTGATCTGTCCCTTTGGAGTTGGCCCAGGGCATAACTCGCATTTGTTAGGGAAAATCCATTATACCATCAATATTGAAAATTGCAGATAGAGATCAAACTCAAAAAACAAAGACATATTCATGTTCTCCCGGGTCAGGGAAGCCCACAAAAAAATGAGTTTTTGGAATCTGATCTGTCCCTTTGGAGTTTGGCCACGGACATAGCTCGAATTTGTCAAGAAAAATCCTTTATAACATGAGAAGTGAAAATTGGAGATAGAACTCAAATTCAAAAAACAGAGACTTATTCATGTTCCGTCGGCTCAGGGAAACCCAAAAATAGATTAGTTTTCTGGATCTTATCTGTCCCTGTGCAGTTGGCCCAGGAGATATCTCGCATTTGTTAGGAAAAATCCCTTATACCATCAATCGTGCAAATTGGAGATAGAGCTCAAATTCAAAAAAGAAAGACATATTCATGTTCACCCGGGTCAGGGAAACCCAAAAAACCTTGAGTTTTCGAGACCTGATCTTTCCCTCTGCAGTTGGCGTATGGCATATCTCGCATTTGTTTGGAAAAATCCCATATACCATGAAAAGTGCAAATTGCAAATAGAGCTCAAATTTGAAAAACAAGCACATATTCATATTCCCCTAGGTCAGGGAAGCCCCAAAAAGTTGAGTTTCTCTTTTTGGAGTTGGCCCAGGGCATATCTCACATTTCTTAGGAAAAATCCCTTATACCATAAAAAAAGAAAGACATATTCTTGTTCGGGAACTGATCTTTCCCTGTGCAGTTGGCGCATGGCATATCTTGCATTTGTTAGGAAAAATCCCATATACCATGAAAAGTGCAAATTGCAAATAGAGCTCAAATTTGAAAAACAAGCACATATTCATATTCCCCTAGGTCAGGGAAGCCCCAAAAAGTTGAGTTTCTCTTTTTGGAGTTGGCCCAGGGCATATCTCACATTTCTTAGGAAAAATCCCTTATACCATAAAAAAAGAAAGACATATTCTTGTTCTGGAACTGATCTTTCCCTGTGCAGTTGGCGCATGGCATATCTTGCATTTGTTAGGAAAAATCCCATATACCATAAAAAGTGCAAATTGCAAATAGAGCTCAAATTTGAAAAACAAAGACATATTCATGTTCCCCCGGGTCTCGGAAACCCAAAAAAACATGAGTTTTTGGGACCTGATCTTTCCCTTTGGAGTTGGCCCAGGGCATAACTTGCATATGTTAGGAAAAATCCCATATACCATGAAAAGTGCAAATTAGAGATAGAGCTCAAATTTGAAGAAGAAACACATATTTATGTTCCCCCAGGTCAGGGAAACCCTCCAAAAAAAGAGTTTTCTGGATCTGGTCTCTCCGTTTGGAGTTGGCCCAACTGATACCTCGCATTTGTTAGGAAAAATCCATTATACCATAAAAATAGGAGACAGAGATCAAATTCGAAAAACAAAGACAAATTCATGTTCCCCCGGGTCAGGGAAGCCCAAAGAACATGAGTTTTTGGGATCTGATCTGTCCCTGTGGAGTTGGCCAAGGGCATATCTCACATTTCTTAGGAAAAATCCCTTGTACCATCAATAGTGCAAATTGCAGATAGAGGTCAAATTTGAAAAACAAAGACATATTCATGTGCCCCCTGGTCAGGGAACCAAAAAAAAAACATGGGTTTCTGGGAACTGATCTGTCCCTGTGGAGTTGGCACAGGGCATAACTCACATTTGTTATGAAAAATCGATGAAAAGTGGAAATTGGAGATAGAGCTCAAATTCGAAAAAGAAAGACATATTCACATACCCCTGTTCAGGGAAGCCCAAAAAAACATGAGTTTTCTGGTTCGGATATGTCCCTGTGGAGTTGGCCCAGAGCATATCTCGCATATGTTAGGAAAAATCCCATATACCATGAAAAGTGGAAATTGAGAGATAGAGCTCAAATTCGAAAAAGAAAGACATATTCACATTCCCCGGTTCAGGGAAGCCCAAAAAACATGGGTTTCCTGGATCTGATGTGTCCCTGTTTAGTTGTGCCCAGGGCATATCTCACATTTCTTAGGAAAAATCACGTATACCATCAATAGTGCAAATTGCAGATAGAGCTCAAATTCGAAAAAGAAAGACATATTCATATTCCCCTGGGTCAGGGAAACCCAAAAAACATGAGTTTTCAGCATCTGATCTGTCCCTGTGGAGTTGGCCCAGAGCATATCTCGCATTTGCTAGGAAAAATTCCTTATACCATGAAAAGTGCAAATTGCAAATAGAGCTAAAATTCGAAAAACAAAGACATATTCATGTTCCCCCGGGTTAGGGAAACCCAAAAACACATTAGTTTCCTGGATCTGGTCTCTCCCTTTGGAGTTGGCCCAGGGCATATCTCACATTTCTCAGGAAAAATCCCTTGTACCATCAATAGTGCAAATTGCAAATAGAGGTCAAATTTGAAAAACAAAGACATATTCATGTGCCCCCTGGTCAGGGAAACAAAAAAAAACATGGGTTTCTGGGATCTGATCTGTCCCTGTGGAGTTGGCACAGGGCATAACTCACATTTGTTAGAAAAAATCCATGAAAAGTGGAAATTGGAGATAGAGCTCAAATTCGAAAAAGAAAGACATATTCACGTTCCCCTGTTCAGGGAAGCCCAAAAAACATGAGTTTTCTGGTTCGGATATGTCCCTTTGGAGTTGGCCCAGAGCATATCTCGCATATGTTATGAACAATCCTATATACCATGAAAAGTGGAAATTGGAGATATAGCTCAAATTCGAAAAAGAAAGACATATTCACATTCCCCGGTTCAGGGAAGCCCAAAAAACATGGGTTTCCTGTATCTGATGTGTCCCTGTGGAGTTGGCCCAGGGCATATCTCACATTTCTTAGGAAAAATCACGTATACCATCAATAGTGCAAATTGCAGATAGAGCTCAAATTCGAAAAAGAAAGACATATTCATATTCCACTGGGTCAGGGAAACCCAAAAAACATGAGTTTTCAGCATCTGATCTGTCCCTGTGGAGTTGGCCCAGAGCATATCTCGCATTTATTAGGAAAAATTCCTTATACAATGAAAAGTGCAAATTGCAGATTGAACTCAAATTTGAAGAACAAACACATATTTATGTTCCCCCAGGTCTGGGAAGCCCTCCAAAAAGAGTTTTCTGGATCTGGTCTTTCCCTGTGGAGTTGGCCCAGGGCATATCTCGCATTTGTTAGGAAAAATCCCTTATACCATGAAAAGTGCAAATTGCAAATAGAGCTAAAATTCGAAAAACAAAGACATATTCATGTTCCCCCGGGTTAGGGAAACCCAAAAATACATGAGTTTCCTGGATCTGGTCTCTCCCTTTGGAGTTGGCCCAGGGCATATCTCACATTTCTCAGGAAAAATCCCTTGTACCATCAATAGTGCAAATTGCAGATAGAGGTCAAATTTGAAAAACAAAGACATATTCATGTGCACCCTGGTCAGGGAAACAAAAAAAAAAACATGGGTTTCTGGGATCTGATCTGTCCCTGTGGAGTTGGCACAGGGCATAACTCACATTTGTTAGGAAAAATCCATGAAAAGTGGAAATTGGAGATAGAGCTCAAATTCGAAAAAGAAAGACATATTCACGTTCCCCGGTTCAGGGAAGCCCAAAAAAACATGAGTTTTCTGGTTCGGATATGTCCCTTTGGAGTTGGCCCAGAGCATATCTCGCATATGTTAGGAACAATCCTATATACCATGAAAAGTGGAAATTGCAGATAGAGCTCAAATTCGAAAAAGAAAGACATATTCATATTCCCCTGGGTCAGGGAAACCCAAAAAACATGAGTTTTCGGCATCTGATCTATCCCTGTGGAGTTGGCCTAGAGCATATCTCGCATTTGTTAGGAAAAATCCCTTGCACCAACAATATTGAAAATTGCAAATAGAGGTCAAATTTGAAAAACAAAGACATATTCATGTGCCCCCTGGTCAGGGAAACGAAAAAAAAATGTGAGTTTCTGGGATCTGATCTGTCCCACAGGGTGTAACTCACATTTCTTAGGAAAAATCCATGAAAAGTGGAAATTGCAGATAGAGCTCAAATTCGAAAAACAAGCACATATTCATGTTCCCCTGGGTCAAGGAAGCCAGAAAAACTTGAGTTTTTGGGATCTGATCTTTCCCTTTGGAGTGGGCCCAGGGCATAACTTGCATATGTTAGGAAAAATTCCTTATACAATGAAAAGTGCAAATTACAGATAGAGCTCAAATTTGAAGAAGAAACACATATTTATGTTCCCGCAGGTCACGGAAACCCTCCAAAATAGAGTTTTCTGGATCTGGTCTGTCCCTTTGGAGTTGGCCCAACTCATATCTCGCATTTGTTAGGAAAAATCCCTTATACCATGAAAAGTGCAAATTGCAAATAGAGCTAAAATTCGAAAAACAAAGACATATTCATGTTCCACCCGGTTAGGGAAACCCAAAAATACATGAGTTTTCTGGATCTTATCTGTCCCTGTGCAGTTGGCCCAGGACATATCTCGCATTTGTTTGGAAAACTCCATTATACCATGAAAAGTGAACATAGTTAGTTAGTTCAAATTCGAAATTCGAAAAACAAACACATATTCATATTCCCCTACGTCAGGGAAGCCCAAAAAACATGAATATTTAGGATCTGATCTGTCCCTTTCGACTTTGCCCAGGGTATAACTCGCATTTGTTAGGAAAAATCCATTATACCATAAAAATAGGAGACAGAGTTGAAATTCGAAAAACAAAGACAAATTCATGTTCCCCCGGGTCAGGGAAACCCAAAAAAACATGAGTTTCCTGGATCTTATCTGTCCCTGTGGAGTTGGCCAAGGGCATATCTCACATTTCTTAGGAAAAATCACTTATACCATCAATAGTGCAAATTGCAGATAGAGCTCAAATTCGAAAAAGAAAGACATATTCATATTCCCCTGGGTCAGGGAAGCCCAAACAAACATGAATATTTAGGATCTGATCTGTCCCTTTGGAGTTGGCCCAGGGTATAACTCGCATTTGTTAGGAAAAATCCCATATACCAGGAAAAGTGCACATAAGAGATAGAGCTCAAATTCAAAAAACAAAGACATATTCATATTCCCCCGGTTCAGGGAAGCCCAAAAAAACATGAATTCTCCAGATCTGATCTGTCCCTGTGGAGTTAGCTGAGGGCATGTCTCGCATTTGTTAGGAAAAAACATGAGTTTTCGGGACCTGATCTGTACCAAATAGAGCTCAAACTTGAAGAACAAACACATATTCAAAAAACAGAGATATATTCATGTTACGTCGGGTCAGGGAAACCCAAAAACACATGAGTTTTCTGGATCTTATCTGTCCCTGTGCAGTTGGCCCATGGCATATCTCGCATTTGTTAGGAAAAATCCCATATACTATGAAAAGTGCAAATTGCAGATAGAGCTCAAATTTGAAGAACAAAGACATATTTATGTTCCACCAGTTCAGGGAAGCCCCCCCAAAAATGACTTTTTCGGATCTGATCTCTCCCTGTCGAGGGCAGGGCATAACTCACATTTGTTAGGGAAAATCCATTATACCATCAATATTGAAAATTGCAGATAGAGATCAAACTCAAAAAACAAAGACATATTCATGTTCCCCGTGGTCAGGGAAGCCCAAAAAATGTAAGTTTTTAGGATCTGATCTGTCCCTTTGGAGTTGGCCCAGGGCATAACTCGCATTTGTTAGGGAAAATCCATTATACCATCAATATTGAAAATTGCAGATAGAGATCAAACTCAAAAAACAAAGACATATTCATGTTCTCCCGGGTCAGGGAAGCCCACAAAAAAATGAGTTTTTGGAATCTGATCTGTCCCTTTGGAGTTTGGCCACGGACATAGCTCGAATTTGTCAAGAAAAATCCTTTATAACATGAGAAGTGAAAATTGGAGATAGAACTCAAATTCAAAAAACAGAGACATATTCATGTTCCGTCGGCTCAGGGAAACCCAAAAATAGATTAGTTTTCTGGATCTTATCTGTCCCTGTGCAGTTGGCCCAGGAGATATCTCGCATTTGTTAGGAAAAATCCCTTATACCATCAATCGTGCAAATTGGAGATAGAGCTCAAATTCAAAAAAGAAAGACATATTCATGTTCACCCGGGTCAGGGAAACCCAAAAAACCTTGAGTTTTCGAGACCTGATCTTTCCCTCTGCAGTTGGCGTATGGCATATCTCGCATTTGTTTGGAAAAATCCCATATACCATGAAAAGTGCAAATTGCAAATAGAGCTCAAATTTGAAAAACAAGCACATATTCATATTCCCCTAGGTCAGGGAAGCCCCAAAAAGTTGAGTTTCTCTTTTTGGAGTTGGCCCAGGGCATATCTCACATTTCTTAGGAAAAATCCCTTATACCATAAAAAAAGAAAGACATATTCTTGTTCGGGAACTGATCTTTCCCTGTGCAGTTGGCGCATGGCATATCTTGCATTTGTTAGGAAAAATCCCATATACCATAAAAAGTGCAAATTGCAAATAGAGCTCAAATTTGAAAAACAAAGACATATTCATGTTCCCCCGGGTCTCGGAAACCCAAAAAAACATGAGTTTTTGGGACCTGATCTTTCCCTTTGGAGTTGGCCCAGGGCATAACTTGCATATGTTAGGAAAAATCCCATATACCATGAAAAGTGCAAATTAGAGATAGAGCTCAAATTTGAAGAAGAAACACATATTTATGTTCCCCCAGGTCAGGGAAACCCTCCAAAAAAAGAGTTTTCTGGATCTGGTCTCTCCCTTTGGAGTTGGCCCAACTGATACCTCGCATTTGTTAGGAAAAATCCATTATACCATAAAAATAGGAGACAGAGATCAAATTCGAAAAACAAAGACAAATTCATGTTCCCCCGGGTCAGGGAAGCCCAAAGAACATGAGTTTTTGGGATCTGATCTGTCCCTGTGGAGCTGGCCAAGGGCATATCTCACATTTCTTAGGAAAAATCCCTTGTACCATCAATAGTGCAAATTGCAGATAGAGGTCAAATTTGAAAAACAAAGACATATTCATGTGCCCCCTGGTCAGGGAACCAAAAAAAAAACATGGGTTTCTGGGAACTGATCTGTCCCTGTGGAGTTGGCACAGGGCATAACTCACATTTGTTATGAAAAATCGATGAAAAGTGGAAATTGGAGATAGAGCTCAAATTCGAAAAAGAAAGACATATTCACATACCCCTGTTCAGGGAAGCCCAAAAAAACATGAGTTTTCTGGTTCGGATATGTCCCTGTGGAGTTGGTCCAGAGCATATCTCGCATATGTTAGGAACAATCCTATATACCATGAAAAGTGGAAATTGGAGATAGAGCTCAAATTCGAAAAAGAAAGACATATTCACATTTCCTGGTTCAGGGAAGCCCAAAAAACATGGGTTTCCTGGATCTGATGTGTCCCTGTGGAGTTGGCCCAGGGCATATCTCACATTTCTTAGGAAAAATCGCGTATACCATCAATAGTGCAAATTGCAGATAGAGCTCAAATTCGAAAAAGAAAGACATATTCATATTCCCCTGGGTCAGGGAAACCCAAAAAACATGAGTTTTCAGCATCTGATCTGTCCCTGTGGAGTTGGCCCAGAGCATATCTCGCAATTGTTAGGAAAAATTCCTTATACAATGAAAAGTGCAAATTGCAGATTGAACTCAAATTTGAAGAACAAACACATATTTATGTTCCCCCAGGTCTGGGAAGCCCTCCAAAAAGAGTTTTCTGGATCTGGTCTTTCCCTGTGGAGTTGGCCCAGGGCATATCTCGCATTTGTTAGGAAAAATCCCTTATACCATGAAAAGTGCAAATTGCAAATAGAGCTAAAATTCGAAAAACAAAGACATATTCATGTTCCCCCGGGTTAGGGAAACCCAAAAACACATTAGTTTCCTGGATCTGGTCTCTCCCTTTGGAGTTGGCCCAGGGCATATCTCACATTTCTCAGGAAAAATCCCTTGTACCATCAATAGTGCAAATTGCAGATAGAGGTCAAATTTGAAAAACAAAGACATATTCATGTGCCCCCTGGTCAGGGAACCAAAAAAAAACATGGGTTTCTGGGATCTGATCTGTCCCTGTGGAGTTGGCACAGGGCATAATTCACATTTGTTATGAAAAATCCATGAAAAGTGGAAATTGGAGATAGAGCTCAAATTCGAAAAAGAAAGACATATTCACGTTCCCCTGTTCAGGGAAGCCCAAAAAAACATGAGTTTTCTGGTTCGGATATGTCCCTTTGGAGTTGGCCCAGAGCATATCTCGCATATGTTATGAACAATCCTATATACCATGAAAAGTGGAAATTGGAGATATAGTGTTGTGACTCAGGGCCAGCCTGTGGGTCCGACAGCCGGCTCCGACGTATCGGAGGACTCAGATGAGGGGGAGGAGGGAGACGAACCGGCTGATGATGGTTTGGAGGCTTTGCAGAGTCCTCAGCCGGGGACCTCTTCTCAGCTGCATGAGCCCGAGAGTGCGGAGGATGATGACCCACAGCTGGCCCTGTTCAAGGACGCCCGACGCAGGAGGCAGTCGAGCAGGAACAAACAAAGAAAGGCTATGGGACTCCTCGGGAGGAGGCACAGGGAGACCACGCCCTGAGCTCTCTATAAAAGGAGTGTTTGGGGAGGGGCTGGTTGCTGAAAGCAACTTTTCCGCTTGAGAAGACAAGCTCTAGTGTTTTTGTTAACTGCGTAATTAAATCTTGGCAGATGCCTTTTAACCTTGGACGCTCTCCAGTCTCTTCTTTCTGATAAGGGGTTTGCCTTACTACAAGGCCAGAAGGGCTGGTTCAGAACATATAGCTCAAATTCGAAAAAGAAAGACATATTCACATTCCCCGGTTCAGGGAAGCCCAAAAAACATGGGTTTCCTGGATCTGATGTGTCCCTGTGGAGTTGGCCCAGGGCATATCTCACATTTCTTAGGAAAAATCCCTTGTACCATCAATAGTGCAAATTGCAGATAGAGGTCAAATTTGAAAAACAAAGACATATTCATGTGCACCCTGGTCAGGGAAACAAAAAAAAAACATGGGTTTCTGGGATCTGATCTGTCCCTGTGGAGTTGGCACAGGGCATAACTCACATTTGTTAGGAAAAATCCATGAAAAGTGGAAATTGGAGATAGAGCTCAAATTCGAAAAAGAAAGACATATTCACGTTCCCCTGTTCAGGGAAGCCCAAAAAAACATGAGTTTTCTGGTTCGGATATGTCCCTTTGGAGTTGGCCCAGAGCATATCTCGCATATGTTATGAACAATCCTATATACCATGAAAAGTGGAAATTGGAGATATAGCTCAAATTCGAAAAAGAAAGACATATTCACATTCCCCGGTTCAGGGAAGCCCAAAAAACATGGGTTTCCTGGATCTGATGTGTCCCTGTGGAGTTGGCCCAGGGCATATCTCACATTTCTTAGGAAAAATCACGTATACCATCAATAGTGCAAATTGCAGATAGAGCTCAAATTCGAAAAAGAAAGACATATTCATATTCCACTGGGTCAGGGAAACCCAAAAAACATGAGTTTTCAGCATCTGATCTGTCCCTGTGGAGTTGGCCCAGAGCATATCTCGCATTTGTTAGGAAAAATTCCTTATACAATGAAAAGTGCAAATTGCAGATTGAACTCAAATTTGAAGAACAAACACATATTTATGCTCCCCCAGGTCTGGGAAGCCCTCCAAAAAGAGTTTTCTGGATCTGGTCTTTCCCTGTGGAGTTGGCCCAGGGCATATCTCACATTTCTTAGGAAAAATCCCTTGTACCATCAATAGTGGAAATTACAGATAGAGCTCAAATTCGAAAAAGAAAGACATATTCATATTCCCCTGGGTCAGGGAAACCCAAAAAACATGAGTTTTCGGCATCTGATCTATCCCTGTGGAGTTGGCCTAGAGCATATCTCGCATTTGTTAGGAAAAATCCCTTGCACCAACAATATTGAAAATTGCAGATAGAGGTCAAATTTGAAAAACAAAGACATATTCATGTGCCCCCTGGTCAGGGAAACGAAAAAAAAATGTGAGTTTCTGGGATCTGATCTGTCCCACAGGGTGTAACTCACATATCTTAGGAAAAATCCATGAAAAGTGGAAATTGCAGATAGAGCTCAAATTCGAAAAACAAGCACATATTCATGTTCCCCTGGGTCAAGGAAGCCAGAAAAACTCGAGTTTTTGGGATCTGATCTTTCCCTTTGGAGTGGGCCCAGGGCATAACTCGCATTTCTTAGGAAAAATCACTTATACCATGAATAGTGCAAATTGCAGATAGAGCTCAAATTCGAAAAAGAAAGACATATTCACGTTCCCCGGTTCAGGGAAGCCCAAAAAACAAAAACCAAAAAAACCATGAGTTTCTGGGATCTGATCTTTCCCTGTGGAGTTGGCACAGGGCATAACTCACATTTGTTAGGAAAAATCCATGAAAAGTGGAAATTGGAGATAGAGCTCAAATTCGAAAAAGAAAGACATATTCACATTTCCTGGTTCAGGGAAGCCCAAAAAACATGGGTTTCCTGGATCTGATGTGTCCCTGTGGAGTTGGCCCAGGGCATATCTCACATTTCTTAGGAAAAATCGCGTATACCATCAATAGTGCAAATTGCAGATAGAGCTCAAATTCGAAAAAGAAAGACATATTCATATTCCCCTGGGTCAGGGAAACCCAAAAAACATGAGTTTTCAGCATCTGATCTGTCCCTGTGGAGTTGGCCCAGAGCATATCTCGCAATTGTTAGGAAAAATTCCTTATACAATGAAAAGTGCAAATTGCAGATTGAACTCAAATTTGAAGAACAAACACATATTTATGTTCCCCCAGGTCTGGGAAGCCCTCCAAAAAGAGTTTTCTGGATCTGGTCTTTCCCTGTGGAGTTGGCCCAGGGCATATCTCGCATTTGTTAGGAAAAATCCCTTATACCATGAAAAGTGCAAATTGCAAATAGAGCTAAAATTCGAAAAACAAAGACATATTCATGTTCCCCCGGGTTAGGGAAACCCAAAAACACATTAGTTTCCTGGATCTGGTCTCTCCCTTTGGAGTTGGCCCAGGGCATATCTCACATTTCTCAGGAAAAATCCCTTGTACCATCAATAGTGCAAATTGCAGATAGAGGTCAAATTTGAAAAACAAAGACATATTCATGTGCCCCCTGGTCAGGGAACCAAAAAAAAACATGGGTTTCTGGGATCTGATCTGTCCCTGTGGAGTTGGCACAGGGCATAATTCACATTTGTTATGAAAAATCCATGAAAAGTGGAAATTGGAGATAGAGCTCAAATTCGAAAAAGAAAGACATATTCACGTTCCCCTGTTCAGGGAAGCCCAAAAAAACATGAGTTTTCTGGTTCGGATATGTCCCTTTGGAGTTGGCCCAGAGCATATCTCGCATATGTTATGAACAATCCTATATACCATGAAAAGTGGAAATTGGAGATATAGTGTTGTGACTCAGGGCCAGCCTGTGGGTCCGACAGCCGGCTCCGACGTATCGGAGGACTCAGATGAGGGGGAGGAGGGAGACGAACCGGCTGATGATGGTTTGGAGGCTTTGCAGAGTCCTCAGCCGGGGACCTCTTCTCAGCTGCATGAGCCCGAGAGTGCGGAGGATGATGACCCACAGCTGGCCCTGTTCAAGGACGCCCGACGCAGGAGGCAGTCGAGCAGGAACAAACAAAGAAAGGCTATGGGACTCCTCGGGAGGAGGCACAGGGAGACCACGCCCTGAGCTCTCTATAAAAGGAGTGTTTGGGGAGGGGCTGGTTGCTGAAAGCAACTTTTCCGCTTGAGAAGACAAGCTCTAGTGTTTTTGTTAACTGCGTAATTAAATCTTGGCAGATGCCTTTTAACCTTGGACGCTCTCCAGTCTCTTCTTTCTGATAAGGGGTTTGCCTTACTACAAGGCCAGAAGGGCTGGTTCAGAACATATAGCTCAAATTCGAAAAAGAAAGACATATTCACATTCCCCGGTTCAGGGAAGCCCAAAAAACATGGGTTTCCTGGATCTGATGTGTCCCTGTGGAGTTGGCCCAGGGCATATCTCACATTTCTTAGGAAAAATCGCGTATACCATCAATAGTGCAAATTGCAGATAGAACTCAAATTCAAAAAAGAAAGACATATTCATATTCCCCTGGGTCAGGGAAACCCAAAA
Source organism: Vipera ursinii (assembly GCF_947247035.1). Lineage (NCBI taxonomy): Eukaryota > Metazoa > Chordata > Lepidosauria > Squamata > Viperidae > Vipera > Vipera ursinii. The sequence goes on from NC_139522.1 coordinate 10,088,894, forward strand.
AACATGAGTTTTCAGCATCTGATCTGTCCCTGTGGAGTTGGCCCAGAGCATATCTCGCAATTGTTAGGAAAAATTCCTTATACAATGAAAAGTGCAAATTGCAGATTGAACTCAAATTTGAAGAACAAACACATATTTATGTTCCCCCAGGTCTGGGAAGCCCTCCAAAAAGAGTTTTCTGGATCTGGTCTTTCCCTGTGGAGTTGGCCCAGGGCATATCTCGCATTTGTTAGGAAAAATCCCTTATACCATGAAAAGTGCAAATTGCAAATAGAGCTAAAATTCGAAAAACAAAGACATATTCATGTTCCCCCGGGTTAGGGAAACCCAAAAACACATTAGTTTCCTGGATCTGGTCTCTCCCTTTGGAGTTGGCCCAGGGCATATCTCACATTTCTCAGGAAAAATCCCTTGTACCATCAATAGTGCAAATTGCAAATAGAGGTCAAATTTGAAAAACAAAGACATATTCATGTGCCCCCTGGTCAGGGAAACAAAAAAAACATGGGTTTCTGGGATCTGATCTGTCCCTGTGGAGTTGGCACAGGGCATAACTCACATTTGTTAGGAAAAATCCATGAAAAGTGGAAATTGGAGATAGAGCTCAAATTCGAAAAAGAAAGACATATTCACGTTCCCCTGTTCAGGGAAGCCCAAAAAAACATGAGTTTTCTGGTTCGGATATGTCCCTTTGGAGTTGGCCCAGAGCATATCTCGCATATGTTATGAACAATCCTATATACCATGAAAAGTGGAAATTGGAGATATAGCTCAAATTCGAAAAAGAAAGACATATTCACATTCCCCGGTTCAGGGAAGCCCAAAAAACATGGGTTTCCTGTATCTGATGTGTCCCTGTGGAGTTGGCCCAGGGCATATCTCACATTTCTTAGGAAAAATCACGTATACCATCAATAGTGCAAATTGCAGATATAGCTCAAATTCGAAAAAGAAAGACATATTCACATTCCCCGGTTCAGGGAAGCCCAAAAAACATGGGTTTCCTGTATCTGATGTGTCCCTGTGGAGTTGGCCCAGGGCATATCTCACATTTCTTAGGAAAAATCACGTATACCATCAATAGTGCAAATTGCAGATAGAGCTCAAATTCGAAAAAGAAAGACATATTCATATTCCCCTGGGTCAGGGAAGCCCAAACAAACATGAATATTTAGGATCTGATCTGTCCCTTTGGAGTTGGCCCAGGGTATAACTCGCATTTGTTAGGAAAAATCCCATATACCAGGAAAAGTGCACATAAGAGATAGAGCTCAAATTCAAAAAACAAAGACATATTCATATTCCCCCGGTTCAGGGAAGCCCAAAAAAACATGAATTCTCCAGATCTGATCTGTCCCTGTGGAGTTAGCTGAGGGCATGTCTCGCATTTGTTAGGAAAAAACATGAGTTTTCGGGACCTGATCTGTACCAAATAGAGCTCAAACTTGAAGAACAAACACATATTCAAAAAACAGAGATATATTCATGTTACGTCGGGTCAGGGAAACCCAAAAACACATGAGTTTTCTGGATCTTATCTGTCCCTGTGCAGTTGGCCCATGGCATATCTCGCATTTGTTAGGAAAAATCCCATATACTATGAAAAGTGCAAATTGCAGATAAAGCTCAAATTTGAAGAACAAAGACATATTTATGTTCCACCAGTTCAGGGAAGCCCCCCCAAAAATGACTTTTTCGGATCTGATCTCTCCCTGTCGAGGGCAGGGCATAACTCACATTTGTTAGGGAAAATCCATTATACCATCAATATTGAAAATTGCAGATAGAGATCAAACTCAAAAAACAAAGACATATTCATGTTCCCCGTGGTCAGGGAAGCCCAAAAAATGTAAGTTTTTAGGATCTGATCTGTCCCTTTGGAGTTGGCCCAGGGCATAACTCGCATTTGTTAGGGAAAATCCATTATACCATCAATATTGAAAATTGCAGATAGAGATCAAACTCAAAAAACAAAGACATATTCATGTTCTCCCGGGTCAGGGAAGCCCACAAAAAAATGAGTTTTTGGAATCTGATCTGTCCCTTTGGAGTTTGGCCACGGACATAGCTCGAATTTGTCAAGAAAAATCCTTTATAACATGAGAAGTGAAAATTGGAGATAGAACTCAAATTCAAAAAACAGAGACATATTCATGTTCCGTCGGCTCAGGGAAACCCAAAAATAGATTAGTTTTCTGGATCTTATCTGTCCCTGTGCAGTTGGCCCAGGAGATATCTCGCATTTGTTAGGAAAAATCCCTTATACCATCAATCGTGCAAATTGGAGATAGAGCTCAAATTCAAAAAAGAAAGACATATTCATGTTCACCCGGGTCAGGGAAACCCAAAAAACCTTGAGTTTTCGAGACCTGATCTTTCCCTCTGCAGTTGGCGTATGGCATATCTCGCATTTGTTTGGAAAAATCCCATATACCATGAAAAGTGCAAATTGCAAATAGAGCTCAAATTTGAAAAACAAGCACATATTCATATTCCCCTAGGTCAGGGAAGCCCCAAAAAGTTGAGTTTCTCTTTTTGGAGTTGGCCCAGGGCATATCTCACATTTCTTAGGAAAAATCCCTTATACCATAAAAAAAGAAAGACATATTCTTGTTCGGGAACTGATCTTTCCCTGTGCAGTTGGCGCATGGCATATCTTGCATTTGTTAGGAAAAATCCCATATACCATAAAAAGTGCAAATTGCAAATAGAGCTCAAATTTGAAAAACAAAGACATATTCATGTTCCCCCGGGTCTCGGAAACCCAAAAAAACATGAGTTTTTGGGACCTGATCTTTCCCTTTGGAGTTGGCCCAGGGCATAACTTGCATATGTTAGGAAAAATCCCATATACCATGAAAAGTGCAAATTAGAGATAGAGCTCAAATTTGAAGAAGAAACACATATTTATGTTCCCCCAGGTCAGGGAAACCCTCCAAAAAAAGAGTTTTCTGGATCTGGTCTCTCCCTTTGGAGTTGGCCCAACTGATACCTCGCATTTGTTAGGAAAAATCCATTATACCATAAAAATAGGAGACAGAGATCAAATTCGAAAAACAAAGACAAATTCATGTTCCCCCGGGTCAGGGAAGCCCAAAGAACATGAGTTTTTGGGATCTGATCTGTCCCTGTGGAGCTGGCCAAGGGCATATCTCACATTTCTTAGGAAAAATCCCTTGTACCATCAATAGTGCAAATTGCAGATAGAGGTCAAATTTGAAAAACAAAGACATATTCATGTGCCCCCTGGTCAGGGAACCAAAAAAAAAACATGGGTTTCTGGGAACTGATCTGTCCCTGTGGAGTTGGCACAGGGCATAACTCACATTTGTTATGAAAAATCGATGAAAAGTGGAAATTGGAGATAGAGCTCAAATTCGAAAAAGAAAGACATATTCACATACCCCTGTTCAGGGAAGCCCAAAAAAACATGAGTTTTCTGGTTCGGATATGTCCCTGTGGAGTTGGTCCAGAGCATATCTCGCATATGTTAGGAACAATCCTATATACCATGAAAAGTGGAAATTGGAGATAGAGCTCAAATTCGAAAAAGAAAGACATATTCACATTTCCTGGTTCAGGGAAGCCCAAAAAACATGGGTTTCCTGGATCTGATGTGTCCCTGTGGAGTTGGCCCAGGGCATATCTCACATTTCTTAGGAAAAATCGCGTATACCATCAATAGTGCAAATTGCAGATAGAGCTCAAATTCGAAAAAGAAAGACATATTCATATTCCCCTGGGTCAGGGAAACCCAAAAAACATGAGTTTTCAGCATCTGATCTGTCCCTGTGGAGTTGGCCCAGAGCATATCTCGCAATTGTTAGGAAAAATTCCTTATACAATGAAAAGTGCAAATTGCAGATTGAACTCAAATTTGAAGAACAAACACATATTTATGTTCCCCCAGGTCTGGGAAGCCCTCCAAAAAGAGTTTTCTGGATCTGGTCTTTCCCTGTGGAGTTGGCCCAGGGCATATCTCGCATTTGTTAGGAAAAATCCCTTATACCATGAAAAGTGCAAATTGCAAATAGAGCTAAAATTCGAAAAACAAAGACATATTCATGTTCCCCCGGGTTAGGGAAACCCAAAAACACATTAGTTTCCTGGATCTGGTCTCTCCCTTTGGAGTTGGCCCAGGGCATATCTCACATTTCTCAGGAAAAATCCCTTGTACCATCAATAGTGCAAATTGCAGATAGAGGTCAAATTTGAAAAACAAAGACATATTCATGTGCCCCCTGGTCAGGGAACCAAAAAAAAACATGGGTTTCTGGGATCTGATCTGTCCCTGTGGAGTTGGCACAGGGCATAATTCACATTTGTTATGAAAAATCCATGAAAAGTGGAAATTGGAGATAGAGCTCAAATTCGAAAAAGAAAGACATATTCACGTTCCCCTGTTCAGGGAAGCCCAAAAAAACATGAGTTTTCTGGTTCGGATATGTCCCTTTGGAGTTGGCCCAGAGCATATCTCGCATATGTTATGAACAATCCTATATACCATGAAAAGTGGAAATTGGAGATATAGTGTTGTGACTCAGGGCCAGCCTGTGGGTCCGACAGCCGGCTCCGACGTATCGGAGGACTCAGATGAGGGGGAGGAGGGAGACGAACCGGCTGATGATGGTTTGGAGGCTTTGCAGAGTCCTCAGCCGGGGACCTCTTCTCAGCTGCATGAGCCCGAGAGTGCGGAGGATGATGACCCACAGCTGGCCCTGTTCAAGGACGCCCGACGCAGGAGGCAGTCGAGCAGGAACAAACAAAGAAAGGCTATGGGACTCCTCGGGAGGAGGCACAGGGAGACCACGCCCTGAGCTCTCTATAAAAGGAGTGTTTGGGGAGGGGCTGGTTGCTGAAAGCAACTTTTCCGCTTGAGAAGACAAGCTCTAGTGTTTTTGTTAACTGCGTAATTAAATCTTGGCAGATGCCTTTTAACCTTGGACGCTCTCCAGTCTCTTCTTTCTGATAAGGGGTTTGCCTTACTACAAGGCCAGAAGGGCTGGTTCAGAACATATAGCTCAAATTCGAAAAAGAAAGACATATTCACATTCCCCGGTTCAGGGAAGCCCAAAAAACATGGGTTTCCTGGATCTGATGTGTCCCTGTGGAGTTGGCCCAGGGCATATCTCACATTTCTTAGGAAAAATCGCGTATACCATCAATAGTGCAAATTGCAGATAGAACTCAAATTCAAAAAAGAAAGACATATTCATATTCCCCTGGGTCAGGGAAACCCAAAAAACATGAGTTTTCAGCATCTGATCTGTCCCTGTGGAGTTGGCCCAGAGCATATCTCGCAATTGTTAGGAAAAATTCCTTATACAATGAAAAGTGCAAATTGCAGATTGAACTCAAATTTGAAGAACAAACACATATTTATGTTCCCCCAGGTCTGGGAAGCCCTCCAAAAAGAGTTTTCTGGATCTGGTCTTTCCCTGTGGAGTTGGCCCAGGGCATATCTCGCATTTGTTAGGAAAAATCCCTTATACCATGAAAAGTGCAAATTGCAAATAGAGCTAAAATTCGAAAAACAAAGACATATTCATGTTCCCCCGGGTTAGGGAAACCCAAAAACACATTAGTTTCCTGGATCTGGTCTCTCCCTTTGGAGTTGGCCCAGGGCATATCTCACATTTCTCAGGAAAAATCCCTTGTACCATCAATAGTGCAAATTGCAAATAGAGGTCAAATTTGAAAAACAAAGACATATTCATGTGCCCCCTGGTCAGGGAAACAAAAAAAAACATGGGTTTCTGGGATCTGATCTGTCCCTGTGGAGTTGGCACAGGGCATAACTCACATTTGTTAGGAAAAATCCATGAAAAGTGGAAATTGGAGATAGAGCTCAAATTCGAAAAAGAAAGACATATTCACGTTCCCCTGTTCAGGGAAGCCCAAAAAAACATGAGTTTTCTGGTTCGGATATGTCCCTTTGGAGTTGGCCCAGAGCATATCTCGCATATGTTATGAACAATCCTATATACCATGAAAAGTGGAAATTGGAGATATAGCTCAAATTCGAAAAAGAAAGACATATTCACATTCCCCGGTTCAGGGAAGCCCAAAAAACATGGGTTTCCTGGATCTGATGTGTCCCTGTGGAGTTGGCCCAGGGCATATCTCACATTTCTTAGGAAAAATCACGTATACCATCAATAGTGCAAATTGCAGATAGAGCTCAAATTCGAAAAAGAAAGACATATTCATATTCCACTGGGTCAGGGAAACCCAAAAAACATGAGTTTTCAGCATCTGATCTGTCCCTGTGGAGTTGGCCCAGAGCATATCTCGCATTTGTTAGGAAAAATTCCTTATACAATGAAAAGTGCAAATTGCAGATTGAACTCAAATTTGAAGAACAAACACATATTTATGCTCCCCCAGGTCTGGGAAGCCCTCCAAAAAGAGTTTTCTGGATCTGGTCTTTCCCTGTGGAGTTGGCCCAGGGCATATCTCACATTTCTTAGGAAAAATCCCTTGTACCATCAATAGTGGAAATTACAGATAGAGCTCAAATTCGAAAAAGAAAGACATATTCATATTCCCCTGGGTCAGGGAAACCCAAAAAACATGAGTTTTCGGCATCTGATCTATCCCTGTGGAGTTGGCCTAGAGCATATCTCGCATTTGTTAGGAAAAATCCCTTGCACCAACAATATTGAAAATTGCAGATAGAGGTCAAATTTGAAAAACAAAGACATATTCATGTGCCCCCTGGTCAGGGAAACGAAAAAAAAATGTGAGTTTCTGGGATCTGATCTGTCCCACAGGGTGTAACTCACATATCTTAGGAAAAATCCATGAAAAGTGGAAATTGCAGATAGAGCTCAAATTCGAAAAACAAGCACATATTCATGTTCCCCTGGGTCAAGGAAGCCAGAAAAACTCGAGTTTTTGGGATCTGATCTTTCCCTTTGGAGTGGGCCCAGGGCATAACTCGCATTTCTTAGGAAAAATCACTTATACCATGAATAGTGCAAATTGCAGATAGAGCTCAAATTCGAAAAAGAAAGACATATTCACGTTCCCCGGTTCAGGGAAGCCCAAAAAACAAAAACCAAAAAAACCATGAGTTTCTGGGATCTGATCTTTCCCTGTGGAGTTGGCACAGGGCATAACTCACATTTGTTAGGAAAAATCCATGAAAAGTGGAAATTGGAGATAGAGCTCAAATTCGAAAAAGAAAGACATATTCACATTTCCTGGTTCAGGGAAGCCCAAAAAACATGGGTTTCCTGGATCTGATGTGTCCCTGTGGAGTTGGCCCAGGGCATATCTCACATTTCTTAGGAAAAATCGCGTATACCATCAATAGTGCAAATTGCAGATAGAGCTCAAATTCGAAAAAGAAAGACATATTCATATTCCCCTGGGTCAGGGAAACCCAAAAAACATGAGTTTTCAGCATCTGATCTGTCCCTGTGGAGTTGGCCCAGAGCATATCTCGCAATTGTTAGGAAAAATTCCTTATACAATGAAAAGTGCAAATTGCAGATTGAACTCAAATTTGAAGAACAAACACATATTTATGTTCCCCCAGGTCTGGGAAGCCCTCCAAAAAGAGTTTTCTGGATCTGGTCTTTCCCTGTGGAGTTGGCCCAGGGCATATCTCGCATTTGTTAGGAAAAATCCCTTATACCATGAAAAGTGCAAATTGCAAATAGAGCTAAAATTCGAAAAACAAAGACATATTCATGTTCCCCCGGGTTAGGGAAACCCAAAAACACATTAGTTTCCTGGATCTGGTCTCTCCCTTTGGAGTTGGCCCAGGGCATATCTCACATTTCTCAGGAAAAATCCCTTGTACCATCAATAGTGCAAATTGCAGATAGAGGTCAAATTTGAAAAACAAAGACATATTCATGTGCCCCCTGGTCAGGGAACCAAAAAAAAACATGGGTTTCTGGGATCTGATCTGTCCCTGTGGAGTTGGCACAGGGCATAATTCACATTTGTTATGAAAAATCCATGAAAAGTGGAAATTGGAGATAGAGCTCAAATTCGAAAAAGAAAGACATATTCACGTTCCCCTGTTCAGGGAAGCCCAAAAAAACATGAGTTTTCTGGTTCGGATATGTCCCTTTGGAGTTGGCCCAGAGCATATCTCGCATATGTTATGAACAATCCTATATACCATGAAAAGTGGAAATTGGAGATATAGTGTTGTGACTCAGGGCCAGCCTGTGGGTCCGACAGCCGGCTCCGACGTATCGGAGGACTCAGATGAGGGGGAGGAGGGAGACGAACCGGCTGATGATGGTTTGGAGGCTTTGCAGAGTCCTCAGCCGGGGACCTCTTCTCAGCTGCATGAGCCCGAGAGTGCGGAGGATGATGACCCACAGCTGGCCCTGTTCAAGGACGCCCGACGCAGGAGGCAGTCGAGCAGGAACAAACAAAGAAAGGCTATGGGACTCCTCGGGAGGAGGCACAGGGAGACCACGCCCTGAGCTCTCTATAAAAGGAGTGTTTGGGGAGGGGCTGGTTGCTGAAAGCAACTTTTCCGCTTGAGAAGACAAGCTCTAGTGTTTTTGTTAACTGCGTAATTAAATCTTGGCAGATGCCTTTTAACCTTGGACGCTCTCCAGTCTCTTCTTTCTGATAAGGGGTTTGCCTTACTACAAGGCCAGAAGGGCTGGTTCAGAACATATAGCTCAAATTCGAAAAAGAAAGACATATTCACATTCCCCGGTTCAGGGAAGCCCAAAAAACATGGGTTTCCTGGATCTGATGTGTCCCTGTGGAGTTGGCCCAGGGCATATCTCACATTTCTTAGGAAAAATCGCGTATACCATCAATAGTGCAAATTGCAGATAGAACTCAAATTCAAAAAAGAAAGACATATTCATATTCCCCTGGGTCAGGGAAACCCAAAAAACATGAGTTTTCAGCATCTGATCTGTCCCTGTGGAGTTGGCCCAGAGCATATCTCGCAATTGTTAGGAAAAATTCCTTATACAATGAAAAGTGCAAATTGCAGATTGAACTCAAATTTGAAGAACAAACACATATTTATGTTCCCCCAGGTCTGGGAAGCCCTCCAAAAAGAGTTTTCTGGATCTGGTCTTTCCCTGTGGAGTTGGCCCAGGGCATATCTCGCATTTGTTAGGAAAAATCCCTTATACCATGAAAAGTGCAAATTGCAAATAGAGCTAAAATTCGAAAAACAAAGACATATTCATGTTCCCCCGGGTTAGGGAAACCCAAAAACACATTAGTTTCCTGGATCTGGTCTCTCCCTTTGGAGTTGGCCCAGGGCATATCTCACATTTCTCAGGAAAAATCCCTTGTACCATCAATAGTGCAAATTGCAAATAGAGGTCAAATTTGAAAAACAAAGACATATTCATGTGCCCCCTGGTCAGGGAAACAAAAAAAAACATGGGTTTCTGGGATCTGATCTGTCCCTGTGGAGTTGGCACAGGGCATAACTCACATTTGTTAGGAAAAATCCATGAAAAGTGGAAATTGGAGATAGAGCTCAAATTCGAAAAAGAAAGACATATTCACGTTCCCCTGTTCAGGGAAGCCCAAAAAAACATGAGTTTTCTGGTTCGGATATGTCCCTTTGGAGTTGGCCCAGAGCATATCTCGCATATGTTATGAACAATCCTATATACCATGAAAAGTGGAAATTGGAGATATAGCTCAAATTCGAAAAAGAAAGACATATTCACATTCCCCGGTTCAGGGAAGCCCAAAAAACATGGGTTTCCTGTATCTGATGTGTCCCTGTGGAGTTGGCCCAGGGCATATCTCACATTTCTTAGGAAAAATCACGTATACCATCAATAGTGCAAATTGCAGATAGAGCTCAAATTCGAAAAAGAAAGACATATTCATATTCCACTGGGTCAGGGAAACCCAAAAAACATGAGTTTTCAGCATCTGATCTGTCCCTGTGGAGTTGGCCCAGAGCATATCTCGCATTTGTTAGGAAAAATTCCTTATACAATGAAAAGTGCAAATTGCAGATTGAACTCAAATTTGAAGAACAAACACATATTTATGTTCCCCCAGGTCTGGGAAGCCCTCCAAAAAGAGTTTTCTGGATCTGGTCTTTCCCTGTGGAGTTGGCCCAGGGCATATCTCGCATTTCTTAGGAAAAATCCCTTATACCATGAAAAGTGCAAATTGCAAATAGAGCTAAAATTCGAAAAACAAAGACATATTCATGTTCCCCCGGGTTAGGGAAACCCAAAAATACATGAGTTTCCTGGATCTGGTCTCTCCCTTTGGAGTTGGCCCAGGGCATATCTCACATTTCTCAGGAAAAATCCCTTGTACCATCAATAGTGCAAATTGCAGATAGAGGTCAAATTTGAAAAACAAAGACATATGCATGTGCACCCTGGTCAGGGAAACAAAAAAAAAACATGGGTTTCTGGGATCTGATCTGTCCCTGTGGAGTTGGCACAGGGCATAACTCACATTTGTTAGGAAAAATCCATGAAAAGTGGAAATTGGAGATAGAGCTCAAATTCGAAAAAGAAAGACATATTCACGTTCCCCGGTTCAGGGAAGCCCAAAAAAACATGAGTTTTCTGGTTCGGATATGTCCCTTTGGAGTTGGCCCAGAGCATATCTCGCATATGTTAGGAACAATCCTATATACCATGAAAAGTGGAAATTGCAGATAGAGCTCAAATTCGAAAAAGAAAGACATATTCATATTCCCCTGGGTCAGGGAAACCCAAAAAACATGAGTTTTCGGCATCTGATCTATCCCTGTGGAGTTGGCCTAGAGCATATCTCGCATTTGTTAGGAAAAATCCCTTGCACCAACAATATTGAAAATTGCAAATAGAGGTCAAATTTGAAAAACAAAGACATATTCATGTGCCCCCTGGTCAGGGAAACGAAAAAAAAATGTGAGTTTCTGGGATCTGATCTGTCCCACAGGGTGTAACTCACATTTCTTAGGAAAAATCCATGAAAAGTGGAAATTGCAGATAGAGCTCAAATTCGAAAAACAAGCACATATTCATGTTCCCCTGGGTCAAGGAAGCCAGAAAAACTTGAGTTTTTGGGATCTGATCTTTCCCTTTGGAGTGGGCCCAGGGCATAACTTGCATATGTTAGGAAAAATTCCTTATACAATGAAAAGTGCAAATTACAGATAGAGCTCAAATTTGAAGAAGAAACACATATTTATGTTCCCGCAGGTCACGGAAACCCTCCAAAATAGAGTTTTCTGGATCTGGTCTGTCCCTTTGGAGTTGGCCCAACTCATATCTCGCATTTGTTAGGAAAAATCCCTTATACCATGAAAAGTGCAAATTGCAAATAGAGCTAAAATTCGAAAAACAAAGACATATTCATGTTCCACCCGGTTAGGGAAACCCAAAAATACATGAGTTTTCTGGATCTTATCTGTCCCTGTGCAGTTGGCCCAGGACATATCTCGCATTTGTTTGGAAAACTCCATTATACCATGAAAAGTGAACATAGTTAGTTAGTTCAAATTCGAAATTCGAAAAACAAACACATATTCATATTCCCCTACGTCAGGGAAGCCCAAAAAACATGAATATTTAGGATCTGATCTGTCCCTTTCGACTTTGCCCAGGGTATAACTCGCATTTGTTAGGAAAAATCCATTATACCATAAAAATAGGAGACAGAGTTGAAATTCGAAAAACAAAGACAAATTCATGTTCCCCCGGGTCAGGGAAACCCAAAAAAACATGAGTTTCCTGGATCTTATCTGTCCCTGTGGAGTTGGCCAAGGGCATATCTCACATTTCTTAGGAAAAATCACTTATACCATCAATAGTGCAAATTGCAGATAGAGCTCAAATTCGAAAAAGAAAGACATATTCATATTCCCCTGGGTCAGGGAAGCCCAAACAAACATGAATATTTAGGATCTGATCTGTCCCTTTGGAGTTGGCCCAGGGTATAACTCGCATTTGTTAGGAAAAATCCCATATACCAGGAAAAGTGCACATAAGAGATAGAGCTCAAATTAAAAAAACAAAGACATATTCATATTCCCCCGGTTCAGGGAAGCCCAAAAAAACATGAATTCTCCAGATCTGATCTGTCCCTGTGGAGTTAGCTGAGGGCATGTCTCGCATTTGTTAGGAAAAAACATGAGTTTTCGGGACCTGATCTGTACCAAATAGAGCTCAAACTTGAAGAACAAACACATATTCAAAAAACAGAGATATATTCATGTTACGTCGGGTCAGGGAAACCCAAAAACACATGAGTTTTCTGGATCTTATCTGTCCCTGTGCAGTTGGCCCATGGCATATCTCGCATTTGTTAGGAAAAATCCCATATACTATGAAAAGTGCAAATTGCAGATAGAGCTCAAATTTGAAGAACAAAGACATATTTATGTTCCACCAGTTCAGGGAAGCCCCCCCAAAAATGACTTTTTCGGATCTGATCTCTCCCTGTCGAGTTGGCCCAGGGCATAACTCGCATTTGTTAGGAAAAATCCCTTATACCATCAATCGTGCAAATTGGAGATAGAGCTCAAATTCGAAAAAGAAAGACATATTCACGTTCCCCGGTTCAGGGAAGCCCAAAAAAACATGAGTTTTCGGGACCTGATCTTTCACTCTGCAGTTGGCGCATGGCATATTTCGCATTTGTTAGGAAAAATCCCATATACCACGAAAAGTGCAAATTGCAAATGGAGCTCAAATTCGAAAAACAAGCACATATTCATATTCCCCTAGGTCAGGGAAGCCCAAAAAAGTTGAGTTTTTGGGATCTGATCTGTCCCTTTGGAGTTGGCCCAGGACATATCTCGCATTTGTTGGGAAAAATCCCTTGTACCATCAAAATTGCAAATTGCAGATAGAGCTCAAATTCGAAAAAGAAAGAAATATTCATATTCCCCCAAGTCATGGAAAACTAAAAAAACATGAGTTTTCGGGCTCTCAACTGTCCCTGTGGAGTTGGCACAGGGCATAACTCACATTTGTTAGGGAAAATCCATTATACCATCAATATTGAAAATTGCAGATAGAGATCAAACTCAAAAAACAAAGACATATTCATGTTCCCCGTGGTCAGGGAAGCCCAAAAAATGTAAGTTTTTAGGATCTGATCTGTCCCTTTGGAGTTGGCCCAGGGCATAACTCGCATTTGTTAGGGAAAATCCATTATACCATCAATATTGAAAATTACAGATAGAGATCAAACTCAAAAAACAAAGACATATTCATGTTCTCCCGGGTCAGGGAAGCCCACAAAAAAATGAGTTTTTGGAATCTGATCTGTCCCTTTGGAGTTTGGCCACGGACATAGCTCGAATTTGTCAAGAAAAATCCTTTATAACATGAGAAGTGAAAATTGGAGATAGAACTCAAATTCAAAAAACAGAGACATATTCATGTTCCGTCGGCTCAGGGAAACCCAAAAATAGATGAGTTTTCTGGATCTTATCTGTCCCTGTGCAGTTGGCCCAGGAGATATCTCGCATTTGTTAGGAAAAATCCCTTATACCATCAATCGTGCAAATTGGAGATAGAGCTCAAATTCAAAAAAGAAAGACATATTCATGTTCACCCGGGTCAGGGAAACCCAAAAAACCTTGAGTTTTCGAGACCTGATCTTTCCCTCTGCAGTTGGCGTATGGCATATCTCGCATTTGTTTGGAAAAATCCCATATACCATGAAAAGTGCAAATTGCAAATAGAGCTCAAATTTGAAAAACAAGCACATATTCATATTCCCCTAGGTCAGGGAAGCCCCAAAAAGTTGAGTTTCTCTTTTTGGAGTTGGCCCAGGGCATATCTCACATTTCTTAGGAAAAATCCCTTATACCATAAAAAAAGAAAGACATATTCTTGTTCTGGAACTGATCTTTCCCTGTGCAGTTGGCGCATGGCATATCTTGCATTTGTTAGGAAAAATCCCATATACCATAAAAAGTGCAAATTGCAAATAGAGCTCAAATTTGAAAAACAAAGACATATTCATGTTCCCCCGGGTCTCGGAAACCCAAAAAAACATGAGTTTTTGGGACCTGATCTTTCCCTTTGGAGTTGGCCCAGGGCATAACTTGCATATGTTAGGAAAAATCCCATATACCATGAAAAGTGCAAATTAGAGATAGAGCTCAAATTTGAAGAAGAAACACATATTTATGTTCCCCCAGGTCAGGGAAACCCTCCAAAAAAAGAGTTTTCTGGATCTGGTCTCTCCCTTTGGAGTTGGCCCAACTGATACCTCGCATTTGTTAGGAAAAATCCATTATACCATAAAAATAGGAGACAGAGATCAAATTCGAAAAACAAAGACAAATTCATGTTCCCCCGGGTCAGGGAAGCCCAAAGAACATGAGTTTTTGGGATCTGATCTGTCCCTGTGGAGTTGGCCAAGGGCATATCTCACATTTCTTAGGAAAAATCCCTTGTACCATCAATAGTGCAAATTGCAGATAGAGGTCAAATTTGAAAAACAAAGACATATTCATGTGCCCCCTGGTCAGGGAACCAAAAAAAAAACATGGGTTTCTGGGAACTGATCTGTCCCTGTGGAGTTGGCACAGGGCATAACTCACATTTGTTATGAAAAATCGATGAAAAGTGGAAATTGGAGATAGAGCTCAAATTCGAAAAAGAAAGACATATTCACATACCCCTGTTCAGGGAAGCCCAAAAAAACATGAGTTTTCTGGTTCGGATATGTCCCTGTGGAGTTGGTCCAGAGCATATCTCGCATATGTTAGGAACAATCCTATATACCATGAAAAGTGGAAATTGGAGATAGAGCTCAAATTCGAAAAAGAAAGACATATTCACATTTCCTGGTTCAGGGAAGCCCAAAAAACATGGGTTTCCTGGATCTGATGTGTCCCTGTGGAGTTGGCCCAGGGCATATCTCACATTTCTTAGGAAAAATCGCGTATACCATCAATAGTGCAAATTGCAGATAGAGCTCAAATTCGAAAAAGAAAGACATATTCATATTCCCCTGGGTCAGGGAAACCCAAAAAACATGAGTTTTCAGCATCTGATCTGTCCCTGTGGAGTTGGCCCAGAGCATATCTCGCAATTGTTAGGAAAAATTCCTTATACAATGAAAAGTGCAAATTGCAGATTGAACTCAAATTTGAAGAACAAACACATATTTATGTTCCCCCAGGTCTGGGAAGCCCTCCAAAAAGAGTTTTCTGGATCTGGTCTTTCCCTGTGGAGTTGGCCCAGGGCATATCTCGCATTTGTTAGGAAAAATCCCTTATACCATGAAAAGTGCAAATTGCAAATAGAGCTAAAATTCGAAAAACAAAGACATATTCATGTTCCCCCGGGTTAGGGAAACCCAAAAACACATTAGTTTCCTGGATCTGGTCTCTCCCTTTGGAGTTGGCCCAGGGCATATCTCACATTTCTCAGGAAAAATCCCTTGTACCATCAATAGTGCAAATTGCAGATAGAGGTCAAATTTGAAAAACAAAGACATATTCATGTGCCCCCTGGTCAGGGAACCAAAAAAAACCATGGGTTTCTGGGATCTGATCTGTCCCTGTGGAGTTGGCACAGGGCATAATTCACATTTGTTATGAAAAATCCATGAAAAGTGGAAATTGGAGATAGAGCTCAAATTCGAAAAAGAAAGACATATTCACGTTCCCCTGTTCAGGGAAGCCCAAAAAACATGAGTTTTCTGGTTCGGATATGTCCCTTTGGAGTTGGCCCAGAGCATATCTCGCATATGTTATGAACAATCCTATATACCATGAAAAGTGGAAATTGGAGATATAGTGTTGTGACTCAGGGCCAGCCTGTGGGTCCGACAGCCGGCTCCGACGTATCGGAGGACTCAGATGAGGGGGAGGAGGGAGACGAACCGGCTGATGATGGTTTGGAGGCTTTGCAGAGTCCTCAGCCGGGGACCTCTTCTCAGCTGCATGAGCCCGAGAGTGCGGAGGATGATGACCCACAGCTGGCCCTGTTCAAGGACGCCCGACGCAGGAGGCAGTCGAGCAGGAACAAACAAAGAAAGGCTATGGGACTCCTCGGGAGGAGGCACAGGGAGACCACGCCCTGAGCTCTCTATAAAAGGAGTGTTTGGGGAGGGGCTGGTTGCTGAAAGCAACTTTTCTGCTTGAGAAGACAAGCTCTAGTGTTTTTGTTAACTGCGTAATTAAATCTTGGCAGATGCCTTTTAACCTTGGACGCTCTCCAGTCTCTTCTTTCTGATAAGGGGTTTGCCTTACTACAAGGCCAGAAGGGCTGGTTCAGAACATATAGCTCAAATTCGAAAAAGAAAGACATATTCACATTCCCCGGTTCAGGGAAGCCCAAAAAACATGGGTTTCCTGGATCTGATGTGTCCCTGTGGAGTTGGCCCAGGGCATATCTCACATTTCTTAGGAAAAATCGCGTATACCATCAATAGTGCAAATTGCAGATAGAACTCAAATTCAAAAAAGAAAGACATATTCATATTCCCCTGGGTCAGGGAAACCCAAAAAACATGAGTTTTCAGCATCTGATCTGTCCCTGTGGAGTTGGCCCAGAGCATATCTCGCAATTGTTAGGAAAAATTCCTTATACAATGAAAAGTGCAAATTGCAGATTGAACTCAAATTTGAAGAACAAACACATATTTATGTTCCCCCAGGTCTGGGAAGCCCTCCAAAAAGAGTTTTCTGGATCTGGTCTTTCCCTGTGGAGTTGGCCCAGGGCATATCTCGCATTTGTTAGGAAAAATCCCTTATACCATGAAAAGTGCAAATTGCAAATAGAGCTAAAATTCGAAAAACAAAGACATATTCATGTTCCCCCGGGTTAGGGAAACCCAAAAACACATTAGTTTCCTGGATCTGGTCTCTCCCTTTGGAGTTGGCCCAGGGCATATCTCACATTTCTCAGGAAAAATCCCTTGTACCATCAATAGTGCAAATTGCAAATAGAGGTCAAATTTGAAAAACAAAGACATATTCATGTGCCCCCTGGTCAGGGAAACAAAAAAAAACATGGGTTTCTGGGATCTGATCTGTCCCTGTGGAGTTGGCACAGGGCATAACTCACATTTGTTAGGAAAAATCCATGAAAAGTGGAAATTGGAGATAGAGCTCAAATTCGAAAAAGAAAGACATATTCACGTTCCCCTGTTCAGGGAAGCCCAAAAAAACATGAGTTTTCTGGTTCGGATATGTCCCTTTGGAGTTGGCCCAGAGCATATCTCGCATATGTTATGAACAATCCTATATACCATGAAAAGTGGAAATTGGAGATATAGCTCAAATTCGAAAAAGAAAGACATATTCACATTCCCCGGTTCAGGGAAGCCCAAAAAACATGGGTTTCCTGGATCTGATGTGTCCCTGTGGAGTTGGCCCAGGGCATATCTCACATTTCTTAGGAAAAATCACGTATACCATCAATAGTGCAAATTGCAGATAGAGCTCAAATTCGAAAAAGAAAGACATATTCATATTCCACTGGGTCAGGGAAACCCAAAAAACATGAGTTTTCAGCATCTGATCTGTCCCTGTGGAGTTGGCCCAGAGCATATCTCGCATTTGTTAGGAAAAATTCCTTATACAATGAAAAGTGCAAATTGCAGATTGAACTCAAATTTGAAGAACAAACACATATTTATGTTCCCCCAGGTCTGGGAAGCCCTCCAAAAAGAGTTTTCTGGATCTGGTCTTTCCCTGTGGAGTTGGCCCAGGGCATATCTCGCATTTCTTAGGAAAAATCCCTTATACCATGAAAAGTGCAAATTGCAAATAGAGCTAAAATTCGAAAAACAAAGACATATTCATGTTCCCCCGGGTTAGGGAAACCCAAAAATACATGAGTTTCCTGGATCTGGTCTCTCCCTTTGGAGTTGGCCCAGGGCATATCTCACATTTCTTAGGAAAAATCCCTTGTACCATCAATAGTGGAAATTACAGATAGAGCTCAAATTCGAAAAAGAAAGACATATTCATATTCCCCTGGGTCAGGGAAACCCAAAAAACATGAGTTTTCGGCATCTGATCTATCCCTGTGGAGTTGGCCTAGAGCATATCTCGCATTTGTTAGGAAAAATCCCTTGCACCAACAATATTGAAAATTGCAGATAGAGGTCAAATTTGAAAAACAAAGACATATTCATGTGCCCCCTGGTCAGGGAAACGAAAAAACAATGTGAGTTTCTGGGATCTGATCTGTCCCACAGGGTGTAACTCACATTTCTTAGGAAAAATCCATGAAAAGTGGAAATTGCAGATAGAGCTCAAATTCGAAAAACAAGCACATATTCATGTTCCCCTGGGTCAAGGAAGCCAGAAAAACTCGAGTTTTTGGGATCTGATCTTTCCCTTTGGAGTGGGCCCAGGGCATAACTCGCATTTCTTAGGAAAAATCACTTATACCATGAATAGTGCAAATTGCAGATAGAGCTCAAATTCGAAAAAGAAAGACATATTCACGTTCCCCGGTTCAGGGAAGCCCAAAAAACAAAAACCAAAAAAACCATGAGTTTCTGGGATCTGATCTTTCCCTGTGGAGTTGGCACAGGGCATAACTCACATTTGTTAGGAAAAATCCATGAAAAGTGGAAATTGGAGATAGAGCTCAAATTCGAAAAAGAAAGACATATTCACATTCCCCGGTTCAGGGAAGCCCAAAAAACATGAGTTTCCTGGATCTGATCTGTCCCTGTGGAGTTGGCCCATGACATATCTCAGATTTCTTAGGAAAAATCACTTATACCATCAATAGTGCAAATTGCAGATAGTGGTCAAATTCGAAAAACAAAGACATATTCATGTTCCCCCGGGTCTCAGGAACCCAAAAAAACATGAGTTTTTGGGACCTGATCTTTCCCTTTGGAGTAGGCCCAGGGCATAACTTGCATATGTTAGGAAAAATTCCTTATACAATGAAAAGTGCAAATTACAGATAGAGCTCAAATTTGAAGAAGAAACACATATTTATGTTCCCGCAGGTCACTGAAACCCTCCAAAATAGAGTTTTCTGGATCTGGTCTGTCCCTTTGGAGTTGGCCCAACTCATATCTCGCATTTGTTAGGAAAAATCCCTTATACCATGAAAAGTGCAAATTGCAAATAGAGCTAAAATTCGAAAAACAAAGACATATTCATGTTCCCCCGGGTTAGGGAAACCCAAAAAACCCAGCATCTGATCTGTCCCTGTGGAGTTGGCCAAGAACATATGTCGCATTTGTTAGGAAAAATTCCTTATACAATCAAAAGTGCAAATTGTAGATTGAACTCAAATTCGAAAAACAAAGACATATTCATGTTCCCCCGGGTTAGGGAAACCCAAAAACACATTAGTTTCCTGGATCTGGTCTCTCCCTTTGGAGTTGGCCCAGGGCATATCTCACATTTCTCAGGAAAAATCCCTTGTACCATCAATAGTGCAAATTGCAGATAGAGGTCAAATTTGAAAAACAAAGACATATTCATGTGCACCCTGGTCAGGGAAACAAAAAAAAAACATGGGTTTCTGGGATCTGATCTGTCCCTGTGGAGTTGGCACAGGGCATAACTCACATTTGTTAGGAAAAATCCATGATATGGAAATTGGAGATAGAGCTCAAATTCGAAAAAGAAAGACATATTCACGTTCCCCGGTTCAGGGAAGCCCAAAAAAACATGAGTTTTCTGGTTCGGATATGTCCCTTTGGAGTTGGCCCAGAGCATATCTCGCATATGTTAGGAACAATCCTATATACCATGAAAAGTGGAAATTGCAGATAGAGCTCAAATTCGAAAAAGAAAGACATATTCATGTTCCCCCGGGTCACGGAAACCCAAAAAACATGAGTTTTCGGCATCTGATCTATCCCTGTGGAGTTGGCCTAGAGCATATCTCGCATTTGTTAGGAAAAATCCCTTGTACCAACAATATTGAAAATTGCAGATAGAGGTCAAATTTGAAAAACAAAGACATATTCATGTGCCCCCTGGTCAGGGAAACGGAAAAAAAATGTGAGTTTCTGGGATCTGATCTGTCCCACAGGGTGTAACTCACATTTCTTAGGAAAAATCCATGAAAAGTGGAAATTGCAGATAGAGCTCAAATTCGAAAAACAAGCACATATTCATGTTCCCCTGGGTCAAGGAAGCCAGAAAAACTTGAGTTTTTGGGATCTGATCTTTCCCTTTGGAGTGGGCCCAGGGCATAACTCGCATTTCTTAGGAAAAATCACTTATACCATCAATAGTGCAAATTGCAGATAGAGCTCAAATTCGAAAAAGAAAGACATATTCACGTTCCCCGGTTCAGGGAAGCCCAAAAAACAAAAACCAAAAAAACCATGAGTTTCTGGGATCTGATCTTTCCCTGTGGAGTTGGCACAGGGCATAACTCACATTTGTTAGGAAAAATCCATGAAAAGTGGAAATTGGAGATAGAGCTCAAATTCGAAAAAGAAAGACATATTCACATTCCCCGGTTCAGGGAAGCCCAGAAAACATGAGTTTCCTGGATCTGATCTGTCCCTGTGGAGTTGGCCCAGGGCATATCTCACATTTCTTAGGAAAAATCACTTATACCATCAATAGTGCAAATTGCAGATAGTGGTCAAATTCGAAAAACAAAGGCATATTCATGTTCCCCTGGGTCTCGGAAACCCAAAAAAACATGAGTTTTTGGGACCTGATCTTTCCCTTTGGAGTTGGCCCAGGGCATAACTTGCATATGTTAGGAAAAATCCCATATACCATGAAAAGTGCAAATTACAGATAGAGCTCAAATTTGAAGAAGAAACACATATTTATGTTCCCGCAGGTCACGGAAACCCTCCAAAATAGAGTTTTCTGGATCTGGTCTGTCCCTTTGGAGTTGGCCCAACTCATATCTCGCATTTGTTAGGAAAAATCCATTATACCTTGAAAAGTGCACATAGGAGATAGAGCTCAAATTTTAAAAACAAACACATATTCATATTCCCCTGGGTCAGGGAAGCCCAAAAAACATGAATATTTAGGATCTGATCTGTCCCTTTGGAGATGGCCCGGGGTATAACTTTATTTTGTTAGGAAAAATTCCCTTATATGATGTAAAGTGAAAATTGGAGATAGAGCTCAAATTAAAAAAAAGACATATTCATATTCCACTGGGTAAGGGAAACCCAAAAAAAATGAGTTTCCTGGATCTGATCTGTCTTTTTGGAGTTGGCCCAAGGCATATCTCGCATTTGTTAGGAAAAATCACTTATTCCATCAATAGTGCAAATTGCTGATAGAGCTCAAATTCGAAAAAGAAAGACATATTCATATTCCCCTGGGTCAGGGAAACCCAAAAAACCCAGCATCTGATCTGTCCCTGTGGAGTTGTCCAAGAACATATGTCGCATTTGTTAGGAAAAATTCATTATACAATCAAAAGTGCAAATTGCAGATTGAACTCAAATTCGAAAAACAAAGACATATTCATGTTCCCCCCGGTTAAGGAAACCCAAAAATACATGAGTTTTCTGGATCTTATCTGTCCCTGTGCAGTTGGCCCAGGACATATCTCGCATTTGTTTGGAAAACTCCATTATACCATGAAAAGTGAACATAGTTAGTTAGTTCAAATTCGAAATTCGAAAAACAAACACATATTCATATTCCCCTACGTCAGGGAAGCCCAAAAAACATGAATATTTAGGATCTGATCTGTCCCTTTCGACTTTGCCCAGGGTATAACTCGCATTTGTTAGGAAAAAGCCATTATACCATAAAAATAGGAGACAGAGTTGAAATTCGAAAAACAAAGACAAATTCATGTTCCCCCGGGTCAGGGAATCCCAAAAAAACATGAGTTTCCTGGATCTTATCTGTCCCTGTGGAGTTGGCCAAGGGCATATCTCACATTTCTTAGGAAAAATCACTTATACCATCAATAGTGCAAATTGCAGATAGAGCTCAAATTCGAAAAAGAAAGACATATTCATATTCCCCTGGGTCAGGGAAGCCCAAACAAACATGAATATTTAGGATCTGATCTGTCCCTTTGGAGTTGGCCCAGGGTATAACTCGCATTTGTTAGGAAAAATCCCATATACCAGGAAAAGTGCACATAAGAGATAGAGCTCAAATTCAAAAAACAAAGACATATTCATATTCCCCCGGTTCAGGGAAGCCCAAAAAAACATGAATTCTCCAGATCTGATCTGTCCCTGTGGAGTTAGCTGAGGGCATGTCTCGCATTTGTTAGGAAAAAACATGAGTTTTCGGGACCTGATCTGTACCAAATAGAGCTCAAACTTGAAGAACAAACACATATTCAAAAAACAGAGATATATTCATGTTCCGTCGGGTCAGGGAAACCCAAAAACACATGAGTTTTCTGGATCTTATCTGTCCCTGTGCAGTTGGCCCATGGCATATCTCGCATTTGTTAGGAAAAATCCCATATACTATGAAAAGTGCAAATTGCAGATAGAGCTCAAATTTGAAGAACAAAGACATATTTATGTTCCACCAGTTCAGGGAAGCCCCCCCAAAAATGACTTTTTCGGATCTGATCTCTCCCTGTCGAGTTGGCCCAGGGCATAACTCGCATTTGTTAGGAAAAATCCCTTATACCATCAATCGTGCAAATTGCAGATAGAGCTCAAATTCGAAAAAGAAAGACATATTCATATTCCCCTGGGTCAGGGAAACCCAAAAAACATGAGTTTTCAGCATCTGATCTGTCCGTGTGGAGTTGGCCCAGAGCATATCTCGCATTTGTTAGGAAAAATTCCTTATACAATGAAAAGTGCAAATTGCAGATTGAACTCAAATTTGAAGAACAAACACATATTTATGTTCCCCCAGGTCTGGGAAGCCCTCCAAAAAGAGTTTTCTGGATCTGGTCTTTCCCTGTGGAGTTGGCCCAGGGCATTTCTCGCATTTGTTAGGAAAAATCCCTTGTACCATCAATAGTGCAAATTGCAGATAGAGGTCAAATTTGAAAAACAAAGACATATTCATGTGCCCCCTGGTCAGGGAAACAAAAAAAAACATGGGTTTCTGGGATCTGATCTGTCCCTGTGGAGTTGGCACAGGGCATAACTCACATTTGTTAGGAAAAATCCATGAAAAGTGGAAATTGGAGATAGAGCTCAAATTCGAAAAAGAAAGACATATTCACGTTCCCCTGTTCAGGGAAGCCCAAAAAAACATGAGTTTTCTGGTTCGGATATGTCCCTGTGGAGTTGGCCCAGAGCATATCTCGCATATGTTAGGAACAATCCTATATACCATGAAAAGTGGAAATTGGAGATAGAGCTCAAATTCGAAAAAGAAAGACATATTCACATTCCCCGGTTCAGGGAAGCCCAAAAAACATGGGTTTCCTGGATCTGATGTGTCCCTGTGGAGTTGGCCCAGGGCATATCTCACATTTCTTAGGAAAAATCCCTTGTACCAAAAATATTGAAAATTGCAGATAGAGGTCAAATTTGAAAAACAAAGACATATTCATGTGCCCCATGGTCAGGGAAACGAAAAAAAAATGTGAGTTTCTGGGATCTGATCTGTCCCACAGGGTGTAACTCACATTTCTTAGGAAAAATCCATGAAAAGTGGAAATTGCAGATAGAGCTCAAATTCGAAAAACAAGCACATATTCATGTTCCCCTGGGTCAAGGAAGCCAGAAAAACTTGAGTTTTTGGGATCTGATCTTTCCCTTTGGAGTGGGCCCAGGGCATAACTCGCATTTCTTAGGAAAAATCACTTATACCATCAATAGTGCAAATTGCAGATAGAGCTCAAATTCGAAAAAGAAAGACATATTCACGTTCCCCGGTTCAGGGAAGCCCAAAAAAACAAAAACCAAAAAAACCATGAGTTTCTGGGATCTGATCTTTCCCTGTGGAGTTGGCACAGGGCATAACTCACATTTGTTAGGAAAAATCCATGAAAAGTGGAAATTGGAGATAGAGCTCAAATTCGAAAAAGAAAGACATATTCACATTCCCCGGTTCAGGGAAGCCCAGAAAACATGAGTTTCCTGGATCTGATCTGTCCCTGTGGAGTTGGCCCAGGGCATATCTCACATTTCTTAGGAAAAATCACTTATACCATCAATAGTGCAAATTGCAGATAGTGGTCAAATTCGAAAAACAAAGGCATATTCATGTTCCCCCAGGTCTCGGAAACCCAAAAAAACATGAGTTTTTGGGACCTGATCTTTCCCTTTGGAGTTGGCCCAGGGCATAACTTGCATATGTTAGGAAAAATCCCATATACCATGAAAAGTGCAAATTACAGATAGAGCTCAAATTTGAAGAAGAAACACATATTTATGTTCCCGCAGTTCACGAAAACCCTCCAAAATAGAGTTTTCTGGATCTGGTCTGTCCCTTTGGAGTTGGCCCAACTCATATCTCGCATTTGTTAGGAAAAATCCATTATACCTTGAAAAGTGCACATAGGAGATAGAGCTCAAATTTTAAAAACAAACACATATTCATATTCCCCTGGGTCAGGGAAGCCCAAAAAACATGAATATTTAGGATCTGATCTGTCCCTTTGGAGATGGCCCGGGGTATAACTTTATTTTGTTAGGAAAAATTCCCTTATATGATGTAAAGTGAAAATTGGAGATAGAGCTCAAATTAAAAAAAAAGACATATTCATATTCCACTGGGTAAGGGAAACCCAAAAAAAATGAGTTTCCTGGATCTGATCTGTCTTTTTGGAGTTGGCCCAGGGCATATCTCGCATTTGTTAGGAAAAATCACTTATTCCATCAATAGTGCAAATTGCTGATAGAGCTCAAATTCGAAAAAGAAAGACATATTCATATTCCCCTGGGTCAGGGAAACCCAAAAAACCCAGCATCTGATCTGTCCCTGTGGAGTTGTCCAAGAACATATGTCGCATTTGTTAGGAAAAATTCCTTATACAATCAAAAGTGCAAATTGCAGATTGAACTCAAATTCGAAAAACAAAGACATATTCATGTTCCCCCCGGTTAGGGAAACCCAAAAATACATGAGTTTTCTGGATCTTATCTGTCCCTGTGCAGTTGGCCCAGGACATATCTCGCATTTGTTTGGAAAACTCCATTATACCATGAAAAGTGAACATAGTTAGTTAGTTCAAATTCGAAATTCGAAAAACAAACACATATTCATATTCCCCTACGTCAGGGAAGCCCAAAAAACATGAATATTTAGGATCTGATCTGTCCCTTTCGACTTTGCCCAGGGTATAACTCGCATTTGTTAGGAAAAATCCATTATACCATAAAAATAGGAGACAGAGTTGAAATTCGAAAAACAAAGACAAATTCATATTCCCCCGGGTCAGGGAAACCCAAAAAAACATGAGTTTCCTGGATCTTATCTGTCCCTGTGGAGTTGGCCAAGGGCATATCTCACATTTCTTAGGAAAAATCACTTATACCATCAATAGTGCAAATTGCAGATAGAGCTCAAATTCGAAAAAGAAAGACATATTCATATTCCCCTGGGTCAGGGAAGCCCAAAAAAACATGAATATTTAGGATCTGATCTGTCCCTTTGGAGTTGGCCCAGGGTATAACTCGCATTTGTTAGGAAAAATCCCATATACCAGGAAAAGTGCACATAAGAGATAGAGCTCAAATTCAAAAAACAAAGACATATTCATATTCCCCCGGTTCCGGGAAGCCCAAAAAAACATGAATTCTCCAGATCTGATCTGTCCCTGTGGAGTTAGCTGAGGGCATGTCTCGCATTTGTTTGGAAAAAACATGAGTTTTCGGGACCTGATCTGTACCAAATAGAGCTCAAACTTGAAGAACAAACACATATTCAAAAAACAGAGATATATTCATGTTCCGTCGGGTCAGGGAAACCCAAAAACACATGAGTTTTCTGGATCTTATCTGTCCCTGTGCAGTTGGCCCATGGCATATCTCGCATTTGTTAGGAAAAATCCCATATACTATGAAAAGTGCAAATTGCAGATAGAGCTCAAATTTGAAGAACAAAGACATATTTATGTTCCACCAGTTCAGGGAAGCCCCCCCCAAAAATGACATTTTCGGATCTGATCTCTCCCTGTCGAGTTGGCCCAGGGCATAACTCGCATTTGTTAGGAAAAATCCCTTATACCATCAATCGTGCAAATTGCAGATAGAGCTCAAATTCGAAAAAGAAAGACATATTCATATTCCCCTGGGTCAGGGAAACCCAAAAAACATGAGTTTTCAGCATCTGATCTGTCCCTGTGGAGTTGGCCCAGAGCATATCTCGCATTTGTTAGGAAAAATTCCTTATACAATGAAAAGTGCAAATTGCAGATTGAACTCAAATTTGAAGAACAAACACATATTTATGTTCCCCCAGGTCTGGGAAGCCCTCCAAAAAGAGTTTTCTGGATCTGGTCTGTCCCTGTGGAGTTGGCCCAGGGCATATCTCGCATTTGTTAGGAAAAATCCCTTATACCATGAAAAGTGCAAATTGCAAATAGAGCTAAAATTCGAAAAACAAAGACATATTCATGTTCCCCAGGGTTAGGGAAACCCAAAAATACATGAGTTTCCTGGATCTGGTCTCTCCCTTTGGAGTTGGCCCAACTCATATCTCGCATTTGTTAGGAAAAATCCATTATAGCTTGAAAAGTGCACATAGGAGATAGAGCTCAAATTCGAAAAACAAACACATATTCATATTCCCCTGGGTCAGGGAAGCCCAAAAAACATGAATATTTAGGATCTGATCTGTCCCTTTGGAGATGGCCCGGGGTATAACTTTATTTTGTTAGGAAAAATTCCCTTATATGATGTAAAGTGAAAATTGGAGATAGAGCTCAAATTCAAAAAAAAACATATTCATATTCCCCTGGGTAAGGGAAACAACAAAAAAATGAGTTTCCGGGATCTGACCTGTCTTTTTGGAGTTGGCCCAGGGCATATCTCGCATTTGTTAGGAAAAATCACTTATTCCATCAATAGTGCAAATTGCTGATAGAGCTCAAATTCGAAAAAGAAAGACATATTCATATTCCCCTGAGTCAGGGAAACCCAAAAAACCCAGCATCTGATCTGTCCCTGTGGAGTTGGCCCAGAGCATATCTCGCATTTGTTAGGAAAAATTCCTTATACAATCAAAAGTGCAAATTGCAGATTGAACTCAAATTTGAAGAACAAACACATATTTATGTTCCCCCGGGTCTGTGAAGCCCTCCAAAAAGAGTTTTCTGGATCTGGTCTGTCCCTGTGGAAAAATCCCATATACCATGAAAAGTGCAAATTACAGATAGAGCTCAAATTTGAAGAAGAAACACATATTTATGTTCCCCCAGGTCAGGGAAACCCTCCAAAAAAAGAGTTTTCTGGATCTGGTCTCTCCCTTTGGAGTTGGCCCAACTGATACCTCGCATTTGTTAGGAAAAATCCATTATACCATAAAAATAGGAGACAGAGATCAAATTCGAAAAACAAAGACAAATTCATGTTCCCCCAGATTAGGGAAACCCCCAAAAACATGAGTTTTTGGGATCTGATCTGTCCCTGTGGAGTTGGCCCTCGGCATATCTCGCATTTGTTTGGAAAAATCCCATGTACCATGAAAAGTGCAAATTCCCCCGGGTCAGGGAAGCCCAAAGAACATGAGTTTCCTGGATCTGATCTGTCCCTGTGGAGTTGGCCAAGGGCATATCTCACATTTCTTAGGAAAAATCACTTATACCATCAATAGTGCAAATTGCAGATAGAGCTCAAATTCGAAAAAGAAAGACATATTCACGTTCCCCGGTTCAGGGAAGCCCAAAAAACATGAGTTTTATAGTTCGGATATGTCCCTGTGGAGTTGGCCCAGAGCATATCTCGCATATGTTAGGAAAAATCCCATATACCATGAAAAGTGGAAATTGGAGATAGAGCTCAAATTCGAAAAAGAAAGACATATTCACATTTCCTGGTTCAGGGAAGCCCAAAAAACATGGGTTTCCTGGATCTGATGTGTCCCTGTGGAGTTGGCCCAGGGCATATCTCACATTTCTTAGGAAAAATCACGTATACCATCAATAGTGCAAATTGCAGATAGAGCTCAAATTCGAAAAAGAAAGACATATTCACGTTCCCCGGTTCAGGGAAGCCCAAAAAACAAAAACCAAAAAAACCATGAGTTTCTGGGATCTGATCTTTCCCTGTGGAGTTGGCACAGGGCATAACTCACATTTCTTAGGAAAAATCCATGAAAAGTGGAAATTGGAGATAGAGCTCAAATTCGAAAAAGAAAGACATATTCACATTCCCCGGTTCAGGGAAGCCCAAAAAACATGAGTTTCCTGGATCTGATCTGTCCCTGTGGAGTTGGCCCAGGGCATATCTCACATTTCTTAGGAAAAATCACTTATACCATCAATAGTGCAAATTGCAGATAGAGCTCAAATTCGAAAAAGAAAGACATATTCACGTTCCCCGGTTCAGGGAAGCCCAAAAAACAAAAACCAAAAAAACCATGAGTTTCTGGGATCTGATCTTTCCCTGTGGAGTTGGCACAGGGCATAACTCACATTTCTTAGGAAAAATCCATGAAAAGTGGAAATTGGAGATAGAGCTCAAATTCGAAAAAGAAAGACATATTCACATTCCCCGGTTCAGGGAAGCCCAAAAAACATGAGTTTCCTGGATCTGATCTGTCTCTGTGGAGTTGGCCCAGGGCATATCTCACATTTCTTAGGAAAAATCACTTATACCATCAATAGTGCAAATTGCAGATAGTGGTCAAATTCGAAAAACAAAGGCATATTCATGTTCCCCCGGGTCTCGGAAACCCAAAAAAACATGAGTTTTTGGGACCTGATCTTTCCCTTTGGAGTTGGCCCAGGGCATAACTTGCATATGTTAGGAAAAATCCCATATACCATGAAAAGTGCAAATTACAGATAGAGCTCAAATTTGAAGAAGAAACACATATTTATGTTCCCGCAGGTCACGGAAACCCTCCAAAATAGAGTTTTCTGGATCTGGTCTGTCCCTTTGGAGTTGGCCCAACTCATATCTCGCATTTGTTAGGAAAAATCCATTATACCTTGAAAAGTGCACATAGGAGATAGAGCTCAAATTTGAAAAACAAACACATATTCATATTCCCCTGGGTCAGGGAAGCCCAAAAAACATGAATATTTAGGATCTGATCTGTCCCTTTGGAGATGGCCCGGGGTATAACTTTATTTTGTTAGGAAAAATTCCCTTATATGATGTAAAGTGAAAATTGGAGATAGAGTTCAAATTAAAAAAAAAGACATATTCATATTCCACTGGGTAAGGGAAACCCAAAAAAAATGAGTTTCCTGGATCTGATCTGTCTTTTTGGAGTTGGCCCAGGGCATATCTCACATTTCTTAGGAAAAATCACGTATACCATCAATAGTGCAAATTGCTGATAGAGCTCAAATTCGAAAAAGAAAGACATATTCATATTCCCCTGGGTCAGGGAAACCCAAAAAACCCAGCATCTGATCTGTCCCTGTGGAGTTGGCCAAGAACATATGTCGCATTTGTTAGGAAAAATTCCTTATACAATCAAACGTGCAAATTGCAGATTGAACTCAAATTCGAAAAACAAAGACATATTCATGTTCCCCCCGGTTAGGGAAACCCAAAAATACATGAGTTTTCTGGATCTTATCTGTCCCTGTGCAGTTGGCCCAGGACATATCTCACATTTGTTTGGAAAACTCCATTATACCATGAAAAGTGAACATAGTTAGTTAGTTCAAATTCGAAATTCGAAAAACAAACACATATTCATATTCCTCTACGTCAGGGAAGCCCAAAAAACATGAATATTTAGGATCTGATCTGTCCCTTTCGACTTTGCCCAGGGTATAACTCGCATTTGTTAGGAAAAAGCCATTATACCATAAAAATAGGAGACAGAGTTGAAATTCGAAAAACAAAGACAAATTCATGTTCCCCCGGGTCAGGGAAACCCAAAAAAACATGAGTTTCCTGGATCTTATCTGTCCCTGTGGAGTTGGCCAAGGGCATATCTCACATTTCTTAGGAAAAATCACTTATACCATCAATAGTGCAAATTGCAGATAGAGCTCAAATTCGAAAAAGAAAGACATATTCATATTCCCCTGGGTCAGGGAAGCCCAAACAAACATGAATATTTAGGATCTGATCTGTCCCTTTGGAGTTGGCCCAGGGTATAACTCGCATTTGTTAGGAAAAATCCCATATACCAGGAAAAGTGCACATAAGAGATAGAGCTCAAATTCAAAAAACAAAGACATATTCATATTCCCCCGGTTCAGGGAAGCCCAAAAAAACATGAATTCTCCAGATCTGATCTGTCCCTGTGGAGTTAGCTGAGGGCATGTCTCGCATTTCTTAGGAAAAAACATGAGTTTTCGGGACCTGATCTGTACCAAATAGAGCTCAAACTTGAAGAACAAACACATATTCAAAAAACAGAGATATATTCATGTTCCGTCGGGTCAGGGAAACCCAAAAACACATGAGTTTTCTGGATCTTATCTGTCCCTGTGCAGTTGGCCCATGGCATATCTCGCATTTGTTAGGAAAAATCCCATATACTATGAAAAGTGCAAATTGCAGATAGAGCTCAAATTTGAAGAACAAAGACATATTTATGTTCCACCAGTTCAGGGAAGCCCCCCCAAAAATGACTTTTTCGGATCTGATCTCTCCCTGTCGAGTTGGCCCAGGGCATAACTCGCATTTGTTAGGAAAAATCCCTTATACCATCAATCGTGCAAATTGCAGATAGAGCTCAAATTCGAAAAAGAAAGACATATTCATATTCCCCTGGGTCAGGGAAACCCAAAAAACATGAGTTTTCAGCATCTGATCTGTCCCTGTGGAGTTGGCCCAGAGCATATCTCGCATTTGTTAGGAAAAATTCCTTATACAATGAAAAGTGCAAATTGCAGATTGAACTCAAATTTGAAGAACAAACACATATTTATGTTCCCCCAGGTCTGGGAAGCCCTCCAAAAAGAGTTTTCTGGATCTGGTCTGTCCCTGTGGAGTTGGCCCAGGGCATATCTCGCATTTGTTAGGAAAAATCCCTTATACCATGAAAAGTGCAAATTGCAAATAGAGCTAAAATTCGAAAAACAAAGACATATTCATGTTCCCCAGGGTTAGGGAAACCCAAAAATACATGAGTTTCCTGGATCTGGTCTCTCCCTTTGGAGTTGGCCCAACTCATATCTCGCATTTGTTAGGAAAAATCCATTATAGCTTGAAAAGTGCACATAGGAGATAGAGCTCAAATTCGAAAAACAAACACATATTCATATTCCCCTGGGTCAGGGAAGCCCAAAAAACATGAATATTTAGGATCTGATCTGTCCCTTTGGAGATGGCCCGGGGTATAACTTTATTTTGTTAGGAAAAATTCCCTTATATGATGTAAAGTGAAAATTGGAGATAGAGCTCAAATTCAAAAAAAAACATATTCATATTCCCCTGGGTAAGGGAAACAACAAAAAAATGAGTTTCCGGGATCTGACCTGTCTTTTTGGAGTTGGCCCAGGGCATATCTCGCATTTGTTAGGAAAAATCACTTATTCCATCAATAGTGCAAATTGCTGATAGAGCTCAAATTCGAAAAAGAAAGACATATTCATATTCCCCTGAGTCAGGGAAACCCAAAAAACCCAGCATCTGATCTGTCCCTGTGGAGTTGGCCCAGAGCATATCTCGCATTTGTTAGGAAAAATTCCTTATACAATCAAAAGTGCAAATTGCAGATTGAACTCAAATTTGAAGAACAAACACATATTTATGTTCCCCCGGGTCTGTGAAGCCCTCCAAAAAGAGTTTTCTGGATCTGGTCTGTCCCTGTGGAAAAATCCCATATACCATGAAAAGTGCAAATTACAGATAGAGCTCAAATTTGAAGAAGAAACACATATTTATGTTCCCCCAGGTCAGGGAAACCCTCCAAAAAAAGAGTTTTCTGGATCTGGTCTCTCCCTTTGGAGTTGGCCCAACTGATACCTCGCATTTGTTAGGAAAAATCCATTATACCATAAAAATAGGAGACAGAGATCAAATTCGAAAAACAAAGACAAATTCATGTTCCCCCAGATTAGGGAAACCCCCAAAAACATGAGTTTTTGGGATCTGATCTGTCCCTGTGGAGTTGGCCCTCGGCATATCTCGCATTTGTTTGGAAAAATCCCATGTACCATGAAAAGTGCAAATTCCCCCGGGTCAGGGAAGCCCAAAGAACATGAGTTTCCTGGATCTGATCTGTCCCTGTGGAGTTGGCCAAGGGCATATCTCACATTTCTTAGGAAAAATCACTTATACCATCAATAGTGCAAATTGCAGATAGAGCTCAAATTCGAAAAAGAAAGACATATTCACGTTCCCCGGTTCAGGGAAGCCCAAAAAACATGAGTTTTATAGTTCGGATATGTCCCTGTGGAGTTGGCCCAGAGCATATCTCGCATATGTTAGGAAAAATCCCATATACCATGAAAAGTGGAAATTGGAGATAGAGCTCAAATTCGAAAAAGAAAGACATATTCACATTCCCCGGTTCAGGGAAGCCCAAAAAACATGAGTTTCCTGGATCTGATCTGTCCCTGTGGAGTTGGCCCAGGGCATATCTCACATTTCTTAGGAAAAATCACTTATACCATCAATAGTGCAAATTGCAGATAGAGCTCAAATTCGAAAAAGAAAGACATATTCACGTTCCCCGGTTCAGGGAAGCCCAAAAAACAAAAACCAAAAAAACCATGAGTTTCTGGGATCTGATCTTTCCCTGTGGAGTTGGCACAGGGCATAACTCACATTTCTTAGGAAAAATCCATGAAAAGTGGAAATTGGAGATAGAGCTCAAATTCGAAAAAGAAAGACATATTCACATTCCCCGGTTCAGGGAAGCCCAAAAAACATGAGTTTCCTGGATCTGATCTGTCTCTGTGGAGTTGGCCCAGGGCATATCTCACATTTCTTAGGAAAAATCACTTATACCATCAATAGTGCAAATTGCAGATAGTGGTCAAATTCGAAAAACAAAGGCATATTCATGTTCCCCCGGGTCTCGGAAACCCAAAAAAACATGAGTTTTTGGGACCTGATCTTTCCCTTTGGAGTTGGCCCAGGGCATAACTTGCATATGTTAGGAAAAATCCCATATACCATGAAAAGTGCAAATTACAGATAGAGCTCAAATTTGAAGAAGAAACACATATTTATGTTCCCGCAGGTCACGGAAACCCTCCAAAATAGAGTTTTCTGGATCTGGTCTGTCCCTTTGGAGTTGGCCCAACTCATATCTCGCATTTGTTAGGAAAAATCCATTATACCTTGAAAAGTGCACATAGGAGATAGAGCTCAAATTTGAAAAACAAACACATATTCATATTCCCCTGGGTCAGGGAAGCCCAAAAAACATGAATATTTAGGATCTGATCTGTCCCTTTGGAGATGGCCCGGGGTATAACTTTATTTTGTTAGGAAAAATTCCCTTATATGATGTAAAGTGAAAATTGGAGATAGAGTTCAAATTAAAAAAAAAGACATATTCATATTCCACTGGGTAAGGGAAACCCAAAAAAAATGAGTTTCCTGGATCTGATCTGTCTTTTTGGAGTTGGCCCAGGGCATATCTCACATTTCTTAGGAAAAATCACGTATACCATCAATAGTGCAAATTGCTGATAGAGCTCAAATTCGAAAAAGAAAGACATATTCATATTCCCCTGGGTCAGGGAAACCCAAAAAACCCAGCATCTGATCTGTCCCTGTGGAGTTGGCCAAGAACATATGTCGCATTTGTTAGGAAAAATTCCTTATACAATCAAACGTGCAAATTGCAGATTGAACTCAAATTCGAAAAACAAAGACATATTCATGTTCCCCCCGGTTAGGGAAACCCAAAAATACATGAGTTTTCTGGATCTTATCTGTCCCTGTGCAGTTGGCCCAGGACATATCTCGCATTTGTTTGGAAAACTCCATTATACCATGAAAAGTGAACATAGTTAGTTAGTTCAAATTCGAAATTCGAAAAACAAACACATATTCATATTCCTCTACGTCAGGGAAGCCCAAAAAACATGAATATTTAGGATCTGATCTGTCCCTTTCGACTTTGCCCAGGGTATAACTCGCATTTGTTAGGAAAAAGCCATTATACCATAAAAATAGGAGACAGAGTTGAAATTCGAAAAACAAAGACAAATTCATGTTCCCCCGGGTCAGGGAAACCCAAAAAAACATGAGTTTCCTGGATCTTATCTGTCCCTGTGGAGTTGGCCAAGGGCATATCTCACATTTCTTAGGAAAAATCACTTATACCATCAATAGTGCAAATTGCAGATAGAGCTCAAATTCGAAAAAGAAAGACATATTCATATTCCCCTGGGTCAGGGAAGCCCAAACAAACATGAATATTTAGGATCTGATCTGTCCCTTTGGAGTTGGCCCAGGGTATAACTCGCATTTGTTAGGAAAAATCCCATATACCAGGAAAAGTGCACATAAGAGATAGAGCTCAAATTCAAAAAACAAAGACATATTCATATTCCCCCGGTTCAGGGAAGCCCAAAAAAACATGAATTCTCCAGATCTGATCTGTCCCTGTGGAGTTAGCTGAGGGCATGTCTCGCATTTGTTAGGAAAAAACATGAGTTTTCGGGACCTGATCTGTACCAAATAGAGCTCAAACTTGAAGAACAAACACATATTCAAAAAACAGAGATATATTCATGTTCCGTCGGGTCAGGGAAACCCAAAAACACATGAGTTTTCTGGATCTTATCTGTCCCTGTGCAGTTGGCCCATGGCATATCTCGCATTTGTTAGGAAAAATCCCATATACTATGAAAAGTGCAAATTGCAGATAGAGCTCAAATTTGAAGAACAAAGACATATTTATGTTCCACCAGTTCAGGGAAGCCCCCCCAAAAATGACTTTTTCGGATCTGATCTCTCCCTGTCGAGTTGGCCCAGGGCATAACTCGCATTTGTTAGGAAAAATCCCTTATACCATTAATCGTGCAAATTGCAGATAGAGCTCAAATTCGAAAAAGAAAGACATATTCATATTCCCCTGGGTCAGGGAAACCCAAAAAACATGAGTTTTCAGCATCTGATCTGTCCGTGTGGAGTTGGCCCAGAGCATATCTCGCATTTGTTAGGAAAAATTCCTTATACAATGAAAAGTGCAAATTGCAGATTGAACTCAAATTTGAAGAACAAACACATATTTATGTTCCCCCAGGTCTGGGAAGCCCTCCAAAAAGAGTTTTCTGGATCTGGTCTTTCCCTGTGGAGTTGGCCCAGGGCATATCTCGCATTTGTTAGGAAAAATCCCTTATACCATGAAAAGTGCAAATTGCAAATAGAGCTAAAATTCGAAAAACAAAGACATATTCATGTTCCCCCGGGTTAGGGAAACCCAAAAATACATGAGTTTCCTGGATCTGGTCTCTCCCTTTGGAGTTGGCCCAGGGCATATCTCACATTTCTTAGGAAAAATCCCTTGTACCATCAATAGTGCAAATTGCAGATAGAGGTCAAATTTGAAAAACAAAGACATATTCATGTGCCCCCTGGTCAGGGAAACAAAAAAAACATGGGTTTCTGGGATCTGATCTGTCCCTGTGGAGTTGGCACAGGGCATAACTCACATTTGTTAGGAAAAATCCATGAAAAGTGGAAATTGGAGATAGAGCTCAAATTCGAAAAAGAAAGACATATTAACGTTCCCCTTTTCAGGGAAGCCCAAAAAACATGGGTTTCCTGGATCTGATGTGTCCCTGTGGAGTTGGCCCAGGGCATATCTCACATTTCTTAGGAAAAATCGCGTATACCATCAATAGTGCAAATTGCAGATAGAGCTCAAATTCGAAAAAGAAAGACATATTCATATTCCCCTGGGTCAGGGAAACCCAAAAAACATGAGTTTTCAGCATCTGATCTGTCCCTGTGGAGTTGCCCCAGAGCATATCTCGCAATTGTTAGGAAAAATTCCTTATACAATGAAAAGTGCAAATTGCAGATTGAACTCAAATTTGAAGAACAAACACATATTTATGTTCCCCCAGGTCTGGGAAGCCCTCCAAAAAGAGTTTTCTGGATCTGGTCTTTCCCTGTGGAGTTGGCCCAGGGCATATCTCGCATTTCTTAGGAAAAATCCCTTATACCATGAAAAGTGCAAATTGCAAATAGAGCTAAAATTCGAAAAAAAAGACATATTCATGTTCCCCCGGGTTAGGGAAACCCAAAAATACATGAGTTTCCTGGATCTGGTCTCTCCCTTTGGAGTTGGCCCAGGGCATATCTCACATTTCTTAGGAAAAATCCCTTGTACCATCAATAGTGCAAATTGCAGATAGAGGTCAAATTTGAAAAACAAAGACATATTCATGTGCACCCTGGTCAGGGAAACAAAAAAAAAACATGGGTTTCTGGGATCTGATCTGTCCCTGTGGAGTTGGCACAGGGCATAACTCACATTTGTTAGGAAAAATCCATGATATGGAAATTGGAGATAGAGCTCAAATTCGAAAAAGAAAGACATATTCACGTTCCCCGGTTCAGGGAAGCCCAAAAAAACATGAGTTTTCTGGTTCGGATATGTCCCTTTGGAGTTGGCCCAGAGCATATCTCGCATATGTTAGGAACAATCCTATATACCATGAAAAGTGGAAATTGCAGATAGAGCTCAAATTCGAAAAAGAAAGAGATATTCATATTCCCCTGCGTCAGGGAAACCCAAAAAACATGAGTTTTCGGCATCTGATCTATCCCTGTGGAGTTGGCCTAGAGCATATCTCGCATTTGTTAGGAAAAATCCCTTGTACCAACAATATTGAAAATTGCAGATAGAGGTCAAATTTGAAAAATAAAGACATATTCATGTGCCCCCTGGTCAGGGAAACGAAAAAAAAATGTGAGTTTCTGGGATCTGATCTGTCCCACAGGGTGTAACTCACATTTCTTAGGAAAAATCCATGAAAAGTGGAAATTGCAGATAGAGCTCAAATTCGAAAAACAAGCACATATTCATGTTCCCCTGGGTCAAGGAAGCCAGAAAAACTTGAGTTTTTGGGATCTGATCTTTCCCTTTGGAGTGGGCCCAGGGCATAACTCGCATTTCTTAGGAAAAATCACTTATACCATCAATAGTGCAAATTGCAGATAGAGCTCAAATTCGAAAAAGAAAGACATATTCACGTTCCCCGGTTCAGGGAAGCCCAAAAAACAAAAAACAAAAAAACCATGAGTTTCTGGGATCTGATCTTTCCCTGTGGAGTTGGCACAGGGCATAACTCACATTTGTTAGGAAAAATCCATGAAAAGTGGAAATTGGAGATAGAGCTCAAATTCGAAAAAGAAAGACATATTCACATTCCCCGGTTCAGGGAAGCCCAAAAAACATGAGTTTCCTGGATCTGATCTGTCCCTGTGGAGTTGGCCCAGGGCATATCTCACATTTCTTAGGAAAAATCACTTATACCATCAATAGTGCAAATTGCAGATAGTGGTCAAATTCGAAAAACAAAGACATATTCATGTTCCCCCGGGTCTCGGAAACCCAAAAAAACATGAGTTTTTGGGACCTGATCTTTCCCTTTGGAGTTGGCCCAGGGCATAACTTGCATATGTTAGGAAAAATCCCATATACCATGAAAAGTGCAAATTACAGATAGAGCTCAAATTTGAAGAAGAAACACATATTTATGTTCCCGCAGGTCACGGAAACCCTCCAAAATAGAGTTTTCTGGATCTGGTCTGTCCCTTTGGAGTTGGCCCAACTCATATCTCGCATTTGTTAGGAAAAATCCATTATACCTTGAAAAGTGCACATAGGAGATAGAGCTCAAATTTGAAAAACAAACACATATTCATATTCCCCTGGGTCAGGGAAGCCCAAAAAACATGAATATTTAGGATCTGATCTGTCCCTTTGGAGATGGCCCGGGGTATAACTTTATTTTGTTAGGAAAAATTCCCTTATATGATGTAAAGTGAAAATTGGAGATAGAGCTCAAATTAAAAAAAAAGACATATTCATATTCCACTGGGTAAGGGAAACCCAAAAAAAATGAGTTTCCTGGATCTGATCTGTCTTTTTGGAGTTGGCCCAGGGCATATCTCGCATTTGTTAGGAAAAATCACTTATTCCATCAATAGTGCAAATTGCTGATAGAGCTCAAATTCGAAAAAGAAAGACATATTCATATTCCCCTGGGTCAGGGAAACCCAAAAAACCCAGCATCTGATCTGTCCCTGTGAAGTTGTCCAAGAACATATGTCGCATTTGTTAGGAAAAATTCCTTATACAATCAAAAGTGCAAATTGCAGATTGAACTCAAATTCGAAAAACAAAGACATATTCATGTTCCCCCCGGTTAGGGAAACCCAAAAATACATGAGTTTTCTGGATCTTATCTGTCCCTGTGCAGTTGGCCCAGGACATATCTCGCATTTGTTTGGAAAACTCCATTATACCATGAAAAGTGAACATAGTTAGTTAGTTCAAATTCGAAATTCGAAAAACAAACACATATTCATATTCCCCTACGTCAGGGAAGCCCAAAAAACATGAATATTTAGGATCTGATCTGTCCCTTTCGACTTTGCCCAGGGTATAACTCGCATTTGTTAGGAAAAATCCATTATACCATAAAAATAGGAGACAGAGTTGAAATTCGAAAAACAAAGACAAATTCATATTCCCCCGGGTCAGGGAAACCCAAAAAAACATGAGTTTCCTGGATCTTATCTGTCCCTGTGGAGTTGGCCAAGGGCATATCTCACATTTCTTAGGAAAAATCACTTATACCATCAATAGTGCAAATTGCAGATAGAGCTCAAATTCGAAAAAGAAAGACATATTCATATTCCCCTGGGTCAGGGAAGCCCAAACAAACATGAATATTTAGGATCTGATCTGTCCCTTTGGAGTTGGCCCAGGGTATAACTCGCATTTGTTAGGAAAAATCCCATATACCAGGAAAAGTGCACATAAGAGATAGAGCTCAAATTCAAAAAACAAAGACATATTCATATTCCCCCGGTTCAGGGAAGCCCAAAAAAACATGAATTCTCCAGATCTGATCTGTCCCTGTGGAGTTAGCTGAGGGCATGTCTCGCATTTGTTAGGAAAAAACATGAGTTTTCGGGACCTGATCTGTACCAAATAGAGCTCAAACTTGAAGAACAAACACATATTCAAAAAACAGAGATATATTCATGTTCCGTCGGGTCAGGGAAACCCAAAAACACATGAGTTTTCTGGATCTTATCTGTCCCTGTGCAGTTGGCCCATGGCATATCTCGCATTTGTTAGGAAAAATCCCATATACTATGAAAAGTGCAAATTGCAGATAGAGCTCAAATTTGAAGAACAAAGACATATTTATGTTCCACCAGTTCAGGGAAGCCCCCCCCAAAAATGACATTTTCGGATCTGATCTCTCCCTGTCGAGTTGGCCCAGGGCATAACTCGCATTTGTTAGGAAAAATCCCTTATACCATCAATCGTGCAAATTGCAGATAGAGCTCAAATTCGAAAAAGAAAGACATATTCATATTCCCCTGGGTCAGGGAAACCCAAAAAACATGAGTTTTCAGCATCTGATCTGTCCCTGTGGAGTTGGCCCAGAGCATATCTCGCATTTGTTAGGAAAAATTCCTTATACAATGAAAAGTGCAAATTGCAGATTGAACTCAAATTTGAAGAACAAACACATATTTATGTTCCCCCAGGTCTGGGAAGCCCTCCAAAAAGAGTTTTCTGGATCTGGTCTGTCCCTGTGGAGTTGGCCCAGGGCATATCTCGCATTTGTTAGGAAAAATCCCTTATACCATGAAAAGTGCAAATTGCAAATAGAGCTAAAATTCGAAAAACAAAGACATATTCATGTTCCCCAGGGTTAGGGAAACCCAAAAATACATGAGTTTCCTGGATCTGGTCTCTCCCTTTGGAGTTGGCCCAACTCATATCTCGCATTTGTTAGGAAAAATCCATTATAGCTTGAAAAGTGCACATAGGAGATAGAGCTCAAATTCGAAAAACAAACACATATTCATATTCCCCTGGGTCAGGGAAGCCCAAAAAACATGAATATTTAGGATCTGATCTGTCCCTTTGGAGATGGCCCGGGGTATAACTTTATTTTGTTAGGAAAAATTCCCTTATATGATGTAAAGTGAAAATTGGAGATAGAGCTCAAATTCAAAAAAAAACATATTCATATTCCCCTGGGTAAGGGAAACAACAAAAAAATGAGTTTCCGGGATCTGACCTGTCTTTTTGGAGTTGGCCCAGGGCATATCTCGCATTTGTTAGGAAAAATCACTTATTCCATCAATAGTGCAAATTGCTGATAGAGCTCAAATTCGAAAAAGAAAGACATATTCATATTCCCCTGAGTCAGGGAAACCCAAAAAACCCAGCATCTGATCTGTCCCTGTGGAGTTGGCCCAGAGCATATCTCGCATTTGTTAGGAAAAATTCCTTATACAATCAAAAGTGCAAATTGCAGATTGAACTCAAATTTGAAGAACAAACACATATTTATGTTCCCCCGGGTCTGTGAAGCCCTCCAAAAAGAGTTTTCTGGAT
Source organism: Vipera ursinii (assembly GCF_947247035.1). Lineage (NCBI taxonomy): Eukaryota > Metazoa > Chordata > Lepidosauria > Squamata > Viperidae > Vipera > Vipera ursinii. The sequence goes on from NC_139522.1 coordinate 10,129,371, forward strand.
CTGGTCTGTCCCTGTGGAAAAATCCCATATACCATGAAAAGTGCAAATTACAGATAGAGCTCAAATTTGAAGAAGAAACACATATTTATGTTCCACCAGGTCAGGGAAACCCTCCAAAAAAAGAGTTTTCTGGATCTGGTCTCTCCCTTTGGAGTTGGCCCAACTGATACCTCGCATTTGTTAGGAAAAATCCATTATACCATAAAAATAGGAGACAGAGATCAAATTCGAAAAACAAAGACAAATTAAAATTAAATTAAATTAAATTAAATTCATGTTCCCCCAGATTAGGGAAACCCCCAAAAACATGAGTTTTTGGGATCTGATCTGTCCCTGTGGAGTTGGCCCTCGGCATATCTCGCATTTGTTTGGAAAAATCCCATGTACCATGAAAAGTGCAAATTCCCCCGGGTCAGGGAAGCCCAAAGAACATGAGTTTCCTGGATCTGATCTGTCCCTGTGGAGTTGGCCAAGGGCATATCTCACATTTCTTAGGAAAAATCACTTATACCATCAATAGTGCAAATTGCAGATAGAGCTCAAATTCGAAAAAGAAAGACATATTCACGTTCCCCGGTTCAGGGAAGCCCAAAAAACATGAGTTTTATAGTTCGGATATGTCCCTGTGGAGTTGGCCCAGAGCATATCTCGCATATGTTAGGAAAAATCCCATATACCATGAAAAGTGGAAATTGGAGATAGAGCTCAAATTCGAAAAAGAAAGACATATTCACATTTCCTGGTTCAGGGAAGCCCAAAAAACATGGGTTTCCTGGATCTGATGTGTCCCTGTGGAGTTGGCCCAGGGCATATCTCACATTTCTTAGGAAAAATCACGTATACCATCAATAGTGCAAATTGCAGATAGAGCTCAAATTCGAAAAAGAAAGACATATTCACGTTCCCCGGTTCAGGGAAGCCCAAAAAACAAAAACCAAAAAAACCATGAGTTTCTGGGATCTGATCTTTCCCTGTGGAGTTGGCACAGGGCATAACTCACATTTCTTAGGAAAAATCCATGAAAAGTGGAAATTGGAGATAGAGCTCAAATTCGAAAAAGAAAGACATATTCACATTCCCCGGTTCAGGGAAGCCCAAAAAACATGAGTTTCCTGGATCTGATCTGTCCCTGTGGAGTTGGCCCAGGGCATATCTCACATTTCTTAGGAAAAATCACTTATACCATCAATAGTGCAAATTGCAGATAGAGCTCAAATTCGAAAAAGAAAGACATATTCACGTTCCCCGGTTCAGGGAAGCCCAAAAAACAAAAACCAAAAAAACCATGAGTTTTTGGGACCTGATCTTTCCCTTTGGAGTTGGCCCAGGGCATAACTTGCATATGTTAGGAAAAATCCCATATACCATGAAAAGTGCAAATTACAGATAGAGCTCAAATTTGAAGAAGAAACACATATTTATGTTCCCGCAGGTCACGGAAACCCTCCAAAATAGAGTTTTCTGGATCTGGTCTGTCCCTTTGGAGTTGGCCCAACTCATATCTCGCATTTGTTAGGAAAAATCCATTATACCTTGAAAAGTGCACATAGGAGATAGAGCTCAAATTTGAAAAACAAACACATATTCATATTCCCCTGGGTCAGGGAAGCCCAAAAAACATGAATATTTAGGATCTGATCTGTCCCTTTGGAGATGGCCCGGGGTATAACTTTATTTTGTTAGGAAAAATTCCCTTATATGATGTAAAGTGAAAATTGGAGATAGAGTTCAAATTAAAAAAAAAGACATATTCATATTCCACTGGGTAAGGGAAACCCAAAAAAAATGAGTTTCCTGGATCTGATCTGTCTTTTTGGAGTTGGCCCAGGGCATATCTCACATTTCTTAGGAAAAATCACGTATACCATCAATAGTGCAAATTGCTGATAGAGCTCAAATTCGAAAAAGAAAGACATATTCATATTCCCCTGGGTCAGGGAAACCCAAAAAACCCAGCATCTGATCTGTCCCTGTGGAGTTGGCCAAGAACATATGTCGCATTTGTTAGGAAAAATTCCTTATACAATCAAACGTGCAAATTGCAGATTGAACTCAAATTCGAAAAACAAAGACATATTCATGTTCCCCCCGGTTAGGGAAACCCAAAAATACATGAGTTTTCTGGATCTTATCTGTCCCTGTGCAGTTGGCCCAGGACATATCTCGCATTTGTTTGGAAAACTCCATTATACCATGAAAAGTGAACATAGTTAGTTAGTTCAAATTCGAACTTCGAAAAACAAACACATATTCATATTCCCCTACGTCAGGGAAGCACAAAAAACATGAATATTTAGGATCTGATCTGTCCCTTTCGACTTTGCCCAGGGTATAACTTGCATTTGTTAGGAAAAATCCATTATACCATAAAAATAGGAGACAGAGTTGAAATTCGAAAAACAAAGACAAATTCATGTTCCCCCGGGTCAGGGAAACCCAAAAAAACATGAGTTTCCTGGATCTTATCTGTCCCTGTGGAGTTGGCCAAGGGCATATCTCACATTTCTTAGGAAAAATCACTTATACCATCAATAGTGCAAATTGCAGATAGAGCTCAAATTCGAAAAAGAAAGACATATTCATATTCCCCTGGGTCAGGGAAGCCCAAACAAACATGAATATTTAGGATCTGATCTGTCCCTTTGGAGTTGGCCCAGGGTATAACTCGCATTTGTTAGGAAAAATCCCATATACCAGGAAAAGTGCACATAAGAGATAGAGCTCAAATTCAAAAAACAAAGACATATTCATATTCCCCCGGTTCAGGGAAGCCCAAAAAAACATGAATTCTCCAGATCTGATCTGTCCCTGTGGAGTTAGCTGAGGGCATGTCTCGCATTTGTTAGGAAAAAACATGAGTTTTCGGGACCTGATCTGTACCAAATAGAGCTCAAACTTGAAGAACAAACACATATTCAAAAAACAGAGATATATTCATGTTCCGTCGGGTCAGGGAAACCCAAAAACACATGAGTTTTCTGGATCTTATCTGTCCCTGTGCAGTTGGCCCATGGCATATCTCGCATTTGATAGGAAAAATCCCATATACTATGAAAAGTGCAAATTGCAGATAGAGCTCAAATTTGAAGAACAAAGACATATTTATGTTCCACCAGTTCAGGGAAGCGCCCCCAAAAATGACTTTTTCGGATCTGATCTCTCCCTGTCGAGTTGGCCCAGGGCATAACTCGCATTTGTTAGGAAAAATCCCTTATACCATCAATCGTGCAAATTGGAGATAGAGCTCAAATTCGAAAAACAAAGACATATTCACGTTCCCCGGTTCAGGGAAGCCCAAAAAAACATGAGTTTTCGGGACCTGATCTTTCACTCTGCAGTTGGCGCATGGCATATTTCTCATTTGTTAGGAAAAATCCCATATACCACGAAAAGTGCAAATTGCAAATGGAGCTCAAATTCGAAAAACAAGCACATATTCATATTCCCCTAGGTCAGGGAAGCCCAAAAAAGTTGAGTTTTTGGGATCTGATCTGTCCCTTTGGAGTTGGCCCAGGACATATCTCGCATTTGTTAGGAAAAATCCCTTGTACCATCAATATTGCAAATTGCAGATAGAGCTCAAATTCGAAAAAGAAAGAAATATTCATATTCCCCCAAGTCATGGAAAACTAAAAAAACATGAGTTTTCGGGCTCTCAACTGTCCCTGTGGAGTTGGCACAGGGCATAACTCACATTTGTTAGGGAAAATCCATTATACCATCAATATTGAAAATTGCAGATAGAGATCAAACTCAAAAAACAAAGACATATTCATGTTCCCCGTGGTCAGGGAAGCCCAAAAAATGTAAGTTTTTAGGATCTGATCTGTCCCTTTGGAGTTGGCCCAGGGCATAACTCGCATTTGTTAGGGAAAATCCATTATACCATCAATATTGAAAATTGCAGATAGAGATCAAACTCAAAAAACAACGACATATTCATGTTCTCCCGGGTCAGGGAAGCCCACAAAAAAATGAGTTTTCGGAATCTGATCTGTCCCTTTGGAGTTTGGCCACGGCATAGCTCGAATTTGTCAAGAAAAATCCTTTATAACATGAGAAGTGAAAATTGGAGATAGAACTCAAATTCAAAAAACAGAGACATATTCATGTTCCGTCGGCTCAGGGAAACCCAAAAATAGATGAGTTTTCTGGATCTTATCTGTCCCTGTGCAGTTGGCCCAGGAGATATCTCGCATTTGTTAGGAAAAATCCCTTATACCATCAATCGTGCAAATTGGAGATAGAGCTCAAATTCAAAAAAGAAAGACATATTCATGTTCACCCGGGTCAGGGAAACCCAAAAAACCTTGAGTTTTCGAGACCTGATCTTTCCCTCTGCAGTTGGCGTATGGCATATCTCGCATTTGTTTGGAAAAATCCCATATACCATGAAAAGTGCAAATTGCAAATAGAGCTCAAATTTGAAAAACAAGCACATATTCATATTCCCCTAGGTCAGGGAAGCCCCAAAAAGTTGAGTTTTTGGGATCTGATCTGTCTTTTTGGAGTTGGCCCAGGGCATATCTCACATTTCTTAGGAAAAATCCCTTATACCATAAAAAAAGAAAGACATATTCTTGTTCTGGAACTGATCTTTCCCTGTGCAGTTGGCGCATGGCATATCTTGCATTTGTTAGGAAAAATCCCATATACCATAAAAAGTGCAAATTGCAAATAGAGCTCAAATTTGAAAAACAAAGACATATTCATGTTCCCCCGGGTCTCGGAAACCCAAAAAAACATGAGTTTTTGGGACCTGATCTTACCCTTTGGAGTTGGCCCAGGGCATAACTTGCATATGTTAGGAAAAATCCCATATACCATGAAAAGTGCAAATTAGAGATAGAGCTCAAATTTGAAGAAGAAACACATATTTATGTTCCCGCAGGTCACGGAACCCCTCCAAAATAGAGTTTTCTGGATCTGGTCTCTCCCTTTGGAGTTGGCCCAACTCATATCTCGCATTTGTTAGGAAAAATCCATTATACCTTGAAAAGTGCACATAGGAGATAGAGCTCAAATTCGAAAAACAAACACATATTCATATTCCCCTACGTCAGGGAAGCCCAAAAAACATGAATATTTAGGATCTGATCTGTCCCTTTGGAGATGGCCCGGGGTATAACTTTATTTTGTTAGGAAAAATTCCCTTATATGATGTAAAGTGAAAATTGGAGATAGAGCTCAAATTCAAAAAAAAACATATTCATATTCCCCTGGGTAATAGAAACAACAAAAAAATGAGTTTCCGGGATCTGACCTGTCTTTTTGGAGTTGGCCCAGGGCATATCTCGCATTTGTTAGGAAAAATCACTTATTCCATCAATAGTGCAAATTGCTGATAGAGCTCAAATTCGAAAAAGAAAGACATATTCATATTCCCCTGAGTCAGGGAAACCCAAAAAACCCAGCATCTGATCTGTCCCTGTGGAGTTGGCCCAGAGCATATCTCGCATTTGTTAGGAAAAATTCCTTATACAATCAAAAGTGCAAATTGCAGATTGAACTCAAATTTGAAGAACAAACACATATTTATGTTCCCCCGGGTCTGTGAAGCCCTCCAAAAAGAGTTTTCTGGATCTGGTCTGTCCCTGTGGAAAAATCCCATATACCATGAAAAGTGCAAATTACAGATAGAGCTCAAATTTGAAGAAGAAACACATATTTATGTTCCCCCAGGTCAGGGAAACCCTCCAAAAAAAGTTTTCTGGATCTGGTCTCTCCCTTTGGAGTTGGCCCAACTGATACCTCGCATTTGTTAGGAAAAATCCATTATACCATAAAAATAGGAGACAGAGATCAAATTCAAAAAACAAAGACAAATTCATGTTCCCCCGGATTAGGGAAACCCCCAAAAACATGAGTTTTTGGGATCTGATCTGTCCCTGTGGAGTTGGCCCTCGGCATATCTCGCATTTGTTTGGAAAAATCCCATGTACCATGAAAAGTGCAAATTCCCCCGGGTCAGGGAAGCCCAAAGAACATGAGTTTCCTGGATCTGATCTGTCCCTGTGGAGTTGGCCAAGGGCATATCTCACATTTCTTAGGAAAAATCACTTATACCATCAATAGTGCAAATTTCAGATAGAGCTCAAATTCGGAAAAGAAAGACATATTCACGTTCCCCGGTTCAGGGAAGCCCAAAAAACATGAGTTTTATAGTTCGGATATGTCCATGTGGAGTTGGCCCAGAGCATATCTCGCATATGTTAGGAAAAATCTCATATACCATGAAAAGTGGAAATTGGAGATAGAGCTCAAATTCGAAAAAGAAAGACATATTCACATTTCCTGGTTCAGGGAAGCCCAAAAAACATGGGTTTCCTGGATCTGATGTGTCCCTGTGGAGTTGGCCCAGGGCATATCTCACATTTCTTAGGAAAAATCACGTATACCATCAATAGTGCAAATTGCAGATAGAGCTCAAATTCGAAAAAGAAAGACAAATTCATATTCCCCTGGGTCAGGGAAACCCAAAAAACATGAGTTTTCAGCATCTGATCTGTCCCTGTGGAGTTGGCCCAGAGCATATCTCGCATTTGTTAGGAAAAATTCCTTATACAATGAAAAGTGCAAATTGCAGATTGAATTCAAATTTGAAGAACAAACACATATTTATGTTCCCCCAGGTCTGGGAAACCCTCCAAAAAAAGAGTTTTCTGGATCTGGTCTTTCCCTGTGGAGTTGGCCCAGGGCATATCTCGCATTTGTTAGGAAAAATCCCTTATACCATGAAAAGTGCAAATTGCAAATAGAGCTAAAATTCGAAAAACAAAGACATATTCATGTTCCCCCGGGTTAGGGAAACCCAAAAATACATGAGTTTCCTGGATCTGGTCTCTCCCTTTGGAGTTGGCCCAGGGCATATCTCACATTTCTTAGGAAAAATCCCTTGTACCATCAATAGTGCAAATTGCAGATAGAGGTCAAATTTGAAAAACAAAGACATATTCATGTGCAGCCTGGTCAGGGAAACAAAAAAAAAACATGGGTTTCTGGGATCTGATCTGTCCCTGTGGAGTTGGCACAGGGCATAACTCACATTTGTTAGGAAAAATCCATGAAAAGTGGAAATTGGAGATAGAGCTCAAATTTGAAAAAGAAAGACATATTCACGTTCCCCGGTTCAGGGAAGCCCAAAAAAACATGAGTTTTCTGGTTCGGATATGTCCCTTTGGAGTTGGCCCAGAGCATATCTCGCATATGTTAGGAACAATCCTATATACCATGAAAAGTGGAAATTGGAGATATAGCTCAAATTCGAAAAAGAAAGACATATTCACATTCCCCGGTTCAGGGAAGCCCAAAAAACATGGGTTTCCTGGATCTGATGTGTCCCTGTGGAGTTGGCCCAGGGCATATCTCACATTTCTTAGGAAAAATCACGTATACCATCAATAGTGCAAATTGCAGATAGAGCTCAAATTCGAAAAAGAAAGACATATTCATATTCCACTGGGTCAGGGAAACCCAAAAAACATGAGTTTTCAGCATCTGATCTGTCCCTGTGGAGTTGGCCCATAGCATATCTCGCATTTGTTAGGAAAAATTCCTTATACAATGAAAAGTGCAAATTGCAGATTGAACTCAAATTTGAAGAACAAACACATATTTATGTTCCCCAAGGTCTGGGAAGCCCTCCAAAAAGAGTTTTCTGGATCTGGTCTTTCCCTGTGGAGTTGGCCCAGGGCATATCTCGCATTTCTTAGGAAAAATCCCTTATACCATGAAAAGTGCAAATTGCAAATAGAGCTAAAATTCGAAAAACAAAGACATATTCATGTTCCCCCGGGATAGGGAAACCCAAAAATACATGAGTTTCCTGGATCTGGTATCTCCCTTTGGAGTTGGCCCAGGGCATATCTCACATTTCTTAGGAAAAATCCCTTGTACCATCAATAGTGCAAATTGCAGATAGAGGTCAAATTTGAAAAACAAAGACATATTCATGTGCAGCCTGGTCAGGGAAACAAAAAAAAACAAACATGGGTTTCTGGGATCTGATCTGTCCCTGTGGAGTTGGCACAGGGCATAACTCACATTTGTTAGGAAAAATCCATGAAAAGTGGAAATTGGAGATAGAGCTCAAATTCGAAAAAGAAAGACATATTCACGTTCCCCGGGTCAGGGAAGCCCAAAAAAACATGAGTTTTCTGGTTCGGATATGTCCCTTTGGAGTTGGCCCAGAGCATATCTCGCATATGTTAGGAACAATCCTATATACCATGAAAAGTGGAAATTGCAGATAGAGCTCAAATTCGAAAAAGAAAGACATATTCATATTCCCCTGGGTCAGGGAAACCCAAAAAACATGAGTTTTCGGCATCTGATATATCCCTGTGGAGTTGGCCTAGAGCATATCTCGCATTTGTTAGGAAAAATCCCTTGTACCAACAATATTGAAAATTGCAGATAGAGGTCAAATTTGAAAAACAAAGACATATTCATGTGCCCCCTGGTCAGGGAAACGAAAAAAAAATGTGAGTTTCTGGGATCTGATCTGACCTACAGGGTGTAACTCACATTTCTTAGGAAAAATCCATGAAAAGTGGAAATTGCAGATAGAGCTCAAATTCGAAAAACAAGCACATATTCATGTTCCCCTGGGTCAAGGAAGCCAGAAAAACTTGAGTTTTTGGGATCTGATCTTTCCCTTTGGAGTGGGCCCAGGGCATAACTCGCATTTCTTAGGAAAAATCACTTATACCATCAATAGTGCAAATTGCAGATAGAGCTCAAATTCGAAAAAGAAAGACATATTCACGTTCCCCGGTTCAGGGAAGCCCAAAAAACAAAAACCAAAAAAACCATGAGTTTCTGGGATCTGATCTTTCCCTGTGGAGTTGGCACAGGGCATAACTCACATTTGTTAGGAAAAATCCATGAAAAGTGGAAATTGGAGATAGAGCTCAAATTCGAAAAAGAAAGACATATTCACATTCCCCGGTTCAGGGAAGCCCAAAAAACATGAGTTTCCTGGATCTGATCTGTCCCTGTGGAGTTGGCCCAGGGCATATCTCACATTTCTTAGGAAAAATCACTTATACCATCAATAGTGCAAATTGCAGATAGTGGTCAAATTCGAAAAACAAAGGCATATTCATGTTCCCCCGGGTCTCGGAAACCCAAAAAAACATGAGTTTTTGGGACCTGATCTTTCCCTTTGGAGTTGGCCCAGGGCATAACTTGCATATGTTAGGAAAAATCCCATATACCATGAAAAGTGCAAATTACAGATAGAGCTCAAATTTGAAGAAGAAACACATATTTATGTTCCCGCAGGTCACGGAAACCCTCCAAAATAGAGTTTTCTGGATCTGGTCTGTCCCTTTGGAGTTGGCCCAACTCATATCTCGCATTTGTTAGGAAAAATCCATTATACCTTGAAAAGTGCACATAGGAGATAGAGCTCAAATTTGAAAAACAAACACATATTCATATTCCCCTGGGTCAGGGAAGCCCAAAAAACATGAATATTTAGGATCTGATCTGTCCCTTTGGAGATGGCCCGGGGTATAACTTTATTTTGTTAGGAAAAATTCCCTTATATGATGTAAAGTGAAAATTGGAGATAGAGTTCAAATTAAAAAAAAAGACATATTCATATTCCACTGGGTAAGGGAAACCCAAAAAAAATGAGTTTCCTGGATCTGATCTGTCTTTTTGGAGTTGGCCCAGGGCATATCTCACATTTCTTAGGAAAAATCACGTATACCATCAATAGTGCAAATTGCTGATAGAGCTCAAATTCGAAAAAGAAAGACATATTCATATTCCCCTGGGTCAGGGAAACCCAAAAAACCCAGCATCTGATCTGTCCCTGTGGAGTTGACCAAGAACATATGTCGCATTTGTTAGGAAAAATTCCTTATACAATCAAAAGTGCAAATTGCAGATTGAACTCAAATTCGAAAAACAAAGACATATTCATGTTCCCCCCGGTTAGGGAAACCCAAAAATACATGAGTTTTCTGGATCTTATCTGTCCCTGTGCAGTTGGCCCAGGACATATCTCGCATTTGTTTGGAAAACTCCATTATACCATGAAAAGTGAACATAGTTAGTTCAAATTCGAACTTCGAAAAACAAACACATATTCATATTCCCCTACGTCAGGGAAGCACAAAAAACATGAATATTTAGGATCTGATCTGTCCCTTTCGACTTTGCCCAGGGTATAACTCGCATTTGTTAGGAAAAATCCATTATACCATAAAAATAGGAGACAGAGTTGAAATTCGAAAAACAAAGACAAATTCATGTTCCCCTGGGTCA